>NC_091440.1:104831584-105431584 GCF_964237555.1 Oryctolagus cuniculus | reverse complement strand
TCTCACCTTCTCCTTACCTGGAGAAGCTTGGAATCCGACCCCGGGGCACCGAGTTCCAGCACGCAGTCCTCGCTGCTGCCGCCATGGCGGGAGCCACGGAGCTCGCGTTGACAAAGCTGGGCTTTGGCGCCAGGCAGACCTGGATTTGCATCCCTGCTGTGCTGCTTACTGGCTGTATGAGTCAAGGCTGTGCAACGGATTTAATCCTCCTGCTTGTGTTTACTCATCTGTAAAATGAGCACAATAACAGCGACCTCATGAGATCGTTGGAGGGATTAAGTGTATACTATTTCTAAAACACCTAATGCAAGGTCTGAAATGCAATCCATGCGAAGTAAATGCTAGCTAAATAATGCCTGGGTCCCGTCTCCTTCTTTGGTGTCCTGAGCTCTTTCCCAGGAGTTTGAGAGTTGCTCAAGGGGGTAGGGAGGAAAAGCGAGTTGGGTTCTTGGTTCTCTTCTTGAGCTACAGGAAACACCCTGTGGCCTGTTGCCTATGTCTAGTGCATTTCTTTTCTTTTAAGATTTGTTTGAGGAGCTGGCACTGTGGCACAGTGGGTTAATGCCCTGGCCTGAAGTACTGGCATCCCATATGGGAGCCGGTTTGAGACCCGGCTGCTCCACTTCCGATCCAGCTCTCTGCTGTGGCCTGGGATAGCAGTAGAAGATGGCCCAAGTCCTTGGGTCCCTGCACCCACATGGGAGACCCAGAAGAGGGCCTGGTTCCTGGCTCCTTGCTCCTGGCACAGCTCCGGCCGTTGTGGCCAATTGGGGAGTGAACCATTGGATGGAAGACCTCTCTCTCTCTCTCTCTGCCTCTTCTCTCTCTGTGTAACTCTGACTTTCAAATAAATACATAAATCTTAAAAAAAAAAGACTTATTTGAAAGGCAGGGTTGTGGGATGGAGAGAGACAAAGAGAGTAATCTTCCATCTCTTGGGTTCACTCCCTAGTGGCTGCAGCAGCAGGTCTGGGCCAGGCCAAAGCCAGAAGTCTAGAATGCTCTCTGGGTCTCCCACGTGGGTGCAGGGGCCCAATTATTTGACCATCTTCCGCTGCTTTCCCAGGTGCATCTGCAGGGAGCTGGATCCAAAGTGGAAGAGCTGGGATGTGAACTGGCAGTCCCACTGGCTCCACAGGTGGGGCTTCACCCTCTGTGCCACAGCACTGGTCCTGGATGTTCGCTCCACTTCAGAAACAAGCCCCGAGCCTCTGCCTTAGTCCAGCTTCCTTGTGTGGCAGAGGAAGAAGCAGAGACTCGAGGGCCTTAGAAATGTCACGTGATCAGTCCAACATGCTGGGAGCCGCATCCCGGGGCCCAGGAGCACAAGTTCTGCAGTTCTGTCGCCTGGGTTAGGCCTTGGTCCACTACCACCTAGTTTTTTTGTAACCTGAAGCCACTGACTTGACGTCACTGGGCCTCAATTTCCTCATCTTTAAAATGAAAGACAGGGGCCAGCATTGTGGCGCAGAGCGTTAAGCCATGGTCCATGGCACCAGCATCCTATATGAGCACCTGTTTGAATCCCAGCTGCTCCACTTCCAATACAGCTTCATCCTAATGTGCCTGAGAAAGAATTTTTTTAAAGAAAGATTTATTTACTTATTTGAAAGACAGAGTTACAGAGAGGCAGAGAGAGAGAGGTCTTTCATCCACTGGTTCACACCCCAGATGGCCACTACAGGCAGAGCTGGGCTGATCCAAATCCAGAAACCAGGAGCCAGGAGCTTCCTCTGGATCTCCCACATGGGTGCAGGGGCCCAAGGATTTGGGCCATCTTCTACTGCTTTCCCAGGCCACAGCAGAGAGCTGGATTGGAAGAGGAGCAGCCAGGACTCAAACCGGCACCCATATGGATGCTGCCACTGCAGGTGCTGGCTTTACCCAGTATACCACAGTTCTGGCCCCGAATAAATAAATCTTTTAAGAAGAAAGAAAGAAAGAAAGAAAGAAAGAAAGAAAGAAAGAAAGAAAGAGAGAAAGAGAGAGAGAGAGAGAGAGGAAGGAAGGAAGGAAGGAAGGAAGGAAGGAAGGAAGGATCCTTAAAGTGGTCCCTAGCATATCCTGTAGCGAGAACACTTAGGTTTTCATGATTCTGGTTAGAACGCCTGACCTCACTTCTCAGCCCATCAGTGTTACCCCTGAGCAGGATGCTGAGTTCCAATCCTGGGTGCTTCACGAGGTGAGAGGAGCGCCACCAAGCTGGGACCAGCACGGAGACACAATGAGCACTGTTGGTGTCTTCCATCCCCAAAGCCCCTGGCTGGCAGGCAGAGGTGGGTAGATTTAGCTGGAGGGGGTGGGGGTGGGGGTGGGGGTGGGGGTGGGGTGCCCAAGGACAGGCTGGACAGGAGAGAGGCTCCACTCTGCACTTGGTTCCTCAACAGCTCTTGATTGGAAGGAACCTGCAGAGCTGGGGACCCTGCGGGAGCACTTGGGCACCATCTTGGCCACTAGAGGTCAGTGGGATGTTTCCTCTCCTCGGAGCATGGGTCCCAAGGAGAGGCGACATCCCCAGGACAGCGGCGAGCCAGTGAGCCGGCTACACGGCCCCGCCTGCACCACCAGCACCCCTCAGTGCACCTGCGATTGGTTTGTTTACTTGGGAGTCCCAATCAATCACGTTTGCCGTCTGTGACCAAGAAGCATTTGTAAAGCAAGGCTCTGGGGCAGGCACGGAGACTATGGTGTGTGCCTTTGTCCTCCAAGACCAGGCCCCTGATGTCCAAGAGTGTCAATGGCCCCCAGTTGCTGACAAACACGTTCCAGACTCAGGAAGGTGCGCTGGCTTCCGTCTCTCCGTCCTCAGCATCTTGCTGTCCCACCCTCCCCGCCCAGCTCCGCTCGCCCTTTCCCCATCCCACATCCACTCTTTTCAAGGCCTGCAGCAGCCGCTGGGTGGAAGGTGTTTCCTTCAAACCAGGAATCCTACAGCACACGGTCCCTCTTCTCCACCTTGCACTACATCCCGCTCGGAGGGACAATGGCTTTTGTTGTGTTAGCTCATCTACCAGGCTGGGAGCTCCTGGAGGACTTGGATCATGAACTATCCACTTTTTTGTATGTCCATAGTCCCTGGTCCAAATGGGATGTTAGTAAGTATTTGCTGAACAAACATGAGAAAGCCTGCCAGCTTTTCAGATATGTCACATATTTTTCATTGCCGTCCACCGAGCTCACTCTCCCAGACGGGAGCGTGGGGGCCTCTGTGGAGAAAGAGAGGTGCAGATGCCTCCCAGAGGTGACCCACTGCAGATTCGGCCTCCAGGCAAGCCGTGCTCTCCCACGGTCATGTTCTCTTTCTCTTCCTGGACACATAATTTAGATTGCATTTTTTAGCCTCCCTTGCGATGATCACGTCCAAACCCACAATGTCCCATCCCCAGTCTCTGCCCCGGGAAGACCTAGAGAAGGTGGGACCACAACGGGAAGGTGTCTGTTTCCCTTCCAAGCACAAGCAAAGACTGCCTGCTGACCATGAGTGAGAGATGAACTTTGATAGCCCTAAGCCACAGACTATAGGGAGACCACTGGAAGGGTGGGGCCTGGGAGGGGTTCAAAGGTCAGGGATCTTCCCCCCCAACCCCATCTGTTGCAGAACATATTAATCACAGAATTTAGAGTAAAAACGAGTGAGCCCAGCCCTGAATTTCACTTAACAGACGAACAAATGGAGCATTCGGGGTGACACAACTCACCCAAGGCCACCTAGATACTTGGTAGGGAAAACAAGATTAGAGCGGCGGCAGGCTTCCTCCAGCATGCACTGGGCTCCGAAGGCTGCCCCAGGGGGAGCCAGACCAAGCCCTGGGGAGCTGGCTCACTACCTACTGCTTCCTTGTGGTGTCTGCTGCTTCAGCCCGCAGGTGCCCAAACAGCTAGTGAAAAATGTCACATAGAGACAGTAAGTCTCTGTGCTAAGAAGACACAGAGAATGGGTCCCAGGCCTAGGATACAAGGATGGAAAGTTCAGGAGCCATGAGCAAAACAGGAAACCAGTTCAACAGGAATTCTGGCTGGAATACACAAGGCGTTTGGGAAAACAGAAGCGATGCGAGCCTAAGAGAAAGACCTCTGGCTCAAACGCACCCTAGGGTCCAAGAGGGTGGTACTTATTTTTTACAACCCCCCGTGGTGCTGGACTGGCAGCCCCACGAAGAGAATTCCAGACTGCGTCACTCACAGTAGACACACCAACCGCAACATGGACGGGAAGAAATTCAAGATGACAATTGATCTCAGACTGGAAGTCAGAAAGGCTGGGCACGGGTTCAAACCAGTGTCTTTATAGGGGTCGGAGATAACTAAGGCATTTGGGTTTTTAAGGAGTGGGGAGTGCCAGGAGATCAGGCATCTCAGGTATTTTCCAAGTCATCTCCTCGGGGAAGGCCTCCCTGACTCCCCCACGGCCCCCTCTCTGCACGCTTAGCAACTTCATCTACAGAGGTATTGCTGGGGGCAGCATCGCCTACCAAGCCCTGTCTGAGCAGGGTAGGAATGAACACATGTCCTTTCCCTGTCTCCACCGAACGGAGGCGAGAGCAAACACAAAATATTCATTTGCACCTAATTCCAGACTGCTCTGCAGGTAGCAATAACCCTCCGCGTGTTTGTGGCCCTTTGTACTGTCTTAATTGATCCTCATAATAAAGCCCATGTGCTGGGTGTGTCATCGTCCCATCTCACAGAGATGGAGCTCAGAATGGTGAAGCAGTTTGCACAAGCTCATTCATCGCCTAAATGGTGCAACCATGGCCTGCGGCCCAGGGGTCTGGCTCCAGCCACCGAGCTGCGCCTCTTCCAGGTGTGTACACGTGCACGTGTATCCTCATGCACACAAGTGTGAGGCAGGGTGGTGGCAGGAGGACCAGGTGTACTTTCTTGTGGCCACCCAAATGATTTGACTGGAAGTTCCATGCACAAGTGGTGAATTGCTGTTGCTTATTAATGCAATAACCATTTCATTAATACTTGTCTGTGGGGCCAATGTTGTGGCACAGTGGGTTAAACCATAGCCTGCGATGCCAGTATCCCATAACGGAGTGCAGGTTCGAGTCCTGGCTGCTCCACTTCTACTCCAGCTCCCCAGAGGATGACTCAAGTGCTTGGGATTCTGTCACCTACATGGGAGACACAGATGGGGTTCTCGCCTCCTGGCTTTGGCCTGGCCTGGCCTTGGCCATTGAAGCCATTTTAGGGTGTGAACCAACAGATGGAGGATCTTCTTTATGCCCCACACACTGTCACTCTGCCTTTCAAACAAATAGATGAGTCTTTAAAAAAAAAAAGTGTGCTTACAAAATACTTATTTCTTTGAAAAATTCTTCCTTCCAGAAAAAAAGACTGGGGAAAGGGTAGGACATAGAAGCAATGGGGCTGGTCATGGGTCGTCCTCATTCATTCATTCATTCAAACATGGGTTGCATCCCTTTCTTGTACTGAGCCTGCCCAGGTGTTGAAGGCCTAGGCCCTGCCTCCCTCACTGCCACTGTGCCGGAGTTGGTCTTTCCACGATGCGGGCTGGCAGTGTCTTGGGGCAGCCTCTGGCCAGGCCTCCCTGATAGCTGTCTAGATAATTTCTGCAGCGGATATAGCCTTTGCACTGGCATTCAGCTGCGACAAGCAAAGAATGCGCTTGCATTCCTGCCAGCCTCTACCTGGGCGTGGTGGATGCTGCTGTCACTGGAAGGCTTGGGTAAAGAAAGCCTGCTTAATCTCCTTAGCCCGAGGCCTGTGTCAGCCGGCTTGGAGCCCACAGGAAAGCGGCTCATGCTTCGGATTCCCCAAATTGTTCCAGGCTGTGGGTGAGCCACATCACATCCCCCGAAACACAGAGGCTTGCGTTGGCTTGCCCGCCAATCTGGGCATGCTTTGTGGGGGTTTCCTTATCAGCACAGAGGGTCTGAGCAAATTCCCTGGATGCCAGGCAACTGGGTGGCTGCCAGGGCCACCAGATCGTCATTTCTGCCCCCGCTGGGGAACTCTCCAGGGCTCACAAGAGAGGGCCCAGCCCCTCAGCCTGGCCACGATGCTCACCACAATGGGACTTACATCCAGAGAGATACAAGGTCTCTCGTGGAAAACAGGATTCAAAGATAAATTTATTTTGGTGCAAAAATTTTTTGGAAGTCGATGCAGAAGAGCTTCTTCATAAAGTTCATGGAGGGAGGGCGAGGTGGGCATTGGGTCCAGATGCTAAGAAGCTGCCTGGGATCCCTGCATCCTATATCGCAGGGTCTGGTTCCTGGCCAGGCTGTGCTTTCTATTCGAGCTTCTTGCTAATGCGCACCCCCGGGGGCAGCAGGCCATGGCTCAAGCACTTGGGTCTCTGCCACCCATGTAGGCGCCTCAGATAGACTTCTAGGTTCTTGGTTTCAGCCTGGCCCAGCTCTAACAGTTGTGGGCATTTAGAGGAGTGAACCAGTGAGTGAAAGATCTCTTTTTCTCTGTCTCTGTCTCTCTGTCTCACTGCCTTTCAAAAAAAAAAAAATACAAATACAATGATTTTTTTTGAAAGGTCATGGAAAATGCTCATGATGCAAAAACTTTGCATGTGTTTCCGTTTTTGGAAATTGTTTCATTGCCTTTCCCTTGTTTGCAGTGCCCTCGCATGTGGCGGGTCTCCGAAGCTGGTTTGCAGGGTCCTCTTCAAGGGCAAGAGTACAAAGCAGCCAGAGTGTGTCTTAGCTTCCAGGACAGGACCACAGAAAGGACGGGCTCTGAAGCCCGAGCTTCATTACTGTCCTGAAAACATGCACTTGGCTCCCGGGTGCCTGTCCAGCCCTTGCCCCTGACTCTGACATGGACCCCTCTTCCCTGGACAGCATTCCTGTTGGGTGGGCGTCTTCCACACCCTGTTTGATTCGTGTTTAAGCTTCTCAGAGATACATCCCTGTACGTAAGGCAGCTGTCGGCACCTCGGGATTCCATGAATGGCAATTACTCTCAGGGCTACCTTTTAATTGGATCCTCCTGTGTTTAGCACTGTGCTAGCCATACAAGCTGCAAGACTGAGAAATATCAGACAAAACTATTTGCATAGTCTACGCTACATCCCAGAGATGTTAGGATGTTAAGGGACTCACCACCCACAGTGATGAAGTAGCAGAAAAGGATGTAATTTGAAAATTGCATTCTTTCTGACACCAAAGCCTACATCAAATTTCCCTGTGTTCTTTTCTGGGTCCTCTGGTATGCCACAGTAAAGCACAGGACCAGACACACTGTGTGATGCTATCCTCATTCTCATCCACGCATTCCTGGAGACCGGGTCCCTTAAAGCAAAATTGGGTCAAAAAAGAGGCCCCAGAAAAATCCCATACTTAATGTCACCACCACACTAGACCTCCTAAAGGATTCATACTTAATGCTTATTAGTGGGCTGGGTTTTTTTTTTTTTAAGTTTTTATTTATCTACTTTGAGAAGGAGAGTTACAGAGAGAGGGAGAACAGAGGGAAAGATCGTTCATCTGCTGGTTCACTCCCCAAATGGCTGCAATGGCCAGAGCTGTGCCGATCCAAAGCCAAGAGCCAGGAGTTTCTGCTGGGTCTCCCACACAGGTGCAGGGGTCCAAGGACTCAGGCCATTTTCTACTGCTTTCCCAGGCCATAACAGAGAGCTGGATCAGAAGAGGAGCAGCCAGGACTAGAACCGGCGCCCATGTGGGATGCCAGCACTGCAGACTGGAGCTTTAAGTATGGGATTTTTCTGGGGCCTCCCCACCCGGAGGGTCCCCACTCATCCCCACTCATACATTTACTGCTCACATCCACCTACAAAAGATTGTCCAGGCACTGGCCATTTCTGCAATAACAAGAACCGAGACATATGCATTCTCTCCCCTGCACAGTTCTGTTGTTAAAAGTTGGGTGTTAGGATCGGCACTGTGGTGCAGTGTGTTAAAGTCCCTGCCTAAAGTGCCAGCATCCCATATGGGCGCCAGTTCTAATCCCGGCTTCTCCTCTTCCGATCCAGCTCTCTGCTATGGCCTGGGAAAGTAGTAGAAGATGGCCCAAGTCCTTGGCCCCCTGCACCTGTTAGGTAGGAAGTCAGATATGAGCTTATGTGTATGTGTGACAAAAGCCTAAAAAGAAGACGTCTATGTCCAGCATATGCATCTGCATCTCAAAGTCATCCTGATAACGTTTCAGGGGCAGCCCAGTATCTGCATCCTTCCCTGCCCCCCTCCTACCTGATAACCTGCCAGGTGGGGGTCCCGCCCCTTCTGCCTGACAAATCTTCCACAATCTCCCAGGTGCAGCCCAGTATCTGCACTTCAAACACCCTGCTCCTGATCCCCATTCTCTAGGGGGTCCTGCTCACCCTTCCTCTAACCCAGTCTAGCCTTCCTCCTGTCTGATACCTTCAGGAGAAAACTCAGATAGAAGTTTTTCTATTTACATCCAAAAAACCCTTTGTTCCAAGAGGAGCAGAGGTGGGGAAGCAAGACCCATCTCCTTAAACTCCCTCCCCCACCTGCCCTCACCCTACCGCCTCAACTGGACTGTGGGCTCAGCCCTCTGCCTCTCTGCTGAGCCGCCTGCCTGGCCTGCCCAGGTGTAATCTCTCTACTCAACCATGTAACCTCGCCACCCCCCCCCCCAAGTCCAAGCAACTGCGCACTCTCTCAGGTCCTGTCTGGAGAGGTGCCCATCCATTCTTACGGATGTCCCTTCCCTAATAAACCTTGCTATTTTACCTCCCACTACTCTCTGTCTCACACCTGAATTCTTTCTTGCGCGAAGACAAGACCCTGCCATTCTCTGGTAACACACCCATGTGGAAGACCCGGAGGAAGCTCCTGGCTCCTGGTTTCAGATCGGCGCAGCTCCGGCCGTTGCGGCCATCTGGGGAGTGAACCAGTAGATGGAAGACCTCTCTCTCTGTTTCTACCTCTCTTTGTAACTGTCTTTCAAATAAATAAAATAAATCTTTTTTTTTTTTTTTTGACAGGCAGAGTGGACAGTGAGAGAGACAGAGAGAAAGGTCTTCCTTTTGCCGTTGGTTCACCCTCCAATGGCTGCCACGGCCGGCGCGCTGTGGCCGGCGCACCACACTGATCCGATGGCAGGAGCCAGGTGTTTCTCCTGGTCTCCCATGGGGTGCAGGGCCCAAGCACTTGGGCCATCCTCCACTGCACTCCTGGGCCACAGCAGAGAGCTGGCCTGGAAGAGGGGCAACCGGGACAGAATCCGGCACCCCGACCGGGACTAGAACTCATTGTGCCGGCGCCGCAAGGTGGAGGATTAGCCTAGTGAGCCGCGGTGCCGGCTAAATAAATAAAATAAATCTTAAAAAAAAAAAATTGGGTGTCAGGGCCAGGGCTGTGGCGAAGTTGGTTAAGCCTCTTCCTGTGGTGCCAGCATCCCATAGGGGTGCCAGTTTGTGTCCTGGCTGCTCCTCTTCTGATCTGGCTCCCTGCTTATGACCTGGGAAAGCAGTGGAAGATGGCCCAGGTGCTTGGGGCCCTGCACCTCCGTGGGAGACCCAGAAGAAGCTCCTGGCTCCTGGGTCCAACCTGGCTCAGCCCTGGCCATCGCGGCCATTTGGGGAGTGAACCAGCAGATGGAAGACCTCTCTCTCTCTCTCTCTCTCTCTACCTCTCTCTCTACCTCTCTGTCTTTCAAATAAATAAAATATATCTTTAAAAAAAAAAAAGAGGAGGGTTACCCATCAAGCTATCTGAGCGACATCTACACTGATCCTCCCACCATCCCTCCCAAAGAACACCAGCCTTGGGAGCTCCTGACCTCAACTGGGCACCTGCCAATGACCTCCAGGGCTACTCCTGCCAGGGCTACTCCTTAAACTTCCTATTCCTTTGATTTTAATCCTTGTGGGAAGCTATGACCTTTATTCTTGTATTCGCTTATTGAATAAGTAAGCAGAGAAGACTCCTTTTCTCATGAGACTTACAGTCTTACAAGAGTCAACCACAAGAAAGAAGCACACCAACAAGATGACTTCGGGCCGTAATAAACACGACAAAAACAATGCAAGGTGCAGAGAGCGCCTGCAGTTTGGGTGGTCAGGAAGTGGTATTTAAATGGAAACGTGAATGACAAGAATGAAGTAGCCAGGCAAATTTCTGGAGGAAGGACATTCTGAGCAGACGAGCAGCACATGCAAAGGCCCTGGGCTGGGAACAAGCCTGGTGTGTTTGAGAAACAGAAACACGATGCTCTGGCTGAGGCCCAGGTGAAGAGGGAACGCTGACACAAGCTGCAGAGAGAGGCTGGTAGGAGCAAGACCACGTGCGGTCTTGCGGGCTGTAGCGAGGACTTGCGCGTGTTGCTCGAAGCGCAGTGTGAAGATCGCGGTTGCTTCCTTGGTGGAAACTTCTGGAGCTTCACGCTCTTGTCCACGGAGTATACTCCATCTGCTTTCAACCCTCTTTTGTACCTGGGCTTTTCCCATGACAACTACTGTTCTCACCATGAATCATCCTGAGAAACCCTTGTCAAAGTCATCATCAAACTCTTGTTAGGTTTGTTTTTGTTTTAGTTTTTAAGAAATATAGTGAGCGGTCAATGAATTGAGCTCAAAGAAATGAGTCCCTAATTGTAGAATACCTGGTAGCTCTGAGCAAACGCCTTTGGGATCCCTTTAAGTCTTCAGGCTGGGGAACCCCCTACTTGTAAATGAGTACAATTTACTGGATGCAGACACAGTGAGAGTGGGAGCGAGAAGGAAGGAGCGCCAATGAGCACATTAAAGAAAGAGAAGGAGGCGGCCAGCACTGTGGCGTGGCCGGCTGAGCCTCTGCCTGCGGCGCCGGCAGCCCATATGGGCATTTGTTCACGTCTTGGCTGCTCCACTTCCCATCCAGCTCTCCATTGTGGCCTGGGAAAGCAGTAGAAGATGGTCCAGGTCCTTGGGCCCCTGCACCCACATGGGAGACCCGGAAGAAGTTCCTGGCTTCTGACTTCGGATTGGCGCAGCTCCGACCATTGGAATCATTTGGGGAGTGAGCCAGCAGATGGAAGACCTTTCTCTCTGCCTATAACTCTGTCTATCAGATAAATAAATAAATCTTTAAAAAAGAGAGAGAGAAGGTCGAGGAGTGCCTCTCCCACAGAGATAAAGGAACACAGGCAACGTAGCGGGGGCAATTCCCTCCTTCACCCACGGAGCAGTTTCTGCAGACAGAGCTGAGCAGAGAAGATGGGGGGCAGGGGAGCATGGTCCCTAAACTGTCTCCAGGGGTGCATTTCGTGGGCTGGATATTGTTGGCAAATGGGGAGGGGGGAGATGCTCATGCCCCATTGAAAAATATCCCATTGAAACTGAAGAACTCTCTTTTTCTCTCTCTGCCTTGCCCACCTGGTGGCTCCTCAGCTGTGACCAATGCTGGCGCTAAGGAAGCAGAAGAAACTGGTAAGCCCCAAACCCTTAAACCGCCCAGACGTCACCCTTGTGCTCTGCCCATCTGATTGGCCCTAGAGGCTTCACACCTACTCAGGGTGGGGGACGAGGGCTTTTCTCTAGGGACTGGGACAAGGGTCATCAGCCATCTTTATCACAGGGCAGCCGGGCTGGCTCCTGATCTTCAAACATCTGGGGTCCCAGGGTCTCTAATTCACAGGTCTTTGGAGAACCTCAGCCTGATGCCCTCTGCTCTTCTCTAAGCTGCAGACCTGGATTCACACACTTTCCAAACAGGTATTGTGCAGCTGCAGGGCAGAAACTCTGAGTGTAATTTGGAGCGCCTCTTGCTTTGATCTGTGTGCCAGGCTATCAGGAGAAAAATCAGAAAGGAGCATTCTGCTTTGCTATGCAGCCAAGTGAGGAACCACTCAATCCCCTGGAAGGTGCCCCCTCACTTGCAGGGCCAGGGGGAACAGCTGGCACGGAGCCCAGGAGAGGAGGCAAAAGCTCTTCGCCTCCTCTTTCCTTCCAGATCTCTATCTGCAGTCTGCAACCTGCCACGCAGAGATAGTGAGAGCGATAGAACCCGGGGGGAGACCGGGATCCGCCAGGGACCGGTGCCATCAAAAGTGAACAAAGCCGTGAGAGAAAGCAGGTGAGGCGTGCAGGGGAGAAAGAACGTCCCACACTCGTCGGAGGCGCGTTCCTGCCTGAGCATGAGGCAGGATGGGGTATCTGAAAACGCACCCCCCACACACTGCTCCCTCTTTCCAAGTTCCATTCATTTTAATCCAGCAAACTTCTACTAAATGTCTGTGCTGTGTCCAGCAGACTCGGATAGGGTCCCAGCTCTTAGGGAGCTCATGATTGGGTGGAAAGATCAGTTAGCTAGAGCAGGCATTGGTGCAAGATAGTCCGAATCCAACCTGCTGCCCATGCCTTTTTTTTTTTTTTTTTTTTTTTTTTTTTTTTTTTTTTAAAGATTCTTTTATCGGGGCCAGTGCTGTGGCATAGCAGGTTAGGCCACTGCCTGCAGTGCTGGCATCCAACATGGGTGCTGGTTCTAGTCCCAGCTGCTCCTCTTCTCATCCAGCTCTCTGCTATGGCCTGGGATAGCAGCAGAAGATGGCCCAAGTCCTAGGGCTCCTGCACCTGCTTGGGAGTCCCAGAGAAAGTTCCTGGATCCTGCCTTTGGATCGGCACAGCTCTGGCCGTTGTGGCCAATTGGGGGGTGAACCAGTCTCTCTCTGACTCTCCTTTTCTCCATGTGTAACTCTGACTTTCAAATAAATAAATAAATCTTTTTTTAAAAAAGTACTTATTTGTTTATTTATTTGAAATGAAGAGTGGCAGAGAGAGGGAGACACAGAGAGACAATGACTTTCCTTCTGCTGATTCACTCCCCAAATGGCCGCAATGGCCAAAGTCAGGAGCCCTGAACTGCACCCAGATCTTCCAGCACGGGTGGCCGGGGCCAAAGTACTTGGGCCTTCATCTGCAGCCTGCCTTAGCACATTAGCAGGGAGCTGGATCAGAAGCAGAGTAGCCAGGACTCGAACTGGCACTCTGACACAGGACGCTGGTATCGCAAATGGTGGCTTAATCCACACTGTATTATAACGTCAACCCCTTGCTACCCATTTTTGTATGGTTACAAGCTAAGAATGATTTTCATCTTTTTATTTGTCTTTTTTTATCAAAAGAGCTGTATGTTGTAACATGTGAAAATTACAAGAAATTCAAAATTGAGTGACCCTAAATGAAATTTTATTGAAATGCAGTCACACCCATTTGTTCACCATGCTGTCATCCATACTGTTTTTGCCCCCACTGCAGCCCAGTTGAGTGTTTGCAACCAAGACCCTGTGGCCCACAAAGCCTAAAATATTTACCCTCTGATCATCAACAGAAAAATTCTGCTACCCCCTGGACTTGTGTTATGTTCCCAGCAACTTTTGTGCAAAAGGTAGTAACGCAAGATCCTTACCAAAGCTCAGAAAAATTCACGTTACCCAACTGTTTGGCCCCCAAAACTCATGTGGAAATTTGATTGCCAAGGTAGCAGGGTGGGAGGCGGGACTTTTGAGCTGGATTAATGTCTTTTTCAGGAGGTTGGATTAGTTCTCATGGGGCATGGATTAGTCCTAATGAGAGCAGGTCGTTACAAAGCACCTGGCCGGTGCTTTGTCTCCTGCCTTCCACGCATTCCTGCCTACCTCCTGCCATGAGACTCTCACCAGAAGCCAGACACCAGAACCAAGAGCCAAAACTAACCTTTATCCCTTTATAAATGATCCAGTCTCAGATACTCTGTTAAAGCAACGTAAAACAAAGACAGCAAGCGAAGTGGGAAATGGAATTTAATAAGTTTATTTTGATGCATAAGCTTCGGTTAGGCTTCCATGGCACTTCGAAGATTCTAGGACATACGAAGACTCGGCCTCCCCTGAGAAGGTTCTAGGTGAGCTCAGATGAGGTCCAGGATGGAGCAGTGTGTCCCAGAGGTGAACAACTGGGGTGGCACTCTGGTCTGTGCAGCCCGGGTTCAGATCTGAGCCCTGCCACCGATCAGAGGGCGACCCTGGGCCAGTGGCTTAACCTCACTCTGCCTCAGTTTCAGGATCTAGAAACTGGGTATAATAAAAATACTTACCTCATAGAGTTTTCCTAAAGATCAGTTAGCTAAAAGATACAAAGCACCCACCGTAGTGCCCACCGTCTAGGAAGTGTTAACCATAAGAAATGTCGTAACTCCCATATTTCTTTAGGGCTTACTCCCACGCCATCATTAACAACCCTGGCTAACGTTTATAAGACCCTATTCATGGGGATGACCTGCTTGCTCCTTTCAGAACATTCTTGGGTGACCAGCTAAAGGGAACTTAACTAGTTGTAAACGGAAGAGCAAATCTCTCCAGATGAGCACCCGTTACTAAAACATGACGTGAGCGTCACAGTCTCCCACGCCAAGAGTAGCGGACAGCCAACCCAGCGAGGTGAGCAGGATGCTTCTTGCCATGGAACATAAAAAGGAGTTTGTCTGTGGCAGCAAAATACAGAGCAGAGGACTCACAGACTTAACGGGAAAAGTCACACAACAGCTGCACGCTCACTGCAATCAACAAGCAGAGACACTAGAGAAGGTAGCATGTGGCTGTCGGCCTCAGGGGGGAAGCGCTCAGTCAGAGCTGTCTGATGCCTTTGAAGTGAAATACCAACAAGCTTGGCGTTTTCCTGTGCACTGTATTATTCTGAACTTTGATCTAATTTTGTAGCCGGAGGAAATGGAGAGCATTTAAAATTATTTATTTACTTACTTATTGTAAAGGCATAGAGACAGAGAGACTGTCCACCCACTGGTTCACTCCCCCAAATGCCCACAGTGGTCTGGACTGGACCAGGTTGAAGCCAGGAGCTGGAAACTCAGCCCAGGTGTCCCATGTGGGTGGCAAGGATTCAGCTTCTGCTGCTTCCCAGGATGCACAGTAACAGGAGGCTGGACTTGGGAGCGGAGCCGAAGTGCCAAGCTAGGCGCACCAGTATGGGATGCGGGTGACCCACGTCCTGGCTTACCCACTGTGCCAAATGGACACCCCGGAGAGCAATCTAAAGGGAGTTGTGAATTTAACAAGGAGTTATGTTTTTGTGAATGACCCGTGGCCACTTGGTCAAAGTTCCCTTCACCCATAGGAAGCACTCGAGGCCCTGGGCCCACCACGGGCAGACATTGGCAGGCTGTGAGCTGGCAGCTACCCCAAATGCATAGCGACCCTCAGGCAGAATTCAGCAGCTTTTTGGAGGCTGGTAGCCTCCAACGTTTTGACATCGCCAAGTGACATGAAGGGTGGTGAGCCCTGGTGAGGAAGTCATGAACACCAGCTCCTTCACCGTCTGGCTGGGCGACCTTCAACGAGCCGTTCCCCTCTCTGGCCCCAGGGCTCTCCTCTGCAAAGGAGGGGGTGCGGACTCGCTGAACTTTAGGTTTCTGCAGATGCCGTGACCTTTAAGTAGCGAACTAGCGTCGTGACTTTTGTCATCTCTGCAGCTGACGTTGGTCAGCCCTTGGGAGCTTTCGGCAGAGGCAGGTGGGGGGAAAGGGTAAAATGACTCAGGCATTTACAGGTATTCTGAAACGTTACCGTGAGAAACGTGTAAGAAACCGAGGGTGGATTTCAACTTGACCTTTCTGCCTTCTATGAAGTAGCTGCTGTGTGCTGAGCTGGCGTGCCGTGGTCCCTGTCCTGCAGAGTTCTGCTGGGGTGCAGGAATTGTCCATAAACGTGTCCCTGGTGGTTTTCTCTGTTACCTGCTTGTGCCAAGTAGCTGCGAGGGAGAGCCTGGGCCATCCACGTAGCAGATCCCTTTAGCTGAATACTTGCAAGCATTTGTAATTCATTTTTATTTGAAAGGTGGAGTGATGGAGAGAGAGAAAGACAGAGAGGAGATCGTCCACCCACTGGTTCATTTCCCAAATGGTCATGATGGCCAAGGTTGGGTCAAGCTGAAGCCAGGAGCCTGAACTTCACCCAGGTCTCCCACATGTGTGGCAGGAGCCCAAGAACTTGGGCCATCATCCACTACTTTCCCAGGCGCATCAACAAGGAGTTGGATCAGAAGCAGAGCAGCCAGGACTTGAGCTGGCACTCCCATATGGCCCTCACCACGGGGCTCTTTGATCTTGGCCTCTTCAGCCTCAAGAACCAGGAGAAATAAATTCCCATTCTTCCTAAATGACCCAGTCGCAAGCATTTTGTTATAGCAGCACAAGATGGACTACAAGGCTTTCTCTGTAGTGTTTTTTGGCCCTTTCCTGCTGAGTTGGATAAGCCCGAGGCGGTGAGGATGAGGAACCGCAATACAGAAGCCTGGGCGGCCACGGCTCACGGCCACGGCTCACGGCCACGGCTCACTGCCACAGCCGAGGTGCTGTAGATTAGACTCCAGCCGCTCTCCTCCAGGGAAGGCAACGGGGCAATCTCATCACTGAGTCGAGCATGGGGTAGGGGGCACAGGGCAGTGGTTCAATGTGTTGGAAGGCAGTAGGGAGCAGAGAAAAAGAGAGGGAGAGGAGAGGAAGCAAGAGACCAGGAAGGAGGGCCATGAAGTCATCCGCATGTAGGCTCCAGGTGGGTAACGCGTCTTGTCCAGGTGTGACTTTCTCTGACCAGTGACCACGTGGAGAAATTAAGAGACCTAGGGATGGGGCTTGCGCTGTGGTGCAGTGAGTTAAAGCCCCAGCCTGCAGCGCTGGTATCCCGTATGGGCGCTGGTTCGAGTCCTAGCCACTCCACTTCTGATCCAGCTCTCTGCTATGGCCTGGGAAAGCAGTAGAAGATGGCCCAAGTGCTTGGACCCCTGCACCCATGTGGGAGACCCGGAAGAAACTCCCGGCTCCTGGCTTTGGATCAGCTCAGCTCTGGCCATTTCGGTCATTTGGGGAGTGAACCAGAAGAGTGGAAGACTTCTCTCTCTCTCCGGCTCTACCTCTCTGTAACTCTGTCTTTCAAATAAATAAAATAAATCTTTTTTTTTTAAAAAAAAGAGAGAGAGAGAGACCTTGGGATGGAGTTAGGAGCTGTTGGGGGTAGCCCTCTGACTATAGGAGAGTGTGGCTTTTACTCAGACAGGGAGCACAGCACATTCAGAGGTCTTTCACTGATTAGTAATTTATTCCAAGAAGGAATTACTGAAATGCTAAGAGCCTTGGAAGGAAGACATGGAATAGTATAAGTTTATAAAACACTTCTAATCCAACAATCTTATCTTACAGATAAGGACGCTAGGGCCAGGGAGGGAATGCAGGACTCCCACACACCTGACCCAAGCTGGACCAAACAATAAAAACCCACCAGGGACTCCCTCTGTGAAACAGTGATCCTCAAACACTGGGTGTTGGCAACATCAGTACAGGGGACCACGGATTGGTGCTGCGATCGCCTCCCCTTCCTGTCTGGAAAGCGTCTCCGAGGTACAGCGCGTGGGGAGGAGAGAGAAGCAGAACCCGTCTGTCTTCCTGAGTTGAGGAAGCCACTCTGGGCGTCTGAGAGGCCAAGGTAGCTGGAATTCTCGGGGAAGGGGTCAGCAAGGGCAGGACTGCAGAGAGAGAGAGCGCAGCAGAGCCCTGCAGAGGGGTTCCCACGGCGGTCACGGTCACGCTGCTCCTGGTGAGCGGGTAGGGGACGGAGCCACCAGATCACCTGGAAAGCAGCAGGTGGCATTCCTGCGCTTGCGGCGTGACCCCATTCCTGCCAGAGTAGACGTCCTCACAGCCCAGGGAGCAACGGGGAGAGCACCCAGAGGAGTGTGGCCTCAGAACAGGGAGAAATAGCCTCGTAACCAATGCTGTCCCATTCCACCTAACAAGGCTTCCAAGGATGCCCCCAAAGGGTCAAACTGTTTTCAAGTACTTAGGTATACCCCAGAACGAAGTTCAAAATTATTTATAGGAATGAGCAACATGTACCAGCAACAGGAGCAAATTCTTCATGGCTGCTGTCAAGTTCAAGAATTACCATCTCTTTCAAGAACTAGGAAAAGAACTTCCACAGGAGGAGAAAAGTCAATCAACGGAAGGGGATCGAAACACAGCCCAGAGGCTAGAGGTAGCAAGGAAGCAGCTCAGATTTCTCCATTCAAGAAGTGAAAGATGGAGCGTGCGGAGCTCAGGTTTGGAAAATTGAACAGGAGGGGCCTGCATTGTGGTGAAGTGGGCAGCGCCACCGCCTGCAGTGTCGTCATCCCATATGGACGCCAGTTCAGGTCTCTGCTGCTCCACTTCGATCCAGCCCCCAGCTAATGTGCCTAATGTGGAAGGAGATGGCCCGAGTCCTTGGGCGCCTGCATCCAGCTGGGAGACCTGGATGCAGCTCCAGGTTCCTGGCTTCCGCCTGGCCCAGCCCCAGCCTTGCAGCTATTTGGGGAGCAGACCAGTGGCTGGAAGATCTGTGTGTGTGTGTGTCTCTCCCTCTCTCTCTGTGACTCTGCCTTTCAAATAAATACATAAATCTTAAAAAAAAAAAAAAAAGAGGAAAATTAAAAAGGACCCAAGTTGAACTTCCAAGGACAAAAAGATACTAGGCATGCAATGAAAAAAAAAATGCCCTAGGTGGAATTAAGGTCAGATTAGACACTGTGGAAGAATGAAGCCTTGGCGGTAGCAACCACACAAAAGGAAACAGGAAGACTGGAAGACAAAAAGGAAGAGTAACCCATAGGAAGCCTTCAAGCTCTGGATATATGATGCTAGAATACTAGGGGCAGGAAACAGGCAGGAAAGTATATTTGAAGAAACGTTGGATAAAAATGTTGAAATTTGACAAAATTAAAACCACATAACTCCAGGGAATCCAAGCACAAGACATATATGAAACCACACAAAAACACATCACAATAAAATTGCTTAAAAACCAATAACAAAGAGAATATCTTAGAAGCATCCGTAGAAAAAGTACACATTACATACCAAAGAACAAATATGAGTTCTAGCAGATTATTGGATAAAATATAAGTTATAAGGCAATGGAGGAGCCGGTGCTGTGGTGTAATGGGCTAAGCCTCCATCTGCAGGGCCAGCATCCCATATGGACACTGTTCGTGTCCTGGCTGCTCCACTTCCAATCCAGCGCTCTGCTGATGGCCTGGGAAGGCAGTGGAAGATGGCCCAAGTGCTTGGGCCCCTGCACCTTTGTGAGAGACCTGGAAGAAGCTCTGGGCTTCAGATCAGCCCAACTCCAGCCGTTATAGCCATTTGGGGAGAGAACCAGGAGATGGAAGACCTCTCTCTGTTTCTCCCTCTCTGTCTGTCACTCTACCTCTCAAATAAATAAATCTTAAAAAATAAGACAGTGGAAAAATACTTTTAATGTACTGAAAGAAATAGTCAAGCTAGAAATTTCTACTCTGAAAAATCTTTCAAATATGAAGAATTGTATGACAGTGTGAGTACAGTAAATGTTGCCAAATTGTTCACCATAAAACAGCTAATTTCTGTTACATGAATTTTGCCTCAATTTTTGAAAAAGATCAAATCAGTTTTTAAAATATTTATTTGAGAGGCAAGAGAGACAGAGACGGAGAGCCAAAGAAACTATGCTCCCTTAGACTGCTTTACACTCTCAAATGCCATACTGTGTAGGATTGGACCAGGCTAAAGCCAGGTCTGGGAACTCAGTCCAGGTCTCCCACATGGGTGGCAGGGACTCAGCCACTTGGGAGTCACCTGCTGCCTCCTAGGGTACACACACATCATCAGGAACTTAAGCTATAAAGCGGCTAGAAGACATGGAAGATAATATTAGTGACGTGTTAGCAACTGTTGTTAAATATGACCCACACAGGGCCAGACTGTGGCATAGCAGGTAAAGCTGCTGCCCGCAGGGCAGGCATCCCATATGGGCACTGGTTCTAGTCTTGGCTGTTCCCCTTTGATCCAGCTCTCTGCTGTGGCCTGGGAAAGCAGAGGAAGATGGCCCATCCTAGATTTCCCCGTATTTCCCTGGGAGATTCCTTGCTCCTGCACATAATTTTTTAAAAATTTTATTTATTTGAAAGGCAGAGTAACAGAGAGGCAGAGATAGAGAAAAGAGAGAGATAGGTTTTCCATCCACTGGTTCACTCCACAAATGGCCACAATGGCCAGAGCTGGGTTTATCTAAAGCCAGGAACCAGGAGCTTTTTCCAGGTCTCCCACATGGGTTCAGGGGCCCTAGCACTTGGACCATCATTTACTGCTTTCCCAGGCCATAGCAGAGAGCTGGATCAGAAGTGGAGCAGCCGGGACTTGAACCAGCACCCATAAGGGATGCCAACACTGCAGGCAGCGGCTTTCCCCACTACGCCATTGGACTGGCCCTCTTGCACATAATTTTTTTAAATTAATTAACTTGTTTGAAAGGCATGGGGACAGAGGGGGAGGAAAGATTCTCTGTTTTACTCCCCCAAATGCCCACAATAGCCAGGTTTGGGTCAAGCTGAAGCCAGGAGCCTGGAAGGTATTCTGAGTCTGCCACATGGGTGACAGGGACCCATGTCCCTGAGCCATCACCTGCTATCTCCTGGGGTGTACATTAGCAGGAAGCTGGATTGAAAGTATAACTCAAACCCAAGCCCAGGGTCTCTGACATAGGATGCAAGCATCCCCAGTGGAAATTTAGCCACTGTGCCAAACGCACACCCTTGGGTTTTATTTTATTTTAAAGTATGGGGCCAGCATGGTGGCACAGTGAGTTAAGCTGCCGCCTGTGACATGGCATCCCGTGTGGGCACTGGTGTGAGTCCTGGATGCTTTACTTCCAATCCAGCTTCCTGAAAAGCAGCAGAGGATGGCCCAAGTGCTGGGGTCCCTGCACCCATGTGGGAGACCTAGAAGAAACTCCTGGCTCCTGGCTTTGGATCAGCCTGCTCCAGCCATTGTGGCCATGTAGGAAGTGAACCAGAAGATGGAAGCTCATTCTCTCTCTCTCTCTCTCTCTCTCTCTCTCTCTCTCTCTCTTTCCCTCTCTGTGTAACTCTTTCAAATAAATAAATCTTTAAAAATAAATTTAAAAATTAAAAAAATTCCAAAGTGTGTAATATCTACAAAAAGTTTAAATAACACCAGTGAACGCACCACCTACCTAATTTAACATCCTATTTAAAATTATTTATTTATTTGAAAAGCAGAGTTACAGAGAGAGAGAGAGAGAGAGAGAGAGAGAGAGAGAGAGAGAGGAGAGAGAGAAATGAGAATGTGAGAGGATGCTCAGCTTTCCCCTGGATTCACTTTGCCTCTTTTCCTCTTTGACAACCAACCGAGGCCCCAGGGAGAGGCAGGCAGGCCCCCTTGCACAGCCCTGAGGGCCAAGGCCTCCTTAAATTCTGTACCCCTAGCACTCTGCTTGCCCCAAGGGGAGAGCTGTGTATGGCTGAGGTAAAGCTCCAGGTAAAGACGTAAAGATCTTAACCGAGTGCCCTGAGCTCCACGTCCCATCTGGTTCCTGTTTAACGCAGCTTCGGTTTGGGCTGTGCCTCTGATAAAACCAGGACTCACACCAGCCTCCCTGCCTCCTCCACTCGAGCCTCCCCCACACCCAATTGCCTCGACTCGCTGCCATCATTCGACTGACTCAGGCTAGCTGCTGCCTTCAGCCAGGCTGCGGTGAGGGTCCCCTCTGCCTGACGCTGTCCTGGCTGTGTCGGCCTGCGCCGTCGGCCACCTGGCCCTTCCTAGAAACTGCCCTGCCTTTCCAGTATGGCCCCGTTCACTCATGTCAATGCTCACCTTCTCAGGTAAGTGTTCCTAGCAGAGAATTCTCAATCGGATTGGGCAAGCCTAGCCTTGTTCCCTCTACGGAGGTGCTGATGTTGGGGATTGGCTGGGGTTTGGGACAGGTGTGAGAGGAGGGAGCGTGCTAACCGGCAAGCTAAATGCCAGTGTGGGTAGAAGCCTCTGTTTTCCAGCAATCATGGGACAGTGGGACTGCCCCTCTCTCCAGAAGTCAAAACATAACTTAGAAATAGCCTTTTGGCCCTGCATTCCCCAAGGCCCACAGCTCTGCCTGTAACCCAAGTCCTCTGCAGATACCAGCTCCTCGCCTGCACCCTGCGTCACTCCCCTGTCCAGACGGAGGGAGGACAGATGCCTTTCCTTTATCAAAGCCAAGGACATGACTCAGGATAACGGTATCTCAGCTTGGGAGGCTCCCCTTAGGGGTCATTTCATCCATTCTCTTGCCTTCAGCTAAGTTAGCACTTACTGCTCTGTAGAGAGACCCTGGGCTCGCTGCCCTCCCTGGAAGCAGCCCTCGCTCTCATACACCTGTTCCCATGGTTGAGAACTCCATGAACAGGGGGCAGGCTGGGAGCCCCCACCTGTTGGAGACCGAATCTAGAGGTCACACACTTTATCACAACACTGTTCCTTGTGGAGAAGGGAACAGAAATGGCAGCGCGCCGGGAAAGGGCCGGGGGAGGAATGGAAGTTGAAACCAGGACAGCTGAGTCCAAGGCTCAAGGCACCTGGCTTTGTCCGAGACCCTTGGCTACTCAAGGTGTGCTCCATGGAACTGGGCCACAGTCTCACGTGGGAGACAGAGACTCTCAGGCCCCACCCGACCCAGTGAATCAGTCGGATTCTGCATTTTCATCAGGGTCAGCCAGCTGTTTCCTTGTGCAAGTTGAGGGGTGCGTTGCTGGCTCACCGTGAGCTTCCCGGCAGAAGCTGGATAGTGCATCAGACGTCTGAGCCTCGCCCTGCACAACAAACCCCTCCCCAGGCCCTCGCTGGGGCTCAGCCAGCCGGCCCCAACCCCTTGACTTTGGAGGACGGCAGAAGCATTCCTTTAGATGGACAGATCAATCTGAACTTGACCACTGAGGAAGTCTGTCTGCGCCCTTAGCCACGGCCATGCCCGCTGCACAGCCAGAGCACCTCCGCTTTGGAGCTGTGTTTGAACCTAGCACAGGCGCTTGGTTTTGTTGAGTGGTAGAGGTTTTTCTTCACGTGGGTGTGACCACATGGACTTCTATTTTTTTATTTTTATTTTTTTTTTATGCGGGGTTGTTTTCACGTCTTTGCAGGACGCTCTTGGGGCTCTCCGTTATATCCCAACCCCCTTTGATACAGAGCCCCCGCTTATAAGCATCACGGCTCTGCCACCCGGCCCCGGTGAGGCATATTTAAAGCTGTTTAAATTGACAGACCGGGCAAACAGGATTAACTCCATGGGCCCAGAAGGGCGGCGGGGGGCAGGGGCAGCGCTGCAGCCTGGTTCACAGGGCCTAGCGGGAGGACAGCCGGCTGGGCTAGGAAGGGGCCGATCGCTCAAGCCGGCCAAGAATTCTCGATCTGGGAGGTAGGCAGAGAGTGTGCAATCTGTCGGTGATTGGATTAGACATGGTGTGAAATTCGGAGCAGGGCTACACGGCTGGGGCTGGGGCCCAGGCTGCTGTGGGGCCAGCCTGCCGAGGCCCCGCTGGGGAGACGGTGTCGGGATGCCTGTCCAGGCCCCAGCAGGCCTTGGAGACAGCGTCAATGTCACAGCCCTTGGAGGCTCCCCCACTGCTCGGCCCCGTTGTCTTCCCCACCCCATTGAGTCTTCAATGCTTTCTCAGGGAAAGCAGAGGCCATGGCAGCCCTATTCACAGGGCCCCCCTGCCCTTGGCCTCGAGCAGTGGGCCGGGGGCTGCAGAGGAGGGAGGAGCCCCTCTTTCAAGTCCCAGGGTTCCGAACAGCTCTCTGTCTCTTGATATCTTTCTTTGCCTCCTGCATTCATTGTCCTTCACTTTCCTCTCCTCCTCTTGCACAATCCGGTTTGTTCCGAAGGATTCCACTCCGTCTGGATTTGTTCAAGAGTCCGGATCGCTTTTTTCAGGGGTTTCAGGGGTTCTGATTATCGTCTTGGCAGCTGTTGAAGCATCTTCCGAGACCCTGCGCAAGCAACTGGGGGTGTGTGTGTGCAGAACGTATCCTTACTGAGAAGCTGATGGCGTCTGAGCCCTTCCCACAGGGGCAACAGGGCAAGGTCGGGGAGAGAGGCCACACGAGGAGGGAGACGAGCGGCTGGAAATGGGCTCCCCAAAGTCCACCCGATCTTGAAACGTCAGGAGGGCCCGCCTCGCAGGCGGTTGGTGATGCCAGGACATGGACCCCTGGGTCCCTGGGCAGGGACTGTGAAGCCAGGCATCTCTTGCCCTCTCCTCTGACTCCTGTCCACAACAGGCAGCTGGGAAACAACAGCAGAACTCTAAGGCATCGAGCTCACAGGAGCTGTGACCCCACCGCTGTGTCCTCAGCTGCTGCATCAGGGGCAGCTCGTTCAGGTTCCTTCCTCCCAGCCTCAGTTCCACTTGCGTGTGAAGCAGGCAGCTGGCGATCGCAGTGCCTGGCCCCGTCCCTGGACAGAGGCCAGACCCTGGAAGTTCTTCTCGCCTGGGACCGCAGCATCTCAGGGCTGGGAACCATCATGGGAAGAAGCTCCACTCCTTTACCGACTGTGGACTTGAGATCCCGCGGGCCCCCGGATCGCTTCTGAGCATCCGATCCCGGCACTTTCATGCCCCTCTGTTAAAGGACCAGGCCTCCTCACATTCGGAGCAGAGTAGGAGCAGAACACAGGGCTCTCCGCTCCTCTGCCTGCCAGGCAGCATGGCAGGGTGTGACTGTTCCCCGTGGCAGGTGTAGCCACTGACTTCCTCTCTTAGCCCGGGATTCTTGGTGCCTCTTGCTGCCTTTTGGGTGGCAGACATCCTGCGATCGTATACAGATTTCACTTTGTGGGCCAATTCACGTCCTATGCCGTGTCTACCTAGGTTCTGTGTTAACAAGAATTCCAAGTCGCGGTCCAGGTCCTTTAGGGGGAAGTGTTGGGACTGACAAAGTCTGTCACTGTTGAGGGTGGGGACAGTTACTGGCGACTTCTGAACAGATGTGGGAGGGGCAAGCTGGTGCACCCACCCCTGACGACATCTGGCCTCCAAATCTGCACCAGGCCCACATACACTCCAAAGCCAGCCCTCTTCCTATCATCCAGGCTCCCTCCTGCAGCAAGCAGCACTCAGGGCTTCTCCTGCCTCTGCACGGCCAGTGACAGGAGCGGTCTTCCGGTGGAGAGAAAGCTTTTCAAACAGTTCAAGCGCAACTATGCAAATAAAACCCAATGATAGCTGGCACCTGTGGCACCGGCACCCCAGGTTCTAGTCCCATCGGGGCACCGGATCCTGTCCTGGTTGCTCCTCTTCCAGTCCAGCTCTCTGCTGTGGCCTGGGAAGGCAGTGGAGGATGGTCCAGGTCCTTGGGCCCTGCACCCCATGGGAGACCAGGAGGAAGCACCTGGCTCCTGGCCTCGGATTGGCGCAGTGCGCTGGCCGCAGCGCACCTGCCGTAGCGGCCACTTGGTGGGGGGGGGTAAACCAATGGAAAAAGGAAGACCTTTCTGTCTCTCTCTCTGTCCAACTCTGCCTGTCAAAAAAATAATAATAATAAATAAAAAAAAAAACAATTATAAAGCCATTGACAACCCACGGGGGCTGGATCAACATGCTGCTAATCTGCGGGCATCTCCCACCCACAGATCTCCATGCACTCTGTGTGGTAGTGGGTCTCCCAAGTTGGCCGCCAACCTTTTTTGCCTCCCTCTGCTCAGATACACTCCTCAGACCAAGGCAGGGAGACAGAGCCGGTGTTCCTTCCCTTTGACTCTGAGCCAGTCTGTGTGCTGCCTGGACCCATAGATCTCAGCGAAGGTAACCTTCTGGAACTTTCTCACCAGGTCTTCAGAGGATGAGAGGCTTCTAAGTCCTCTCTCTCTTTGGAAGTCAGCTGCGGTAGAAGCCCCACTAACTCGAGCCTCCCAGGCTATGAGGAAGCCCCAGGCAGCCCCAGGGAGAGGCCTCGTGGGGCAACACCAAGACATCAAACATGTAACCAAAACTCTCCTTGGACTTTTCAACCCAGTCTCATTACCAGCAGAGCGTAGCCAAGTCAACGACCCTGGTAAACACCCTACGATTCCAAGAGCTGACCAGCTGAGTCCTGCCCAAACTCCTAAGCCACAGAATTATGAAAAGTATTAAACTGTGACTGTGTTATGCCACTAAGCTTTGGGATGGTTTGTTACAGAGCAGTAGATAAATGGAGACTGAGTCCTTTGTGAGCACGGATGTGTTCCAACACCAGGTCAAGCCGTCACTTGTGCTTGTGTGCCTGTCTGAGGGCCACACGGCGTCCATCATCTGCAGGTGATTCTAGCTCAACATCACGGCCCTGTCTCGGCCCATTGTCAGTGAAAGGCCGGTGCTGTGGTGTAGAGGGTAAAGCTGCTCTCTGAAACACTGGCATTCTATATGCGTGCCCCTTCTAATCCCCCTGCACCCGTGTGGGAGACCCAGAAGAAACTCCTGGATCCTGACTTCGTCCTGGCCCAGCCCCAGCCACTGGGGCCATTTAGGGAATGAACCAGCGGATGGAAGGCAGGAAAATGTCTCTCTCCCTCTCCCCCTCCACTTCCCTCCCTCTCCCTCCCTCTCCCCCTCCCCTTCCCTCCCTCTCCCTTCCTCTCCCCCTCTCCCTTCCCCCCTCCCCCTCCCCTCCTCCTCCCCCCTCCCTCTCCCGGTAGCTGTGCCTTTCAAATACAGAGCATCTGATCTAGTGGTTGAGCCGGTGGTTAAGATGTCCATGCTGCACATCAGAGTACTTGAGTCCAGCACCCAGCTCTGGCCCTTGATTCCAGCAGACCCTCGGGAGCTGAAGTAATTGGGTTCCTGTCACTCACAGGGGAAATCTGGAAAGAACTGCTAATTCCAGGCTTTAACCCAGCCCAGGCAACTGGGGGGGAGTGAACCAGCAAAATGGGAGCTTTCTCTCTCTCTTTCTGTCTCTCTGCTCTCAGATAAATACTTGTTTTGAAGCTTGCCGGAAATGCCCATTATCTTTTTAAATATATACATGTATTTATGTATTTATTTATGCATAAATAAGAGAGAAGGAGAGGCAGAGAGTGGGGGGTGGGTCTTCCATCCGCTGGTTCACTCCCCAGGTGGTCGCAACGGCCAGAGCTGTGCTGATCTGAAGCCAGGAGCCAGGAGCTTCTTCCGGGTCTCCCACGCGGGTGCAGGGGCCCAAGCACTTGGGCCATCTTCTACTGCTTTCCCAGGACATAGCAGAGAGCTGGATCGGAAGTGGACCTTCTGGGACTTGAATAGGCACCCATATGGGATGCCAGAACTGCAGGCAGTGGCTTTACCCACTACACCACAGCACTGGCCCCAGAAATGCACCATTATCTTTTAATTCCAATTTCCATGAACCTTTTGAAGTGCCCTCATATTATCACGCGATGAAATATTAACAGCTTTAAAAAAGAAAAAGGAAGACTGTAAAAATATATCCAGAAGAAAAGTTACGCAATGCATACTATTATGGGGGGAAGTGAGCCAGAGTCATATACACAAGATGCTTCCCTAAAGTCTAAAGAACAACAGTAATGTTCCTCTGCTGGTGTTTGTATTTTCGAAAGGAGATACTGAGAGAATACACAGGGAATTATGGCAGTGGCTACCTCTGGCAGGAGGGTAGATGGGATACGTGGGTTGAAGTTAAACCTTTTTATTGTTTTGATTTTTGAACCATGTGAATTGCATTACCTAATTCCCAAAAATGTTGAGCGGGGAAACAGAGGGTACGAACTTTGCCTAATGTGATTACAGAATCGCACAAGAAGAAAAACCAGGATTGGAAGCTTTGGGTGGAATCATGCCTGTTTAACTTGCCTGGACCAACTCCAGCACCAACAAAGCTGGAAAATGCTAGGAAGGGGGCTGTGGGAGAACCGGGGCACCTTCTTGGGGCTTCCAAGACTCCGAAGCCAGGATGTGTGCCCCAGGCCAGCGGCGGCAGACAGAGGCTTCTAGAACCCCAGGAGTCACATTAGACTGCAGGCGCGGGGAGGGTGGCTTTCCCATCTGGACGCTGGAATCTCGCACTGTCTGTGGGGATCTTGCCTGACCTTCCACGTTCCACGAGAAGTAGTCCTTGTGGCCCAGATGTTCTTTGACAGTAAGGAAGGGCTCGCTCTCTAGCTGGGCTCCTGAATGGCCTGATCCAGGGCAGAGCGGAGGGCCTGGAGCCATGCTCTGCTGTCAGGGGGTTGCGACTTGAGTGTTAAACCTGGAAGTGGTGAAGCCCGTTGTTCCCATTAGATCAGCTCACCCAGGGTCAGGGCTGTGGCACAGCAGGTTAAGCCGCCACCTGCAGCACCAGCATCCCATGTGGGCGCCAGTTTGAGTCCCGGCTGCTCCACTTCTCATCCAGCTCCCTGCTAATGCACCTGGGAAAGCAGTAGAAGATGGCCAAAGTGCCTGAGCTCCTGCACCCACATAGGAGATCTGGAAGAAAATCTTGGCTCTTGGCTTTGGATTGGCCCAGCTCCAGCCATTGCAGCCTTTAGGGAGTGAACCAGCGAATGGATGATCTCTCTGTGTCCCCCTCCCCCCCCTGTCTCTGTCTCTCTCTCTAACTTTGCCTTTCAAATAAATAAATAAATCTTAAAAAAAAAAAAAAGATTGGCCATCCTAGCCACTTTAGAAGATACTGTATAATGGCTTCCTGGAGACGGGGCCTACACCTCCAAATCATTTCAGTTAGCACTTGAATGAATGAATGATTTAAAACACTGTATTTACAAGTTACTGGAAAAATATTTTCAATAAGTTTTCAGCTTTGAGTTTCAGAAACCGGAAAGGATGATATTGTTGCCAGTAGAGGGCAGTGGTGTCTTTATCAATTAATAAAAGAGGGGGGAGTGTGGGTGTGGGGGTTGTGGGTGTGCGATAAAAGAACTCAAAAGATTATTTTATCTTCAATTACAAGAGTGTACACACACACACACACACACCCCTCTTCCTTCTCTCCACACTTAGCTTCTTCCTATTGTCTACATCAAGACAAAGTGCTCTATCTTTGGTCAATACACACGCTTTGGTGATGGACAGCGGAGGCCACAGCCTCAGCCACAAAGCCCCCTCGGCCAGCTTGGCCACCCAACTGTGTGCTGGGATGAACTTGAATTCGACATTCATACCTTCTTCATAGCATTCAGAAATGGGGGCCGGGGGGGGGGGAGGTGTTTTCAGGGGAAAGAAGCCACCGCCTCCTTCCCTCTCCCCTCTCCCCTCTCAGGGCCTCTGACCCCTCTTTATCTTCTGAGCGGCACCATATCTAATCATGGGAAGGAGGGGTGGCCCCAGCAGGGCCTGAGCTCTTTCCGGGTGGAGGCAGCAGGCAGGGACAAGCACCGGCCAGACTGGAGGCCGCTCAAAAGTGTCAGGGTACAAAGCTGCAGCCGCGGAGCCCTCGTGCCCTCGCCGAGGGAGAGGCGAGTCTGCCTGATAATTAACCTGCACCAGCTCTTGCCCCCGGAGGCTTCTCCTCCCCACGGGGCCCCTGTATTCTCTCTACTGGACTCACCTCAGCACCAGCGAGGCTGCCTTCCCCGTGGATCCCTTCCTTCCCTAACACTGGGAAATGACACTGTGCTCCGCTGGAGTAAAACGGAAAGTCCCAAAAACCTTGGAGAAGTCCTTCATCCCCAAGCTTTGCTGGACTGCGCTATTTCATCTGATACGTGGGAGAACTGGATCCACCGTTGCACCACGGGCCACAAGCGTACGGCCCCACGTGCACAGAGAAGTGTGCACATCGGGTGCTTGAAGGGCACAAATCAGCAAATCCTGGAGCCCTGTGGTGCCCAGCGGGATGTCAAGACAAAAGGAATTCAGGCCAGGCCCAATGGGCAAGGGGGTGGTATGGAATATAACCAGGACGGGAACAGCGGTTAGGAAAGGGAGAATTATCATATCGTCCACGCCACAGCTGTCCTTGACATTTGGGTAATACTGACAAAGTGCTTCATGTCCAGTACCTCCCTACAAGCTCAGCCTGGACCGTGCTGGAACTCAGTGAAGGGAGCCTCATTTTAAAGGCAAAAACTGGTACAAACTCAGGTGAAGCAACCTCCCCCCGGTTGCATGGTTTGCTGGCATCACAGCCAGTTCTCCTGGCTCTATCTTTTCTAGTGCTACTGAGTGAGCTTGCAGAAGTAAACCAGGCCTTGTGCTCCGCACAGAGGAAGTTCAGTGTGGAGGAGTCGGGTCAGGCTCCCCACATCACACCCGAGTACTGTGGGCCCTGAGCTGGGAGGCTTCGCTGCCACAGAGCTGGAAGGCGGAGCAGAGAGGGAAGAGGTCGTCAGTCTTGCCTTGCAGGAGCTCAGGTTAGAGCCTGGCGTTCAGCATCCATTGCAGTCACACACTGTGCTTGGCTACAGCCGATGCCTACTGCACTGGGAGAAGCTGCAAAAGAGGGGCGCACGGTGCAAAGTGAGCATCCTCCAGGGTCCTCCTGCTGCCCCCGTGCAAAGAGCACCTTTCCTTTCCTAGCTGATGGGGGCGCTATAGCATCACAGGCTGGAAACCCTGCCTTAGCAGTGACCGGGAAGAGCTGTGGGTGCAGGTGGAGCCAACACAATCGTGGGCGGCTGGTGCAAACCTCCCTCCTAAAGATGTCTGAGAAGCGCTGGAAGAAGAGTGGGTCTATCACTCCTCCCTGGGAAGAGATTCCTGAAAACACTAGTCATTATTTTGGGTGGTGATGCCTTGTGGTACAGCACATCAAATTCTTCACATAGGTGTTCTGTCACGTGGTGGCCCGCGGTGTGAGACACATCCGACCCGAGGGTTGTAACTATTCTCTCAAAGATCAAGACATGAGGAGCAAAGAGTCAAACAGCTTTTGGAGCTGATCCGTCACCGAGCTGAGACGCAAACGCAGGGCTTCTGGCTCCAAGATAGACGTGGGTTTCTCGCTGGGGCGAGCAATGTTGGGAGCAGGAAGGGCTGCAGTGCTGCCATCAGCCCCCCAACACTTTATGGGGTCCAGCTCCAAGGAAAGGCAGTGTCCAGCCGCCTGTGTACAGACCAGGGGCAGCTGACAGAGCCGCTCGTGATGCCAAGAGCGTTGCTTGGCTCCTGTCTGCTGGAGCACGAGGAAGAGGCACGGAATGGGTGTGGGGGGAGCTCAGAAAGAAGTGAGAGGAGAAACACCAGCCCGGGGTTCCCGGGGCTCCCGGTCCTGCCCTGATTGCACGTTCAGCTGCAGCTCGGGACAAGTCTCTCTGAGTTTCAGGTTCACCCTGTGTCGAACAAGGGGCTGGAGCAAGTGCATCGCAGTCCCTCCTGGCTCTCTCCCACCTGTGTTCATGCGCACGCAGATAGACACAGAGCGCTGTGAGAGGCTCCTGAATGTTAACAGGAATCCACTCGTGAGGTCGCCCAGTGGTGCCTGAACACCTAGGGACAAACAGTGCTGATGTTCAATCGAGGGCAGCACAGGCTCCATGCATATTTGGCTCCCAGTGTAAAACCAAAATATTCCTATGGGCGTATCAATCTCTGTGCACCAAGAGGACCAGAGATTTAAGCTTGTTCTCAGCGGTCTGGGCTTACTGGACGTGGCAAAGCCCCATGCCCCCGCGCCAGCCATTAGCAAGCTAACAGAGCATGCTCTGTTGGACATTAGCTAACTCAAATGTCTAAGGCCACACGAAGCCACAGTGCAAACCAAGTGCACAGGCTTAGTGAATGGCTGCACTTACCAAATTCCCTAGTGATGGCTGAATTTGTGCCTACAACACGGGCTGAGAGACACCACGTCACCTGAAACTCACCCTGCCTCCGTGCAGCACAAGGGCTCATGAACGGCGGTGGCTTGCTGGCAGAGATGGTTTTATGAGGTCTGGCAGGTGCAAGCGCCTGTCTTGCCCACCTCTGCCTGGTGCCACCGTGGAATGAAGCTTCGACTTTACGGCGGCATCCGCCCTCCTAATCCCACCGAGAGTCCAGGCCAGGGTTGAGGGTGGCAGCCAGGAAGGAGAGCCAGTTTACCTAAGACACAGAGAGGTGCAGCCAGTTGTCCCCACCCACACGGGAAAGCAGCTGCAGGGACGGCAGCCAGCCCTGGAATGCGTGAGCTCGGGGCTCTGCTTCTACACACGTGTTTGTATTTCCTCCAATGTTTGTTTAATGGTAGAAACATTTCAGCAGAAACCGGAGAGCTGGCTTCTCGGAAGCTCACCTGTTGCTTTGGAATGCATTTATTTGCACCTGGGGCCCCCACCGCCACAGCAAACTGTTCCCTTCCTGTGGCCAGAAGGCTGATGCGCCCACGTCACGGTCTCCACGGCAACGGACTGTGATCTTACAAACAGCAGGTTGTGCCTCCAGGTACATAGCAAGCGCCCGAGCAGGTACAGTGGGCCTGGACTAACTTCCTGCTTCCAGGCAAACCTCTACAAGAAGAATTCAAAGGTCCCACCTGCCCTTATACCCCAGGATGCACTGTGCTTGGGAGCACAACATACGACACGAACCGTGGCTTTGGTTTGTATTCCTCTCGTGGCAGCAAGAGCGTTTCTGCTTTCCTTACTGCCCACCCTCCGCCCTTCCTTCTGCCCTAACTGACTCACAGAATAAAGACAAAGAGGGCACTCCAGCTCCCCTTGGCATGGCTGTGACTGCACATGGAGTCGAGGTATTTAATCTTTAGGATGATTTTTTTTTAAAGTTATTTGTTTTCTTTCTTTTTCTTTCAGTTTTATTTACTTACTGATTTTTATTTGAAAAAGGAAAGTAGCAGAGGTCTTCCATCTGCTGGTTCACTCCCCAAATGCCACAACAGCCAGAGTCGGGCCAGGCCGAAGCCAGGAGCTTCACCCTGGGTCTCCCACGTGCATGGCGGGAGCCCAAATCCTCGGGCTATCATCTAGAGCCTTCCAGGGCATGCATTAGCAGAAGCTGGATTGGAAGCATGGAGTAGTCAGGACTTGAACCATGCGCTCTGATATGAGAAGCAGGCGTCCCAAGAGGTGGCTCAGCCCACGGCACCACAAGGCCTGCCCAAAGCCTAGGAATTTAAGTGTGTATTCTGGTCCTGGTGGTGATGAACCACTGTGGGTCTGCATGGGCATTGTCCTCTAAGAAAAAAAAAGAAAAAGAAAAACTGGAATGATGGAAACACACCTCCACCTCTCAACATAGCAGCTCACTGTGAAGCCCACAGGGGTGGGGCCTCCTCCTAATTTGGCTCCTGTAGCCCTGACCACCTCACCATCGGTTTCCTGTGACAGACAGCCTGCCCTTTGATCAGGCCCTTGGACAATCAACTCCCATCTACTCTTGGTATGTCCCGCGTCACTCACCTTACAGGCACTTCCTGCAACAGGACCTTCTTCCAGGGCCCCGAAAGCAAAGGAGAGGTGCTGAAAGGAAGTGGATATGAGGTGGTACCAATCTAAGCACTCCCCTCGTCCCCTAAAACCACTCCCCTCTAACTTCTTTTTTTTTTTTTTTTTTTTTTTTTTTTTTTTTTGACAGAGTGAGAGAGACAGAGAGAAACATCTTCCTTTGGTTGGTTCATCCCCCAGATGACTGCTACGGCTGGCACGCTGTGTGGATCCAAAGCCAGGAGCCAGGTGCTTCCTCCTGGTCTCCCATGCAGGTGCACTTGGGCCCAAGCACTTGGGCCATCCTCCACTGCACTCCCGGGCCACAGCAGAGAGCTGGACTGGAAGAGGAGCAACCAGGACAGAATCCGGCGCCCCAACCGGGACTAGAACCCGGTGTGCTGGCGCCACAGGCGGAGGATTAGCCTAGTGAGCCGTGGTGCCGCCCCCCCTCTGACTTCTAAGTCCTGCTTCCCAGGACCTGGCTTCTCTGGGCAATCGTAGCCAGGCTTCTGGGCTTGCAACCCTGAGGCCTTCAAGCAACTGAGCTACAACATTGTGGTACCATGGCTCAAACACAAGTCAAACCATGAACCCAGAGCTTACCCTACTCCCATCCTCTAGCTCTAGACCGTAAAACATCGGCCCCTGAATCATCCATATTTCTTACAGAACACACTCTTACCCATAAAGAACAACAATAACATTCATGTTTTTTGGAGAAGGTACAGACACGATGAACATTTTACAGTGTTTTAGAGAAACGGGGATTCCACAGAGGCATCCACTGTCCCCACCAGCCCTGCGTGTCCAAGTCCTTCACGTCCTGCCAGAGCACGGGCAGTGGCCACTTCCTCCATGAAGCTTCCTGGTATCAGGAGCTCTTTTCTTTCTGCAGCCCACAGCACCTGACCCCAACCTCTCTCCAGTATGCAGAGAGAGAGAGAGAGAGGGAGAGAGAGAGAGAGAAGAGAGAGAGGAGAGAGAGGAAAGAAAGGAGAGAGAGGAGAGAGAGGGAGATAAAGGTGTCTTCCATCCACTGGTTTACTCCCCAATTGGTCACAACAGCTGAAGTTGGGCTGATCAGGAGCCAGGAGCTTCTTCTGGGTCTCCCACGTGGGTGCAGGGGCCCAAGGACTTGGGCCATCTTCTACTGTTTTCCCAGGCCATCGCAGAGAGCTGGATTGGAAGTGGAACAGCCAGGACTCGAACCAGCACCTTTTGGGATGCCGGCACTGAAGGCGGCAGCTTTACCCTCTATGCCACAATGGTGTCCCCGTCCTTTCCCGTCCTAAAAGGCTCCTGTCCCTTCCTGCCACCTGAGAAGTTGCTATTTGATGCCCAACTGATGACGTATGTGTTGTGAGTTTTCCCTCCCCTTCTTCCCGATCCTGGGTGGACACGGAGCTTAGTGCTACCCAGCCTGTTCACTGTGGGCAGTGACCTCCCCTACAGATAGTTCTACTTTTTATTCAATAAAGGCAGAGATCTCTTCATTAGGTCCTTGCTTAGGGTTCTAGGATCCATCCTTGAGCTACAGGCTCAAAATTACCTGATCCTTTCTCCCGCACCAATCAAAGCCCACCCTAACCTAGCACATCACTAGAACCGGCTATTCCTTCTCAATGCATTACCCACTATCTACTTACAACACTTGGGTTTATATTTGGCTGCAGGCAACAGAAACCCAAAATACTATTGTCTTAAACAAAATGAGACTTACTGCATCATCTCCTGGAAAAAGTTGGAGGCAGGTAGTTTAGGACACTAAGGGAGCTCCCTAGGGGGATCAGGACCCACGGTCCTCCCACCCAGCAGGCTATTCTCTCTACCTCCTGCCTCCTGCCTCCTGCCTCATGGCGGCTGCAGAGACAAAGCAGCAGTAGGGACAAACACCCTTGTTTCCCCTCGGGACAGTTCCCAGAACCCACACACAGCACTGCCACAAAATCCCACTAGCCACCAAGTAGGCTGAGGAATGTCTTCTTTTCTCTGTTTAGGTTATCAGTCCTCCAATTTAGGACTCTGCTTCTACAGACGCTGGGGGCAATAGGTCCTGGGGACAACTAGCACACTTGGCCTCTGTCTCTGCCCTGAGCAATCCATTTTCATCCTTGAGAGGCCAGCTTTCTCACGCTCCATGGTCAAGGTGGGCACAATCTCTGGGTCTATCTCTGTTCTTCATAGACCAGGAGCTTAGATGGGGCTGGGGGCCTCCAAGGTAGAGCAGGGTCAGGTGGTTGTTCCCAACACACAGCAAAAAGCCAAGATGGAGTGACACATGGTGGTCCTGGTCCCTCCTTTTAGGAGATTCAATAGGGTCTGTGCCGAAGGCAGAGGCTGTCGCTGATGCATCAGCAGAGGCACAGAGGGCCTGGCCAACCCCTGGAAGCTGGAGATAAGAAATCAGTGCCCGGGAGCACTGGGTTCCAGGGTGCTCATCCAGCCACTGTGCACGGGCCTACAGCAGGCCTCCCCGGTACCATCCTGCCTCTCAGGACACCGCCCTCCCGCCAGGGCAAGAACAGCTGCCCCTGGGCAGCCCACAACCCGCCGCATCGCACAGCCACCTCTTGTCCCCTAGCAGGCAGATAGCGGGGGACTGTGAGAAGCAAACTACATGGCTGCACCCATTCTTGGGGGGCCCAAGTTTCCAGGCAAACGAGTCCCTGCCTGGGCTGGTGGCAACCTGCAGTCTTACCTTATCATCCCAGATCTGGCCCGGCCCCTCCAGCTCCATCGCTGCCTGCTCCCTACGCGTTCTCCTCCCCAGGGCCCCAGGACAGGTATTTGAGCTGGCAGGTCGCCTGCCTCCTCTCCCCAGGTGTCGGGCCCTGTGAACATCCCACGACTGTGGAGCTAACAACTGTGGTGTCGAAACGTCTTGTACACGTACGACGGCGGTATCCTGGGGCAGCCTGGGGAGTGCTGGCTGTAGGACTGCCTTGGGCTGGCAGGGTGCCTGGGTTCGAGTCAGGGGTCATTGGACCCACGAGGGAAGAGGGACCCCATCCTGCCTGCGGGCCCTCTCTGTGGCACTTGTTCAAACTGGGCATGTGCGGCTGCCCTTCACCAAGGTGCTCTGCCTTCCATCCGGGGGACAACCACCGCCCATATTTCCCCCGAGCCCGTTCTTCTTACCCCCTGTTTTCAGATGGGGCTGCCCAGGCCCGCTGTTAGGAAGGCTGGAATTTCTCACCCTACCCGTGTTCTTCCATAGGTCATAGACCCTCTCTCCAGGGTTGCTGGGGCCACTGCCCAGTCCAGTCCCCGTGCTGGGTATGCAGTGTTGGATATGCCTTTGTTTCCAAAAGCCCAGGGCAAGAGAGCTGATCTTTAAGGTTACTTAAGCAGGGTCCCCTTTCTCTCCTCGTCCTCCTCCTGCTCCCTTTTACTCTTCTCCTCCTTCTTTATGAAAATAACATCCTTTACAAATGGAACCAGGTCAGGGCTGGCGCTGTGGCACAGCGGGTTAACGGCTTGGCCTGAAGTACTGGCATCCCATTTGGGCACCGGTTCGAGACCTGGCTGCTCCACTTCTGATCCAGCTCTCTGCTATGGCCTGGGAAAGCAGTGGAGGATGATTCAAGTCCTTGGGCTCCTGCATCCATGTGGGAGACCCGGAAAAAGCTCCTGGCTCCTGGCTTTGGATCGGCTCAGCTCTGGCCGTTGTGGCCAATTGGGGAGCGAACCAGTGGATGGAAGACTTTCTCTCTCTCTCTCTCTCTCTCTCTCTCTCTCTCATTCTCTGCCTCTCCTCTTTCTGTGTAACTCTGACTTTCAAATAAATAAATAAATCTTTAAAAAAAATGAAACCAGGTGACAGGGGGTGGGGGGACACAGTGGAGGGGGCGGGGCACATTGTAGCATGATAGGTTAAACTGCCACTGGCAATGTCGGCATTCCATACGAGCCCCAGTATGAATCCCAGCTACTCCACTTCCAATCCAGCTTTCTGCTAATGCGCCTGGGAAAGCAGCAGATGGCCCAATGCCTGGGCTCCTGCCACCCATGTAGGAGACCTGGACAGAGTTCTGGGCTCCTGGCTTTTCCTGGACCAGCCCCAGCTGTTGCAGCCATTTGGGGAGTGAACTGGCAAGTAAAACATCTGTGTGTGTGTGTGTGTGTGGTGTGTGTGTATCTCCCACTCTTTCTGGACCTCTGCTTTTCAAATAAATGAATAAATCTTTGAAAAGAATAAAATCTGGGGCAGGCATTTGGTTCAGGCATTAAGAGGCCAGTTTGGGACACCAACACCCCATATTGAAGTGTCTGGAATCGTCTCTCTGTCCCTCTCCCTCCCTCTCCTTCTCCCTCCCTCTCTCCTGCCTTTCAAATAAATAAACATTTTGAAAATGAAATCTTCACCATACACCTACTGTCGTCTTTCATCCCCTCCCTAAGTCCTGCATCCCACTTCTCTCCCCCTAAAAAAAATCTCATTGCCAATTTGGATGCATCTTCCTGTCCCAGTCCCCACAGTCACTCACAAGGGTGCATAAGGGGCCTGTTTCCCCTACAAAGCCATGGGCCTGGGGAGGAAGAAACGGGTTTGAGGGTGTCCTCCTTGCACCAAATACAGTTTTTTGCTTTATACTTTGCTCCTCAAAGAATCCTCCACAAACAGGCTCACGCAATCCTTACTCACTGTACTTCACTGACTTCTGTCTTCCGTCATTCTCTCTGCACATCCCAACACAGGACGGTCCAGGAAGAGGTGCCCATTAGCTCAATGGCTGGGGAAGGGTATGGCAGAGAACCACGAAGTATGTATGGTACCCATGCCCAGGGACCAGCATCCCAGGGATGCTCCTGCTCAGCTTGGAGAGCCCAGGCTGGCAAAGGACTGTGGGACCCTTTTTGTAGACAGGCTGAGTCAGATGGAGAGAAGGAAATTGGCTTGAGGACATTCAGACTCTTGGAGTGTGGAGCGCCTTAGTCTGTCTTTTGATTTTAGGAAATTGCAGTATAATAGAAAGACCGTGAATGGAGACTGTTAGGATGGCTGGGTTCTGTCCTTCTTGTACCTTAATTAAGAACCTTAATTAAGAACTCTCTATGTCACAGGGCTGGCATTGTGGCACTGAGGATTAAGCCACCGCTTGCGATGCCAGCATCCCATATCAGAGCACCAGTTCATGTCCTAACTACTCCGCTAATGTGTCTGAGAAAGCAGCAGATGATGGCCCAAGAACCTGGGCCCCTGCCACCCACATGGGAGACCCAGATGGGGTTTCTGGCTCCTGGCTTTGGCTTGGCCCAGCCCTGGTTGTTTCAGTTATTCGTGGATTGAACCAGCAGACAGAAGATCTCTCTCGCTCTCTTTCTGTGTTGCTCTACTTTAAAAATAAATAAATAAGTCTTAATAATGAAAAAGAACTCTGTACATGTTGTGTTGGCTTCATATGAAAGAGAAATGATGAATGAGATTTCCAAGTTTAAGACATTCTTGTTTTGAAAGGAAAGGGCCAGGCGTTAAATCAGCAACACGCAATGGAGAAGGCCTGGCTTTCAAATCTTGGTGCTTCTCTTACTTAGGGCAGTCCTGGGGCAGGTTTTTATTTTGCTTATTTATTTATTTATTTCTAACCTCTCCAGGTCTTGGTCCCTTCCCTATCTGCCTGAAAGCAACAAACTGATCATTCAGAGAGGTTCTGAGAACTGAATGAGATAACCCTTACCAGAGGAGCGAGTGGGGTGCCTGGCACAAGACGGGTATCTGGGAACCTAGGTTTCATAACCAGTTCCATTTTCCTTTGAGAGAGGCATTGTCTTTCTCCAATTAGTTTAATCCAGTGTACTTCATGCATTTTTTTTAAAATATGGAATTCCTTCTACACTTGCGAGTCTGTGCATTGTCAAAACCCCCAATGCTAGTGACAGGCCGGAAGGTCTTAACATAACAGTTGCAACAATGGTTCATTGAGAGAGCTGTGCGGATGGAATGAACGGCTGAGCAGTTTCCAGATAATCCTGCCCTCGATCAGGGAGCGCCCGGTCAGACGGACGGGGACAGCTGTCTCAGGGCCCTGCCCCTTCTCATCCTCTGTGGCCTGCCTGTTCCAGGGACTCTCTAATTTTTATAAATATAATATTGACTCACTCTTGACTTCAGACTGAGTGCGGTAGCTCAAAGATTCTCTCTTGGAAGGAAAAGAGGACGGTTGTATCTTCCAGTGAAAGGCTAGTTTGTCCTAGAAGTGAGACCCAGACACTACCGTCGCAGCCTCACCAGCCGCGGTCTTTGAAAACGCCAGCAGGGCGGCCCTGTCTAGGGCCTCGTTTGTTTTACCGTGTCTCCATGAAGGGCCCATGGCACATAGGAGTCCTCCCAGCATGAAGCTTGGCAAGGGTCTGAAAGTGGTTCAAGGTCACACAGTGGAGCCATGGTCAAACCTGAACCACAGCCAAGTCTCCGGATTCCCACAAGGGCCAGCCTCAGGTGCGTCTAAGGAAATGACAGAGTGCACCTTCCAGCCAGTGGGGCAACCCCAGCCTCTCAGGAGATAGCTTGTGCCCCGACCCTGGTGCAATGCAAGGAATGCCAGAGGACCACCCTCCTCCCTCTCTCTGGCTTCGGGCAGAAGAATTTCTCCCACTCAGATGCCTGGACTGAATCATTCCTTGGAGGGTTCCCAATCAGAGGTCCAAAGATGATCTAGGGCTGGTTGCATCAAATCCACTGAGTCAGCATGCCTGGGGCCCCGAACCCAGGGCTTCACCCTTGTTAAAAGCTCCCCAGGTGGTGCCCAGCCAGGGGTTTGAACCATTGCTTTCATATGAGCCTTGCCATCCCTGCCGTCCTAATTTGAAAAGGAGGAACGCCTAGGAGGAACAACCCATAGAAAAGTAATGGACGATTTCCCTGGTCCTGAGAAACAACCTTCAGTAAAAGGGTCCCTGATCAAATGCACTTAGCAATGCCTAATCACATTTTTGCTTCTCCAAGATCCAAAGTTCACATCAGCATGGGAAAAGTACATAGAAATCTCAATAAGACCTGATTAGCGCAACATTACCCAAATACGTTTGAACTAGATAGAAACTTCCTCCATTCCTGTACCTATCCCATAGGACATAGCAGGGGACTTCAGAATGTTCAGTGGAAAGAGCTTATTTTGTTTTAGTTTTTTAAAGATTTATTTGTTTGAAAGACAGAGTTACAGAGAGAGGTAGAGACAGAGATAAACTTTCCTCTTAGCAATGCTCATCTCTGGTGAATGGGCTTTCCACACAGTGAGCAGCAAAGGCCTGATTATTTGCCCCGTCACGAGTTTTGATGGATCACAACTGTTTCTTTATCAGAATACTAGTATTACACATTTGTCAGTAGCTTCAGAGCTCATAAAGTCCTCAACATGTTGATGCAATATAACCCATGGAAGTATTGAAGTGGCGTACTGATAGCCTCATTTTATTGCAAGAAGGCTGACACCAGGCCTTTTAGACAACTCATTTGAGAAGTGGAAAAGACCCAGTCAGAAACGATGCAGCTCAGTGGTTCCTAAGCTTGACTCCACACCAGAAAGCGCGCCAGTGTGGGCATTTGGTCTAGCTGTTCAGACACCACTGGGCATGCCTGCAAGCCACATCAGGGTGCCAGGGTTCAAGTCCCAGGTCCACTGTCAATTCCAGTTTCCTGCTAAGAGGAACCCTGGTAGACAGCATGGGGTGGCTCAAATGACTGGCTCCCTGCTACTCATGTAGGAGCCCCAGACTGTGTTCCCAGCTCTTAGTTCAGCCTGCCCAGGCCTGGCCCTCGTGGGCACCTGGAGAGTGAAGCAGCAGATAGGAGGGCTCTCTCTCTCTTTCTCTCTCTCTCTCTTCTTCTTCTTCTGTCTGCCTCTCTTTCAAATGAGGAAAGATAAGTAAATAAAAATTGACAAAAGAAATCCTTAGTGCCCATGTTAGCATCATGGGTATCTGGAAACTCTGCCTCCGCACATCTCGGGCAGGCCACGGGTTGGTTTTGGTTAACTGGGGTTTTCTGTACCACCTGTTGATGTTCTTGGCTCTTGTGCTTTGCGCCAGCTACGCAACCTGAGACCCAGAGAAGTAAACTGAAGGATCCCGAGTCTTGGGACGAGAATTCAAACATGAATTTCTTGCATTGCGGAAGCCCCTGGGTCCTCAAGGCCGCACCCTGAGCAAGGGCAGGCAGGGGCGACAAGGGCAGCTTGGGGGGGTCCATGGAAGTATTCACCTGGCCTGTCTGGAGCCAGAGGGAAAGGCCTTGGAGAGTCAGCTAATCTTTACCAAGTGTGTAGGAGCCGTGCCGGTCCAGGATTCTCAGGACAACGTTGGGAGGCAGAGATCACAATGATTTTCCGAGGAGCAGGTTTGGTGGGTAGGGCATACGAGGTGGAGTGCCTGAGTTTGCTTCCCAGCTCTGGCTCCTGACTCTAGCTTTCTGCTAACGCGCACCCTGGGAGGCAGCAGGGGATGGCTCCAGTATGGGAGACCTGGATTGTATTTCTGGCTGTAGACCTTGGCCCAGCCCCAGCCACTGCAGGCACCTAGGGAGTGGACCAGCAGATGGAAGCTCTCTCTGGATCTGTCTCTCCCTCTCCCTGTCTCTCTGCCGTGTGTGTGTGTGTGTGTGTGTGTGTGTGTGTGTGTATATATATATATATATATATATATATAGGGCACTTTCCCTAAGTGAAGGAAGATTTTTCACACTTGGTGTTGATTTGTCCTTTGATTGGGATTGGGTCTCTCACAAGTTGCCTCCCGCTTATACTCTGCGGAAGTCCTTTCTAGAATCATCTAGCCTGCCTCTGGCCTCCTCCTTGGGCCTCAGCCCCCTTCAGCAGAAGCAGCCCCAGTGCTCCGTGGAAGAGGCACCTGTGGTTGAGCCCCGCCCACAACTGCACCCAGCCTTCTCCATAGGTGAAATGTTTGTCCCGCACGTAGTCCCAGCTCTGCCACTGACTTGCCGGCTGCCCTCGGGTCAGTCGCTTCATCACAGTGTGCTTCCATTTCTTCCTGGGTCATCGGGCACTTCCGGACTGGATCGGTGTTTCCCAAGACATGTTGCAGAACACAGTTCTGCGGGAGGTTAAATGCATAAAGAAGCCCTCTGTGATGAAGTATGTTTCGGGAACCGTCAGATAACGGGCTGACTGGTGCAGCGCGTCTCGGAGCTTTTAATGTGCACCGTGGAGCTCCACAGCGCCGACACAGAACCCTTTGTAAAGATACTCATGAGCTGGGTGTTCTGCAAAGCTCCCTTGGCTACAGGCTGGGCAGCAGGAGCTCCAAGGACCCTCCTATGACAAACAGATGCAAACAGGGGCTACGTGCTTGGGTTGGAAGCTCTTGTGCTTACAGGCTGTGTGGCAGTAGTAAGCAGGCCATTCCACCGTTAGCCCCAGTTTCCTCAAATATACTTTGCAGGGTTGTGGGGGGGGGGGTCGTACACAAATGTGAATCACATGCCTTGAATGAAATAAAAGCTCAGAGGTGGGCACGTGGCTTAGCAGGTAGACGCCAATTAGGGCACGCGCATCCCATGGTAGGGTGCCTGGACTGGATGCTTGGCTTCGCTTCCGGACTCCAACTTACTGCTGATGTGAACCTTGGGAGGCAGCAGTGATGGCTCAAGGGACTGGGTTCCTGCCACCTGCTTAGGAGACCTGGACTGAGTTCCTGCTTATTGGCTTTGGCCTGGCCCAGGTCTGGCCACTGTGGGCATTTAGGGAGTAAGCCAGTGGCTGGGAGCCCTCTGTCTCTCTAACACATATGTAAAAATTGTAAAAGAACAAGATGCTAAAATCTCATCAGAATGTGGCTGTCTTGTTATCTGGCTTTCAACACATTTAGCAACAGCTCCACTGCATTTCCTTTGGAAATCATTGTATGCATCAGCCTTTAAAGGACACACCTTTTAAGAACGTTCTGACCATGGCCCTGACCACTGACTCAACGTGCCCCAGGCCTTGGAGCTCCCTGTCTTTCACCTACAGAATTACAACCAGACCTGGTGTTGGACACAGCCTCCCGTGTGATTGAACTTTGAGCCGGAGGGTCTGTGCACGAAGGCGCTTAGAGCTCCTCTCAGCGAGGGCGGCACCGTGGGAAACTTGCCGGGAAGGCCCTGGTCGGCTGATGAATGGTTTCAGGCAGAGAGCAGAGCGCATTGTTGCCAGCACACAGCGGCGGCCACTCACGCCTCAGGAATGTTATCACCTTTTCCTGCTGCAAGTCAGGTGTTTGTCTAGGCCGAGCGAGGGCCAGGCATACCTGAACTGAACACAGCCAGTCTTTTCCCAGAGCCGAGCCTGTCTGTTTTGACCTGGTCTGGAACTGGGGGTCATCGGAGATAAAGTCTGGGGTTCATGATGGTGGCAGGGCTGGATTTCCGGTGCCTTTTGCAGTCCATCAAGAGCCAGAGAAGTTGGTTCTTCAACAGGCGCATCACATGAGCTGTGCAGCGCCGACAGCTCAGTCACTTCGGGTGGTAAGCCTGTGCTGGATCTTTGCTTGGACTCAGTGACTTCCACACTTTTCATCATAAAGCGGTGAGCAACTCCAGGTGTTGAGACCCTTCTAGGCTGGCGCCGCAGCTCACTAGGCTAATCCTCCGCCTTGTGGCGCTGGCACACCGGGTTCTAGTCCCGGTCGGGGCGCCGGATTCTGTCCCGGTTGCCCCTCTTCCAGGCCAGCTCTCTGCTGTGGCCAGGGAGGGCAGTGGAGGATGGCCCGAGTACTTGGGCCCTGCACCCCATGGGAGACCAGGAGAAGCACCTGGCTCCTGCCATCGGATCAGCGCGGTGTGCCGGCCGCAGCGGCCATTGGGGGGTGAACCAACGGCAAAGGAAAACCTTTCTCTCTGTCTCTCTCTCTCTCACTGTCCACTCTGCCTATCAAAAAAAAAAAAAAAAAAAAAAAAAAAGAGAGAGAGAAAGAGAGAGAGAGAGACCCTTCCATGTGTTAAATCCTTTCCTCCTCACTCGGCCATGAGGTAGGTTCTATTATAGTTCTATTTTGTATACATCCAGAGAGGTCTTGCTTCAAAGTCCACCACTGTGCTGTAGTGGTAACAGAAGTGAACCCAGAAATCTGGTTCTGTGACCTGTGACCCCACCCACCGTACAGATCCCTTCAGACTCAACAAGGCTCTCCCTCTGGGAGCGCAGCGTGCCACTGTGCATAGCAGCGACATTCTAGCCAGCCTCTCCCAGAGCAGGGGGCGATGACTCTGCACACAGGATGGGCCGGGAAACCAGAACTTGGGCACGCACGTGTGTTCTGCTCAGCTCAATGTGTTTCCCAGGCTTTCCTCTCCTGTGGGCCCTGTGCTCCTGCCATACCTGAGATTTCACACACACTTGGCCTACTTAGCAGGTGCACAGGTATTTAACCTTTACTTTTTTTTTTTAAAGATTTATTTATTTTATTTGAAAGGCAGAGTCACAGAGAGGCAGAGAGAGAGAGAGAGAGAGAGAGAGAGAGAGGGAGAGAGGCCTTCCATCCACTGGTTCACTCCCCAGATGGCCACAATGGCCAAAGCTGCCCCAATCTGAAGCCAGGAGTCAGGAGCCAGGAGCTTCTCTGGGTCTCCCACGCGGGTGCAGGGGCCATCTTCTACTGCTTTCCCAGGCCATAGCAGAGAGCTGGATTGGAAGTGGAGCAGCCAGGACGCTAACTGGCGCCCATATGGGATGCCTGCACTACAGGTACCAGCCCCATCCACTAGGCTACAGCACCGGTCCCTAACCTTTACTTCCATTCTCCTGGTATCTTTTCTTACCCTAGCAGGTCCAAAGAAGGAAGAATACAAAGAAATAACTTGGACAGGTGAAAAGGCCAGTGCCTGGGACATGGCCATTAACGTCTTCAGTCTGCGATGATTTTACAAGCACCTCCTGGCACTGCAAGGCCAGGCCAAGGGACATTACATCAAGGTCATTCCCTTTAGCAGCTCCCAGACTAGTAAGAGAGAAAAGATGTATGCAGTTATTGGAATAGAAAAGACAGAGTAGTTAAGTGCCCCATGAGAAGCAAAGCAGCACTATAGGACGTGAGAAAAAAACATCTGGCTGGCATAATCCCAGAAGGCTTCCTGGAAGAGTTAGAATAAGAACTTTTGCCACTATCAAGCAGCTGTTTTAAGTTCCAGATCCAGTCCCTGAGCCCTACTGGAAGTCCTTGCAGGATCCGTCTCAAAGTTCTGTCTCCTGCATGAGAAAAAAAGAAAAAAAAAAAAAAACACCCTTAGGCTGTGCCAGCCCAGGACCCTGCCAGCCAGGGTCCCCAGCCACTTAATTCTAAGAGAACTGTCCGATTTTCCTGAATGAGCTTTGGCCTCCAAGTGCTGGGGGCCTGGGGCTGGGTGGGGCGGAGCTCTGCAAGCTGATCCCCTGATATGCTGCCTGCTGCCTCTCTGGGTTGCCAGGCCCAGCCCCTAGCAGACAGCCTAGAAGCGCAGCACGGGAGAAAGCACCCAGTCTGGAGACAGGGCCATAATGAAGTCAATGAAGCATAGCCGAGTGCAGATAAAGGCGCTTTCTTGGGTCTCACTGCCCTGGCATGACTCGTCCACTCTTTCTCCTCCCCCTCCCCCCGACTCCCCCTGCTGGCTCTAAAGGCTCCAGACAGATGTGTGCTCAGGTTCGTGGGCGATTAGCTTAGGAGGCTACCAGAGGCCCACCGCCTGGGTGGTAGCCCTTCTGGCAGCCCTGTGGAAGGCACAGAGGTAGGGAAGCACGCTGCCCATGGCGAGCGTGTGTGAGCCTGTTTCCCATGGCTGATGGTCAGGTTTTCCCATTCCTCCATGTCTTCATTCCATAGAGATTTCTTGAATACCAGCGCAGTACAGAGGCTGGACAAAATTCGGTTGCTGGCGGCTGCAGCTTAGTCACAGGGGTTAATCTCCTTACAAACTGTCACACGGCGGGGAAGGGGAAAGGCACCATGCGCTTTCAGACCCACTTCTGCGCATGTGCGGGCCTGGCGTGCCTGTGCCCGCGAGTTCCCATCGGGGAACGGATCTGTCAGAGCACGCATGCCACACATAGTTGCTGCCATCGCGGATGTCTTCATTCATTTTGTCCTTCATTCCTTTGGACAGCAGTATTTCATGCTACTGACTTTGCTCCAGTGGGGAAGGTGGAGTTTCGGATGGGGAAGCAGTCAGAGAGGGGGCCCCAAATGGAAAACCCGCCTCTCTCCGTCGTCGTCTAGCCCTGGATAGCTGCTGTCTGGCTGCGGTCCCCCTCCCCCGGCCCCGAGCCCTGCCAGGCAGTGCCGGAGGCCCCTTGTACAGAGGAGGGAAAACAGGGCCCCCGAGGGGTCAGGTGACAGCATCAGGGTCCCACAGCTGGCACTCACACTCCAACAGATGTCCACAGAGGGCCGGCAGGTGAACAGCAGGCTGAGGGGAGATGGGGAGGAACCTGAGACATCCCCACTTCCCTGCCCCGCACGGGAAGTCTGTTAGGTCCCATCCAACAGTGTAGAGGCCCCACTATTGGCCATGGGCAGCCAGAAAAAGTTCAAGGTCTTTGCTGTGTAGAAAGGAGGGAAGTTACCTGGGACTGCAGAAGAAAAGACCAAGATGACAGGACAAAGGCATCCCTGGAAGGGGGTCTGTAGAAGCCCTTTGGGTTGGGAAAGGAGAGAGGCAACTGGAAGGAGTATGGTTTGGTGGTGGCAACGGAAGCTGGGGTCCTGTGCACCGAACGTCACATCTTCGTAACCAAGGAACAAGGCATGAAGCAAGCATTTGGGGCAACTTTCAAAAGGAACCCAACCCAGGGCACCTAGGCCGAGGCAGAGATCAGGGACGCCCTGGAGACAAAGCAGCAGAAGTGACACAGGAAATGCCCCCTCTCCCCACCGCCGCCTGGCCTTGGCCCCAGCCACCTCAAGGTCACCCCAGTGCATGTCCCAAGACCGTGAACAGACAAGGCTCCCAATTACTCATTAGCCAGCCTGGGCGCTGGCCCCCATGTCCCTGTCCTTGGCCACAAAGAGATGAAAGCCGAGCCGCCAGTACAGGGAGAGGCAGGCCCCATAGCTCAGTAGCTATCTCAGCCGCTGGCATTATCAGAGCCGGGTGCAGCCACGTCGGAGGACGGAGGCTGGGCTTTCCAACGCTCCTGTGCCCTTTGCATCGCCTCCTCCCCTCCCCTGCCCCTCACCCAAACAAACAGAAGGAAAAAAAAATCATCATTAGTGGAAGGCGACTTTAACAGATGGCTCCCAAGGTGAAGAGGGCTGGAGCCAGCTTCCGCAAGGGCATGCCAAGGTTTGCTGCTGAGAGGGCTGGGGTCCTTCTCAATGGCGCTGCACCCACCCCGCGGCCGAGGAAAAGGCCCCTCCATTGCGGCCAAGCAAGCACGAGGCCTTGGTCCTACCCCAATGTCTGTCCCTCCTGCCCCATCCCAGGAGCCATAGGCAGGTACCCATGCAGTCAGGCCCAGCCTTGCTGCCCCAGGCCTCTCCCCCCAGGCCTACCTGAGTTTGGAATGGTCTAGAAAGCAGTAAGGTCTTCCCTCAACACTGCCTGAGAGAATCCCCTTGGACACCATGGTCCCCACTCCCTTATCCTGAGCCTGGCCCAGGGGCCAACCACATCACTGACCGCTATCTGCACTCTGGGTCTTTGTCCACTGCCCATACATTTAGCTGGGAGGTTTTTCTTCTGCCCAGAGAGGCTGCAGTAGAGAGAGGGAAAGGGCTGGTGTTCAGGGCCTTCCAAGCCTCCGATTTGGATTGTCAGGCTCTTTCTGCGCCGGTCACTACCCCACCCAGGACAAGTCAGTGAGGGCAGCAGCCAAGATGGCAGCAGGAAATCTTCATCCCTTCCATCTCCTCAGCCCAGCAGGCTATTGAGAGGAACGGGTGTCCAAGACGCAGCGGGGGAGGTCAGTGAGTGGAGAACAACTAAGAGGACAGAAACCCCAGGGGTGCCGAGGCCCCTGGCTCAGTCCACCCAGCGGGATTCCTGCTGAAGGCAGGCCAGGGTGGTCAGTGCTCTCCTGTGGGGCGGCGGAGGCTGAGGAAGGTGACCAGACACCAAGGGTGAGCAGACGTCAGGGGCGAGGGCTGCTTGCTAATGTGATTTCAGCAGGGCTCTTGCTGAAAGTACAGCGTTGAGAAAAGGCGCAAATGGCCCCAGGAGTAGGTTCAGGAGCCTGACTAACGTTTCTGGCACGGAGTCTTTCATCAGAAGAAGACGGACTTGGCCCTCATACCATGCAGAAGTTCATCTCAGTGCCTACCTCCTAACTGCCTTTCCTCTTAGCTGCCCACACTGGCTTTGCCTTCTTGCCTTCCCCTTTCTGAACCCTGAGTCTCGCTGCTTCTGTTACCCCAGTCGCTTCAATCCATCCCCTCGGGGTCAACCATTCCTTCCTACTGACGGTTTTCAAATCTGCCCCTCTGGCTCCAGATCCCATTTCCATCTTGGGATCCGTTCAGATCCCTGAGACCACCTTGCCATGTACACGTTACTTTATTTCAGTATCTCTTTGCCACTTGCTTGATCGATTCCAGTGGCCTGAGTCCCCTCTGTTGGTTTGGTCTTTTCCTATCCCATGTTTTCTTCATTTAAATATATATATATATACACACACACACACATATATACATATACATATATATATATATTCTTGATTGACTAAAAGGCAGAATGAGAGAGAGAAATGGATGGATGGATAGATAATGTTCCATCGACTGAGCCTGGAGCTCCATTTGGTGGCAGAAGCTCAAGCACTTGGGTCACTGCTTTCCAGGCGCATTAGCAGGGAGCTGTGTTGGAAATGCAGCAGCTGGGACTTGAACTGGCACTAGGATATGGAATGACAGCCACTGTAGGAGGCAGCTTAGCTCACCGCGCCACAACACCAGCCTCTTCCCCCCAGCCATGTCTTCTTGATTTCGCCTCTTCTGTATCTCTTTTCTCACATCATCACCTTACTCCAAAGTTTTCAGTGGCCCTCGCTGCCTGTCTATACCACTGTGCCCAGCTGCAGAGCCCCCTCTGTGCTCTGGGGCCAGCTTATTGCCTATTCTCCTCCTCTCAGCTCCCGCACCCCAGGGTGATTCACTACTTCCCCAGTGCGTTTCAGGACTTCTGTTCTGAGTCTTTCTTACAGACCCCTGCCCTGTGCCTAGACACGAGCCCTTCCTCTCTGAATTCTCACAACATTTTAAAATTTCGTGTTCTCAGGTCCTAGGATTTGGCCTCATCTAGCAGCCTGGTGCTGGGGCAAGACTCTGGGCTGTGGAGTTTGAATGGATCTAAATTCTGGCTCAGAGACTCCCAAGTAGTCTGACCTTTCGCCCTTTAATTTGAGCCTTTTCCTCCCTCCCATCTGTAAAATGGGCAAAAAGTTAGACCCTTGCTGTGAAAGTCAGAAGCAGTAGGGACCGGTGTTGGATGTTTGCGATGCTGGCATGCCACATAGGAGTGCCAGTCTGAATCCCGGCTGCTTCGCTTCTGATCCAGCTCCCTGCTAATGAGCCAGGGAAGGCAGCAAAAAATGGCCCAAGCACTTGGGCCCCTGCCACCCACGGGGAAGACCCTGATGGAGTTCCTGCCTCCTTGCTTTATCCTGGCCCTGCCTTGGCCAATGTAGTCCTTTGGGGAGTGAACTAGCGGGTGGAAGATCTCTCCCTTTCTCTGTCTCTCCCTCTATGTCACTCTGCCTTTCAAATAAATCCATCTTCAGACAAAGAGGTAATACACATAAAATTTCCCTTTTGTTACGCGCCGGACACCTTCCACCCTACACAAACAAGAGATTAACAGGCAGCAATTAATCTTATCATGCATGTATTTATTCCCCACTAAGACAACAATTTCTTGGGACTTGGTGGAGCAAGTTCTGTTCACGTTTGCACCAACCCGAGTCACCAGCTCAGCACCAGGAATACAGAGGTGCTTCAAGCAGGGCTACTGAACGCTCAGATGAAGGAAGCAACAGCACCCCTGTCTCCTTCCCCACTGCCTGTCAATCAAATCCACTGCCTCCATGAGCTCTTCAGCCCTTCGCAACTGCCTGCCTGTGTTTCCCTACAACAAAAGGCCTCGATACCCACCCCATGCCATCCTTGCAGGAGTTATTTAGGGCTGTTGCCTGCAAGAACTGAGCTGCAGCTAAAAATGAACCTTGAGCACTTCTCAATGGCCAAGGCATCGTAAATCACTCCGGAGCTGGGATGAAACCCTCGGAAGCTGTGCCATGCAAACCGCAATCCCCTAAACCTCTGTACAAAGTGGCGCTGGAACCCCTGGAGACCTGGCAGAAGCCTCCTTTCTGTAGCTTGGCACTCAGCTGTTCCGATACTGGCTGAACCCCAGCAGCCCCGAGGCATATAAAGACTCCATGCCCGGACTCCCATGCCCTGGATGAGGAGGCAGCTCAAGGCCTTGGTTCCGCTCGCCCACCCGCCCGGAAGCAGAGGGAAAGCGCCACGGCTCCTTGGGTTACCAACAGGGAAATAAAGGGGGGCTGTCTATCGGGGTGGCCTCGTCCCCTCCTCCTGGCCCACATCTGGTGGCGTGGCATACAATCCTGGTCTAACACTGTCCATCACCCAAGTCAGCCGTGTTCAGAAATGCTCAAGGCCAAGGCCCTGGAGCCTGGGAGGGGAGCACACTGGCTGCAGATGCGAGCTGCAAGGAGCTTTGATGTTCCGAGCAGGATCCGAGGCGGCGTGGGAAGTGAGACTTCTGTTGCCCTGAGCTCCCGGGAGGGGAAGCTTTTCCGTTATCTTATAGGCCTCGGCGTAGCCTAAAGGTGCTGGCTGAAGTCTGCCTTGGCCCGGAGTAAATTAGGCCAGAACCAAAGAATGCATTGGAATCAAAGTGGAAAATTAGACACTGCACAGGGGAAAACTCTCCAAAATATATACGCAAGACGCATCAGAGTGCACCCCGTCAGTCCGGCTGGGACAGGAGCCATCAAAATGCAAATGTGGGTTTTGAGAATGCTAATGCTGGAAGTGGAGAACAATACGGAGACAGACTTCTTGGGGCCAGGCAGAGGGCCCCGGGGCAGGATGTGGGAGCCTCCACGGGGGCAGGGATGAAAGGGGGGAAAGGAAGCTGTGTGAGAGAGGCTGGAGATGAGAAAACAGCAGGAGCCGATTGAGGCTGCAGGACTGCCAGGCGGAACGGAGAGGGGAGAGCCGCCGGATGGCCAGGGGTCGCAAGCGCTGACCACTGACCTGAGGCTGTGTGCCTGGCAGAGGGGAGGGCTAGGCTGGGGGAACGGCTCTGGACTGGCAGTCCAGTGCAGTGGAGAGGCAGGCCACACTGGGGTCCCGGCCTTGGACCTGAGGCCAACACCTGCAGGAACTAGGCAGAAGGCCCCGCGCTCGCTTCTGTGGGAGTAGGGGGCCAGGAGCCACGCTCTTGCTTGGGTTAAATTCTGCTCTTACCCCTGGAGTTTTCTCTCTCTGTGACTCCCTGTCTTTTTAAAAACTTTTTGTTAAAGACGTATTTATTTTATTTTAAAGATAGGAAGAGAGAGAGAGAGAGATCTTCCATCTGCTGCTTTACTCTCTAAATGGCCACAATGACTGGGGCTGACCCAGGCTGAAGCCAGGAGCCAGGAACTCCATCAGGGACCCCCTTGTGACTGGCAGGGACTCAAAGTACTGGGGCCATTTTCTGCTGCCTTCCCAGGCACACTAGCAGGGAGCTGGATTGGAAGAGGAGCAGTCTGAACTTGAACCGCTGCTCTCATATGGGTGGCAGCTTAGCTCACTGAGCCGCAACACTGGCCCCTCTTTTTTTAAGTTTTATTTTCATTTTGTATTTATTTGAAAGACAGAGAGATGATATATTTCATTTCTGGCTCACTCCCTAAATGCCTGCAACAACCAGAGCTGGGCCGGGCAGAAGCTAAGAGCCTGGAACTTCATCTGGGTCTCCCACGTGGGTGGCAGAGACTGAAGCACTTGACCCATCACCTGCTGTCTCTCAGTGTACTCACTACCAGGAAGCTGGGATCAGAAGCGGAGCTGACACTTGAACTCAGGCACTCAGATAGAGGATGCAAGTGTCTGAAGCGACATTTTTTTTTAATTTTTATTTATTTATTTATTTATTTTATTTTTTGACAGGCAGAGTGGACAGTGAGAGAGAGAGACAGAGAGAAAGGTCTTCCTTTGCCGTTGGTTCACCCTCCAATGGCCGCCTTGGCCAGCGCGCTGCGGCCGCCACACCGCGCTGATCCGATGGCAGGAGCCAGGAGCCAGGTGCTTTTCCTGGTCTCCCATGGGGTGCAGGGCCCAAGCACCTGGGCCATCCTCCACTGCACTCCCTGGCCACAGCAGAGAGCTGGCCTGGAAGAGGGGCAACCGGGACAGAATCCGGCGCCCCGACCGGGACTAGAACCCGGTGTGCTGGCGCCGCTAGGCGGAAGATTAGCCTAGTGAGCCGCGGCGCCAGCCCTGAAGCGACATTTTAATCACCGCGCCAAATGCCTGCCCCAGCCTCACTTTTCTGATCTGGAACATGGAGATCCCTGGCCACCGGGGGCACTGAAGAAGTTAAAACAGAGCCTGGCACAGGGTTCCAATAATATTTGCCGTTATCTGTGAAGATGGAGAAGCTGAGGCTCGGCGGATGATGGATGCTCTGTTCCAGCTCAAACTTCTTAGCGCTGTGCCAGTCTACTAGGCCACGCCGCCTGCCTCTCCGGGGTGATGTGAGCTGCCTTGTATTGGAAACAGACGCCAGAGAGGGGGCTGTGGGATACGCTAGAGGCGAGAGAATAGTCAAAGCTACCACGCCAGCAGCCAGTCCCAAGGAGGAAGCCCAGAGCCTGTGAGTGATGGTGATGGGGAGAAAAAATCAATGCCCGGAGTGGTGTTTATTTGAGGGGGGTGGAGTGCTTATTTTTGGCTTGGGGGCTGGTTCACTCAGCTTGTCTGAGCTTATGGCAACTCAAGCCCATAGTTCAAGCCCAGTGAAATCACTGCTCCGGCTCCCCTCTAAACTGGAAGTTCCTGGAAGGCAAGGATTTGTGTCCCTCCAGGGTCTGGTTCAGCACTGGCTGAATGAATGGTCATTGAATGAGTTCATTCATTGAGAGCCTCTCTGGGGCCCGGCCCAGGGCCCAGGGCTGGGAACACACAGATGAATGCGATATGATCCCTGGTCCCTGCCCTGCCCTTGCCGAACTCGTTAGTCTGGTGAATGAATAAAGGAAAGAAAGAGTGAATGGAAACTGTGGGAAGGGCCGGGCCACCCTGCTAATTGCTTTATGAAGGGGGAAGATAGCACAGAGCTACACCCTTCTCACACTCAACTTTCTCTCTGCTAGCAGCAGCGGCCTGGGTCTCAGCTCACAGCAAGTGCTGCCTTTTCTAGGATATGGGACCCAGCACCCCGCTTTCTCCTGCACACACTCCAGGGCTGCAGGATTAAGAGGGATGAGTAGGTACCTAGAGCCATTCACATCTTCTCCCCCAAGGGCTCCATCGGGACCACAAACTGCTGGGGCACAGCAAGCAGAGACTGTGGGAGCTGGGTTTTTCCTGGTGTGATGTTATAACCCCCAGGCAGCACACTGTGGGGGGAGGGAGGTGTCACTTGATTCCTACTGTGCAGGGCCAGCCAGCTAAGCTCCCTGGCTCAGACTGACCCCAGTCGCTGCTTTTTCACACACATCCATCTCGCTCAGAGGTCAGTGGCAAGGTTCAAGGGAAAGGCCCGGTCTTGCGGAGGTGGGTGGGCATCTTTGGGAAATATTGCAAATATTGTCTCTTGTGCAAGGTTCACTGCATGTGGGGTTAACCTCAGAGCGGGTGGTACATCGCTCTTCAGTGGAAGTGTACGTGTGCATGCGTGCATGAGACAGGGCCTGAAACAGCCCAGGGACATTTGTAGGTATCAGGACTGTGCCAGTAAGAGCTTCCGTGAAATGGGGCTGTACACGGAGCAGCTTCCTGTGCACACAGAAACGGTCTCCTCCACCAGGTTGGCCTCCAGTCAGAGTCCAGACTGCAGGCTTTGAACCTCTACTGTGAAACCCCAAGGGAGTCCAGGGACTCTGGGGCGCCCATCCAAGGGACAGTCCAAGACACACTCCAAAGGCTGGCCCACGGATATTCATGAAAACAAAGAGACAATAACAAAACCCAGTGGCTGCTTCCCTGACTCCCACGTGGGAGACCTGGACCCAGGTTCCTGACTCCCAGCTTCAGCCTGGCCCAACCTCTGCCGTTGCAGGCATTTGGGGAGTGAATCAGGGCATAGGAGTGTGTGTTCACACATGCTCGCATGCACGCTCTCTCTAATAAATAAATAAAAGATGGCCCAGGGAGGTAAGGAGCTATGATGCTTGGCCAACTCCCGGCAAGGCAGAGAGAAAGGGGAAATGCAGATACTCTGAGAAGGCTCCCATCCCTGGGACCACATCCACACCCACTCTGGCTTTACTCTGTAGTGCACGAGGCTGCACACGGCCGGTGGGCACCAAGTTGGTAGCACTGGGAGACGAGGAGGAGCTGGATCTTACAGAAGTCCCTTGCCCTGGGAGAATATGGGTGGTGCAGGGGTGGTGAGAAAGAACCCATCAGGTTCTCTTCAGTTCAACAACTCTCTCTTCACCATCGTCACCACAGTCCAGTTCCCCTCAGCTGGCGCCTCCTACCTACTGTGTATTTTCACTTCTGCTCTGCCCCCTCACCCCCACCTCACTTAATGCATGCCCACACCTCCGCCAGTCTTGTTTTTAAAATGAAGACTGGGTCACAGAACCCTAACCTTAGCATTGCCCTTGCGATCCAGATGGAGACCCCACTGCGGTGTCCAGTGTAGGATCTAGGTCCTCCTCCTCCTCCTCCTCCCTCCTCGCCCCTCCAGCCACACATACTTGTCCTGGCTCCTGCGGTGGACATGATCCCTCCTGGCCTAGGCCCTTCGCATCCTTTAGCACTCGGTTCACTCTCCTATTGGCTGGCTGTGTGGTCGTTCGACGGGTGTTCCGTTGGATTGGCTGATGGTTCTGCCAGTCTCCCTCGCTGTACTGTAAGCTTTCGGAGGACAGAAACCGCAGCTAGTTCCACTGTCTTGTTAGGGTGCACTGCTGGAAAGATGCCCACACACAGCAGATGGCCAAAGGCATCCGCTGACTAGGCGAAGGAATGGAATCCGGTCTGCATTTCACAGATTCTTCGTTGCTGGAAAGCATTGGAGCCAGGTGAGGAGCTTGGTCCAAGGACCTCCCTGCCTCACCCCTCTGTATCACGGGGACCCAGCCACCCAGCGGTAGTGGTGTGTGTGCGTTGTTTGTGTATACATGCGTTTGTACAGTGTTTGTGTGGGTATCATGCTTGGATCTGCTTATTGTTTGTTACTGTAAGTGAATGTGTATGTTTGTGTTTGTGCATGCTTGTGTGTATGTGTGATTGTGTATGGTTGTGCATGTTTTGTGTGACTGTGGGCATATGTGTGTGTGTCTGTATAGTTCATGTGAGTTCATGTGTGTATGCTTGTTATGTTTGTTACTGTGTGCATATATGTGTGTGAAGTTGTATGTGCATATTTGCGACTGTGTGCGTGTGTGGTATATGTGTTTATGTGTGCATGTCTGTGCGTGGGGTATGTGTATTAGTTTGTGTGCAAGTGTGTGTGGGGATATGTGTATTAGTTTGTATGTGTGCGTGTTTGTGTCTGTGTGTGGGGGTATGAGTTTATGTGCACGTGGGGCGGTGAGCATGACTGCAGGCCCCCTCAGGCCCCCTGCCCAGGCAGCAGTCCCCAGAAGCACCTCTTGCCAGGTGAAACCTGTCCTGCCTTACCACCTTCTGGAAATAACCAGGGTTGACTTTCAAAGAAGCAGCAGCATACATTTTTAAAATGTGCTTGCCAGGTTGGGGAATGCATTTTTTTATTCCATTAAAAAATATAGGCTGGCTCCATCACCTGTCTCATGACCAACACAGTGCCAACATCTTCTACTCCAGGCTGCTACTGCTCAGTGGCTTGGCTCCTCTGGGTTGTCACAGGTTTGTCATAGCGCCATTTGGCCTGTAGTAGGCGCTCCACCAACTTCTGTTGAATATATGCATGAATGGGGTTTTCATTGGTCTGGAAACAGCCCTTCCTGGATGGCAAGGGCAAACTGCAGCCCAGCCACATGTTCTAGCATGTGTCTGCTCTGTCTCACGAAGATTTGGGTTTCATCACACACCTCCTAACAGAAGCAGGAGACCAGAGACAGCTCCTAACACCTTGTGGCTACTTGCTTGTGAGTAAATTACATAACCTGCCTGAGCTTCCCCAGCCTTGCCTGTTAAGTGGGTACAATAATTCTTTAATTGCCTGAGGCTGATGTTTTTAAATTCAACGTAATATTTATTAAGTGCTAAGCACTGAGGATGTGCCACAGAAGAGAATGGTAGTGGCCTCAAAGAGGCATCACACAGATAAACTTGTAAAATTACAGTTTAGGACATTTGTATGATAGAAAACCACAGGGTGCCGTAGGACAGAAGAGCAGTGGACTTAATTCAGAATAGGGTGCAGCAAGGGCCTTGTTAAGAAATTGTCTTTTATGGGCTCAGTGCTGTGGCTCAGTAGGTTAAGCCGCCACTGCAATGCCAGCATCCTATATGGGTGCCAGTTGGAGTCCCAGCTGCTCTACTTCTGATCCACCTCCCAGGCAACATGCCTGGGAAAGAAGCAAAAGATGGGCCGGTGCCGTGGCTCAATAGGCTAATCCTCCGCCTTGCGGCGCCGGCACACCGGTCAGGGCGCCGGATTCTGTCCCGGTTGCTCCTCTTCCAGGCCAGCTCTCTGCTGTGGCCTGGGAGTGCAGTGGAGGATGGCCCAAGTGCTTGGGCCCTGCACCCCATGGGAGACCAGGAGAAGCACCTGGCTCCTGCGCCGGCCGCAACGCCCCAGCCGTGGCGGCCATTGGAGGGTGAACCAACGGCAAAGGAAGACCTTTCTCTCTGTCTCTCTCTCTCTCACTGTCCACTCTGCCTGTCAAAACAAAAAAAGAAGAAGCAAAAGATGGTCCAAGTGCTTGGACCCCTGCACCCATGTGGGAGACCCAGATGAATCTCCAGGCTCTGGTTTTAGCCTGTCCCAGCTTCAGCCATTGAAGCCATTTGGGGAGTGAACCAGCGGATGGAAGATCTGTCTCTGTAACTCTGCCTTTCAAATAAATAAATTAAATCTTTTTTACAAAAGAAAGTGGTGTTCTTGTTTACATAGTCCCAGCCCCAGCCCCTGCGGGTGATGGCTCAAGTGAATGAACAGGTTACTGCCTCCCTCGTGGGAGACCCAGGCTTCCACCCAGCTCAGTCCTGGCCAACGTGGACATGTGAGGAGTGACCCAGCATATGGGAGAGCTCTGTTGCTCTTTCTCTGCCTCAATACATTTTTAAAACCTTAAAGCCAATCTGCACGCTTCCCATGTTAAAGATGAGCAAACAAGAACAGCAGCGAGCCCACTCGGCCCGGCTGCGCGCGGGGCGCGAACGGCCCAAGCCGCCTTAGATGTGCAGAAGGAGTCTGGGGCGCGCCTCTCGCCGTGGGGCTCCACACCGCGCCATGCCTCCGAGGGGCTGAGCGTGGCGTGTGCTGGGCCGGCGGCTAGGCTGGGGAGGACGCCCAGGGCAGCGCCCGGCCGGCCCGGGACCGCTCCGCGCGAGGCGGGCGTGTGCGTGGTGGAGTCCTGTCGCGGCCGCCCGGCCCCAGGAACGGAAACGGCGCCGCGGCGGGAGCGCGTGTAGGTGGCAGGGCCCTCGCTCGTCGCCGAGCGGGCCCTACCTGCCTAAGCAAACAGCGCCGGCCGCGCCCCGCTGCGCCCCCGCCCGCGGCGCAGGAAGCAGGCGGCCCGGGCCCCGCGCGCGCGCCCGCGCCCGGCTAGCAACCCGGCGCTGCGGCGCTGCGATTGGCTGCGAGCGGGCAAGCGGCGCGGCGCCGCGCCAATGGCGGGCGGCGGCGGGGCGCGGGGCGCCGCATGCCTGTGGTATTTGCTCAGAGGGGCATGACCACTTTGGGCAAGTCTTTCAATGTGAGTCAGCTTTCGGCCGATCCCTGGGAAAAATTCCTTCGGTGTTGTCAGGCAGGGTTCGCGAGCGGCAGCTTTTTTTTTTTTCTTCCCCCTTCTTCCCTCAAACAATTCAAAAGAGGATAATCCCAGTGAATGGAGACGGGCATTCGGACCTGGTCCCCGACACCCCCAGAGGAGGCCGCGGGCGGAGCAGGGGGACCAGGCCACCTGAGCCCCGAGCTGTGCCCCCCGGGGCGCTGGGCTCCTCCCGAGGGGTCTGGGCGCCCTGCACTGCGCCCCTGCGTCCCCCCAGGGCGCAGCGACTGCGGCACCAACAGTGCCCCCTGCAGGTGTGCGGCACAGCTCCCCGCACGTGGCCTGGGCCTGGGCCCTAGCTTGCCTGGCCTCGCGTGGCCACCGCTCTCTGTTGTGTCCCTCGGGGAGTCTGGGTTGGCAACTGGGGTCACTTCCCCGGCAGTTTCCTCTCTGGCCGAGGAAGGGGCAGGTAGCAGATACGTGCCCTGCTCTGGGAGTGTGGCATTCTTCCCGCGTGGCCTCCCCATCTGGCCTGGGCAAGCCCCTGCTGCACTCCCGGCCTGACCCAACGGGGGTTGGTGCAAAAGGGTCCACCAGGGGCCAACACGATCACCCTGAGAGGCTCTCCTGGTGTCCCCGGGGTCCCCCGATACGTTCCTTGGCGGACAAGCCCCGCAGGCAGGAGTGGGCGCTGGCAGGAGGAAGGGGGGAAAAAAAGACCAAGGGCAGAAGGAAATGAGCAGGGAGTTATGTGCGATTTGATTCGCAATGAACATCTTGTGCGAGAGAAGAGGCAATTTGGCACCTGTTACTAGTGAGTTACTGGCGGAAGCACTCAAGGCCTAGGAATTCCTCTGTGAAGACCGGATGAGCTCACGTGGCAGCACACTGCGAGAAGGGTGACCCGGGACGGGCTCTGGACTCTGCCTGGGACTCTTTTCAAGATAAAGCAGGCAGCACCCTGCCACGTTTTAGGGCCTTCTGGGTGGGAACAGGGATCCTTTTGCCTGTGGAGAGCATGATCTGATAAAAGGAGCATTGCCCCCTGCTGCTGACCGGGGGCGGGGTTGGGGTCGGGGGTGACTCTGAACACCTCACTTGCCTGTTTGGTGCTGCAGGATGAGGAGTTAATTCCTGGAACTGTCTAAGTCCCTTCCAGCTCCAGACACTCCCTGATTAAATGGAATAATGGGTGAGTGATTGCTTTGTAGACTGTAGAGCGCTGGGGGTCTGTACTTTTCACGCAGACAAAAGTGACCTGAGAGCAAACCCGGCCATCTACTGCTGGCAGCCGGGTGGCCCGGGAGTCAGTGTTGCCTGTTCTGGACCTACGGGCAGCTCCTACCTTGGTTTTGCGGCGCGATCCAGCCCCTGTTCTCACGCTGCTGTGGTTTCTCTTCCTGTTGCCTTTTCCAGGTGATCCTTCTTAAGGAGGAAGAGAAATTTTTCATGTGAAAATTGCGTCTGGGCTGTGGGTAGGACATGGGCCAGGCAAGCAGACACAGGGGTGGGTGATGGGGCTTTTGGCTCTGCTAGGAAAGAGCAGTTACCAGGCGTCCTGGGAGCTTAGGATCATGACTGGTCTCATCTGTTAAGGAATTCAGACTTCGTCTTGTAGGAAATAGGAGAGCAATCGCAGGGTTGTCAATAGTGGGAGAGAACTTTTTTTTTTTTTTTTTTCAGATTTCAGGTTATACAGTGACATTCAGGCCTTGAGTGATATTTTAAAAATGGAATGGATGAGTATAGAATGGAATAGAAGCTATCAGAAAACATGCATGTGGTGAGTATTGTTTCATGAAATATACATGTTTGTGTGTGTGTGCTGGGTTTTGGTGTGAATATATACGTATTTCTGTGGGCCATGGTCGGAAATTTTGAAGCCCACTTGGTTTGCAAGCCTTTTGGGCTGAATCAGGGAAGGCGGACTGGAGGGGGAGAGACAGGAAGTTCTTGCAAACAGGGCAAGTGAGCTGCATTCTCTCCCACCCCAAGTTCTTGAGAAAGAAATTGCTTAACTTTTGAAGAGAGTTCACTGATGTCTTCCAAGGCCTCCTCCGCGTGGCCATGCAGATAACAGTGGAGGCTATGGCTGTGTTTGGTACCCTGCTTCATTGGCAGGATCCTCTGCCTGGTACCAGTGTGCTACCCTGGGCCACAGCTGGAACTTGGTTCCTTTGACTTAACAATGATGGTAGCTTTCCATCCTTCCAATGAGATGTTTTATATATATATATATATATACACATATATATACATACATACACACATATATATATATACACACACACACACACACACACATATATATATATATATGTATTACCAGAGCCAACACTGGGGTCCAATCCAGCCTATGCTTGGGACCCAGCATCAGTTCAGTGCAGATGGCAGGCACTGTGCGCCCCACTATGCACCCCGCCTTTCAGTGGAAGCGCGTGAGAAGACTGGCTGCTTCCTAACCTCCCACAACTGGTGATACCAATGTCATCGCACGCCTGGGGCAGGCACCACTTGGGGGAGAGTGTAGTCACAGCACTGGTGAGCTGCCGGCTACCCTCTGGCCTCCGCACACCCTGTTACTTAGTCTCTAAGCTTCTACCTTAGCCCCTTCTCAGGCAGTGGGGACCCAATTTCTTTCCTAGGTTTAGCCACAACAAACCCCCTTGTTGTAGTGCCACGGGGGCCAATCTGATCCTTTTTAAAGGTGACCAACGCCATACACATGCACTTCTCCCCATCCTTTCCTTACCCAAACCTAACCCTGTGCATATGGTTTACATAACTCCCGACACCCAGCCTCTTGGTTACACCTTCAGGGCAAACATACCAATGCTGCTCTTTGGACTCCATAAATGTGCATATCCTTTCTGTCTGACCTGGGATTTTTCCAGATCTCTGGATTCTGACTGGCTTCTAATTCACACTAGCAGAGCCACCTACCACTGTTTGAACACCACCACCTCCAAGGGCACTTCAAAATGTTCATGGAAAAATAAACTCTTTTAATGCCATTTTCTGCTAACTTCTTGAAGCCCTTTGGTATGTGCCAAGCCCTGTACTAGGATTTTATATATTTAGCAAACTCCAAGAGATATTATTATCTCTCTTTTATGGATAAAGAAACTCAGGCTTGGATATTGTTAATAATTGCACGTCTAGTTAATAATCAAGTTGTTTCAAAACCAGGTTTCTCTAGATTGTAATCCTTTGACTGCTGGGACATACTGCTTTCCCTGGTTCCCTTCCATAGTCTCCTTCCATGAGAACGAGGAATGCCTTCTCTCTTTCTTTCCATTCTGTCTTAGAAAAATCATGACAACACAGGCACCTCTTTGGAAAGAAAATCTAAGTGGGATTTGGTTTTGCACTGGAACACCCTCAGAGGGGGCTCTCCAAAATCTTTAGGCGCAGACTCTTGCCTCCCACAGGCTCCCCTGGCTGTGAGAGAAAGGGCTGTCCTCAGTATCAGACCGGAGAGGGCAGGACAGTTCCCCAGACCTTCTCCTCCACGTCTGAAGAGGCTGAATGAGGAGTCGGCCGTGTGCTCCACTGTACCCCTTTCTTCGGCATTTATTCGTATTTTGTTCACCGCTTTGTCTCCCATCCCTTCCTCCCTCTGAACATCCACTGTTGCCCTCGAAATGTCAATCCGTCATTCCACAAATATTGGGATATCAGCAAAGGTCCAGCTTCACTGCTGTGAATGTTGTATCCTTGGTATAGAAGTTATTTGGGCCAGCGCCGCGGCTCAATAGGCTAATCCTCCACCTAGCGGCGCCGGCACCCCGGGTTCTAGTCCCAGTCGGGGCGCCAGATTCTTTCCCGGTTGCCCCTCTTCCAGGCCAGCTCTCTGCTATGGCTCAGGAGTGCAGTGGAGGATGGCTCAAGTGCTTGGGCCCTGCACCCCATGGGAGACCAGGAGAAGCACCTGGCTCCTGCCTTCGGATCAGCGCGGTGCGCTGGCCACAGCGCGCCAGCCGTGGCGGCCATTGGAGGGTGAACCAACGGCAAAAGGAAGACCTTTCTCTCTGTCTCTCTCTCTCTCACTGTTCACTCTGCCTGTCAAAAAAAAAAAAAAAAAAAAAAAGTGAATGCCAGACCCCTGGCGTCACCCATTCTGCAGCTGGGAGTAAAATCAGGGCTAGCCAGATGCATAGGACAGGGATGATATGGGAAACGTGTGTGCATCTATCATTGTTGAGACCCACAAGGGCCCCTCCTTGACGTAACAGTGCTCTTTCTTCCCCTTGGCTTGGAACAAGGCATCTAGAAGTCGTGGAGTTGGACAGACTCTTGTGGGTCATCTCAAGCAGCTTATGCCATCAGAGGCAGCACTATACGCTACAGTGTCCCTCACATCCGACTTCTCCTTGAACACTCCCAGGTGGGGGCTACCTTGTGTCTATCCACTCCATTCTGGAAAATCTCATTCATATAATTATCAGGTTTGATCTGATTCCCCAGTCCTTCTACCCAGGGGTCCCATCTCAGCCTCTTGGCGTAACATGAATTCCAAACCCTCTTCCATATGATTCTCCTACAAGTATCTGTAGGCAGTGGTGATGCCAGACTTGTTTTCCTGAGACAGAGCATGCCCAGTGGGTGCAGTTTTGCAGCTGTGACGGTACTCTTGGTAATGTCAATTCCACTTGTAAGGTATACTGGTGTGAATGAATGAATACTTAGCTTTTACTGTGTGCCAACCCCATTCAAAGACCTGATCTAATTCAAGTCTCATGTCCAACCTGGGAGATAAGAACTCTTTCCATTTTATAGAGAAGACTGAAACTCATGGAGTTAGGGGTTTACAGGAAGGTCATCGTGTTAGAAATGGACAGAACCATCACATCACTTTATCCTGAGCCTTTTACCACACACATGCACTGTTTTTCCCTTGATCTGAGTTTCACCAGGATAAGGATGGTGTGAGACAGATACAGGCCTTGCCATCCTTAACTAAACAAGATCAGGGCAAACTCCATAAACAGCAGAGCGGTTTCTATCCCCATGGACTCACGGACGCAATATCAGAATCAAGATCAGCTCTCCAGATCTCAAAGACACGTGTTTGTGCACATAAGCAGAAACTGCTCATTTCACATGTATGTGCTTAGAGTGGAAAATATTGGAGACATTTGTCACTTTTCCATAATATTTTTGGAATACAGGAGCCCTCTGGTGGCCACAGTCATAGCAGGAAGGTGTCCTTGGGAAAATTAATCTGAGATTTCCTCGTCTGAACTTCTCCCTCGCCCCTTTTCCGTTCATCCTCCTACCTTCGGTTTTCATGGGTGGTGACTTGCTTTCTGTACACCCTTCCTTCACCTCTAACCCTCGAGTTCCTCCCAGTACCTTCCCCTCCAGCCCCAGCTGTCGCCCCCTGATCCCCCTGGAATCTCTCCTCGCTGCCATCTTTTGGTCTCAGAGGACCCATTCTGAAATCTGGCCAGTTCCCCTGCGGCAGGTGCTGGGTGACAGCTGCTGCCTCTGCTGCTGCTTCAGTGGTGTGGAATTCGAATCCCTTGTGGGTGTTTAGAGGCTGCACATGGATTAGTTCGTGATGCCTGTTCATCAACAAGTTTTTGCAGTGTCCTGGTAAGCATGCGGGGTGGTGGTGCTGGTGGTGGTGGTGCTGGTGGTGGAGGAGGAGGAGGAGGAAATGTGGGTAGGGGAGTGCCCATCATTTCTTAGAACTAACTTCTTTTGGGAGAACAGGTGAGTTTCCTCTCCCCTAGACACAAAGAGATGACCACACATCACTAATTCCCTGAGGTTGGCCAACCGTCCAGAGCTGGGTGATTCCAAGTTTCTATTCTCAGTTCACTTTTCAAAAGGCTGCTTTCCTCCTTCTTGTCTGCAAACAACGACTTTTCTTCTGCAGGCTCATGCCACACAACAACCAGCAGCGGGTGAAGACCCACAGAAGAGTGATTCCAAATGTCAGTCAGTGAGGATTGACCAGCGACTCACAGGCGGAGGCTGCACTGATGGCTTCAGGGAACCCATAAGGGAACAGGAAGCCAAGAGTGAATGGGGCAGGAATTTTGGTTAAGGTGTTGGACAGTCACCCTGGCTTCTAGTGCAATAAGATAATGGGGCAGTATAACACTTAGAAAGCACTTTGGACTCTTGAGGAAAAGGCGTCCTATAAAATGAGCTGGTGACTTTATTACATTATGGTACTTAACAATTAGTGGCTTAATCACAGGGCAATGGAGTGAGATTGGCCTGTGATTCCCTGTGCCGGGGAGACAGTCCGGAAGGCCTTTACAGGGCCCACTGTGTGTTGCAAGAGGGAGGAGTGCAGCACTTCTGGGCTTCTTTGCAAGTGAGGCCAGAGGAGGGTTCTGCAGAGAACTAGAGCATTTGGAAAGCTACTGGTTTCCATCATCTAGGAAGGGAATGGCCGGAGAGGGTGGGGAGGGTTCCCACCGTGGGATACCATGCAGCTGAGTTTCCGTTCCCGCTGCCTCCTAGGTAAACAGAGTGGCCTTTGAATGCTGCGAGATGAACGTAGGCTCCTAACTCAGGATTAGGGTGACACTGGAAAGCACCTGTGTACCTGCAGAGCTGTAGAATTCTCTCCCCTGAAGATATCAAGGGAGTGTTGATAGGTCTTTGCGGTGCGTCCGGGTGAAGCCCTACCTCAAGGATGGATGAGATCGCTCCTGGGGATGCTCTTTCCAGAACTGTCTTTCTAGAAACACCCTGGGCTTCTTGTTGCCTGAGATTTTCTGAGTACATAACTTCTAGGTGAAAGAGTGATGCTGAAGTGTGTGTCTAACTCTGTCATCTTCATCCAGTCTCTCCACAGTGCTGTCTCTTTGCCCTTTTATTTAAAAAAATTGGTTGATTGATCACACACACACACACACACACATATATACACAAAGACAGATCTTAAAACTGTTGGTTCACTCCTCAAATGCCCACAACATTTGGGGGGTGAGCCAGGTGGAAGCCAGAGGCCAGAACCTCAATCCAGGTCTCCCATGCAGATGGCAGGAACCCCACTAGTTGAGCCAGCACCTGCTGCCTTCCAGGGAGCTCAGTGGCAGGAAGCCGAAATGGTGAATGGAGCTGGACTTGAACGGAGGCACTCTGATATGGGATGCAGGTGTCCCAAGCGGAATCCTAATTGCTGAACCAAAATGCCCACTCCCTTCTTTGCCCACCCAACCACAGATACTCAGCCCCCTCCCAGTTTCTACCAGAACTTACAGGACCCACCAAGAACGCCTCTGATCAAGGTAGTACTCATTTGTTCAATTTCCCCTGGTTCAGTGTGTGTGCACATAACCATGCTGTCCTTTTTAATGGAGCGATCAGTTCTGTTATCACACTCAGCTTTGGGTGAACAGCTTGGACCATGCCTATCAAATGTGCTTTTTGTAGTATCTCATCCCAGAGAAAAGTTCTAAATACATATTTGTTTTTTTCCTTAGAGATCCTATGACACAATGAAAAGCACGCTGGATTGCAAGTTAGCAGACTGTGTTCCTTCCTGGCTTGCCACCATCTAGCCCTGTGACCTTGAACATCTCGCTTTGCTTCTCCAGGCCCCAATTTCCACATCTATGCAATGAGGAGATCTGGAATGAAGAGGCACCTCCAGCTCTGAAATGCACTACTTCCATAAAGGTGCACTCCTTCCGAGCAATGCCAGCTCCTCGCGGGCGGCGCTAAGCCCTGTGTATAAGTGCGAGTGCTCTCTGGCCCGAGGAGGCAGTGGTGGAGGGGTAAGGAGTGAGGGGCAAGCAGGTATGTGTTCATAGATGAATCACTCCCAGCAGCAGTGAGAAGAGACAGGGAGGACTGGTGCTGCTTCCCATACTACTTCTCATTTGTGTGCCTACTGTGTGTTTCCTTCCTCCCTCCCTCTCTGCCTCCCTTTTTCCCTTCCCATCCTGCAGGACTCACTGCCAGCTGACCATGGCCCTGAATATGGAGGAGAACAGAGATAGGTAGCTGCACATTTAGCCTCACGATCCACACTGGGGGCTGGAGCTGAGCTGGGAAGACCCCTGGACCAATGCTCCTCATCCCAGTAGGGCTTGGGGGAACTCCCGTTTCTCATGACAAGGCAGGATTTTTGCTTTCCTAGGGAAGCGTCAGTGTAAGCGGAGAGAAGAGGCTTAGAGAGTTCGGGCATGGAGCCGAGGCTTTTGTGGAGGGTAGGATTCCTCAGCTGTCAGAAACATCAGTGGAAGGGGAAACAGGTGGTGAATTCCTGCTTTCCTTACACAAATATTTTAAGTGGATCATAAGCCCCCTCTTTTCTCCCTACCAATAAGTCCCCAGTGTTTTAGTGCTCACGGCTCCGAATGCCAGGATCTTTTTTCCAAACCAAGTGGGAGCCCTGCTTTGCTACTGGTTGCTGGTGTTTGGGGATAAATAGACTTTGGCTCTAGGAGATCAGCTTTGGTCCTCTCTCAGATAAGTGACACAAAGAAGCTGGTCCAACTTCCTGGGCTTGACTGCCTTAGATGTTGTCAGTGGGAACGTGTCTCACTGCATTTCTGATAACCAAGCCCAACATACAGCAGGTATGTTTGCCAGGCAGGCGAGGTGGGAAGTCTTGGCAGCAGCTCTGGGCGAAACCAGGAAGAACATGATGAGGCCAATTGAAAGACAACGTCACCAGTTTCTAATGAGGGAGCGCATGGCAGAGGGGCTGAGCCCGTGAGGACGCCTTTGCTGAGTGTGGGACAGTGAGGGGCACGGAGAGGGGTCCTGCCTGCCACTGCACGGCCCAGAGGAGAGGGTGGAGTCTCTATCTTAGGGTCTGTAAGAACCTGAGGCAGGAGTTTGTCAGAGCAGTTAAGACACCACTTGGGACACTTGCATCGCATATGGTCTGGGTTTGAGGGTTTGAGTCCTGGTTGTACACCGGATTCCAATTTCCTGTTCATGTGTACCCTGGAAGGAACCAAGTGATGGCTCAGGGACTTGGGTCCCTGTCACCTATATGGGAGACCTGTATTCTGTTCCCAGCCTCTTGGCTTTGACCTGGCCCAGCCCTGGCTATTGTAAGCATTTGGGAACTGAACCAGCAGATGACAGATTCCTCTCTCTCTCTCCCTCTTTATCTCTCTTCCTCTGTGTGTGTCTCCTTCTCAAATAAAACAGATTTATTAAGACAACAACAACAACAAGAAACCAGAACTTGCAGAGATAGAGGCTGATCGGCAGATAGTAAAGCTAATTATGTGAGCATGGAGACAAATCTGTTCACAAGACAGACGCGAGATGGAATCATGGAACTTAGAGCTAATAGCAAAGCACTTTCAGGTTTCCCGTCCAGCCCCTTCATTTTATAGGTAAATAAGCCCAGGCTTACACTAACAGTGATTGGCAGGGTAATATTTTCTCTAAGTGTAGGGCATTCTTAGTACAGCGATCTATTGCTTTTGGGGCAGGGGGAAAGCCTGGGGTTTGGAGAAAAACTGACTCAAGTCAGCGTCAAGATGTCAGTTGCTATCTGCGACCTTGTAGGATAAGAATACCTACCTCTCAGGGCTCTTGAGAGTAAATAAGAAAATACCTGTGAAAGCATCCGACCTAAAGCTTGGCACTGTGCATAGCAAGTACTGATGATTACTCATGCCCAGTCCATGCGGATTATCATGAACTTGGCTGGCAGAGTCTGTCCTGGTAGTGAGTGAGTGAACAAACATTAAACAAGTGATTGCTATGTACCAGGAATGCTTGTATTGTATCACAGGTCCTCAATTATTAAAATCATATTAGTGTAATGAGTAACTGTGAAGTAGGAACTGTTGTGTTAATAAATAAATAACAGCAGTGGTAATGGCAATGATGATAATAGAGTTGGCCCAACTGCTGTAGAGACAGCGTGGTGAAGTGAGGGGAGGCAAAAGGAAAACTTCTTCTGGCATCTAGCTTCTTTAGTTGGCTTTGGCTTCCAATAGCAGGTGTTCCAAGGAATAGGAATGCTGGTCATTCGTTCATTCATTGGCAGACCAGTTACTGAGTTATTATGGGCCGGTTACTTTCCTAGGAACGGAAACATGGTGGCCGACCAAAGCAAGATTCCTCCTTTAAGTGGCGATTGCATTCTAGCTGAGGCAATAAGCACACAAGGAAATAGATAACATACTGTTGGGTGGTGATAAGACGTGAGTGTGAGTGTGAGTGTGGAAGCAGGGGGTGGGCAGCAAGGGGAGAGGGATAGTCGGGAGGGTAGGGGAGGGGATGGAGGGGAGCTAGTGAATCTCATGGGGCAGGGGGTGGATTCTGGGCGGGGGAAAGCGTGTGTGAAAGCCCTAAAGTGGGACAACAAGAAGGCCAGGTGTCGGGAATGTGGTGCAGAACCACGTCTAGAGGTGCGTGTTCTATTCTGCCCGGATGCAGGAACGTGAAGATCTGATATACAGAGGCTCTTCCCTGGAGAACCTAGAAACAGGCTCAAGATAAGACTAACAGGGGAGAAGCAGGTCGGGGCCCCCTGCATCTTAGGGCCTTCTCAGAGGTGAGAAGGGTCCCTGAGGATGATGGGAGACTTGGCGGCAGAGTCGGGGAAGCAGCACCTCCAACCAGAACCCAGAACCTCGTGACTCTGCCAGTCTAGTACGCCCCACTGTCGGATTCCCAAACCCTCGTGAGCCTCAGAAGGCTGGGAAACTTTCCCCGACTCCCCTTTCTCTTTGCTAACCTATTCAGAATGATCGCCTATCGATTTTCCTGGTTGCTTTTAAAGATATTTCTATTTCTTGAGGCTGGTGTTTGTCCTTGTGGTTAGGTGGCCAGTTAGGGCATCCCATATCAGAGTATTTGGGTTCAGTTCCTGGTTCTGGCTCCTGACTCCAGCTTCCTGCTACTGCAGACCTTAGGAGGCCACAGATGATGGCTCAAGTACTTGGTACCCTGCTGTACCTGCTGCCCACGTGGGAGACCTGGACTGAGTTCCAGATCCCTGCTACCCACTCCAGCCCCGCAAAGTGCTGCTGGCATTTGAAGAGTGAACCAGTGGACTTTGTTTACTTTTCTCTATCTGTGGAAGGCCAGCTACTCCTTAGAGTTCTACGGAATGGTGGGGACAGCAGTGGGCAGGGGCGCCACTTGCAACATTGATTAGTGCTGCGATCTTGTAGCTTGACCTTTTAGGGACCCAGGTTACTCCTCTGAAGGTGGCAGACAGCCGTGTCATGCTTTACGTGGCCCTGTAACATTAGGAAGACTCTGTAAACCGTCAAGTGCACTCATTATATCCGTTACACCTGCTCCTAACCACCTCCTACCAATCATTCCAATGACCTCTTGCTAAATTTTTCCACCTATGAAATTTTTATTTCTTTTTTTTTTAAGTGGACAAGAGAGCACTGGGTTTGTTCGAAGACTAAATCATGCTTCCCACTCTGATTCTGATGTCTTACATTTTTATGCATCCCCACCTCTTCCTTCCCAACTTTGGGAAACCCTTGAGATCTTGGGTTCACGGCTTCAGGGAACAACAGGATCCCCAGGTCCTCTCGGAGGACATCAATATTCAGAACCCATTTCCCCACCGTTGAAGTAATTTCAACTCAGTACACACGGAATGAGCTTCTGGTCTGTGGTGTGCGCAGGGAATGGAAAGGATACGGAGCAGTCAAGGGGTGCAGGCCAAGTGGGGGTGAAGAAAGCATTCACGTTGGTAACCTCTCCCCGGAGCAGAGAGCCGTGGGACGTGGAGGAGCGGGCCATGGAAAAGGAGCAAGAGCGAGCCAGGGTCACCTCCCTCCAATGGGCTGTGCCTAGCCACAGAGCGGGTTCCTATTTCTGCGTGGGCAGCCTGGCAAGTGTTGGCAGCGTGGGGCAGAGGCAGAGGCAGAGGCAGAGGCAGGGAATGGGTTCTATGGGGAAAGTGCACCCCATCCTGAAAGGAAGAGGCCTCTGCTGAGCGCATGGCTGGAAGACCAGGAGGAAGGGGGAAGAAGGCAGGGTCGGGGCTTAGAAAAGGAAACAAACTTGGCCTGGCAGGGGGTCCGTCTTGCCCCAGGACCCCTTGGGGTTTTCTCCCAGGGCCTGGACCGGGAGGCTGCTCAGCACAAGCCCTGGCAGGAGGCTTCGCCTTGCCAAGCTGAAAGGAGCCTGGGCCCTGTCATTGAGCCCATCCAGCCAGGCTCTCTCTGTCCTTTGTCAGGGCCCAGGAGGCTCCGTATCATTCCTCCAGAGCAGTCGGCTTCCCTCCGGCCTCATTACGCAGTACATTAGCTGTGGGAACTAAACCCATTACAAAAAGGAGGGGGTGGAATTGGCACACGGGGAAAGAGACCTTCTCAGATCAAGCTAACAACTTGTGCCTATTAACTAAAGAAGATCATTAGAAAATTCCCATCTCCTCTCCTCTGCCCCCCAACCCCCGCCTGGCCCCACCCCCAGCACTCTCCCAGTCAGACATGCAGAGGGAGGGGGCTCCCTGTGTCTTGCACACACACCCAACCTTAAAGGGGCCTTGCTCAGAGCTTGGTGGGAAGGGAGGTTTTGGATGGCCATGGCCACTGGCTTTGATGTTGAGTCCGATTTCAAAAGAACAGGACTGTCCCTCTTTCTCAAAGATGGATCTTTACGGATCGATGAAGACAACAGCAAGAATAAAATAAGTCCTGCTTCATGATTGATTTCCAGCATCCCATAATGAAAGAGACAAAGGGGAAAGGCTTTGTTTTCTGCTGTTCAACAGTGACTCTGTGAGAGCTGGATGGTCGCTTTGAGACGAATCTGTCATTGTAGATGGGGACCCCCCAGCCCAGAGAGGGTCGATGATGCCGTCCCACAGCTTGTGGGAACTTCACGGGTCTTCTGCTTGCGAGTTTGGGGTTCTCTTCCAACACGCTGCCTCCAGTTCGCGCATTTTTCTATTTCAGTTTTCCGCTAGCCTTCTGCTGGCCTCACTTCCTCCTTGGCTGTGTTGCCTAGCAAGGGTGGAATAATGTCCCCAAAGACAGGCAGTCAAGTACCTGTGCCAGGAGGCCATGCATGCAAAATTAGATATCAGCAGGGATTTTGAAATTTTGAAATCCATGCATATGGGGTTAGTCTTCAAAAAGATGGCGGGAAATACGCATTGTGAAAAAACTATGCATAGATCTCAATGTTTTTGCACCAAAAATACACTTCTCTTAATTTTCTCTCTCTCTTTCTGTTCTCTCTTTCCCACTCTTCCTTCTCTGACTTTATCCCATGCGTGGTTCTTTTTCCAGGGTCTCCACGTAGACCTCAATGAGATAAAATAGGCCTCAGGTCTGTGTGCCCTGGTCCCTTGGGAGTGTTTGGGCTTCATCTAAAACTGCTCCTTTAGATAAGAGGACCCCAGTGCTGTGGCTATTTTCCCAACCTGGTCAGGTGACTAGAGCAAACCTGGAGCAAACATGTGAGAAACTAGACCAGCCTCGTTGTGTGGGACAGTGAGACCCGAGATTTTTCCTCTTGAGTCAGATCCCTTTGTGTCTGTGTGTGTGTGTGCGTGTGCATGTGTGTGTGTGTGTGTGTGTTTTTACTATACTCTGTCAAAAGGTCTGATTAGCATTTCCTTTTCAGTTGCTCCTTCACCATCCCAGCTGCACCAATTGTGGTCAGTAAAACAGAATTGGTGCAATAGCAATCCAGGAAAACAGCTGAAAGGGAAAGAGTGAAGAAAAAACAAGGGGGTGAGTTTTCTGAGAGCTGGAAGAAACTACCCCAATTAAAAAGAGAGAGGGGAAGAGAGGGGATGAGGTCCTTGGAGGGAGTAGACGCAAAGATTCCAAAGAGACAGGAACCTGAATTAGACTTAAAACAACGAGAAAGGTGACTCAGACTACTTACATGGATAACACACACACACACACACACACACACACACACACTCCATCTAGAAAATGCAAAAAAAAAAAAAAAAAAGTCTTTTTCCAAAACGATGAATGGGACAGAAAGGCCTGGAGTTATAAGAAAGGAAGAAACAGAGACAGAAACTTCCTTTCCCTTGTCTTTCCTTTTATTGATTCTTCTTTTAATATGTTTTTTTCTCTAATAGACAGAGGGACTTTGAGGGACTTATGCACTGGCCGGGCTGCTCTGACCGTCCTTGCCTTGGGGCTGCCTGGACTCCTGTCCAGTCTGCTTGCTGCCTTCTTCTTCCCTTTGACCCCAGCAGGAAGCTGGGCAGTGGGTGAGGTCCCGCTGGAGAAGCGTGGAGAAGGCAAGGGCGTGAGGGCACCCGGGAGGGCACTGCGAGTGCTCTGAGCCAGGGTTCCCGGGGTCCCTGCATGGGCTCGTGTGGCAAACGTTGCTGTCACCACTTGTTTTTACAGACTTCTCACTTGCCTCTCAAAATGACCTAATTGGGACTGAAGGATCTCTAGCTGGCTCTCAGGCCCAAGGAGTTTGTTCTTGGAAAGCGTGACCTCCTGCTTCGTCTATTTTTCAGGGCTGTCAGAGAGGCAAAGAGGCGCCTGCCCTACTGGGCTGTGTTGTGCCACGGTGTCGGTTGTGCTAAAAGAGAGGGCCACCAACAGTTAGGCAGTAGCAGCTCCCTTCCGTCCTCACAACGCAAAGCAAACAAGGAGTCCTGGAGGGGAAGGTCTTGCAATGTCCCTAAGCCTGGTGGTTCCTTTGGGGTCCATGTCATCCAGTGCCATTATGGATAAGAGTTTATCACCTAGCGTCAAGCAGACTTGTGTCTGAATTTCGACTCCACCTCTCAGCAAATGTGAAGCAATTACTACCTTCTCTAAGTTTCTTCATTTTCATCTTGAGGCTATATTTGCTGTGATGGATATTAAAATGCATGTAAAGTACCTACCGGTAATAAGTTCTCAATAAATGCTAGAAATATTGAACTGGGAGACAGGAAACCTGGTGTTGAGATTTGTGTGGGTTTGAAAACTGGTTCTGAGGTTTCCTAGCTGTGTGAATCAAGACTGGGTGTCAGGGTCTCAATTTCCATATCAAAAAAGAGAAAAAATGGGGATAAAATATATACCTCTCTATAAGGCTACAAGACAAGTTGTACAAAGGCTGTGATCCAGGGGCCCACACTGTGGCGCACCTGCGCCCCCAGCGTCCTGTATCAGATTGCTCCTTTGAGTGAGTCCTGGCTGCTCCGCTTCCCATCTAGCTTCCTGCTAATGCACCTGGGGAAGCAGTGCATGATGACTCAAGTGCTGGGTCCCTGCCACCATGTGGGAGAACAGGATGGAGCTCCTGGCTCCTGGTTTCAGCGTGGTCCAGCCTTGGATGTTTTGGCCATTTGACATGTGAACCAACAGTTGGAAGCCATCTCTCTCTCTCTATCTGTCTCTCTCTCTGTCTCACCCTCCTCCTATCTCTCCCTTCCCTTGTCTCTGTCACTTTACCTTTCAGATAAATAAATCTTTAAAACATAAAAACCATGATGCATACTAAGAGTACAATTCATGGTGGTAATAATTTTTTATGTACTTGTGAGATTCTGTTCTTAACCTGGCCCTCAACTATCTGTGTGACTGAGTTGGGGTAGAACTAGACATCTGCTATCTACTAGAACTCTATGATTATATACATTTTTTACTTTTATGATTTTTATGGGTTTTGAAAATGCCTCCTAGATAGAGAATTGGGTTTCCAGGGTTGACCCCAGGATGGCTAACGTACCCTGTTCCTGGGTTTCCCATCTTCTTGTAGTCCATGAGCTGTCTCTGGCTTAGACAAAGAACAGAGGTTGCTGAAAGAAGAGATTATTCCTGCATGTGGTGATCCTCCAATGTAGCTGAAAACAGAGAACAGCTGGTAGATGGAGAGGCAAGAAGAAGCTGCCCGTGCAGGGCCAACCCCAGGAAGTTCGCACACCAATCACATAGGCGATTTATAGCATCAGAATCAGGAGTGTGGGCCCTGCAGTCAGCCGTGCTGAGGCATTCCAGCGCTAGCACCATCTCTTCCAGGCGAGGTGCTTAGCACAGTGTGACCTCTCACAATACCAGCCATTACTATTATTAACATGGCTCTTATTGTTATCATAGTTGTCAGAGAAAGCCTCCCAGAAGAGATATGTAAAGAATTGAATTCTGAAGGTGGGGACAGAGAGTTTGGAAGTCGCCAGCAGAGATCGGCTTGTCCATGGGACATGGGTCTTCTATGAAGACCCCAACGTCTGCCGGTCTTGCAAGCTTTCCGGGTGATTCTGACACACAGCCAAGGTTGATACGAGGGCAAGACAGTCGCAGGACAGATTCCGTTGACGTAGACCCCTCGACAGGGATTGGGGATTCTTGGTTTCTGCCATGAACTCTGTCCCCTGGTAACTGCCTGTGCTAGCCGTTCCTTCCCCTCACTTGGAGCTCGAGTCCTTCTCTCATAAAGGAGGAGAGGAGATCTCTAAGTCTCTTTCCAGCTCCGGTGTTTGGGGACCGTAGCCTTCAGATCCTGCCTGGATGGAGGGAAGGATGGAAAGGATCTTGGGTGAGCCCTGCCGTGCATCCCGTCACCCTCCTCCTAGGTCACTGTAACCTAGGTTACTCCGGTCACATCCCTGTCTGAGCAGGCCTCCGCCGGGTACCACGGAAAGAGGCCAAGTGGAAGTACAGTGTGCAGGGAGTTGTGTGGAAATCCGCAGGCTGGCTCACGGAGTGGCTAGGAACTTGGGCCCTGCGTAACTTGCAGCCCCTGAGAGTAATTGCTGACGTTTCAGGAGCCCTTACACTGTGTCGGGCACCGTATCGAGAGTTTAAAGTCTGTTACCCGATCTCATCCTCGCGAGGGCACTGTGACGTCAGCAGGATGCTTCCCCTTGGGGAACCGTAAATGTAGACGCTAGGGTGTGATGAGATTGAACAGCTGGTATGAGGTGCCAGCGGGACCTCCACCCCGGGGCTCTGCCAGGTGTCACCGTTAAGGTTCTCCTCTGTTTTACCCCACTACCTTCCCCAATCCACAAATCACAGTACTTTTCTTTGAGCCTCAGAGGGATCACACAAATGGGGTGCAGGCCTGAACCCTCATGTGTTAGGCACTGCATTGGTGATGCTAGCTCAAAGGGGGCTCCTAGAAGCCATTTTCTCCTCCACCTGCCCTTAGGGCACCCCCCAGAACGCCCCCAGCTTCCACTTTGAACCTCACCACCTTCCAGCCATCTGTGGTCAGGCCACCCTCCATGGAGGATGCCTTACTGCAGTGGCCAAGGGCACAGCCGACGGTCTGGCCCTGCATTGTCCGATGTGGTAGCCTCGGGCCACGTGTGCTATTGGGCACTTTCGAGGAGGCTGGTCTGAGCTGGGCTGTGCTGTGGGCGTAAAGCCAACCACACACTAGAACAAAATTCTTTATTTGTCAAATAGCACATTGATTGCTTTGATGTTGGTTATGTGTTGAAGTGATCATATTTTTAAAATATTAGATTAAAATGATAAAAAATCAATTTCACCTCTTTTTAACGTGTCTGCTACAATATTCACACCTGCGTATACGGCTAGCATTGTTGGACAGTGATTGGACAGCACTCACTTGGAGTGCGCCTGCATCTGAATCCCAGCTCTGTGCCATGCTGAGGATATGACCTTGGGCAGGTCAACCCATCCACACGCCCCTCGATTCCCCACTTGTACCGTGGGGGTAATGATGCTAACAGTGGGGATTCCTACTTTGTAAGGTTGTTGTGAGCGTTTGATGACTTGAATGTCTCAAACAGGGCCTGGCTCATTTGTTGCTTCCTGACATTACTGATTCCGGAAGAGGCCAGGTTCGTTTGTTGTCTGTTATGTTTTCCTCTCTTAGCAGAGCCCCTCCCTGCTTGGTGTCTGGGTCTTCCAGAACACTGGCTTGTTAGGACAAGGCTTGTCAGATCCCTTGCGACTTTCCTTACATCACCATCAACTTTCTTGCCTTATTAGTCATTGCTTCTGTGCGTACCTGAAGTGTGGCTTGCAGCGGACCCTGAGCTGCTCAGACTCAGGGTCTTGTCCATTGTATCTCATTTATCTTTGTATTTCCCTTCCTATGAAATCTTTGCCCTAACAGCACCTAGTGCAAAGTGGTGTAGAATAAGTGCTTGCTAATGAGTCTGCCTTCTGCCCCTATACTAGGAAGTTGAGGATTTTCTTTACTCTTATTTTTTTTCTAATTTGTTTTTATTTATTTATTTGCAAAGTAGAGTTAGAGAGAGAGAGGGAGAGGTAGAGAGAGAGAGAGAGGTCTTCCATCTGCTGGTTCACTCCCCAAATGGCCACAATGGCCGGGGCTGGGCCAGGCCAAAGCCAGGAGCTAGGAGCTTCATCTGGGTCTCCCACATGGGTGTCAGGGGCCTGAGCACTCGGGCCATCTTCTGCTGCTTTCCCAGGCGCATTATCAGGAGCTGGATCAGAAGTGGGGCAGCCAGGGCTCCAATCAGCAGCCATATGGGATGCTGGCACAACAGGAGGTGGCTTAACCCGTTATGCCACAATGCCGGCCACCATACTCATTTAGACTCCTTAAAAGGGAGCCGTCACCTTGCGTCTGGTCATTCTTGAGCCACCATCATCTTTCCTGGTTATTTTCTCCAGCACAGGACAATACCTTTTTTGTCAGTCCTGTTGCCCTGCTACCTCTCATGCTTTCAGAATGGAAGATGGCCATTATTTTTTTCTCCTAGCACGTGAATGTTGAGATCAGCTATAATTTCAAAGCCTTAAAAGAAGTGGCCTGGGCTCATTAAATTCTAATTGCACTGATCGTAAGTGCAGATAGTTGCTTTAATTAAGGGAGACCTCCCTTGGCTAGTGCTGTGGGTACCGCGGCTGCGGCGGCAGTGGGGTGTTGCTGCCGCTGCTGCTCCCGCTACCACTGCTGGGAAGCGTGATTACTTAGGTGGTGTTCAAGGTTGTTCGGAGGCCCCAGTCCACACCCTCGGGCTGCCAATCTTCACGTCTGCCAAGCATCCAGTCTGTCATTACCCTGCTTGGGAACCTAGCCCGGAGGGGAAGCTTCCACCAGCTCTGGCTCCCACTCAGAGTTTGGGGAGCGTGTCTTCTGGGGAAATGAAATCCCCCCACACAGCAGACCTTTGAGGGGAAGGGGCTTGGTGTGGATTTCTCTTGCACAATTTGGCTTTTGCTAGACCTGGGCAGAGACCACCTCGAACACTGATCCTGAAACTGTACCATCAACAGCCCTTTCTTTTGTGTGTAGTATGGCCTCTCTCTGAGAACAACCTTTAAAAATACTCCCTTGACAGGGCGGGCGATTGCTGCAGTAATTCACATGCTGCTTGGGCCACTTGTCTCTCACATCAGACTGTCTGGGTTCAAATCCCAGGTCCGCTTCTGGTCCCAGCTGCCATGTCCTGGGAGGTAGCAGGTGATGGCTCAAGTACTTGTGTCCCTGCCACTCGTGTGGGAGACCAGGATTGAGTTCCCGGCTCCTGGTTTCAGCCTGGCCCAGCCCTAGCTGCTGGGGTGAACACAGCAAAAGAGATACCTCTGTTTCCCTCTCTTCAGCTTGTTGCCGATAAAACAAAGTACTCTTGACACTCAGGTGAGGCGACCCAGTGAGCACTGAACCCTCAGTGTGGACTCATGCCGAGAGACTGAGGGTCCAGGGTGCCGGAAGGGAGCGAGTGCTGGGGAGGAATGTGAGGGGGGCCTGGGGAACATTCAGCTGACTTCACCAGTTTTTGCAAAAAAAAAAAAAAAAAAAAAAAAGAATAGTACCCAGCTGAATGTGGTAGATGCTGTGCCGCCCAGCTGCACTTGCCCTTCTGAATAACTCTTCTCCCTCCTGCACTGGGAAGGTGGCTGCCAGCCATCTCTAGAGCTGCCCTTGCTGGAGACAGAGCCTCCTTCCATGGACTTCCACGCCCAGTCATTGAGGACCGGTTGTGTGTTTTCTGAGGCAAGGATATAAAACACTCCACGGGACAACAGCTGTGATGAATGGGGCTGCCCAAGGTCTTGCGGCTACCCTGCCGCCCAGCCGCACCCTCTGCCCGTTGGCTCTTCTTGCCTTAGCTCAAAGGTGTTGACACTGATATCTTCCCTCCCTTTTAGAGTCCCCTTCCTGGGAACTCTGACTTGCAACAGCTGCCCCCACTTTGGGAATGCAGGTGCTTTGAGATTGATGCCAACATCCTGACTGTGGATTCACTGGCCAGATGGTTTCAGATCCTCTTTCCCCTTTCGTCTGCCCTTGCTCTGCGTTCACGGTGGAGGCCATGCTAACAGAACATCTGTGGCCCCACACAGCAACTTGGAGTTCAGTTCCTGTCTTGGTAGAGACCTGTGTGCTGTCTGCATCTCCCGCATTCCTCCCGATCCGCTTCCAGCTGGGGTCTGACTGAAGGAGAGGAATGTGTTCCATTTTCTCAGCTTCCTAGCACACTCAGCTTTAGGCTCAGCCTTCTTTTGCGGGGGGAGATGGGAAATGACTAGTGTCAGGATGGGCTTCTAGAACCCTCTCGGGCTATTGACCCTCCAAACTTGTCAACAGAGAAGAATATCATAGACTCAGGCTGTCAGGAGGGAACGCCAAGGTCATTTACTCCCGCGTCCCATGGGCATTTCTGAAAGGTGGTCACCTTAAAGCAGGAGCTCTCAGGATGCCATCCAGTCTCATTGCTAAGTCCTGATCCTGAACCAACCACAAGCCCGGCACCTTAGTTACCTGTTAGTAATCCCAAACAAAGCTACCGAAAAAGCCCAGAGCAGTTAAGCCAGCCAACAGGAGCACTCAAGGGGCTAAACAGTCAGATGGAACGGTAATAAAAGAGCAAACATAACTCAGTTCGGTTTGCTTATTTAAGAACAAGCCGGATAAGCTGAGCAACGCACGTCTGAATCACAGGCAGCCTTGCAAGAGTGGAGAAGTCCTCCAAAGGCCAGCTGGAGCATCTTTGGCTTAAACCTTGCAAGACTGGCAGCACACACATACACACACACACACACACATACTCACTCCTCACACTCCCTGGCCACCCCTCCTAGCGCCTTTCAACTGGGCCAGGTAGACAGAAAATGCCTTCAGTTATCCAACCAAAATTCCCCTGGTTCCTGCAACACCTGTCCTCGGTAAAGGGCAGGGAAGAGCTTGTCCTTTATTCCTCGGGCACTTGCCTGTACTTGAACTGTCAGTCCTTCCTGGGAAAAGGGTTTCTCTGGTGGGGTGTGTATGTGTCCATAGCACCATTCCCCATGGCCAAGTGCCAAGTGACGAAAGTGTCGGGGCTTTTGAAATTGTCAGAGGAACTGATTTCCTTGTCAAGTCTTGTCCTGTACAATTGGAGGGCCAAATTCTACTTTCGTGTTAGCTGCCACGGAGATCAAAGGCTGCTGACAAGGAGCTGAAGTCTTCATGCCTGGTCTGCTTCAACCTTTCCTCGGGCCGGCATGGGGAATGCTCCTGGCTCGCGGCTTTCTTGAACCTTCTTATCGATGCTCGTTTGTGGGCCGACAGATGAAGAGCCTGGGAAATGATTTTGAGGGCTCTAACTCGGAGGGGACATTCTTAAATTTGCAGTGGGAGGAAGGGCAGAGAAAGAGAAGGCAAAGGGGGAGGTGCAGGCAGATTCATCCATGACCTCCTCCACCCCCAGACATAGCCAAAAACAAGGCAGGAATTGGAGGTCCGAGGTTCAGGGGCAGCATCAAGGAGGAGATGGGGCGAAAGATCAGCCCCTGGTGAAGGTAGAAAGAGGATCTGCAGCAAGGGGATTTCACAGAGCAAAATTAGTGTTCTCCTTGCTCATTTTTGGGTATTGCACAAATGCAGGGCACCCAGAAGCCTCTTTGTCTACCAAGTAAGCCCATGTAGGAGGGAGGTGATGAGTAATGGCCAAGTTCAGGTTATCAGTAACCCTGGGGATGTCAGAAGCTATCTACAAGTTGGTGTGAGACTGGGGAAGGGGGAGGGCATAGTACCGATGACTGCTGCAGATATCATCCAAGTACACGGTGTGGGGTGGGGGGGAGGCTGTGGAATAAACTGAGAGTGTGGTGCGTGGTCCCAGGAGAGCGCTTGCTTCCGGATCCAAGGCCACCATTGGCTTTTCAGTTCAGAGTTTCTCTTTGGACTTTTGGACAGTGCCTTCTCTTGTGCCTTTCCCTCTTTATCCATTTTTCTTCCTCTGCATCCCCAGTTTTTCTGACCAGAAGAAATCTCTTGGGGCCAGCGTCATGGTTTAGTGGGTCAAGCCATCGCCTGACTTGCTGGCATCCCATGTGGGCTCTGGTTCATGTCCTGACTATTCCATTTCTGATCCAGCTTCTTGCTAATAGCCTGGGAAAAGAAGCAGAAGACGACCCACGTCTTTGGGCCCTTGCCACCCACTTGGGATACCTGGATAAAACTCCTTGGCTCCTGGCTTCAGCTGGACCCAGTGCTGGCTGTTGTGGCCATCTGGGGAGTGAACCAACAGACAGAAGATCTCTCTCTCTCTCTCTCTCTCTCTTTCTGTCTCCCCTACCCCCTCTCTAACTCTGACTTTCAAAACAAATAAGTGAATCTTCTTTAAAAAAGGAACCCTTTACACATATTCCTTTATCCATGGTAATTTACACCCCTCCACTGAACCAGACGAAGTGGAGCTGCATAGCATTTACAGGCGACGTAAAGGTCTCAGAAATGGGAAGAGAAAACATCTTCAGGAAAAGAGACTCTATACTCATGTCTGAGCACAGCTTTTGCCTGAAAAGCTTGCTTTTTACCTGGCCTGATTCCTGGGGGCAGTAAGATTCCAAGGTCAGAGACCTTTTTCTATATACTTGGTCATTTCTTTTTTTTAAAGATTTGTGGTTTGTTTTTTTTTTTTTTTTTTTTTTTTAACGGCAGAGTAATAGGGAGAGAGGATATCTTCCACCCACTGATTCACTCCCCCAATATCCACAACAACCAGGTCTAGACTGAAGGTTTAGACTGAAACTTGAAGCCAGGAACTCCAGCCTGGTCTCAGGGGCCCAAGTACTTGGACCGTCATCTGCTACCTTTTCGGGCTCATTTGCAAGGGGCTGGATCAGAAGCAGAGTAGCCAGGCCTTGAACTGGCCCTCCGATACGCATGCCAGCATCACAAGCAGTTTTCTTGAGAGCAAGCGCCACGTTTCTCTCTGTTTCAGCCTGGCACATTATTCACCATTAATAAGAAAAGTTGCACAAAAAAGGGTAGAAAGTATTGGTTAGCCATGAGTGTGGACGAACCAGACCAGATGGGATTTGGCACTAGAAAGGAAAAGCATTGAAAAAAAATCAAATAAACGCAAAACCAAATTCTCAGTCCTGAATGTCTGTCAGAACTGCTCAGGAAGCTTTTAAAATACCCTGGTGTTCAGGTCCTACCCTGAACCAATCAAACCAGAATGGCGCTGTTGAACGCTCCCCCAAGATGATCTTAAAGGGAACCCAGGGTTGAGAACTACAGATCTAACATCATGTGCTGCTCCTGTATTTCTGTGACATGGTGTACATGTCTTCCCGGTAGTAGGCTTGACCTCTGCCAGTTGACACATGTTAGGGCCTTTTCCCTGCTCGTATCTGTTTGTTTCTGTGCGTGCAGCGGGCTGGGCAACACCCAGACTTGGTGAACAACTGGGCCATTGAGAACATCAATATAACTTGATTGCTGTCTTCATTTCATGAGGGTTTGCTCAGCCCAGTAGCATGCTAGACGCTCTGAGGGTTATAAAAAGACCCAAGGCAAGGCTCCCTGTTTCTAGGTGAGAGACAAGGTTAAGACCACTGGGGATGAGCTTGTGTCACGCAATAAATCGACACATGTCAAAGTGCATGGTGGGAATCAAAACAGTGGTAGGAATTTGGAGGAGGGGGCAAGTGACACAGGGAGCTGGGTCTTAAGGATGAATAGACTTTGAAGAGGTGGAGTGGAAGGAAAAAGACACTTCCAATTCCAGGCAGTACAGGGCGCAATCGTGGCAGATTTCCCTGACACACCTCTGGCCTTTTAAATGAAATCTCTGCTCTTGTTGCCTTGTGCAAGTGAGACAGGGACAGCAGTATCTTTCAGGGATATAGGCAGGCTCCCTTCACCTTCCCTCTCATCAGCCTATCCCTGCTGTCACGTTCTGATCCTTCAAATCTGGATTAAAAGCCCGCCTTTACCACCTACCGCAGTTCCCTTGACCCAGTGATGGAGTGGGACCCCCTTCTTGGTCACACTGCCCCTTGGTTATGTACTCTGTTGATTTTAGCGATCAACAGATTGGAGAAGGACAGCCTCTACTACATGTGGCTTCTGTACCATGTAGTAGACTAGCTGGGTTAGTCCAATGTCCTCTCCTCCCCTCTACCAGTTACCCCAAATTTCTAAAGCATTATTACAGCCAGGGTAGTGATGCCTGTTCCTATAAGAGTTTTTCCCAACTTTCTTCCTATCATGGAACACATCAGAAAAATGATGAAACTCCTATGGTAAACAGAGCTCTTTGCCATCTTGCAGCGGTGACTAGATGGGGGTTTGCCTGCCTGTAACAGTTGCTGCACACCAAGTACGAAAGCCATGTCCTGAAGAGCTCTCCTGCCACCACTTGTCCCAACCTCTGCCAACCTCCAGACTAGCAGAATGCTCACAGGGCACCTCCACCTTTTTTTTTTTTTTTTCAAGAGAAAATTTTAATAGAGATATGAATAGTCCAGCCAACATTGAGATATTTTGGCTTCATAAGCTTTGTTTTGGTATCTTGGTAAGACAGAAAACTGGTTCAGACATGGGCAAGAATGTGTCTCTTCTACATAGTTGTTGACAAGGATGAAACTCCTCAAGATGATGAGCAGTTTTGCTTCTTCCGACGGGGGCAGGGTCTTCCTTTTGCAATATGGTGTGTTATCTAGTATTTGTAGTAGACCCTATAGCAGCCATACAGGAACTGTTATCTGGAAGTAGAGTCCCCTTCATAGTGGGAGCAAGAGTGGAGAGAGTCAAGGTCCCAGAAAAGGCTAAAAGGCTCCAACTGAAAAGTCAATCAGTGTGCAAGGAGTTTGCACAAAAGTCTGCTGGGGTCCAGGCACGCAGTTGTTGAAGGTGCCTAAGGCAAAACAGTAGAATTGGGCTGGTGCTGTGGTATAGTGGGTAAAGCAGCCTCCTGCAGTGCCTACATCCCATACAGGTGCCAGCTCGAGTCCCAGCTGCTCCACTTCCGATCCAGCTCTCTACTGTGGCCTGGGAAAGCAGTAGAAGATGGCCCACATCCTTGGGTCCCTAAACCTGTGTGGAGACTCACAAGAGGCTCCTGGCTTCAGGTCGGCTCAGCTCCGACTGTTGCAGCCATTTGGGGAGTGAACCAGCGAATGGAAGACCTTTCTCTCTGTCTCTCCCTCTCACTGTCTATAACTCTACCTCTTAAACAAATAAATAAAATCTTTTTTAAAAAACATAAAACAGTAGAATGTCCCAATAGGTGAACCAAGTGCACCAAGAAAGGGAAAGACAACAAGAAACGTTCTTTTTTTAAAAAGATTTATTTTATTTATTTGAAAAACAGAGTTACAGAAAGAGAGGGGGAGAGAGGGAGGAAGAGAGAGGTAGAGAGAATCTTCCATCTGCTGCTAGTTCACTCCCTAAATGGCTGCAATGGCTGGCACTGGGCCAGACTGAAGCCTGGAGCTTCTTCCAGGTCTCCCATGTGGGTGGCTGGAGTCCAAGCATTTGGGCCATCTTCCATTGCTTTCCCATGTACCTTAGTAGGGAGCTTGATTATATGTGGAGCAGCTGGGAATCGAACTGGTGCCCATATGGAATGCTGGCACTGTAGGCAGCGGCTTTACCAGCTATGCCCCAGCGCTGGCCCCAGCGAGCAACTCTTGAAACCTAATGTACAGGCAGTTGCATGGTCATCACTGCAGACGCCTGAGACTCAGGGCTGTAGTGCGAGCAAGGTGGGTGAATACTGGAACCAACTGGTCTCTCTCCACACTCATCGTGCTGAGGATGCCTGAACAGTCCTTGGATCACAAAGTCAAAGTGAGAAATCAGATTACTAGCCAGATGCTCTGGGCAAACCAAACCAGGGAGAAAGAGATAAGCCTAGAGTTGGAGAAAAGAGGGCAAGCTAAACCAGGATTCCCAGAATGGGCTCAGCACTAAAGCAAACGGGCAGTCAAGGGTAAGTGTGCTCTTCAAAGTTAAGTATCATGTCTTCCGGGCCGGCGCTGCAGCATACATAGCAGGTTAAGCCACCACCCACAGTGCTGGCATCCCATAGGCGCTGTTTGGTGTCCCACCTACTGCACCTCTGATCTAGTTCCTGCAAATGGCCTGGGAAAATCAGCCAAGGATGGCCCAAGTGCTTAGGCCCCTGCCACCCACCTAGGAGACCTGACTTTGGCCTGGCTGGGCAGTAAACCAGCCTATGGAAGATCTCTATCTCTTTCTCTTTCTCTCTCTTTCAAATCTGACTTTCAAATAAATAAATCAGTGTTTTTTTTTTTTTAAAGAGGATCATGTCTTCTTTGTCCCTGTGTTCCATACCTAGCACAGAGCTGCCATGTAATATAATGAACTCCTTTGAATGAATGAGAAAAGCTGGAGCCCAGGGTCATAATGATTAAGTGGTTCAAGCTACGGACTCAAGGGCTCCAGGGGCTGAAAAATCAAATCAGGGCAACCTGAGAGGCATTAGCAGATGCTTATCATGTCCCTCTGGACACGTGCTGGGCAAGTGGCAAGGAGAGCACTGAGTCGGGAAAGAACCAAGGCACGAAGTGGATAGCAGCATCTGCGCTGCACAGCGGCCTCCCAGAGATGTCCAGGAGCGAGTTGGAGGTGCTGCTCATCCTTGGCCCGTGCTTTCCCCCGCCGAGTGCCAATCAGATGGCGTGGAAGCCAGTGGATTGTTTACCTACAGCACATGCAGAGTGGGAAGTCAGCAGGCCAATGGAAGAAACTTTGGCTCCATTCGACAGCCAGCTGTGCAAGGAGCACTGGTGGATGAGGAACCGGGAAGCCAGAATAAATATTTAACTTTCATTTTGAAACACTGTGCTTGTGTGGCTGTCGCCATTGTGGTGGGCAAGCTGTGAGGGCTAAATATTTACCCTTTCTAATTGTTCCCACCAAACTGCTGGATGTCCCCATGCTCCTGTAAGTTGTCTGTCTGTCTGTTGATGGAGTCATTCATGCTCTTATTTACTGATTTTCCTATCTTTCAAATTTATTTAGTATTTGGGGAAGGAGGTTGGGGTGGGGGAAGGGAACGGAGCCCAGAGATTGAGTAAAGATTCTCTTCCATTTCAGAGGAAGGAAATACAACCACAAGATGGAAAGTGGAGGTGAAGAAAGTGCTGACTCGCTTCCAGATCTTTCACATCTTTTACATGCAGAGAAAGACATAGTTGCATCTGTTGTTTTTTTTTAAAAAAACTTTTTTTTGGGGGAAGAGTTTTAGATTTACCAAAATGTTGCAAGGAAAGTAAGGCAAGTTTCTCTACGTCTTTCACCCCGCTCCCTCTAATGTTAGCATCTTATATAATGATGATTCATTTGTCGAAACCAAGAACTTGACATTGGTTCAACACTAAACTCCACAGTCAGTGTCACCAGTTTTCCCACTAATGTCCATTTTCCGTTCCCAGATTTGATCCAAGATACCACATCACGTTTAGTCATCACCTCTCCTTCATCTTCTTTGATCTGTGTCAGTCTCTCAGCTTTTCGTGACCTTAACTCTTATAAAGGGCAGCGACCAGTTGTTTTTCAGACTGTCTGTTAATTGGCTTTCTCTGATGTTGGTCTCTTGAGACTAGACTAGGTGCTGTGGGTTTACAGCGAGATGATTACAGAGCTCAGGTCGCCTTCTCAATGAATGGTATCAGAGGTCACACACTGTCCGTGTGACCACTGAGCACCTGGCTGGGGTAGGATCTGCTGCAGAGTCACTGTCTTCCTCTGTTCTAGTCTCTGTAACCAAGCTCCTAAGTGCAACCCACGCTCAAGGGGAGAGGAATTAAGTCCCATGTCCTGGAGGGGGACTTATCTACATAAATTATTTAAATTCTTCTGTAAGGGAGATTTGTCCTTTCTTCCTCCTTTATTTATTCAATGATCCATGCACATCTGTGTATTAGCTTCTCAAGGATCCGTGATAAATGACAGCAAACTGAGTGCCTCAAAACAACAAGACGGTATTCCCTCAACCATCAGTGGGACAGAAGTCGGCGAGGAAGGTAGTGGCAGGGTTGACTTCCTCTGGAGGCTGGTGGGAGCATCCATTTGTGGCTCTCTCCCAGCTTCTGGTGGTTGCTGGTCATCCTTGGTATTCCTTGCTGGTAGATACCTCACCCCAGTCTCAGCCTTCATCACCACAGTCCCTTCTTCTCTGCAGGTGCCTCTGTATCTTCTCCTCTTCTTACAAGGAAACAACTCATCAGGTTTAGGACCCACCCTAAATCCAGGTTGACTTCATCTCAGGATCCGAGGAGCTGCCAAGGGGCTGCTTCTCAATACGCTCATGTTCTGGGGCTCCAGTGGGCACTCATTTTGAAGGGACACAGTTCAACTCATTATGATCAGTATGGATTCATACTGAATATGGGTATCCATTTTATTATTTAGATTAAAATCTGCATGCTTATTTATTTTCTCAAATAGCTTTGACCATTGGGGAGCTCTTTTAGGTTAGCATCTGTAACATTTTGATAGTGTCTGGTTTATATTGCATCACATCAGCCCAATTCTTAGTAAAATGAAGTTTGATCAGCGGGTTAGGGGACTGTCACCCTGATCCATCTGTTGTGGCATTTTCCATCAGCTGTTTGATGCGTGGTTTCACCATCCATTGGTATCACATGCGTTTATTAGACATGTTATCCCCTGTGCTCGTATTAGTTGGTATTCTTCTATAAAATAGAACTTTCTCTCAACTATTTGCATATCTTGGGAAAATCAGGGTAAATGCTTAATACTTTCTCTCTATCAATTTTTGTAATAATATGTTGGTGCCCTAGCAATTTCCAAAGGTTTCCAATAAGATTTGTGTATTGCTTATGTTGAGGAATCATTAAGGATTCAGATTTTTTATAACTTTTGAAATTTTCTACTTATTTGAAAGGAAGAGAGACAGAGACAAACAGACGGAAATCTCCCATCTAATATTCCTCAGATGCCTGCAACATCCGTGGACAGAACAGGCCCAGGCCAGGAGCCTGGAGCTCGATCCAGGAGGCAGGAAACCAGCCACCTGAGTCTTTACCTGGTGGCTCCCAAGGAGCTGGACTTGGGAGCAGAGTTAGGACTTGAACCCAGGCACTCTGATAAAGGACATGGGCATCCCCACTGGTGTCTTAACCGCTTTGTCAAATGCCTCATCTTTGGACTAGGATTTGTAAAGTCTACTTTATTGAAGAATAGTTTACAAAAAGGACGCTGAACACATTAGGGCGAATATCTGATCTACCACGTAACCACCACCACCATAGTCAGGAGATAGAACATTTCTGTTTCCCCAGATTTTCTTGTGCCTCTTTGCAGTCAGTCATCGCCTCCTCTTCCATCAACAGAAAGCTGCAGATCCACTTTCTCTCACTATTGATTAGTCTGTCTAGTTCTACACTTCCATTAAAATAGAAGTATCTGAGAATATACTATTTGTGTCTGGCTTCTTTCACATGACATATTTTTGAGATCCATCCATGTTGTTACATATTTGAATAGTTTGTTCCTTTTTATTATTAGGTATTATTCTGTTTTATGAGTATGCTACAATTTGTGTATCATCTGTGAATAGATAATTGAGGTGATTTTAGGTTTGGGACTATTTCAAATTAAGTTGCTGTGAATATTTGTGTGAAAGTCTTTGTGTGGATTAATGTTTTCATTTATCTTGGGTAAGTGCCTGGGAGCAGAATTTCTGAGTCATATGGTGGGTGAATATTCAGCTTACAAGACACTGCCACACTTTTTCAAGGTGATTGTACCCTTGTGATTCTACCGTCGTATGAGAGTTCCACTTGTTCCATATCTTTGTCAACACTTAGTTTTTCCGGTCTTTTTAATTTTAGCCATTCCAGATGATCTTAAATTGTATCTCATTGTGGTTTTAATTTGTTCTTCCTGATGGCTATCTAACTTTTAAAGCATCCTTTATGAACTTATTAGCTATTCATATATCTTCATTCATAAGTGTCTATTGACAGCCTTTGCTCATTTTCTTTGTTTTTAGAGCAATTTTACATTTACAGCAAAATTGAGATGGAGGAACAGTTATCCCGTATAACCCTTGTCCGGATACATGCATAGCCCCTACCATTATCAATATTGCTTCCCTCAGTGGTTCATTTCTTACAACTAATGAGCCAACAAGCTGAGTTTCTTGTAGGCTTCAGATTATTGTGCATTTTATGGGATTTGGACACATGTAAAATGACATGTAACCACCAGTGTATCTTCCCATACAGTAATTTCTCAAAATCCTCTAATATTCCTCTGTGCCCTGCCTCTTCATCTGTCCCTCCCCCACTAACTCCAGGCAACTACCCATCATTTTGCTACTTCCCTGGTTTTGCCTTTCCCACAGTGCCGTAGAGTTGGAATGATACGGTATACAGACACTTCAGCTGGGCTCCTCTCCTCTGTTGTAACATGCATGTAGGCTTCCTCCATGTCTTTTCAGAGCTTTAGAAAGTTCGTTGCTTTTTCAGTTTTGAATAACATTCCATTGTCTAGAATTACTGCAGCTTATCTATCCACTTACCTACCCGAGGTCATCTTCGTTGCTTCCCGGTTTTGGCAATGATTAATAAAGCTGTCATAAACATTCCTGAGTAGCAGGGGCCCAGTACTTGGGTCATCCTGCACTGTTTTTCTCAGGCACATTGTCGCTCCCCCTCTTCGTGGAGGAACGACACAGGACCCTGCGTTGTTCTTTTGTCTGCTTGGCCCTCCCCGGGTTTGCTGCTGGTTCTTCCCGGGTTGGCTACCGACCCTTCCACCTCCGTGGAAGGGCGGTTCCCCCTGCCACTTTCCCCACTTCCGCAGGGGAGCGGCACACCGCCGGCCGGCTCTCTCGGGGGCTGCTCAGGTGTTCCCCTTAGATGTTCCTGGTGCATGTTGTCTCTCTCCTCCTTTATAGTCCTCTTCCACCAATCCCAACTCGACTGCCCACACGCCGAGTACACTGCTCTCCTCCAATCAGGAGCAGGTCCTACAGTTTATTGGTTGAACTGGAGGCAGCTGAGTAGAAGCTGTTTCTCCCTTCTCAGCGCCATATTGTGGGAGAGCAGATGCATAGAATAAGTCTTAATTCCAGTGACTTAGTCTAGTCCGAGTTGCTCCCAGTTGCTCCCCACAGCACATTAGCAGGGAGCTGGATCAGAAGGGGAGCAGCCGGGACTCGAATGAGTGCCCTTATGGAATGCCAGTGATGCAAATGGGGGCTTTACCCACTACACCACAATGCTGACCCCTGTATCATTTTTTTTTTTTTAAGATTTTATTTATTTGAGAGGTAGAGTTACAGACAATGAGAGGAAGAGACAGAGAGAAAGGTCTTCTATCCATTGGTTCACTCCCCAAATGGCTGCAACAGCCAAAGCTGCGCCAGTCTAAAGCCAGGAGCCAGGAGCTTCCTCCAGGTCTCCCATGTGGGTACAGGGGCCCACGCGCCTGTGCCATCTTCTGCTGCTTCCCAGGCCATAGCAGAGAGCTGGATCAGAAGAGGAGCAGCCGGGACTCGAACCAGTGCTCATATGGGGTGCTTGTGCCGCAGGCAGAGGCTTAGCCTATGTGCCACAGCGCCACACCCCTTGTATCATTTTTCATCCCCACTGGCAATGCATGAGAATTCCTGTTGCTCCACATCCTCACCAGCGTTTGGTGTTGTCACTGTTCTGGATTTTGGTCATTCTAACAGATTTATAGCAGTGTCTCCCTCTTTTTTTAAATTTCCATTTACATATGATGCTAACATCTTTCCATATGCTTATTTGCCATCTAGGTATCTTTATTGACAAGTGTCTGTTAAGGCCTTTTGTCCACTTAAAATAAATTTTGTTTTCTTATTGTTGAGTTTTAAGAGTTCCATGGCTTTTTTTTTTTAAGATTTATTTGAAAGTCAGAGTTACACAGAGAGAAGGTGAGGCAGAGTGAGAGAGAGAGAGGTCTTCTATCTGCTGATTCACTCCCCAGATGGCCACAACAGCTGGAGCTGCAGGAGCCAGAAGGTTCCTCCAGGCCTCCCTTGTGGGTGCAGGGGCCCTAGGACTTGGGCCATCTTCTACTGCTTTCCTAGGCCATAGCAGAGAGCGGACCGGAAGTGGAGCAGCCAGGACTTGAACCGGCGCCCATATTGGATGCCGGCATTGCAGGTGGTGGCTTTACCTGCTACGCCACAGCATCACCTCCCCATATGCTTATAAAATAAATTTATCATGTCCATATAAGGTATACGATATGATATCATCAGCCCTTGTATAGTTGGATAACGGTCTTGTGTGTGTGTGTGTGTGTGTGTGTTTAATTGATGGCAGGAGCCAGGAATCTATCCTGGTCTCCCATGTGGTGCAGGACCCAAGGACTTGGGCCATCCTCCACTGCACTCCCTGGCCACAGCAGACAGCTGGCCTGGAAGAGGGGCAACCGGGACAGAATCTGGCACCCTGACCGGGACTGGAACCCGGTGTGCCGGCGCCGCAAGGCGGAGGATTAGCCTAGTGAGCCGCGGCGCCGGCCACGGTCTTGTTTTAGATATGTCTTTTGCAAATATTTTCTCCCCGTTTGTAGCTTGTCTTTTCATTCTCCTGACAGTGTTCTTCCTAGAGCAGACTTTCAAATTTTAATGAAATCCAGCCTGTAAGTTCTTTCTTTCATGGATTGTCCTTTTGATGCGAAATCTAAACCGTCACCAGCAAAACCAAGTCACCTAGATTTTCTCTCCTGTTATCATCTAGGAGTTTTGTAAGCTTGCATTTTGTCCTCACTCATATGATGCATTTTGCGTTGATTTTTGTGACAGGTGCAGGTCTGTGTCTGGCTTCAGGGTTTCATGTGTGGATGTCCTGTCGATCCCACACCATTTATTGAGACGACTCTTTTTCCATTGCCTTTTCTCCTTTGTCAGAAATCGATTGGCTGTGGTTACGTGGGTCAGTTCCTGGAATCTCTACTCTTTTCCATTGATCTGTCTATTATTTCACCGATTCCACTTTGTCTTAATTACCGTAGCTTTATAGTAAGCTTGACATCAGGTAAAATCAGTCGTCCAACTTTGTTTCCCCCTTTCAACATTCCATTGGGTATCCTGGGTCTTTTTCTTTTCCACATTAACTCCCAATCAATCAGTTTTTCTGAGATCGATGAAATGGCTTGCTCAGATTGTGGCTGGAATCACACTGAATCCATAGACGTGGCATTTTGACAACACTGAATTTTCCTATCTCTGTAGATGGACTATCTACCTCTTTATTTGTTTTTCGTGCACTTGCATTAGAGCCACAGTTTTTCTCATATAGGTCTTACACATATTTTATTAGATTTATACCGATTTGATTCTTTGAAGTGCTAATATAAATGGAATTTGTTTTCTGATTTCCAAGTCCACTTGTTCATTGCTGGTATCTACAAATACAGGGAGGTGGCTAACCTTTGTGTTTATTAATGTTGTATCCTTCAGTCTTGCTATCGTTGTTGGTAGTTCCAGGAGATTTGGGGCCATTCTTTTAAATCTCTATATTAGAAAATTATGCAACTGCGAACAAAGACAGCTTTACTTCTTCCTTTCCAATCAGTCTAGTCATTGTCCTTTTATTTTCTCTTTGTCTTATTGCATTATCCAGCACTTATGGTACAATACCAAAAAGGAGTGGTGAGAGGGAACATTCTGTGTTTTGTTTCTGACCTTCTAGTTTCTCATCATTAAGTAAGAGGTTACCTACAGACGTTTTGTAGCTTTTTTTAAAATCAAGAATGAGGAAGCTCCTCACTGTTCTTAGTTTTTGAAAGTACTTTTTTTTTTATTGTGGTTGGGTGTTGAATTTTGTCAATTGTTTTTTATGCATCAATTCATATCATCATGTGATTTTTTTCTCCTTCATTAGCCTGCTATGTGACAGATTACATTAATTTTCTGAATATTGAGTCAGTGCTGCATACCTGGAATCAATAGTTTTGGGGCATCATTTTTTTTTATAATAGAGTTTTACTTTTTATTTTATTTTTAACTTTTTAATTATTTATTTGAGAGAGAGGTAGAGACAGAGACAGAGAGCGAGCACTAGAGTTTCCATCTGCTAGTTCACTCCCCATGCCTGCGACTACTGGGTCTGGGCTGGGGCTGAAGCCAGGAGCTGGAACTCAACCCAGCTCTCCCGCATGAAGGGATCACACACAAACATTTGAGCCATCACTGCTGCCTTCCAGAGGCTGCACGAGGAGGAAGCTGGGGTCAGGAGGAAGAGCTGGGAATCAAACCCAGGCGCTCTGATGTGGGATGTGGGTGTCTTGACTGGCATCTTGGCCAAATGACTGTTCCTGTAAGTCTTTTTGCACACTGTTGGATTCAATCTGCTACCTTGCTTTCGAGGATATCTTGCATCTGTGTTCATGAGAGACACTGATCCTCAGTTTTCTTTTCCATAATGTCTTTGTCTGGTTTTGGAATTAGGGTAATGTGTTCTTGTAGAATAGGAAGCGTTCCCTCTGCTTTTATTTCTAAAAGAGATTATAGGGAATTGTAATTTCCCTTTAAGTGGTTGGCAGGATTACCTGTGAGCCCATCTGGACTTGCTGTTTTAGAACATTACTAACTACTGACTTCATTTCTTTGATAGATGTTGTCATTGAGAGATATTGTCTATTTCTTCTTGTGTGAGTTTTGGCAGATTCTGTCTTTCAATAATCAATCTATTCACCTAAGTTGTCAAATTTTGAGGCATAGAATTCTTTATAATATCATTTATTATCTTCCTAGTGTCCATGGGGTCTGTAGTCATGCTCCCTCTTTTATTTTTGATATTATAATTTGAGTCTGATGCCCTTCAGACTCTTTCTAAACCCTTTCCTATGAAATCAATTCACTGCTCTAAATATCGCTGCAAGTATTGCTTTTGCTGCATTCTACAGATTTTGATAAGCTGTATTTTCATTGACATTTAACTCAAAATATTTTTAAATTTCTCTTGAAATTTCTTCTTTGGGGTCAGTGTTGTGGTGCAGCAAATTAATTTACCTCCTGAAATGCTGGCATCCCACATGAGCACAGGTTCGAATCCCAGCTGCAGCACTTCAGATCCAGCTCCCTGCTATGGCCTGGGAAAGCAGCAGAAGATGGCCCAAGTCCTTAGGCCCCTGCACCCGCATGGGAGACCCGGAAGAGGCTGCTAGCTCCTGGCTTCAGCCTGGCCCAGCCATAGCTGTTGTGGCCATTTGGGGAGTGAACCAGCGGATGGAAGATTGATATCTCTCCCCCCACCCCCGTGGCTCTGTCTTTCAAATAAATAAAATAAATTTTGACGAAAGCTTTTTCTTAAAAAAAAAAAAAACTATGCATGAATTTAAAATTTTGCATGCAAATAAACCTGTCTTTTAATTTTACCTTTTCTTTGAAGTACCTGCATATGTTAGGCAAAAAAAAAAAAAAAAAAAAAATCATAATAATACCCGGGAGACTCACCACTGTGCTATTCCTTGTGTCAGAGGACCCTGGAAGATCTGCCTTCTTTGTCTTCTGGACTCCTTTTATGTTTGTTTTATAGATAAAGAGAGTGCAGAGTTTTCACTGAACTTAGTAGGAGAAACAGAAAAAAAAAAAAGCACACCTTCACCTTTCTGGAAGCAGAAGTCAGACTTTTTACTTCTAAGTGACCTTCTTTCTCGGGATCCCTTACGCCGGAGGACTTGGCAGTTCAGCCAGCTCACACGAACGCTGGAGCCACATGGGGGAGAATTTGCTTTAGGGCGAACTGCCCAGAGTCCAACCATCAGGACAGTAGGGAGTCCAAGAAGAAAGCGGGCAAGCGCCTGCCTGCCCGTGTGTCTGTGGAACCTGGTGTTTGGGTAGCACCAGCGCTGAGCGTGTTGAATGAGATTGGTGGTGGTTTGAAAATGGACTGATAATTTGAGCTATTCAGTTATGTTTATCTGCATAGACAGGCCTTATTTCCATGATATCACCACCATACTTAGTTCTATAAATTCATTTAGTGGGTTTATTCAAAGATGAATATCACCGTGAGTCATGTTACACAAACGACTCATCACACGGTCCAGTTCTGCCTTGTGGACTGAGGCTGTGAGGATACAATGGAAACTCTCGACTTCTTACAGATGTCTGATTTGCAAATGGAAAATTCTCATCTTCTAGGTGTCTCCTAGGGGCTACTCAGTTTCCTCTGGACGGACAGGGGTCTGGGCTCCTCTGCTTCGGTGCGGGTGTCCCGGCTGTGTGCTCAACACAGCCTCAGGCTGACAAAGCTCTGAGGGGTACAGGGACGCGAGCTGTGGGCATATGTGGGGTGTGCTCTCAGTCAAGGTGTGTGCTACGCATAGATGCTCCCTGGGACTCCTCCATGCCTCCTCTCTCTCTGCCACTTGAAGAGGAGGGTAGAGATTTGGGGATCTTCAGACCACAGGTCTCTCGGGATGTGCTCTTATTCACTGTAAAAGGGGCAAGCTCTTAACCTAGAAAGCTCGCCTCTCTGATTCACTCTTTCAAAGTGCACAGGTGTAATTCAAACGCCGGTGGCCTTCCCAGCTAAGCAAGCAGCCCCACAGGGGCTTCCAGGGGGAGTCACTTTGGTTGAAGAAGACTTAGCTGATCCAGAAATGAAAACAAATCCATTTCTTCAGCTACCACAGCTCCTTAGGCCCCAGCTCAGCTTTCTGTAAATGTTGTTTTCTAGGAACTGTCTTGCTAGGACAGAGAATTGCCATTGATAATGGATGTTTTACTCCTAAGAGAATAATCATGTGACCCTACCCTATAAAGATGATCTATAGGATAAAATGGTTTCCAGTTAGGAATTTCCAGTTGTAACTGAGACCTTGAAAACAAAAAAGTAGCTTACATGATTAAGCTTCCATACAGAGTCCAGGGCAAGTGAGTGTGCAGCTCAGCCGTTCAGTCACTGCTCGGCCACCGGCATCCCATATTGGAGTGTCGGCTGCTCTGCTTCTGATCCAGCTTCCTGATAACGTGCACCTTGGGGGGCAGCAGACAATGGCTCAAGTGCGTGGATCTCTCCCTTCCGTGTGGGAGACCTGGATGGGGTTCCAGGCTCCTGGCTTTGGCCTGGTCCAGTCCTGGATATTGCAGGCACGTGGGGAGTGAACCAGCAGCTGGACAGTATCTATCTATCTATCTATCTATCTATTGATCAGTCAATCATCTATCATCTATCTCTGTCTACCTTTCAAATAAAATTAAAATAAATTTAAAATTTCAAAAGAGTCCCAAGATGGACAAGATAGCAGTTGAAAGCCAGGTTGACAGTTCAGGAATGATAGTGTGCCAGGCTCCCTTGTCATTCTGCTTCACTATTCTTCATCTCTTGCCTCCATTCTCAAGATTGTCTTACAGTCACAAAACGGCTGTTGGGAGTCTCTGCATCCCTTCTACATTCCTAGCATTAAGCCAGTAAGTAAAGAGTAGCAGCAGGCACAGATGTCAGCTCAGGTCATCCCCACTTACATCTTGCTGGGCCCAGGTTGGCCACGTAGTCTGCCCAGTTTACACATGGGAAGGGGAAGTGGCATTTGTTTTGTGCCAGCATCTTGCCACGCCCTTACTCAGATAGGGCCCTGTCAGTAAGGAGGGAGGGAGAATGCACGTCCCATAAATGAACGCCGACACTTTGCTATCAGTAGGGATTCCCAGGGATCACAGATGTGACCATTTGCTATCAACAGGGATTCCCAGGAATCACGGATGTGACCATTTGCTATCAGTAGGGATTCCCAGGGATCACGGATGTGACCATGAGTACCCACAGCCACGCTGAAATCATTCAGCTTAGTGCAAGAATGTCCTCCAGCCATTGGTCCACCAGGAAAAGCCTGGAATCCCAGTGACTTTGGCCTTCACAACTTCCCATGTGTCCTCTCAGCTGGTGCAACCCTAAAATGAACTTTTATCAAAGATTCGGAAGGCAGAGTTACACAAAGATGGAGAGCTCCTGCCCCTGCTGGTTCACTCCCTAAATGGCCACGATGGGGAGCCAAGAGCTCCATCCGGGTCTCCCACGTGGGTGGCAGGGGCCCAAGCACTCGGGCTGTTATCTGTTGCTTTTGCAGGAGCATTAGCAGGGAGCTGGATGGGAAGTGGAGCCGCAGGGACTCCCACGGGCACGCAACCACAGCTTAACTGCCCCCCCAAAGCTAATCCATAATGTGTGCAGTGTTTTACCACTCAAAGTGCCCGCATAGACAGGGCCCCTCTTCCTCCTCTTGTCCCCGAGTGAGATGGGGACAGATAGTAGTGAGGCACAGAGTTAAAGTGATAGGCCACGGTTACCTGGGGTGCAGCTGTGATCCGGGGTGTCCCCTCCACCCCAGCGTCCTCTGGGCACCCTGGTTCTCTGACACCATGTGGACAAATACACCCTGCCTCCTCCGCCCCTTCATTTGCCCCTCATCCTAACCCGGTGAGGTGTGCAGAGCGACTCTTCACTGTGCCAGACCAGCACTTGAACCTGGCCCTTTCAGGGGGACAGTGCGGCCCTTTCTCTGGGGATGAGCGCCTCCATACAAACGGGTGTACCCCGAGGGGAGCCACACTCCTGGGAACCCCAGATCCGGCCAGGGACAGAGGCCAGGGCAGGCTCCCCGTGAGGGCTGGACTCTGTGGGCCCCACCCACTGCTGGCCGGGAACCGCACGCCCCGCCCCACCACAGGGATCCCCCAGCAGCCTCCACGGAAATCACCCGCAGGAGGAAACTGGTTCCCAGGGCCTGCCCTGAGCACTGTTTTCTTTTCCCAGGAGATATATTTGACAGCAGATAAAGGCCCCGTGAGGAAAACAAACGCGCAGCGCTGGGCTTGGGGTCGCAGCTTGCTTTTCGCCTTTCTCTCTCACACACACCCCGGTATTTGGAGACGCGGCACTGCAAACCCGGCTCCCCTCCGTGGAGACTTGCCTGCTGCAAACCCTCTCCCTCCAGGACCACGCTTCCCCGGGGCCCCTCTGCATTGCCAAATAGGAAAAAGAAAAGAAAAAGAAAAAAGAAACCCCTGCAAAACATGCTCACGTGTGTTTTGAAGAAAGCACAAAGCTTTTGGAGCTTCACCCAGATGCCTGAGAACTTGGTAAAAATCTCTCGCTTCTGGCCCCCAACCAGTGCTGGGGCAGCAGCTTCGGTGTCCTGGGTAAGATGAGGTCGCCCAGCAGGCTGCCCGGGTCCCCAGGATTCTAGCAGGGTTTGGGCATTAGCTCCTTCCACTCCACTCCTTCTCACCCCACACAGGTGAGCAAGGGTCAGAAGATGGAAAAACAGCTCCATCTGTAACATACTCTACGGCAAGTAGGATAAGATAGCCAACTGCTTTTTTATAGATTTATCTATCTGAAAGGCAGAATGACAGAGAGACTGGGAGGGAGACAAAAAGAGAGACCTTCCATTCACTGGTTCACTCCCCAGATACCCACAACAGCCAGTCCTGGGCCAGGTTGAAGCCAGAAATCAGAACTTCTCTCCGGCTCTCCCACGTGGGTGGCAGGCACCCAAGCTCTTGGGCCATCCTGTGCTACCTCCTAGGATGAGCATTAGCAGAAAGCTGAATCAGAAGCAGAGGATCCAGGACTCGAACCCAGGCACTGCTGAAATGGGATGTGGGCGTCAGAAGCGGCAGCTTAGCTCTGCATCAGCCTGCCTGCCCAAGAAAGCCAGCTGCTGCTGCTTCTCAGAGGCCTTGCCTGAGCTACCCAATCTATAGTGAATTCTCTTGTTTTGCTTTCGAGAGACAGAGACAGGTAGACAGACAGACAGCACTCCGGTACCCTAGAGCACTTCCCAAAGGCCTGCAATGGCCCGAAGGCTGAGGGTGTGGGACTGGGTGGAAGCCAGGAGTGCACACCAGGTCTCATGTGGGTGGCAGGAACCCCACTGCTTGAGCCATCACCAGTGGTTCCTTCCAGGGTCTACGTAAGCGGAAGCTGGACTCTGTGCTGGAGCCTGGACTCGAACCCAGGGACTGATAGCAGATGCAGGCTGCAGATCTAAAATCGCCTCTTAAACGCCAGACACCTGCCCCTGAATCCTCTTTGTTAAATTTGGGCTTATCACTCATACTCCAGCTGCTTTTTCCATTGGATGAAGTCTGCTGCCCCGTGGTGTTAATCGTCTCACTCCACACCAGCTCCCCCCCCCCGCCCCTGCTCCCTTTCCCACTCAGATGTAAGCTCCCTGGAGGTGCTTCCTGCACACGGCCCCGCACTGTTGACCACCAGCCGTGGCCTTGTAACATTCATAATTCAGCAAGCTGCCGCAGCCTGGTGGTGTGCTGGGGGTTTTGCATAAATGCTTTTATTTTACTCTTCCCGACATTCTAAGAGCTATTATCATCCTCATTTTGTAAATGAGCAAATGTAAGTGTCACCCAAAGCCAAAATGTGAGCCCATTCAATCTGATGGAAGTTTTGTGCCTCCAGCCAGTGCTGACTCTAGGTGTGGCTACAGGTTTGCCATGTCTTCTGTGACTTCCCTTCTCGTGCCTCAGCGTCCCAAATCTGGGGCGGTTCTTCCACTGCAAAGGTCACGCAAGGATAAAAATGGCCTTGGGGTCCGTGACTTTTTTTTTTAAGATTTATTTATTTATTTGAAAGTCAGAGTTACAGAGAGAGAGAGAGAGAGTCTTCCATCAGTTGTTTCATTCCCCAATTGGCCGCAACCGCCGGAGCTGCGCTGATCCAAAGCCAGGAGCCAGGAGTTTCTTCTAGATCTCCTACATGGGTGCAGGGACCCAAGGACTTGGGCCATCCTCTACTGCTTTCCCAGGCCATAGCAGAGAGCTGGATGGGAAGTGGGGCAGTCGGGACTCGAACCGGCGCCCATATGGGAAGCTGGCACTGCAGGCAGCAGCTTTACTTGCTACACCACAGCGCTGGCCCTGCAGTCGGTGACCCTTAAGGAGGACGCCCTGTGAGCACAGGGAATGCAAGAGCAGTGAGCTTGCTCCGTGACAGAATCACCCTTCTCTGTGCCCCACTTCTCCCGCCAGGCAGCTCCTTCCACCTCTGGGCTGGGACAGCTGGCAAATTGTCACTTCCTCCAATTAATTAACAAGGGCCTCTGTTGACTTCTAGCAGAGATCCACGGTGGCCATCCAAGAAAGCTTACAAAACACTCTGGATCCCGGATGCGCTGAGCAATCCAGACCAGCTGCGTGACATTTTCCTCCCAGTGCTCTCAAGGCTACAACAATGAAGGAGAAAACGGCTTGGCACCACAGTGTCGCGGTAGAGTCCAGCTCGGAGCTTGGGAGGAGCTGCCCAAGGCCCCAGCTGACCTCCCCGCTCTGCCCCTCGCGCTCCCCTGCCCCAGATGTTGGTGCCTCCCTTCTTCCCGGCACAGTGTGCGCCATGCTCTGGGTCAGCCCCTGCCTGGTTCAGCTTCTTTCTCTGCAATCTTGCAAAGAGGGCAGGGAATAGCAGAATTAGCCAGGAATAACTGGGGATTGGGAGATGCTGCGGGTTTAAGCCTGGGGAGAGTGAATAGTTTCACTGGTTCAGAGTCTGCAATGACCTTGATGTGTTTATCTGTAAAATGGGAACAAAAGTTCAGCTTCTCTTTTTAAAAAAAGATTTATCTTATTTTAAAGTCAGAGTTTTATATATATATATATATATATATATAGAGAGAGAGAGAGAGAGAGAGAGATCTTGCATCCACCGGTTCACTCCCCAAATGTCTGCAATGGCCAGGCCAAAGCCAGGAGCCAGGAACTCCATCTGGGTCTCCCACGTGAGTGCAAGGTCCCAAGGACTTGGGTCATCTTCTGCTGCTTTACCAGGCCATTAGCAGGGAGCTGGATGGGAGGTGAAGTGGCCAGGACACTAACCTGCGCCTATGTGGGATGCCAGCATCGCATTCGGCAGCTTAACCCACTAGGCCACAGCACCGGTCCCAGAGTTGAGTTCTTTAACCTGCTGTGTGTGACAGCCAAGGAGAGCGTGTGTATCAGATCACCTGTAGGCCTTGTGGCCCAGGACCTCCCTGTGTGGCTTTTCCCCACTCCTTGGTGGGAATGTGAGCAGGAAATGGAATCGTAAACCCTATTAGGAAGATACAGCTGTCGTGAAGCTACGAGAGCCTTAGAGCTCGTTTGGCGTAAGGGTATCAGACCTAGATGGAAAGTGTGTTTAGGTCATCTGAACTGTGACTGGGGTTTTCCAGTGCCACGGCACAGGGAAGGCAGGAGTTGGTCAGGTAGCAGCATCCTAAGGGTCTTGACCTGGTCCCACCAAGAGCCCTGCGGAAGAGAAGGCAAGCAGGATTGCGACGCTGTCTTTCCCACTTGCTAACTGACACAAAAGCACCTTCATCAAAGCCCCAGTCAACTTGAGGGGGAACTGAAATGCAAGTCCAGCCTCATCCCCCTGACCAAGCGTCACTTGCATAAGCTACAGTGAACTTGGAACTATCGCCAACTTCCTCTCGATATAAGATACGAGAGCTCCTTGTGGTGAGGCCTAATGGGAACAGGAAAATAGTCACTCAAAACGGATCCTTGGAGTCTGCAGTAAACAGAGAACAACATGAAAAATGACATCCTACCAATCACGGAAACAGGCCCTTGGGAAAATAAAGTGCGCCTCAGAGTCTTTGCTTTGTGCAAAATCTTAGAATCAATTATGAGGATCAGCAGTGCATCTGTCTGGGCACAGCTACCCTTGCCCACGTGCATGATGGCCTTGTAAGACACCTTGCAGCTCATTTTTGCCTTCCAAATTGCAGTTCTGGAGGAGGTGGCTTCATGGGTCACTCTGCGGGCTCTGCCTTGATCCCCTGATGCCAGAGCCTGTGCCTTGGGAAGCTCAGCTGCCCTGGTGGCTGCTCACGGCCTGCCTCAGCCAGGCCCTCGCTGGCAGCTGACTGCACCGTGATATGCGTAGTTCTCCAATCTCCCTTATCCTCGGCGTGCTATGACTCGGTGTCTTTTGCAAGATTTGCAGGTGTATTTTGCAAAGATACATTTGTGTTCAGAATGGATATTTGAAGCTGGACTAACTATAAAAGAGATTGGCTCATTAACAGGTATTGTGGCATTGGTACAACCTTACCCCAGTTTGTCTCCTAACCCAAGGACTCACAGTGAGTTTTCTGATGACAAGGACTGTTCCTCTGTTGCCCCCTTATTCCTAGCCAACCTCAGGGAAGATCAGGTTAGGTTGTATTTTTATTTAAAATTTCATTTATTTATTTGAGAGGGAAGAAGGGAGAGAGAGAGAATGCTCCCATTCACTGGTTCGTGCTCCAGTGCCTACAATGGCCAGGACTGGGCCCAAATCCAGCAGCCAGGAACTCATGCCAGATCTTCCACAGGGATGGCAGGGACCCAACTGGTTGAGCCACCATTGCTGCCTCCCTCCCGGGTCTGCATTAGCAGGAAGCTGGAATCAGATGTAGGTTGGGTGTTGAACCCAAGTACCCTGATGTGGGATGCAGGCATCTTTTTTTTTAAAGATTTTTTTATTTATTTGAAAGTCAGAGTTACACAAAGAGAGGAGAGGCAGAGAGAGAGAGAAAGAGGTCTTCCATCTGCTGGTTCACTCCCCAATTGGACGCAACGGCCAGAGCTGTGCCAAACCAAAGCCAGGAGTCAGGAGCTTCTTCCAGGTCTCCCATGTGGGTGCAGGGACCCAAGGACTTGGGCCATCTTCTACTGCTTTCCCAGGCCACAGCAGAGAGCTGGATGGGAAGTGGAGCAGCTGGGACTAGAATTGGTGCCCATATGGGATGCCAGCGTTTCAGGCCAGGGCGTTAACCCGCTGTGCCACAGTGCCAGCCTCGGATGCAGGCATCTTAACCACAAGGCTACAGACCCATCCCAGGTTGGATTATTTTTTTGACAAGGCATCTGAGCTTGTTTGTGCAGTCCTCAGCCATGCTCGGTCCCCTTTGAGTCCTGAGCTATTGGGGAAGATTCCAGGCGGGAGCTTCATTTCTAGACTTAAATTGGGTGTCCTATTATCCACTTGGTGCCTGTCCTATTATCCACTTATTCCTTTGGGCCACGCTGTGACGCTAAGACCGGTGCTGTGCTGGTAGGGAGCGGGAGGCACAGGGCAGACGTTAATGCTTCCTTTCCACCCCTTCATTCATTCCTTGTTTACTTAATGAGTATTGATTGAGTGACCTGGAAGAAAGCAGTTTCCTCATGGGTCAGGTCATGCATCCAGCCACTCTTTTACTCAAGTAGTTATATAACAAGAGACACGTATTGAATATCTGATAAGTGGTAGACACAATTCAAAGTGTGTGGGTAGAAATGAGTACAATGCTGTTGTTACCTTGAAAGAACTTAAAACACAGATAGGAGAAAATGTGTATATTTGTATATAGCTTGATAGGATATTTGCTTATAGTTTAGTGGCTTCAAATACATTTTTTAAGAACATATGATTGTTTATGATTATGCATCCTTTCCTTGCCCAGACATTCTGCCAGTTGGATTGGGTCAGTATTATTACTGTCCAACATACAGATGAGAACGCTAAAGTTCAAGAAAATTAACTTGAATTTGGTAGAACCAGGCTTCTCCCTATTGAGTGCAAAGCTTAAGATAGAGCATCTGCTTATCAACCTTTGTGATAAGTGCCTGAGTTATTATTTGACCACAGGAAAGAATGAAGTGAGAGAATTGACCCCTCTACAATGGACATGAACCTCAAAAGCCTTATGCTCCGTGCAAAGAGCCTGACACGAGAGGACACATCATTCCCGCGAGGTCCAGGGCTCTGAGGTCCACAGGCACAGAAATCAGAGTGAGAGTTGCCAGGGGCTGGGGACAGGGAAGAATGCCTCGTGGGGACAGGGTTTCATTTTGGGGGTGATGAAAATATTTTGGAACTCGATTTAGGTGATGGTTGCACAATATTGTGATTTTGATAAATGACACTGAACTGTTCAGATTAAAATGGCTAGGTTCATATTGTGTGAATGTCGTCTCTATCAAAACAAAGTTAAAAATACTAGGTGAGGGACCAGCATCGTGGTGTGGCAGGTTAAGCCTGTGAGGCCAGCAACCCATATGAGCAGAGAGAGGGAGAGAGAGAGAGAAATCGATCTTCTGTCCACTGGCCCACTCCCCAAATGGCCACAACAGTTGGGGTGGAGCCAGGCCGAAGCTTCTTCCAGAGCCAGAAACTTCTTCCAGATCTCCAGTGTGGGTGGCAGGGGCCCAAGTACTCCGGCCATCTTCCACCGCTTTTCCCAGGCCATCAGCAGAGAGCTGGACTGCAAGAGGAATAGCTGGGACTTGAACCGGTGCCTATATGGGATGCTGGCACTGCAGATTGTGGCTTAACCGCTGTGCCCAGCTCCAGGCCTGACCAACTTGGCTTCAGTCGCTGGCTTTCCCCACTGACAAGACGTACAGAGGTAGGGGAGGGGAGCCCCCTTTGGAAGGGGCCCCATAGTTGCTTCTACGACTGTGCCTGGCTGTTAGGGCTCTGTCTCTCCCGTCAGCCTCTGTGCTTCCAGAGGGCGAGCTGGTCTTTCCCACATCTGTCTCCACAGTGCTGAGCACAGAGCAGACAATCAGGCATTCAAAGGGCCCTGGGTCTGGCCCTCCACCCTCGATGGCTGTGCTGCCTGGAGCAAGGTCCTGACCCTCTCTGGGCCTCAATTCCTGAGCGTCCAGCCTCAGGTATCTTCCTCAGCTCTGCCAACAAATTTCGAACGATGATCCTGGTGACCAGAAGCCGCTGGGTGTGGAACTCACGCTGGGTTTGCCATTGCAGCCTGGGAGGAAGGAAGGTACAGGGAGACGAGGCCGCTGTTTCCCCATCAGCGCTGCAAGATGTCTTAAAGCCTTTTCCTAAAGCTGCGATTGGAAGGCCTCAGGCCCCGACCTGGACACAGAGATCTGTGGCTCCATCTCCTGTTCGGATGATCTCAGAACAGCAATGCGGGTACGAGGCGTTTTCATTTTGCAGATTGGAAAACTGAGATCCTAGACAAACAGCTCGCTCCCGGCCCCCAGTGAGGCAGGAGCCTCTTTCGGAATGAGATGCTGAGTCAGGCTCCGAGGGTCTCTCCCGGCGGCCGCCATCAGCAGGCAGGGGACAGGGACCATCTGGAACGGGTTAGTTTCGCTGCAGCCTGGAGGCTGGAGGATGGACCGAATGACCCCTGTGAGTCCCTTTCTGCCCTGCGCCTCTCCGATTACCGCCTCTGGTTTCCAGCAAGCCTGCTTTCTCCAGGGAAAAACGAACCCAGGGCTCCGGCTTCCCCTGGGAGCCTGTCCCTGCTTTCGCTTTGCAGCCCCGGGGACTGTGAACTCCGTGAGAGAACACGCCGGACGGCCAGCCGAGGAATATTTAGCTCCTGCTGGCAGCAAGTGCTCCCAGTGAGGGCGCTGCAAGCAGCGGGGCAGAACCCCTGAGGCCCCTTCCTGGGTGCCCTGGCCCCCAGGGTCCTTCATTGGCTGGGTCCTGCTGGGTGCCTGGGCTCCTCCCTACCTAGCACCAGCACCTACTGCTGTTCCGAGTCAGAGCTTTTTTTTTTTCCCCCAAAGCAAGGACATTCCTCTTTTTTTAAAAAAATTATTTATTTTCATTTTATTTGAAAGACAAAGAGACAGAGAGAGATCCTCCATCTGCTGGTTTAATCGCCAAATGTCTGCAAGAGTCAGGAGCCAAGAACTCCATCCGGGTCTCCCACATGGGTGGCAGGGGCCCAAGCACTTGGGCCATCATCCACTGCTTTCCCAGGTGCATTAGCAAGGAGCTGGATCGGAAATGGAGCAGCCGGGACTCAAACCAGGCACTCGGATTCCAAAGCAGTGGCTTAATCACTCCACCAAATGCCGGTGGGTGCCAGAGTCAGAGCTTTATCCCAGGAAGTCCAGAGCCCGTTCTATCCTCTCCGGCCATTTGTTGCCCATCTTTTCCTGAATCTTACGTCTGAATTTCTCTTGTCCGAACCCAGCCTAGAACACATGGTGTAACAAAGGATCTCTCTGATGCACTTGGGTTGGAGGTTAATGATGATAATAGCTTCCATGTAAACTACCAGACACCTGTTCTGCAGAGACGTTTACGAGCATTATTTCACTTAATCTCACGCCAGCTACGTTCAGCAATGAGGTTCCGAGGAGTTTGTCCAAGATCGTCCATCCGGCAAGCGGCAAAGTCGAGACTGCGCTCTGTCCTGCTGGACTCCCCTCACACACTTGGCCATGACCCTGAACCTGGAGATGGGTGTCTGGCCTTGCTGAAGAGTCACATGCCCTTTTCACACCAAGACCCAGGCATTAGAAAAAGCTTTTTATAACGAAAATTTCTAAACACATGGAAAAGTCACAGGCATGCGAAATGAGCCCATCCCCCAGGCTCAACAATTACCAACGTTTTGCCATACATTTCTCCGTTTCTTCTTTTCTTTTTTTTTCCCCCCTTTGGTACTTTAAAGAAATTCCTGACATTGTGTGTCATTTTGCCCCTAAGTACTTCCATATGTAGCTCCAAAAGGGGGGGGGGGGGCAGGAAAGCGTGGTTCCTTACCTAACTAAAGAACCAAATACCTGACAAAGAATTTCTTCTTATCACCCGACATCCGCTGCAATTCACATTCCTCCCAGGATCTCCAAAAACACCTTTTTATATTGGGTTTGTTAAATAACGGCCCACCTACTGCATTTGGTTACATCTGCTGAGGCTTTTAATCTAGAATTTTATCCTCTTTTTTTCTCTTCTACGGCATGGATTGTTAAAGAAGCTCTGCGCCTTGTCCTGTAGAATGTTTCACGTTCTGGATTTCCCGGCTGACTTCCTGGTGGTGGTGTGAGATTTGTTTTCCTGTGTCTTGTAGTTCCTGAAAAGGACCAGATCTTAAGGCTTGAGATAGGGTTTGATTTTTATTTTTTATCTATTTTATTTTATGTACTGTGGAGGGGTGGGGAGACAAAGAGAGAGAGACAGAGCCATTCACTCCCCCGAATGCCTAAAACAGCCAGCTCTGGGTCAGGCCAAAGCCAGGAGCCAGGAACTCCCTCCAGGTCTCCTACGTGGGGGCAGGGACACAATTACTTGCCCCACCACCATGCCCTCCCAGGGTCTGCATTAGCAGGAAGTTCAAGTCAGGAGCTGGAGGTAAGCATTGAACCCAGGTACACCAATGCGGGATGGGGGTATCTTAAATGCTAGCCCAAGCGCTGCCCCCAGGGCTTGATTTTTAGCAGATGGTGCAGAGTACTCCCTGCTGCATCACCTGAGGCACGGACTGTCCGCTCGTCCCAACTTAAGTGCTGAGAAAGGTCAGTGTGTTCAGATTGGCTCCTGGATTCTTGATGGCTTACAGAGACAAGAGAGAGACCGTTTCAGTCCCACTCGGCTAAATGCTCACTCTGCTCACAAGCATTTAAAATGTGAGATGCTGTGCGCCAAATAATTTTGGTTCCTACTTTCCGTTGGATATAGGTAAAAGTGTAACTTAATAATTTTCTTCTAAAATGTCAATATTGATAGTGATCTGGAAGTTGTATCCTTTTTTACTATATCATTTAACTCTTGGATGTTGACTTCCAAATAAATAAGGAAATACATGACTTTTCAAAATTTCAGGTGGAAGGTTGAGTAAGCAAACAATGAAGAGGCCACTGTTCTGGAATACAATGATGACATCAGCCAGTGGGCGTGGGCTAAAGTGATCATGCAATCCTAGTGAAGGTAATGGACCTCCTAGATACTCACACATTCCTTCAACTACCTGTATTTGTCAAGTGGCACTTCCTAGTGACTGCTACTTCTTTTACTGTGTGCTAGGAATATACAGGTGACACACTCAAAGTCCCAGCCCTTAGGAAGACAGTGCATGGAAAACTTCTGCTTTCTTATTGTAGTTCTTATTGTTTCTTTTCTCTTTGGAATTCCATTTGTATTTCACATCACCTGTCATAATTTTCTTCAACAAAAATATGTTTAGAAATGTATTTTTTCCCAGTGCCTGTTCTAACCACAAACACTGTTTTGTGTTACATTACAATGCCAATTATTAGTAGCATAGAGATGGTCAAGAGAACATAAAATATTTGACAGTTTGATTAAAAATTTTTTGAAAGATTTATTTATTTAGTTGAAAGTCAAAGTTACACAGAGAGAGAGAAGGAGAGGCAAAGAGAGAGAGAGAGAGGTCTTCCATCCACTGGGTCACTCCCTAAATGGCCACAATGGCCAGAGCTGCGCAGATCCAAGCCAGGAGCCAGGAGCTTCTTCCGGGTCTCCCATGCGAGTGCAGGGGCCCAAGGACTTGGGCCATCTTCCACCACTTTCCCAGGCCACAGCAGAGAGCTGGATCAGAAGTGGAGCATCCAGGACTCGAACTGGCACCCAGATGGGATGCTGGCACTGCAGGAAGCAGCTTTACCGCTATGCCACAATGCCAGACCCTGATTAAAAATTTTAAAAGGTTCTTCAAAAAGTTTATGGAAAATAAAATTAAAAGATAAGTTTGGGCACAAAAAAAAGTTGAACTTCATGCATATGAGCGGTCGTCAACATGCTCATGAGAATGCATAGTATGAAGAAACTATGCATAGGTTTCAAAATGTTTGCACCCAAAATAAGCTTATCTTTTAATCCCATTTTTCTGCAAGCTTTATGAAGTACCCTCTTGTTTTAGTTCATAAAACAAACCTCACAAATTTACAAGAATTTGAACAATACAATGCGTTCTCCAACCACAGTGGACTCAAACTAGAAATCAATAACAGAAAGGTAGCTGGAAAATATCAAAACACTTCCAGATAATCCATGGGAAGACAGAAAGTCCCACGGGAAACCCAAAAATACATTGAGCTGAAAAGAAAGGGAAAATATTGCATATCAGAATCATGGGACCCAGCTACGTGGTGCTGAAAGGAAAATATTTAGCACTAAATGCTTACATTAGGAAAGAGAAAAAGACTCATATCAAAACCCAAATACAGCATCTCAAGAACCGGGAAAATGAAGAGCAGAATAAATCCAAGAGCAAGCAGGAGGAAGGAAGAGAGGCAAGAACAAAATCAATGAAATTTGAAAGCAGAAAAGTGAGAGAGGAAAAATCTGTGAAACAAAGATTGGGAAGGCTGACAAACCTGCAGCCAAGTTAACAAAGGGAAGAGAAAGAGAAGACAACTAGGAAGGAAGCAGGGCTATCCCTGCAGACTCTGCAGACATCAAAATGATAATAAAGAAAGGGGTGCCAGAAACAACTTTACTGCCATAAATTTGACAACTAGAGGAAACAGGGCCTCAGGAAGCACAAACTATTTCCACCAAATATCAAGTAGATAGTTGGAGTAAATCTCTAACTGTCAAAAAATATATTTCCAATTTAAGAACTCTCCAAAACACAAGGCTCCAATTCTTGATGGATACCACTGAAGAATTCCACCTAATGTTTTGAAAATAAACACCACCAATTCTGTACAGCCCCTTCTGGAAAATCAAAGAGAAGAAAGCACTTGTCAGTTCATTTATGGAGCAAAAATGAGCCTGATGCCAATACCAGTAAAAGGCAGTGCAGAGGAAAAAAGAGAACTATAGACCAATATAGTCACGAGTATGGACACAGAAATATTTTATGAAAAATTGGCAAATAGAATTCAGCAATATATTTAAAGAATTATACTTATACACCATGACCAAGTGGGGTTTATTCCAGGAAAGCAAGTCTGGGCCAATATTTTAAAACCTACCACTATAATCAACTATATTCACAAGATAAAGAATTACATGAGTCTATCAACCAATGCATAAAAAGAATTTGACAAAGTTCAATTTCTATTATGATTTAAAAACCTCTTAGAAAAAAATAGACATTGAAACTTCTGCACTTTGTTGATGAAAACCTACAAAGTACCTACAGCTGACGTCATACTGAGAGGTAAGTGACCAAATGCTTTCCCTCTACATTTGGAACGAGACAAGAATGTCTGCCCTTAACACTGTCATTCAACATAGTGCCAGAAGTTCTCCCCAGGGAAAAAAGATGAGAAACGGAGATAGAAAACCTATTTGATAGCAAGTACACTAAAATATATCCAATATCATTAGTCATTAGAGAAATGCAAGTAAAATGATGAGTTATCATTATACAACCATCAGAAAAGGTAAAACTTAAAAATCTCTTATTTTTAAAAGATTTATTTATTTATTATTTGAAAGGCAGAGTGACAGAGAGAGGGAGAGGGAGACAGAGAGAGAAATTTCATCTGCTGGTACTCCTCAAATGTCTGCAACATCTGGGGCTGGGCCAGGTCAAAGCCTGGAGCTCCATCCAGGTCTCTCATGGGTGCCAGGGACCCAAGTACTTGGGCCATTGTCTGCTTTGGGTCATCATCTGTTGTCTCCAAGGTACATTAGTGGAAAGCTGGATCAGAAGTCGAAGAGACAGCATTTGAACCAGCACTCTAATATGGGATATTGGGTGTCTCTAGCAATGATGTCACACTGTACCAGCATGTTTTAATTTATAAGTCAAGGATGTCCCCTCTTACCACTCATATTCAGCACCATAGTACAGTTTTTAGCCAATACATTAAGACAAGAAAAGGAAATACAGATTGAAAAGAAACAAATGAAACTTTCTTTGTTTGCAGATTAGAAAGGTCTTCCTTTGCCGTTGGTTCACCCTCCAATGGCTGCTGTGGCCGGCGCACCGTGCTGATCCGATGGCAGGAGCCAGGTGCTTCTCCTGGTCTCCCATGGGGTGCAGGGCCCAAGCACTTGGGCCATCCTCCACTGCATTTCCCTGGCACTTCCCTGGCCACAGCAGAGAGCTGGCCTGGAAGAGGGGCAACCAGGACAGAATCCGGCTCCCCGACCGGGACTAGAACCCGGTGTGCTAGCGCTGCAAGGCGGAGGATTAGCCTAGAGAGCTGCGGCGCCGGCCAGGTATAAATCTTACAAAATGTGTACAAGAGCTCCTTGAGGGGGCCAGTGCTGTGTTGCAGCAGGTTAATGCCCTGGCCTGAAGCACCGGCATCCCATATGGGCGCCAATTTAGTCCCGGCTGCTCCTCTTCTGATCCAGCTCTCTGCTATGGCCTGGGAAAGCAGTAGAAGATAGCCCAAGTCCTTGGGTCCCTGCACCCGCATGGGAGACCTGGAAGAATCTCCTGGCTCCTGGCTTCGGACTGGTACAGCTCCCGCCGTGGCAGCCATCTGTGGAGTGAACCAGCAGATGGAAGACCTTTCTCTCTCTCTCTCTCTCTCTCTCTCTCTCTCTGCCTCTCCTTCTCTCTCTGTGTAACTCTGACTTTCAAGTAAAATAACTACATCTTTAAAAAAGAAGAGCTCCTTGAGGAAAACTAAAACTCTGATGAAAGGAACCCAAGATTTAAAAAGGTGGAGAGATGGTCTATGTTCATGAATAGGAAGACTCGATATCGTAACATAGTAACAAGTTATTTTGTGTGTATCAACAAATTGGCTCTAAAGTTTACATGGGAAGGCAAAACATCCTGGTATCCAACACAAGATTAAAAAGAAGCAGCTCAGGGTTGGAGAACCAACACTAAACTTCAAGATTCACTGGAAAACTGTAGTAATCAAGATGGTGAAGTATTGATGAAAAAAACAGACAAACTGATCAATGGGACACAGACCTCAAAAATAGACCCACACGGATACAGTCATTGGATCTTTGACAAAGAACATGAGATGACTTTGTGGGGAACAAGACAGTGTTTTCAACAAATAGTGCTGAGAACAACTGGATATTCAAATGCAGGGGGAGAGGTGGGGGAGAGAAGAATGACAGAGCTTACCCCTTGCACAAACCTGATTCATAATGGATCATGGACTTAAGTATAGAAAGTTAGCCTTTACAGCTTCTAGAAGACAACATGGGAGAAAAGCCAGATGACCTTGAGTTTGGTAATAACATTTTTCAAATATATTTATATTTAAAGTTATTTATTTATTTGAAAGGCAGAGTTGCGGTTAGAGAGGGAGAGACAGAGAGACAGAACTCTTCCATTGCTGGTTCACTCCCCAAATGACCTCAATGACTGGAGCTAGGCCAGATTGAAACCAGGAGCCTGAAGCTTCATCCAGGTCATCCACGTGGGTGGCAGGGGGCCATGCACTTGGGTCATTACCTCTGCTTTCCCAGGAGCAGTAGCAGGAAGCTGGATAGGAAGTAGAGCAGCCAGGGCTCAAACAGGGGCTCATATGGGATGCTGGCATCTCAAGAGGCAGCTTAACCTGCTACACTACAGCACTGGCCCTGGCAGTAACACAAAAGCACGATTCCTGAAAGGGAAATCTGATGTCGAACTTCATTAAAACTGAAAGCTGGGGCCAGTACCGTGGCATAGCAGTTAAAGCTGCAGCCTGCAGCACCTGCATCTTATGTGAACACTGGTTCAAGCCCCAGCTGCTCCACTTCCAATCCAGCTCCCTGCTGATGTGCCTGAGAAAGCAGTGAAGGATGGCCCAGGTCCTTGGTTCCTTGCACCCGCATGGGAGACCTGGAAGAAACTCCTGGCTCCTGGTTTTGGACTGGTCCCGCACAGGCCGTTGCGGCCATTTAGGGAGTGAACCAGTGGATGGCAGACCTCTCTCTTTCTCTGCCTCTCCCTCTCTTAACTCTGACTTTCAAATAAATAAATAAATCTTTTTTAAAAATCACTAAACTAAACTAAAAACTATTCTTTGAAAAATACTGTTAAAAGAATGAAAAGACAAACTCCAGACTGGGAAAAAATCTTGCAAAATACATATCTGGTAGAGGATCTGTACACAAAATATACAAAGAACTCCAAAAAAGCAATGATAAGAAAATAAATAATTTGGGGCCAGGCTATGGCACAGCGGGTTAATGCCCTGGCCTGCAGTGCCAGCATCCCATATGGGCACTGGTCAACACTCAGCTGCTCCACTTCCCAACCAGCTCTATGCTATGGCCTGGGAAAGCAGTAGAAGATGGCCCAAGTGCTTGGGCCCCTGCACCCGCATGGGAGACCTGGAAGAATCTCCTGGCTCCTGGCTTCGGATCAGCACAGCTCTGGCCATTGTGGCCAACTGGGGAGTGAACCAATGGATGGAAGACCTCTCTCTCTCTCTCTTGCTGCATCTCCTCTCTCTGTGTAACTCTGACTTTCTAATAAATAAATAAATCTTAAAAAAAAAAGAAAACAAATAATCCAATTAAAAAGTGGTCAAAAGATCTGAACATAAATCTTACCAAAGACGACACACACTGCAGGTAAGGGCAGGAAAGAAACTCAGCATCTTAGGGAACTATGAATTTAAATAGGTGATACTTCTGCATATTCATTAGAATAATAACTAAAGCCCAACACATGGATAAGAGCAAGTCGTGAGGAGGAGGCAAACCATAGGAACTCTGATTCGTTGCTGGTGGGCGTGCAGCATGGGAGAGCCCACCCAACACTTCTTACGAAGCTAAGCATAGTCTCAACCACATTACCCAGCAGTCACAAGCCTTGGTGTTTATCCAAAGGACTTGAGAACTTGTGTCCACACAAAACCCCGCACACAAATGTTTCTAGAAGCTTTATTCCTAGCTGTCTAAACCTGGAAGCTACCAAAATATCCTTCAATAGATGGATAAACAAACAGTGGTCTATACACACGATAAAACATGCAGTGATGAAAAGCAATAAGCTACCAAGCTATGACAAGACAGGGACGCAGCTCGAAAGCCTACTGCTGTATGAAAGACACTAGCCTAAAAAGAGCTGCATCCCATGTGATGCCAACACGATGACGTTCTAGAAAACGAGAATCTTTAAAAAATACCCGTTGCCTGGGGCCAAGGTGGAGGAAGGTATCACTAGAGAGTAGAGGATGTGTAGGGCAGTGAAGTAATTCCGTGTGGTGTATTTGAACATTGTCTTCTCCTCTGACACTCTATAATGGAAGCATTTGTCAGAGCCCGTAGAACCGGGCCCAGCGTGGCGGACCGGGCCCGCGTGGCGGCGCAGCTGGTTAAGTCGCAGCCTGCAATGCCACCCTCCCCCATCAGAGCTCCAGGTCAAGCCCAGCTGCTCTGCTTCCGGCTCCCGGCTAATGCACCTGGAAAGACAGCAGAAGATGCTCCAAGTGCTTGGGCCCCTGCACTCATGTAGGAGACCCGGATCGAGTTCCTGGCTCCTGGCTTTAGCCTGGACCAGACCTGGTTGTTGTGGCCATTTGGGGAGTGAACCAGCCAGGGGAAGATTCCCTCCCTCTCTCTCTCTCTCTCTCTCTTGCTCTGTCACTCTGTGTTTCAAATAAATAAACATAAAAAACCCCATAGAACTGTAAAAGAGGAATAGTGAACCCTAAGGTAGACTATGGATTTTAGTTAACAATGTGTCTATATTTAGTTACTAATGTATAAACTTGGTTAGTAACATGACTAATAATATAAATAATTGACAGTTTAGTTAATACAGCAGTATGGATTCATGATATAGTCCATGTACTACAGGAATGCAAGACTTTAATGATGGAGGCGACTCCTGGGGAGAGAGAAGAGAGCTCCCCAAAATATGTTTATTAATTTAAAATTAAAAAAAAAAAAAAACAGGAAATCTCCCATAAAGAAGAACTCCAAGCAGTTTATGTAGCTGCTCTTCTCTCAGGAAGCTGGGGCTTAACTCCAACACGGAGTGTCCGGGACTGATTCCAGCCTCCACTTCTAATCCAGCCTCTTGCTAACGTGCTAATGGGAGGCAGGTGATGGTTCAACTACTCAGGTCCCTGCCACCCTTGTGGGAGTCCCGGATGGAGTTCCTGGTTCCTGGCTCCAGCTGTTGCAAGCATTTGGGGGATTGAACCAGCAGATGGGAGATTCCTTCTCTCTCTTATTATTTCTCTCTCTCTCTCCCTGACCCTCCTCCTCCCTCCCTCTTTCCCTCCCTCTGCCTATCAAACAAATAAAAGAGCCTGTGGTTAGAGCATTGTTTTGTAGCAATAGCGATATCCTGGCTAGGACAGTGTTTGATAGTGCTGCAAGATGTCACCATTCGGTGAAGGGCACACAGGATCTCGGTGTTGTTTCTTACAGCTTGCATGTGATTCCATAATTTTTTCAAAATAAAAAGTTCAATTAAGAAATAACTTTTTTAAATTTGTTGGTCTTTGAAAGGCAATGAGGTGGAGAAAGAGAGACAAAGACAGATAGAGAGATTTCCCATCTATTGGTCCACTCCCCCGATGCCTACAAGAGCTGGGGCCAACCCAGGCCAGAGCCAGGAGCCCCAAATTCAACCCAGGTCTCCCACATGGGTGGCAAGAAGCTGGAGTCAGAAACCAAGCCCGGGCTCAAACCCAGGCGCTGCAGTATCGCATGTGGGCATCCTGGCCGTGTCTTCAACACTGCACAGAGTGCCAGGCCCAATGAACGCTTGTTAAAAATGTGTCTATTGATGGAATTGATACTGCCTTTTTTGAAAAAAGATTTATGTATTTATTTGAAAGGCAAATTTACAGAGAGACAGAGGCAGAGAGAGAGAATCTTCCATCTGCTTGTTCACTCCCCAAATGGCTATTAGAGCTGATCTGAAGCCAGGAGCCAGGAGCCAGGAGCTTTTTCCGGGTCTCCCACGCAGTTTCAGGGGCCCAAGCACTTGGACCGTCTTTCACTGCTTTCCCAGGCGCATTAGCAGAGAGCTGAATCGGAAGTGGAGCAGCTGGGACTTGAACCAGTGCCCATAGAGGATGCTGGCACTGCAGGTGGAAGCTTTAATTGCTACAACATGGTACCGGCCCCCTAATGCCTTTATTTTTAATTAATTTATACATTCATGTCTGATATTACTTGTTGTTAGAATCAGACAAGAGAGGCCGGCACCTTGCCACACTGGGTTAAAGCCCTGGCGTGCAGCACCAGCATCCCATAGAGGCTACAGTTTGGGTCCCTGATGCTCCACTTCTGATCCATCCAGCTCCCTGCTAAGGGGCCTGAGAAAGCACCAGAGGGTGGCCTCTGTACCCATGTGGGAGACTCAAAAGTGGCTCCTGGCTCCTGGCTTCGGATCGGCACAGCTCTGGCCGTTGTGGCCTTTTGGGTAGTGAACCAACGGATGGAAGACCTCTCTGTCTGTCTCTGTCCCCACCTCTCTCTGTAACTCCCTCTCAAATAAATAAATAAACCTTTAAAAAAAAGAATTAGGAGAGAGCCTCCCTTCTAGTCTTACTTTTCATTTTTATCACAAAGTCATGCTGGGAAATTTTGTTCACATAGAATAAGTTGGGATGAAGTTTTATTATAGCAATATGATTTAACTCTCTGAACCCTGTCCAAGTTCTGTGCCAAAAATAACATACTGCTCTATCATCAAGAATTATTTTTAATAATCTATCAGCTGACAACCTGATGAAGTCCTCCTCTGATATCGTTGAAAGCAAAGAATTGGAAAACATCTGACTCTCCAACATGTATTACCAGTATTCATGGTCACTAAGTTTCTCTGTGTCTAGCCAGCACCTAAAATACTTCACCACGACTTGCAAACGATTATTAATGATCTCTGTTACCCTCTCAGAGGCAGCTTCTAATTTGGCAGTCTCCGAAAGGCCTAGAGAAACTAAAATAATGCTCATCCAGTGCACTTTTCCCAAAATCTTTTTATGCGCTAATTTCGTATTACCATATGCTGCAGATTCAGCACATTTGATTTAGGAAGGGCATCACCGCTCAGCCTCCCTGTCGAAGCCAAGTCCCCCTTCCTCAGTCCTTCCAAGTGTGCTTCGTCTCTGATGCCCCACATGCTCAGCCTTCGTTTTCTGGTCCAAATCCCTGGGGTAATACACGTCCCCAGGACTAACCGTCTGAATTCTAACACCAAGGTGACAGACGAGCAGAATTTGATACAGAAGCAGAGCACTGAAATACATCGTGAAATTATTACCCGTCAGGGGTGGGGAATGTTGGGACCTGGCCGGCCAAGGCAGCCACAGGCAGAACTCAAAATTCAATAAATCTATAGCAGGCTAATTGTTAAGTGGATCATTTTGTATGGCCCAAGAGTGATGTTATAGATAATCAAATTGCCCTGGGCAGAAGAAAGTCTGCCCTCCCCCAGATGCACCGTCACCTCCCCTACCTCTTACTGGTATTCACTTTGCTTTGCTGGTATTTGCACGCTGGCAGTAAGTTCTTTGATCATCAGTGGGAGAAGGATGGGGCGAATCCTCAAAAAGCATCATCCTGTTACTGCCGCACCATACACCATATCTGAGTCCAAAGCATCCACCAGATGGGTGCCCCCTGTTTCCAGCGCCATGCTTTTTCCGCAGCAGAAATAGATACAAGGCAGGGAGAGGGAGAAAGCTTTAGGGATTTCTGTTGCCTTCATATTTTCAGCTGTCCTTTATTTGACGCCATGAAGGTTTGTACGCTTGGATCAGTGCAACCAGGGTATGGTTTGTGATGGGGAGGAGTTAAATTTTTCCTTTTGGTGAAATGGGGAAAGCACCATAGAGAAAGGGCAGGCAAGACCAGAAAAACAACCCAATGTCTCAACTGCAGGTTCATTGCCAAGAGTAGACAAGGAGAAGTGTGGAGGCCGAGGTTGTGGCACAGTTGGTTAAGCTGTCTCCTGCAGTGCCGGCATCCTGTATGGGTGCCAGTTTTGAATCCAGCTGCTCCACTTCTGATCCAGCTCCCTGCTAATGCACCTGGGAAAGCAGCAGAAGATGGCCCAAGTGCTTGGGCCCCTGCACCCATGTGGGAGACCCAGAAGGAGCTCCTGGCTTTTACTAGACCTACTGCTGGCTGTTGGAGCCATTTGGGGAGTGAACAAATGGATGAAAGATCTCTCTCTGTCTCTCTCTCTTTAACTCTGCCTTTTAAAGAAAGAAAAAAAATCTTTTTTAAAAAGAGAAAAGGGTAGATGTGGAATTGAGGATCTAGAAATTGATTCCCTTGGAGACATCCAGGCCTGTGCATCCCTCAGAGAGTCTTTCCATCCCTTTAGGGAGACGCTCGCACTCCAGTTGGCAAACCGGTGTTCTAGAACTCCCTTCCGGCAGGCAGGTGAATGTCCACTGAACTTCACAGAGACCTTGCCCGCCTGTCACCAGTTTAAGCCCTAACCATTGTAAGTGTCTACTCACGTTTCAGTGCTGAAACTCACCCAGCGCCAAGATGTTTCTGGGACAGAGAAGCTAAAGCAACTCCAGGAAGTCAAGAGCAACGAGAGGCCAGTCGGGTACCACGAAGCCGACACACCATGCGCCTAAGGATATGGCGGGCGAAGACATTTACATTCGTTGGAAAGGAAGGAGGAAACTGACACAGTAGCGAAGGGGAGTGGAAATACGGGGTCCTGAAGGCTGGTAGGATTTCCCGCGAATGCGTTTGTGTTAGAGATTCCAAGAAGGGCACGCATGAGAGTCGATGGACTAAGTGGTAGCCATGGACTGACAGTGAAATGTTCTTCAGCCCTTTCCTCTCACAGCTAAGACCGTGTTTTGAGCCAGACTTCCACAGCCAATGAGAGCAGAAAGAAAGAGGGAAGATGAGAGAGGGATTTGTCTTCTCGGAATTCCCACTCTGCTTCTGGACTAATGGAAGGCAAATGCGTTAATTCATACTAAAGTGTTAATGGCTCACCACAGTTGTATCCTCCAAAGATGTCTTCCAGATGAATGGCTCTGTGAAAGGCTGACTATGTTAAGATATCAAAGTCACGAAGGGATGATAAAGAAAGGAGACTGGAGCAAGGGAACAGTGGAGAAGCCTGGTTCTCATCACTGAGGCAATCCAATCAGGAAACTGTGCAGTGGCAAGAGCACACCGATAGGGCCGTTAGATACCATCTGCCAGTAGATGGCGGTCTTCAGATTAACTGACCGCTCAGGGAGATGCCCTTCTTTCTTCCAGATCTATTTGTAGGCTTGGTTGGTGGACTGGGGCGCTGCCCACACAGTGTGAACTGGAGAGCCCTGGGTGAGACCTCCACCTGCTCCCTCATAGACCTGCCAGTTATGTCCAGAATTCCTAAGTATTCAACCTTTTGTGGGAGAGGGCAACTGGCAGGCAAGAAGGGAAATGGGGGTTAGTCATTAACACTTTAGCAGGAACTAATTTGGTGTATTAACTCAGGAGACAAGGCGTAGCAAAAGATCAGTGAGCTCTAAAAGGAAGAGCTGCCAAGCATTGGGGCTTACACAGGGAGAACATCGTGTGTGTGTGTGTGTGTGTGTGCGCGCGCGCTCTGGAATGGCAGGAGGACCAGGCACCTGAGTTACAGCCTTCTTCTTTTCTTATTAATTTGTTTTTAATGGACAAATAATAATTGTGTATATATCAATAATAATTTCAGTAATTAATATATGCCTTGTAATGAATCAAATGGTAGACCCATCACCTCACCAGCTAATTATTTTGTGTCTGTGGCGAGGACATTAAAAATCCATTTTGAAGCAATTTGGCATACACATCATTATTAACTGTGGTCACCATGCCTGTGTAATAAGTCATTAAAACTTATTCTGGGAGCTGACATTGTAGCACAGCAAGTAAGGCCGCCACCTGCAGCACCGGCATCCTGCATGGGCGCCAGTTCAAGTCCTCGCTGCTCCACGTCTGATCCAGCTCTCTGCTATGGCCTGGGAAAGCAGCAGAAGGATGGCCCAGGTGCTTGGGCCCCTGCACCCACGTGGGAGACCTGGAAGAAGCTCCTGGCTCCTGGCTTGGGATAGGCCCAGTTCTGGCCATTGTGGCCATTTGGGAAGTAAACCAGTACATGGAATATCTCTCTCCTCTCTCTCTGTATGTGTGTGTGTATGTGTGTGTCTCCCTCTCTCTCATAAAAAACAACAACAACAACTTATTCCCCTAGTACAGCTGAAAACACATCCTATGGTCAAAATCTTCCATGTGACCCCACCACCCCACTCCTGGGAACATACCCAAGGGAAATGAAATCAGCAAGAAGAGTGATCTGTACCCCATGTTTACAGCAGCTCACTTCACAATAGCCAAGATACGGAATCAACCCAGATGTCCGTCCACTGATGACCGGATAAAGAAAATGTGACGTGGACACACCATGGAGTGCTACTCAGCCATGAAATAGAATGAAATGCTGACATCTGCAACAGAATGGATGCAACTGGATGGAGATCATTATGCTTAGACAAAAAAGACAAATATCATACGTTTTCTCTGATTAGCCTTTTTAAAAAAGAAGAGAAAGAGAAGGAAAGGTAGACTGGGAAAGATCAATCTGCCCGCGATGGAGGACAGGTTCCTCACAGGTTTGCTGAAGACTGCAGAAAGCTCCTTGCGTCTCGGCTGAGTGCCAGTCCAGATCGGAGGCTTGTCCACGCGGATGGGGTTGAGAGGCAGTGTGTCTTCCGGGGTCCTTTTGAAGACTCTGGGTGATTTCCTTGGCAGTTACACTGATGCTGGTGGGTCAGCTTGGGCCAGGACTTTCTTCATTTCTAGGAAGCCTGAGAAATGAGGGGGCACAGACAAGGGGGAGTTATTCCCAGACAGCCGGGCTGGTGAGAGGACTTGAGACTCATCCCACAACTGTCGCAGGAGGACTCTGGCGAGGCTGTCCTGGGAGCCAGCCAGTTCCCCTGCTGGGGCACACGGGGAAGGTGTGTCCACCCAGGAGACCGACCAGATTCAGGGGTCTTAAAGGTCCCCCCAACACACACACACACACACACACACACACACACACACCCTAAGAGTCATTCATCCAGCAAGAATGCCTGGAGGGCCGGCAGCTCCTAGGCATTACAGGAGATCGGATTACAGGAGGGGAAGAGGGAGAGGAGGGACTGGAAAAGGGGGAGGAGGAGGCAGAGGAGGGCAACAATCATTGCAAGTAAAGATTTTTTAAAACCATCTTCAGCCACGATGGGGCCTGGTGGGCTTAGCAGTCAAGATGCAGGCTGGGACACCTGTGCCTTACACGGAAGTGTCTGGGTCCCCAGCTCTCTTCTCTCCAGCTTCCTCGGGATGCAGACCCTGGGAGGCAGCAAGGAAGACAAGGAACTGAGTTCTTGACATCCAAGGGGGAGGCCGGGATGGAGTTGCCAGGTGAAGACAAAAGACTGGCTGGCCTGGGGAGCAGGTGTGGTCTCCACTGCCTGACCCCCCCCCCCCAGCTGCTGTCATGTCCAATCAGAACCCTCAGTGAGGTGTTCAACCCCGCACGGGGCAGCTTGGAGCCAGAGGGTGAGCCTGGGGTTCCCGTACATCCTTCCACCATCAGTGGCAGCTGGGCCTGGCCCAGCCATGACCCTGAGCGAGCGCCCACCTGCAGCACTGGCCTGCCCTTCGCCTCAAGAGAAAGGCGTGGGAAGCCACAGCCAGTGAAAAGAAGGCTGTGCAGCCAGAGAGGCAAAGCCAAGCAAGGTGCAGACATCCACGGAGAAAAACTCTCAGCCGGGTAATTACCCTCAGGGCCCCAAAGAGTGAAGTGGGGACATATGGTTCACACAGATCTGGCTAAGGACAAAGCAAGAGGGCGGGGAGAGCAAAGGGCCCAGAGTCAGTACAGCTCCGGCTAATCCTGGAAATTGGAATTACAAGACAAGTTGAATGTGGTGCAGAATAACCTTGAAATCCTTGCCCAGATTTTCAAGATCTGAATTTCCATGAACTCGCGGAAGACTTCTCGCACGCATGGGTTTCAAAGGTTTTGTGCAGTGAAAGAAACTTACCTTTTAATTCCACAAACACTTCAGAGTAGCCCTGTGTCTGCGGTCAAGTTGAAGGGCAGCTATGGCTGTGCTCTGCTCCTTGGTTAAGCACTCGCTAGGGTGTAGAAAGTGGGCTCACGCACCGTCAAGGTGCAGCCTAATGACGTTTGGGCCAAGGAAGGAGCACACACTGGACGTGGCCCCACAGGGGCCCGGAAGAGCTGGACAATCCTGCCCACCTCGTGTCATCATTGTGTATTTTCTGTCTAGAGGAACTCAGCTACACCAATACCACGCACTGCTTTGGTCTGCACTGGGCGCGCTGGGCCACGTCCCACAGCCCAGGGTGTAGGAGGCCTATGTAAGCCCTCGGCGATGCTACGATGCTGACAATGACCACAGTCCCCTGACCATGTAGTGCCTGGGACAGACGCGACCCCGTCCTTACTTGAGGAGTAGGTTTGGGTTTCAAGATCCCTCCAACTGAGGTACAGGTTCTGGCCTCTGGGAGCTTAGCTTCCAGCCATTCAGGGGAGGAGGAAAAACCACATTTCAGCGAGATTTAGATAGGAGAGGTGTGCACCAACGCAGCAAGAAAAGCAGTGCTGGTGGCCATCCGGCCTGGTGGTCAAGATGCCGCCTGGGTGGCCCACGTCCCGTCGCAGAGTGCCTGGGTTCAGGACCCGGCTCTGCCCCGAGTCCAGCTTTCTGCTAATGCACACCCTAGAAGGATGTTCCTGGAGGACAGGGAACCTGATCTGGCCTGGGAAGCGTTGGGATAGCATCGTCACTTTAACCTCCTCATTCCACGCGATCCCATATTCATAATCAGAGGAGCTGACGCTTACGGAGTACTTGCAGCCGTTTAGGGACTTCGTGATGGCGTTTCATATCCCAGAGGGCACATTTAGGCTAACTGCTAAGACACCCTGAGATGATTTTCTGCATGAAGGAAGATGGGTCTGGACACATGCTTGTGGTGGGAACCAACCATTGTTCCCGGGGTGCTTGGAACAGCTGCGGAGCACAGGAAGCTGGCGAAGCCGCCCGGGCTGCCTCTGCAGCAGCTGGCGGGCGCAGAGACCACCCCGGGCCCGTCAGCTCTCAGCACAGCTGCCCGAGCGGATGCACGGGATGCCGCCCGCAGCGTCCGACAGCTGAAGGCAGAGGGCATGGACTTGGCCACTCATACGATGCGTGTAGGTCAACCCTAAGGTGGAGGAAGCGGATTAAGTTCTCGAGGTCACTGGTGAGCCTGGCTCAGACTAGAAGTCTTCCAAGAGTTGTAGCCACAGGTAGGAGCTACGAGCGCTACTGAGGGGGTAGGAGGGATCTGACGGCTCGGCTTTCCTGTGGCCCTGCCTTCAGCCCCTCACCCGCCTCCCAAGCCTGGAAGGAACAGTGGAGAAGAAGCAAGTCCACAGTCCTGGGGAGGTGCCTGAGGGTCCCTTCTGCTGCCCATGCCTCAGGGCCCTCTGCAGGTAGCCACAGCTCCCACCATCTCACCACACTCCAGTTGCTGCTTAAAATAATCAGACATGGCTTTTACCCACAAGGAATGCTTAGTTTCTGGTTCTCCTCCACGTTGAGCTAATAAAGGACAAGCAGAAAATCAAGGCTAACTGCCAAGTCTCCATGCTCCGTCGTGGGGGCAGAACTTGACTCCCAGCACTGCCATTTGCAAATGGTGCTAACTTGGAGGAGGACACCAGCCTTGCACCCGTGTGTAGGGCGGGAGTCACAGGAGCCTCAGCCTGCGGGAGCAGGGCGGGTGCTGGGCACGTGAGCATCGGGGCAGCGGCAGCCTTCACTCTGGGGACGCCTTAGCCCCACGGGCACTCCCTCCATGCCCCTGCCCCGCTGCTGTCCCAGTCTGATTCCTCTGATGCTGTTGTTATGCAAGGGTTCGGCTCTCTCCCTGGCTCCAGGAGAGGGTGGGGGAGGCAGAGCAGGGAGAGGCTGCCCCCAGATATCCCAGGGGACAGGACCAGAGCCCCTCTTACTAAAGGGAGAAGCACACGGATCTCTACTGGGCTCCACCTGTGGGCTCTGCCAGCCACCTGTCCCCTCCCCAGCGCCAGGCCTCTGGCTAGCAGCCCGTCTGTCCGGGAGAGGGGACCTAGGGACAGGGACCCCTCCAGCTGCAGGCAAGTTCCTAGAAAGCCCAGTGGAATGGATGTCATTCCTTCACCGTGAGTAATCGGCCCGAACAAAGCCCACTGGTATTTCCGAGTCGGTTCCCAGTGCCCAGAGCTGGACCCGGCAGCTGAGCAGCTGTGGGGAACGGAATGCAGCTCCCCAGCCGTGGGGAGAGAAGGAGCCCGGGCCCGGAAGTGGGGAAGCACGCTGAGGGTCACCTCGTCCACACCTCCAGCTCTGGGCCTGAGCATCCCAAGACAAGGGTGTTCGGGGATCCCCTGGAACCCGGGAGGTTGAGTGGGGGAGTCTGGGTGCAGGGTGGGGACAGGAAGTGGTGTCCCTTTCTCTGCTGTCCCCTTGAGCTTCCACCAGACGGGGCTGCAGGACAGGAGGGAGATGAAGAGGAAGGAGCCTTTACCCCACCCCGGGGGTCTCTACCTCCCCCCACACCTTCTACTCTACTCCCCTGCCTCCTCTGGCCTCCTGGTCCGGCCTCCCTGGCCACCTCCCACTGCCTTCTGCCCGCTTGGAGCCACAAATCAGGTTCTTTTCTTAAGATTTCTTTCTTTATTTGAAAGGCGGATGTACAGAGAGAAAGGGAAAGACAGAGACAGAGGGGCGGGGGGAGATCGTCCATCTGCTGGTTCACTCCCCAGGCGGCTGCAATGGCCAGAGCTGGGCCAGGTACCTGGAACTCGATTGAAGTCTCCCCTGTGGGTGACAGGGACTCAAGTGCTTGAGTCGTCTTCTGTCTTCCGCTGCTTTCCCAGGCCATTAGCAGGCACCTGGAGGGGACGGGGCCTTCCCATGATCCGGGTGAGTCAGCCGGGGGAGCCCAGTCTTTGGCTGTAGCTCACTCAGTAGCTGTAGCAACCCTGCTGGCGAGGCTTCCCTGGGACAGACCCCAGAATGCCTGCCTCGACGCACCTCTGGGGACCTTCAGGCTCGAGGGACGGGGCTTTCTTCTGCTACCTCTCCCCCACCCTGCTCCCATCCACAATGAAACCCTGGGCCCCTGCCAGGCCACACGCCATGGTGAAATGCCCCCTCGGCCCCAGGACACACCCTGAAGTGTCTCCTCCCAAATGGTGACGATCACTTGCGCCATCCAGGTCAGGTGGGCCTTGGCATCACGGAGAGCGGGCCCTCGGGCTACGTTCCCAGAGCGGCTTCCTCTGTGTGCACTGCCCGATGTAAGGGCCCGCCCCCTCTCCCGACCATGGCGGGGCGGGGCACACCCAGGGGTCAGGGCCCCGCAAACCTGCTGTCTGCAAACATCGCAGTGAGAAAAGAAGATGCTTGTGAGCACACAGTGGCCTGTGGTCAGCGGGGCGAGCTCAGAGTCCTGGCCCCTGGGCCGGCAGCCAGCTGCCTGGGATGGTCAGAAGGTGAAGTCTGAATGGGAGAGCGGAAGCGCAGCGAGGCTGAGTTAAGCCCATTCATGAAAAAGATCTAGTCTCACTTCCTTATTGCCAGGAGTCATGTGTGGAGCGCGTGCGTGCGTGCGTGTGTGTGTGTGTGTGTGCCTGTGTGTGTGTGCGCGGGCAGGCGGGAGCGGCTACTTTCTGTCTCACTTCTCCCCCCACCCCTTACTCTTCTCATGTTCCCCCCTCCTCAACAATCTAAAGTTCATTCTCAGGAAACTGCCAAAGAATGTGTAGCTGGTCTGTGGTTTGCTGAAAAAAGAAAGAAAAGAAAGAGACTGATTCATAGAAAAGCAATACTGCCTCCCTCCCCCCAGCCTTCATCTCTCCCTCTCTCTCTCTCACACACACTCTCACACACACACACTCACACACACACACTCTCTCACACACACTCACACACACTCACACAACACACACATGTACACACACTCACACATATACACATGCACACTCACACACAACACTCACACACTGTCACACACACTCTGTCACATACACACACACATGCACACACAGTCTCACCCACATACCCACTCACACAACACACACACGCACACACATGTACACACTCACACACATACACACATGCACACACAACACTCACACACATGCACACACACTCACACAACACACATGCACACACACATGCACACACACATGCACACTCTCACACAACACACACACTGTCACACACACACTCTGTCACATACACACTCTCACGCACTCTCACACACTCACACACATACACACAACACACTCACACACACACTCTGTCACACATACACTCTGTCACATACACACTCTCATACACTCTCACACACTCACACACACGCACGCATTCCCAGGTCCTGCTCTGTGCCCCGCTGCTCCAGCTCTTCTCCTGGCCTGGGCTGCAGGGTCAGCCCTGGGTGGGACGGTAGCCCACCCAGCAGAGCTGAAGTCCACCGCCTGCCAGCTTCCCAGAGGCTTTCCCTTAGGAGAGAAGCTCACTGCTGTCCTGTCAGGTCCTGCCTCAGTGGGCCCTCCGTGCCCGTCGTGAGCATCGTGATGTCCGATGTCCCAGCTCCGGGCAGCTGTCAGCCTCCCCGGGTTGGTCTATAAGTGGAGGTGACAGTACCCCTGCCTCCTCCCAGGACTGCTGCGGTGATGAAGGGCTTTCCTGGCACAGCACGTGGTGACGGGAAGTGTCGTCGGGCCCTCCGAGGCAGGGGCTCCCGGCTGGAGCAAGCTGCCCCACCCCCAGCAGCGTGGAAGAGCCGCCCCCACCCCCACCCCACTGGGCAGAGCGGCCCCCTCAGCCTTTAGAAACAGAAACTGGGCCGACTACCAAGAAAAAACAAATGTGCACCCAGCTCTGCTCGACCCACTGCTGGATTCGCCTGGGGCCTCGCAGCCACGTGGGCGAGAACAGAGACTTTTCACAGGGAGGGAGATGAAACCCACGTCCTTGAAATGAATCCCTGCAGCGGGACGGGCTCAGCCCCGCTTGTTTCTCTCAGACCCGTCCAGAAGTGCTTACGGAGCAGCCGCGAGGATTTCAGAGTGATCTGGGGCGAGGCGCACCTGTCCCCACAGCTGAGGTCCCTCCGTGGGTGCAGCAGGTGGAAGGGCCCTTTGGTACTTTCCCTGCCTGCAGCCAACATCCCCGGCGCTGCTGATACCCCAAGGGGAGCTCCGTCTTGCTGAGCCGGCACATTTGGAAGGCTCTCTCGATGACAATTATGAATCACGAAGTCCTCGCAGTGAGCGAAGGAAGTCATCAGACACGTACCAGGGGCCCTCAAAGAGTCCGTGGGAAATGCGCATCATCTCTGAGAAATCTGTACGCATTTACTGCATTTATTTGAAAAGCAGAGAGACCGACGGATGGAGAGCTAGACAGACATCCCTCATCCACTGGTGTACTCCCCCATGTGTCTGCACCAGTTGTGGCCGGACCCGGCTGAAGCCCAAAGCTGGAAACTCCATCTGGCTCTGCCACGTGGGTGACAGGGACCCAACTGCTTGAGCCATCACCTGCCGCCTCTCAGGGTGCACGTTAGCAGGAAGCCGGAATTGAAAGCCGAGCCAGGCCCTTGATGTGGGATGCAGATGTCTCAAGCTGGCTCTTAACTGCTGTGTCAAATGCTCGCCCTGTGTTATCTTTTAATTCCATTTTCTCATGAACCTTTTGGTGCCGCACCAAAAACTGATGCCCACAGAGATCCTGGTGGTTGGTGGAGGTTAAAGCTGCTGCAGTTCTCCAAGCTACAGATGACACGGAGAGCTATTATTATGCTGCCCTTCCTGAGTTCTTCGTCACTGAACTGGGCAGAAGCTTCCAACCACACCCAGGGTCCCTCCCAAGGGGCCCCTGCAGGAAATGGGTCTTCCGGTGCTGCTGCCCCTGGTTTGCCTTGACCCTAACTTGGGCCATCGGATGCTTGCTAGGACTTCCGGGAGCAGGCACTCCAAGGCGGCCGAGCCCAGGTAGCAAAGGATGGGTTCCTCGCTAAGGAATCTCTCTCGGCCTTCATTTCCTTCCTCCGCGGCCCCACGCTGTCCATCCATAGTCAAAGAGAGGAAACACCTGGTCCGGGCGGGCGCCTCCGCCCTCGTGCTGGGGGACTCGCAGGAAGAGCTGTTTGGAGGTCTCGCAAGCTTGAAATAAAGCAACGGTTCAGCGGCAGTGTCCCTCCCCTCGCCTCCCGCCCCCACCTCCGTGCTCACCCACCCTCCAGCCCCTGCCCCAAACTGCCCCGCCCCGCTGCCGCCCAGCCCATGGCTGCGGTCGCCACTTCCAGACACCAGACACATCGGTGACCTAAGTGGGGCGCTCGGACGCCTCCATCAGGACAGGGAAGACCCTAGGGGTGGGGGCGCCACGGGACACGCATCCCCCCCCCCCCACCTCGCCCCTTCCCTTCCTTTCCCTCCCCACCTCTCTGATTGCCAAGAACTGTCTTTAGCGCAACACTCGCTCTGGGCCCAGCACTTCTTTGTTTTTTTGACAGGAAGAGTGGACAGTGAGAGAGAGACAGAGAGAAAGGTCTTCCTTCTTGCCGTTGGTTCACCCTCCAATGGCTGCCGCGGCTGGCACGCTGCTGCTGGCACACCGCGCTGATCTGATGGCAGGAGCCAGGTACTTATCCTGGTCTCCCATGGGGTGCAGGGCCCAAGCACTTGGGCCATCCTCCACTGCACTTCCTGGCCACAGCAGAGAGCTGGCCTGGAAGAGGGGCAACCGGACAGAATCCGGTGCCCTGACCGGGACTAGAACCCGGTGTGCCGGCGCCGCAAGGCGGAGGATTAGCCTAGTGAGCCGCGGCGCTGGCCCGCCCGGCACTTTTACAAATCTTTTCACTCATGGATCACAGCGGCTCTGCAGGGCCGGGGGCCATCTCCTTGCAGCCAGAGGAGAGGCGCAGAGAGACCGAGCAGAGCAGCTCGGTCAGCATCGCACGGCTGTAGGCACCAGAGCCGGGCTTGCGTTCTTAGCGTCCACGCCCACGCTCCTGCCACGTTGGTTCTCCCACGCGCCCGCTGGTATTCACGCACCAACCACCGTGAGAACAAGAACTGTTCAGCCATCTTTTCCCTCCGCTCAGGCATGTCAATTATTCATTCATAAATCGAGTAAAAGGCTTGATATCTACCATGTGGTCAGCATATGCTACAGGCTGAAAAAGAACAAAGTGTTTTAAACAGCCTTCCTCACTTCCACTCGCTATGCGGTCGCTTAGGAGGCATGGTCAATGGTCTGCCAGAGTTGATATTCCCAGACTTGTCACCTCGCACTTATTCTCACCTTCTTGCTGGCCACTTAGTTTTTTTTTTTTTTTAATTAAATTTATTTTTTTATTTATATGAAAGGCAGAGACAGGGATCTTCCATTCCTTGGTTCAGTCCTCCAAATGCTTAGAATAGCAGGAGCTGGACCAGGCTGAGGTCAAGAGCTAGGAAGTCCATCTGGGTCTCCCATGTGTGTAGCACATCCCCTCAGGGTGTGCATGAGCAGGCAGCTGGAATCAGAAGAGAACCTAGGCACTCTGATATGGACTGCAGGGATCCCAATCAGCCTCTTAACCCCTGAGCCAATCGCCACCCCAACTTTGCCTTTTGGCTTTGAAAAATAGATGGCTGGCAAGCACCAAGCCCAAGCACTGTGACTGGGTGGGTGTCCAGAGAAAGAGAGGGTAGGGCTTTGCGGAGAGGCCTTGCTGCTGTGCTGGGTTTCCCATGCCGGCAGGCCCTAAATAACAGCAGGGGTGTTGTTAAAGGCACAGCAAGTCGGAGAGAAGGAGGGAGAGGGGCTGTACGCTGAAGCTGTGGTTTCTAGGCAGAGGGTAGACCCACACCTGGCTAAGGGGTGCCGGGCCCTTGCAGGGTAGTGCCCTGAGCGACCAGCCTAGATCCTGCAGGCTGTGGAGTCGTGCCGTGTGCCAGGAGGCCACATGTGGCAGAGCAGAAGTAGTGGGCGGGCTCAGTAGCCATCCTGGGGCTGCTGTCTCTGGGTGCACTGGGGAGCGGAGGGAGCTGGGAAGGAGCTGGGTGTGGCCCCAGGCTTCCTGCTTGCTCTGTTGAAATGGGCATCGTATCCTCTACTCTACAGGCTGCTGTAAAAACCCAGCGAGACGGAGGCGGCATGGAGTTAGCATGGCCCCTGTCCCCAATGACAATCCGTCAGCCCAGAGTGTCCCCTTGTCCCAGTGCCAGTTCATGAATCGGTTGGAAACTATGAAAATACCCAGCATTCACTGATGGGGTTCTCTCTCTCTCTCTCTCTCTCTCTCTCTCTCCCTGTTCCTAAGAGGATTGCGGGGGAAATGCCTTCTATAGGAGTAGCCACTTGACACAGTCGTTAAGATGCTACTTGGGATGCCCACAGACCATAGCAGGGTATCAGAATCCTGGCTCTGCTTCCAATTCTAGCTTCCTGCTGATGCATGCCCTGGGAGGCTGCAGGTGATGGCTCAAGTATTAGGGACCCTGCACCCACATAGGAGACCTGGATAGGATTGAGTTCCTGAATCCTAGGCGTTTAGGCTGTGAACTAGAAGATAGGATCTCTCTCTCTCCCTCTCTCTCTCCCTCTCTCTCTCTCTCTCTCTCTCTCTCTCTCCCCCTTTCTCAATTAAGAGAGAAGAGGTGTTAGCCACTCTGCAGTTCCATTTGGAGTCCACAGTGGGCTGGCGGAGTGGCTCGGCGACCCCAGCAGCCGTCCCATTCACCCTGGGCCCCGGCTGAGATTTGGTGCTTGGGCAGCAGCATGGGAGGGCTGGGGGCACATGACACCAACTCCTACCAGGATGCACTGGGCTCCCCAGCAAGTCCCCAGCCTTCCCTATCCCCTTTGGTTGAGCATCCAGATTGTGCCTTTTGGTTCCAAAATTGATCAGAATACATCAAATCCCTGTAAATTAGGGAGGTAGCCTCGGGGCCATTCTCACAAGCAAGGAGTAGAAATTCCAGTTAATTAACTTAAAACCATTCAACATCAGTCAACCTGGGTAACTTGCACTTGTACCAAAGTCCATGTTCTTTCTGACTTCCTGCTGCCCCTGGCTTCCAGAACGTTCCCTCCAGAATGTCTGTAACTGAGAACAGTGTACCATGGGCAAGGTAGGAGTGGGGTCCGAATGCTCACCTGCCTGAAGCTCCCCTCTGTGGCTAAGGATCAGGTTTATAGCATCCGCCTGCCTTCTTCCCTGCCAAGGGTAGCCGATGGCTGCCTCTGCCTGCAGCTGCCTATGTAGGAGCTCAGCAAGGGAGAACAAAGCTGGCAAGACGGTAAACCACTGCTACCCCTCTCCTTTGTGGGTCCTGATCTCCACACCTTCAATCACCCCCACAGTGCCCCAAGGTCCTGCTAGGTGGATGGATGGCCATGAACCTGACTTCAAGCCAACAGCATGTGGCTAGTGTTTCATCCCTTTCTCCCAAATAATAAGTCCTACTTTAACTGTTCATTGGTATCCCATTTCCATCTGAAGACACCTAGTGCTGTCAACCCTCTGAGGCGACCTACGTGTCTCTCCTGGATCCTGTTGAACTTCCTCACTCTCAGCATCACTTGGTTTTTGGTTGTTTGTTTTTTTGACAGGCAGAGTGGACAGTGAGAGAGAGAGAGAGACAGAGAGAAAGGTCTTCCTTTGCTGTTGGTTCACCCTCCAATGGCCGCCGCGGCCGGCGCACCATGCTGATCTGAAGCCAGGAGCCAGGTACTTATCCTGGTCTCCCATGCGGGTGCAGGGCTCAAAGACTTGAGCCATCCTCCACTGCACTCCCAGGCCACAGCAGAGAGCTGGACTGGAAGAAGAGCAACCGGGACTTGAACTGGCGCCCATATAAAATGCCAGCACGGCATCCCTTCATGGCTTTGCCTTTTTTTTTTTTTTTAGAAAGCTTTTATTTAATAAATATAAAAATTTCATAGGTACAGCTTTTGGAATATAGCAGTTCTTCTCCCCATACCCGCCCTCCCACCCCCACTCCAATCCCACCTCCTACTCCCTCTCCCATCCCATTCTTCATTAAGATTCATTTTTAATTATCTTTATATACAGAAGATCAACCCTATACTAAGTAAAGATTTCAACAGTTTGCACCCACACAGACACACAAAGTATAAAGTCCTGTTTGAAGACTAGTCTTACCGTTAATTCTCATAGTACAACACATTAAGAACAGAGGTCCTCCATGGAGAGCATGTGCACAGTGACTCTTGTTGTTGATTTAATAATTTACACTCTTATTTATGACGTCAGTGATCACCCGAGGCTCTTGTCATGAGCTGCCAAGGCTATGGAAGCCTTTTGAGTCCACAGACTTTGTCAGTATTTAGACAGGGCCATAAGCAAAGTGGAAGTTCTCTCCTCCCTTCAGAGAAAGGTACCTCCTTCTTTGATGGTCCCTTCTTTCCACTGGGATCTCACTCACAAAGATCCTTCATGTAGGCCATTTTTTGCCGCAGTGTTTTGGCTTTCCATGTCTCATAGATTTTTTTAACAAGTCTTCCTATCTGATCTAATAGGATAATTTCCTCACCCTGACTCATTCAGGAGTTTCTTAGTTATTCTTAGTCTTTTGTGGTTCAAATGGATTTCAGAATCAAGTGGCCACATTCCACCAAAAAAAAAAAAAAAAAAAAAAAAAAAAAAAAAAAGGAAAAAAAAAAAAACACAAAACAAAACCAAACCCTGATTTCTGGAGTTCTTATTACAATTCCACTGGATCCAAACGTCAATCAAAGTGAGGAGAATTTACATCAGTACACAATCGAGTCTTTCTATCCATTGTCTCTTCATTTTGTCTGGGGATTCTCAATGAGTTTTTCCTCCTAACAACCTTGTACATCTCTGATCTATTCCTCAGTATCTTATTTTTTGCTATGCTGTGTTAGATTTTAAAGTAAAGTTTTGGGTTTTGATGGTGCATAAAAATGAACTTTAGTATAGTGGTATTTCATCTTTGATAGAAGTTTCCTTTGCATCTTTGTAGACTGCAGAATACTGTAGGGTATCTCTGTGAACACTCAAATAATGTGCAAATGCCACAGCTCTGTTTCTTTCCTTTCCATCCCATGTAACTTTCATTTCTTCTTCTTTCCTGTACTGAGAACTTCCAGCAAAATAAAATAAAAGCAATGAGAAGAGCGGCCCACGCTGTGGCACGGTAGGCTAAGCCTCCGCCTGCGGCACAGGCATCCGATATGGGCACCTGTTCATGTCCTGGCTGCTCTTCTTCCTATCCAGCTCTCTGCTGTGGCCTGGGAAAGCAGTAGAAGATGGCCCAAGTGCTTGGGCCCTGGTACCCGTGTGGGAGACCCGGTAGAAGCTCCTGGCTCCTGGCTTCAGATCAGCTCAGCTCTGGCTGTTGTAGCCATTTGGTGAGTGAACCAGCAGATAGAGGACCTTTCTCTCTATCTCTCCCTCTAGAGTCTGTAACTCTACCTCTCAAATAATAAAAAAAAAATCTTAAAAATTTAAAAGCAATGAGAGAATATATCCTTAGCTTTTCACTGGTCTCAAAGGGAAAATTTTTAATAGTTTCTTCTGGAATAGGTAGTTACTCTGTGAGAGACAGAGAAGGAGAGAGAGAGAGAGAATACACAGTTGCATGCACACACCCATAGGCAGATGCTGGAAAAATCTTATCAGACTCAGGAAGTCACCTTTGATTCCTAGTTGGGCAAGAGTTGTTATCATAAACAAATATTGAATGTTATCAACCGTTTTCTGCCTGTATTGAGATGGTCATACAGTTTTTCTTCTCTTACTGAACTTCTGAGGGTGAACTACATTTAGCAACTTTCTAACACTGACCCACCTTTGCATTCAAGGAATAAATACAACTTGGTCACCCTTGCTTATCTTTTTAGTATACGGCCAGCGTTAAAATGCTAATGTTGGCCGGCGCCACGGCTCACTAGGCTAATCCTCCACCTTGCGGCACCAGCACACCGGGTTCTAGTCCCGGTCGGGGCGCCGGATTCTGTCCCAGTTGCCCCTCTTCCAGGCCAGCTCTCTGCTGTGGCCAGGGAGTGCAGTGGAGGATGGCCCAAGTGCTTGGGCCCTGCATCCCATGGGTGACCAGGAGAAGTACCTGGCTCCTGCCATCGGATGGCCGTGGCAGCCATTCGAGGGTGAACCAACAGGAAAGGAAGACCTTTCTCTCTCTCTCTCTCTCTCACTGTCCACTCTGCCTGTCAAAAAAATAAATAAATAAAAATAAATTTTAAAAAACCGCTAATGTTGTGTTTAGGATTTTTGCATCTGTGTTTATCAGAGAAATGGATTCTGTGATTTTTTTTTTAATTCTTTTTTTGACTAGGTCTGATTTTGGTATCACAGAATGATGATAGCTAGCCTCATAGAATGACTTGAAAAATGTTCCCTTTTATTCTACTCTAAAGGAGAATTTAAGGAATATTAGAAGTATATTTTTCCTTAATGTTTGGATCTCACCTACAAAATAATCCGGGATCAATAGTTTCTTTGGAAGGAGATTAGTAAGTGCACATTACCCAACTTTAATGGTTTTAAATGGTTATATTCAGGATTTTCATTCTCTCTCTCTCTCTCTCTCTCACACACACACACACACACACGATGTTTGCTTGTTTATTTTCATCTACTTGAAAGGCAGAGGGACAGAAAGAGAGGCAAAAAAGAGACCTGCCCACCCACAGGTTCACCCCCCAAATGGCTGCAGCAGCCGGAGCTTTCTCTCTTAGTCCCTCTTGACGGCATTATTAATTCCAATCACCTTTCTAAAGAAGCATCTTCCAGTCTCCTTAATCCTCTCTGTTCTTCTCTTTTTAAAAGATTATTATCTTGGGGATAGCACTGTGGCGTGGCAGGTAAAGCCACCACCTGCAGTGCCGGCATCTCATATGGGTGTGGGTTCAGTCCCAGCTGTTCCACTTCCAATCCAGCTCTCTGCTATGGCCTGGGAGAGTAGTGGAAGATGGCCCAAGTGTTTGGGCCCCTACACCCACGTGGGAGACCCGGAAGAAGCTCCTGGCTCCTGGCTTTGGATAGGCTCAGCTCTGTCTGTTGCAGCCATTTGGGGAGTGAACCAGCAGATGGAAGACCTTCTCTCTCTCTCTGCCTCTCTGTAACTCTGCTTTTCAAATAAATAAATAAATCTTTAAAAAAAAAAAAAAGATTCTTCTTTTGTTCTAACTTCCTTTGCATTCTCACCTTGTTGCCATTCAGATCCTCTTCCTTGCTATTATAAAAGCTCATAGGCACATGTTTTCCTCTCTCATCCCAAACCACCTCCTGCCCCTGTTCCAACTTCATTCTCCAAGTCGAAATAAGTGGTGCTGTCATTGTCAGTCAGTTCTAATCCCCACTATGGTTTCTTCTTTGCCGATGGAGTTAGTTGGGAAGTGTATCTTTAGGTTTCCAAACATAGGATTCTGTTCTAAGTCACTTTTTTGTTACTGACTTTTTCCTCAATTTCCTTGAGTCAAAGTAAGAGATCTGCAAGATACGGATAGGAATTTGCTAAAATTGCTTGACCACACAAGTTTCTTGAACTTCCCAAGTATACTTGAAAAGAATGTGTTGATTTCGTTTCTTGGGTTCTCCGCTCAACATACAGAGTTAGTTCAAGCTTGCTAACTGTGATGACCAAAGTTTCTAAGTTCTTTATCTGTTGCTTGCTTTATCACATAGTGAGAGAGCATATTAAGGCTTCCTCTGATGGAGATTTGTCAGTTTCTTCTCTCACTTTTTTTTTTTTTTTTTTTTTTGACAGGCAGAGTGGACAGTGAGAGAGAGACAGAGAGAAAGGTCTTCCTTTGCCGTTGGTTCACCCTCCAATGGCCGCTGCAGCCGGCACGCTGCGGCCGGCGGACCGCGCTGATCCGAAGCCAGGAGCCAGGTGCTTCTCCTGGTCACCCATGGGGTGCAGGGCCCAAGTACTTGGGCCATCCTCCACTGCACTCCTGGGCCACAGCAGAGAGCTGGCCTGGAAGAGGGGCAACTGGGACAGAATCCGGCGCACCGACCAGGACTAGAACCTGGTGTGCCGGCGCCGCAAGGCAGAGGATTAGCCTAGTGAGCCGCGGCGCCGGCCTTCTCACATTTTATTTTACAAGTTTGGGAAGGTACGTTACCAGTTACACACGAGTTCAAGACTGTTAGATCCTTCTGGTGAATTGAACATTTTACCATTATGTGGTTGTCTCTCTTTGTATCTAATCAGGCTTTTTTGCTTTACAGTAAAATTTATCTGGTGATAATAGTTATCCTGCTTCCTCTTTTATTACTCTTGGCCGGGCATATCTTTTCCCATGCTTTTACTTTCAACCTCTCAGTGTCTGTAAGTTGTAACTTTGAGAACAAAACAAATTAGATTTTTAAATCCACTCCAGAACTTTCTGCACCTTCACAGTCATTATTTTATTCTTTTAAAGGGAAAGAGCTTAGTCCATTGCATTTGTAATGATTACTGACATAATTGGTTTATTTCTATCATAATATTTTTGTCCCTTCAGGTTTTTTTTTGCTTAAAAATTTTATTTGACAGGTAGAGATACAGATAGAGAGAGAGACAGAGAGAAAGGTCTTCCTTCCTTTGGTTCACTCCCCAAATGGCCACCATGGCTGGCGCTGCGCTGAAGCCAGGAGCCAGGAGCCAGGAGCCAGGTGCTTCTCCTGGTCTCCCATGGGGTGCAGGGCCCAAGGACTTGGGCCATCCTCCACTGCACTCCCTGGCCACAGCAGAGAGCTGGACAGGAAGAGGAGCAACCGGGACAGAATCCAGCGCCCCGACCAGGACTAGAACCCGGTGTGCCGGCGCCGCAGGCGGAGGATTAGCCTATTGAGCATCGGCGCCGGCCAAGGACCTTAGCATGTTTCAAATTGGTTTACACCCCATTTTAACATTTGATGCTTTGGGGTTTATTTTAGCTCTGTCAGTTCCCTCCGGCACCTCATTGCTGTTCTTTTTGTCTTACCTTTAGGTCGGCTCGTAGAGCCGCCTTTTCCTTCCGCCACGAGTCCTACTTGCCCCTCGGTGGTTCCCTCTGCCATCATTCCCTGAAATCTATCCCAGTGAGGCTCTGCAGGTGGTAACCACAGTTAGTTCTCCTTTTTTGAAAATATCTTTCTTTTATCCTCATTCTTGAGATGTTGCTTTGCTGGTATATATTTACATTGATGGCTACTTTCTGTTTTCCAAGATTATTCACTATGTAGTCTCCACGGAAAGACAGTTTAGCACAAAGAGCTGCCCCTGCTTCTCTTCCTGAGACAGGGACAAGCAGTAGGAGCCCATGGAAAAATGTCTCCTACCCATTTCAAATTAAAATGTAAAAATAAAAAGGGCCTAAAGAAAACAAATGCAAGTCCTAGGAAAGGTGTTTCTAACTGGGGACTGGCATGGCTCGCTGGGTTCAGCTGCTGCCTGTGACTCCAGCCTCCCATAGGAACACTGGTTCAAGTCCCAGCTGCTCCACTTCCAAACCAGCTCCTTACTAATAAGCCTGGAAAAGCAGCAGAAGACGGCCCAAGTGTGCGGGACCCCTTCCCCCATGTGGGAGACCTGGGTGGAGCTCCTGGCTCCAGGCTTCAGCCTGGCCCAGCCCCAGTCATCGTACTCACTTGGGGAGTGAACCAGCAGGCGGATGATCTCTCGCTGCCTCTCTGCCTCTCTCTCTCTCTCTCTCTCTCTCTCCTTCTCTCTCTCTCTCTGTAAGTCTGCCTTTCAAATGAATAAATAATTTTTTTTTAAAAATGGAAAATTGACTTACAGAAAAGCTAAAAGCCATGCCCTCCTCCCAGAATCTGATTCACCAAGGCTGGGGTGGGGCCTGAGAACCTGCATTTTTAAGAACTTTTTCCAAAGGGTCACCTTTGGTGCAGGAGTCCTGGAAGCAGCTTAGTTGAGGGCATGAACGCCCTAACTGTCCCCACTGCCACAGTCCCAGATGCCTGCACGCGCGTCAGGGGCCAGGTGGGTGTCTGGAGAGTACTAGAGGACAAGCTTTATTTCCTCTGCTGGTCTCCATTTGCTACTTTCGATAGAAGTCCACCATTTAAAGGAAGTCTTTATATATAAAAAAGTTTACCTATATATTTGAAAGTCAGAGTTGGGAGTGGGGTGGAGATCTTCCATCCACTGGTTCACTACCTGAATGGCCACAATGACAGGGGCTGGGTCAGGCAGAAGCCTGGAACCTGGAACTTCTACCAGGGTCTCCCACGTGGGTGCAGGGGCCAAGCACTTGGGGCATCCTCCGATGCCTTCCCGGGTGCATTCGCAGGGAGCTGGACGGGAAGTGGAGCAGCTGGGGCTGGAACTTGCATTCATGAGATGCCAACATTGCGAGTGGTGGCAGCTGAACCTGCTGTGCCACATTCACAGCCACATCCACGACACTGGCCCCTTAAAGGAAGTCCTAAGGGAAGGAGCTGGGTGTTTCTAGAACTTAGATGCCCAGACTAAGAAAGGGGTCAGGGAGACCGAACCTCTCTACAGCCTGTCTGCTGCCAGCAGGGTCTGTTAACAGAGCCTCGGACAAAAGGAGAAGTGAAGAGGAGCTAGGAGGGCAGTGGGTCGCCGCTGCCCGGAAGGGGCAGAGAGGGCCGGAGTTTTAGGAGGGAAATCTGAGGCTGCCGGCTCTGGGCTCGACCCCTAACCGGGCCAGGTGGCAGCCCCCGGCCCCGGCTGGCCTCGCACTTCCCTACAGCTGTCACCCGGCTCTCCCCAGCTGGCCGCTGCTCCCCACACCTTCTCCTGGGGAAGCAGCTGCCACTGTCCCCTTCCTGAGTCAGGTCGCGTGGACTTCCTGTCCCCCAGTCACTTGTCCAGTCCGGTCCTGTGGGGACACACCCACGCACACAAGCCAGCACCTACCCCTGCGCGGAAGCATGGGACGCTCTTTCTTCCCCTCCCCCCAGGTCGGCCACCAGCCCCAGGCCAGCCTCTCTGCGGGTCCCCAGTTCCAGGGACCTGGTGTTTCCCAGATGAGGACCCAGGGGGAACCGACACCGTCCCATCACCGCCACAACCACGGTGGTGGGGAGGGTGGGGGAAGGGATGACAACTCTGCGGAATGCACGTGATTAGCTGCTCCTCAGAGAACCCAAAACTTTTTCTGAAAGGGGACAAAAAAAGTGCAGAAAGGCCCCAACTCCTGATTGGCCGGTGGACTCTGGAATGCCTCGCTACCGTAAATGCTCACGTAGCCGCTGCTGTTGCCCAAGAAGCGGATCCCCGTTCTCCAAGCCACGGTGGCTTCCCCGCGAAGGTCCCCTCTCCCTTGGCGTCTCCGCCCCCGCGGGCAGGACGAAGGCCTCGGCAGGCCTAGGTTCGCAGGGGCTGCACTAGAAGCTATGTCACCGACAGGCTGGCGGCAGAACCGGGACCTCTCTGTCACTTTCCCTGGAGGCTCCTCGTGGAAACCCACGCGGCCGTTTTTCCAGCGGCTTCTCTAGGCAGCGATATACGGTATTTCCTGTGAGGAATGCGCTATTCACAACCACCTACCTTTTCGGATAGGGAAAGGATTAGAGTGACCTTATAGCTAATCAATGCCTCCGTGCCTGGAGCCCTCCGCCCCCAGAGTCCCCAGCGCCTACCCAAAACCTCCCTCCCCTCCATTTTCCCCCTCCCCAGCCGCCACTCCTCTTCCTACCCCAACCAGGGCCAGGAGGGCTAAACAGGGAACTGGGGGGAGAGAGCAGGAAGGGGGTTTGTGAGGGCCTGAATGTGTGCTCCAGTTGCCTTCCAGAGGCTAGCAGAAGGCCGAGGCGGGGAGTGGATGGGCGAGGTGAGCTGGGGCACCAGCATTGTGTTCTCTGTGCCTCTGCCACTGCTCGTTCCCATGGACACAGCCAGGGGACAGAAGTCTCATGGGTCAGAAACAGGACCTCAGTGACATCTGCCCTGTTCATTTCACAGTAGACAACGCTGTGAATCAGAGAGGCGCAGCGACCAGACTAAGGTCACACAGCCGGTTCTCAGCAGACAAAGGACCAGAAGTCAGGTCTCCCAGGCAAGTGCTGATTGGCCCAGTCTTGCTGGGGTCAGCCCCAGGGGTTAAACCAGAGGTCAGAGTGGTGGGACTGGGACCTCGTGCTGGGTCGAAGCGGGAAGTGTCCACTGCTGGAATCTAGGGGCAGACTCTGACCCACAGGCAGCGCCCTTTGGAGATCGAGGACCACGGCAGCAATCTCACAACGGCACTCAGTGGTGGCACAAACCCAGAGCAATTGACGGGAACTGAAATGTGATCTTTTTCTTTTTTTTTTCTCCCCTCCAGCAGCCTATGAAAGAGCCAGTGAAAACCCCAGCCCCACACACCCAGCAGCTCTGAATCATTGAGAAACACGGAGAGGAAGGCGCAGTCTCTCTTGGGTGATCCCAGGGCTGGAGGGAGTGACGCCGTCGGCTTCCCCTCCTTCCTGTCGGACCCCACAGGGCTCCCCCTTAACCTCTGTGCGTGCCACGTGTCCACGTGGGCACAGAATCACGGACACGGGCGCTGTGTATGTGCGTGTGTGTGCATGTGCGTGTCGCTGCGTGTTCTTGCACACACACCCGCTTCCTCTTCTGCTGGCTTGCTCGCTGCAGCCGTCCTCTGGGCACCAGGCACAAGGTTTCCATTAGTGAAGCACATTTTTGTGCTATGGATGTGGAAGCGGGGAGGGCGAGCACTGTTGTGATGGATGGCTCTTCCAGCGACTTGCCAGGGTGGTCCTCAGGGGGCCGAGAGGGAGGCCTGCCGCACAGCCTTCCCTTGTTCCTGTCTGACGGCTGTGTCGGGGGTCTGTCTGCTCCAACGCCAGCCTCTCTCCACCTCCATTCATCCCTGCGCCTTCCCCTCTGGCCCACCCCCTCCCCACAACAGCCCCAGCTTCCAGTTCACCTGAGTGCGGCTGTCAGAGTTCTCCTAGTAGAACAAAAAGTCCCTCTCTTGCTCTTTGTAATGGTGTGGCTGCCCTGAGGAGATGGTCTGGGGACCGGAGCGCATGAAGTGCCCACTCCCCCCCCCACACACACTTATTTATGCATCTACATCCTGCTTCGGAAATTCAGTTTCCACACCACCCTGATAAGCTGCATAGACGGAATGACAGACAGCATGGAAGAAGCAAGGCTCGCGGGGATTCCCAATATTTTCAGAGCCCCTTGAGCCTCGGATGCAATTAGCACGCACTGCATCCCGGCTTGACCACAATAGCTAGGATGCTTTGGAAACTTAGTTTATAAATGACTTTCCCTGAGCTCCGCTCACCCCATTGTTTTCAAGAGAAAGGAAATGAGCTTCCTGGTGCTTAAGTGACTTGTCACATGGCTGAGGGGGGCAGCAAAGCCCTGACTTGGGGCTCCACGATGCGCCCATCTTGGCACCCGTTTTGGGGAGGGGAGGTACCTAGAACCACAGAACTAAGAGGGACCACTGCCCACAGAGTGCTTCCCCCCCTCCCCAGCCCAGGCGCAGGAATCCTAGAGGAAATAATACAGAGCAATTCAGGGAAGTCCTGCTAATAATCCCACAGAGAGCTGCGGTGGGAGGATGGCCCCCGACGCAGGGGATGAATCGGACCCATTATGTCGGGTCAGTGAGGAGAAAATGGGCGCGCCGTAAAGAAAGGGAGCAGTTCACCCGAGGTCCAATCGCTGAGAACAAAGGCAAGTTAATCAAATCCTTAATCCAGCCGAAGGGTTTTCAAGGAGCTCTGCGGAGCAGGTAGGATGGGGCAGCCCCCGGAGGCCCGACCTCCCAGGCAGGCCTTTCAGATCACTGCCCACACCCACAGCCCTGGCCACAGCTAAGCTCCCTCCAGGGGAAGGCAGCCGAGGCCGCGCGGCCCGGCAAAGTGCGCTGCCCAGTCTCCTTGCACAGTCTGAGCCTTGGAGATCTGCTTGGCAAAGGCTCTGAGAAGTCCTGCACACAGAATCACAGGCAAACAAGGAGAACAGCCCGAAGAGGAAGCAAGGGAGGAGGGCACCACGTGGTTTCACCCGGGGTTACTCGAACAGCAAAGCTTCTTTCTCCTCCCATGTCCAGAAGTGCTTGTTTAAGAAGATTGATCTATTATTTGAAAGGCAGAGTGAGAGGGAGAGAGAGAAGTTACAGAGAGAAGATGGGACGCCAGCGTCACAAGCAGGGTGGCTTAACCCGCTGCATCACAATGCCAGGCCCCTCAGCTCACAGTGGCTGTGCACCTGCTGTTTACATACCTAGAACTGGGCATATGACCTGGCCAAATGGGATGCAGTCTTGGGCTACGCTCTAGGAAGACTGGCAGTGTTTGATGGCCATGGGAGGGTGCATATGAGGGATAGATAGGGGGTGCTGGATGTCTTTCAAGAGAGGAAAGTGCGCTTTCATGTTTATGCCTGAGCTGAGAATCTAAGAGCCAGAAGATTCCTGGAAAGTCAGCCTGCAGGTTGGGCCCTAAAACCATCCCGCAGAGGGCACAGTACTCGGACTCCTCCTGGGGATGGAGTAGAGCAGCAGGCCTTGGCTCTACAGGCAGATGGAGGAAGCCAGGCAGGACGAGGCGTGCGTGTCCCAGCCACAGCAGTGGCCTCCTGCTCAGCTGAGAGCAGCCAGCCCCTGCTTGCCCCAGCCCGAGGCCAGGAGGCTCCCTGCCTTCACTGTTGGAGGGCTCTGGACAAAATGTGCTCCCCGGAATACTCAGTTCTGGTGTTGTTAATGAGCACTTTTGGGGGCCACTGCTGTGGCACAGCGGGTTAAGCTGCCACCCGCAATGCCAGCCTCCCGCGTGGGCGCTGGTTCTTGTCCTGGCTGTTCCACCTCCAATCCAGCTCCCTGCCAATGTGCCTGGGAAAAGCACCCCAGGATGGTCCAAGTGCTTGGGCCCCTGTACCCATATGGGAGACCCAGAAGAAGCTCTAGGCTCCTGGCTTCGGTCTGGCCCAGCCACAGCGGTTGCAGCCATTTGGGGTAAGTACTAGCGGATGGAAGATCTCCCCCCGCCCCGTAACTCTGCCTTTCCAATAAATACATAAATCTTTAAAGAAGAAGAAGAAAGACACGTGTGTGCAGTGCGGTTGTCTTCCAGGGACTCCCCTGACTTGTCTGCTGGGCAGAGGGTCTGCCTTTGGCTGGCACAGCACACCTGGCCGGGACGGGTGCACCTGAGAACTCTACCAGCCACTATGGCCATTGGCTGTGCTCTCAGAGCAGGTTGCAAGTTAGGAGGGGACAGGTTTGGAAACTGACGTGGCCCCTCTTTTAGGGACAGGGTCTTCCGCTCCATGTCTCCAAAACACTTTGGTTGCAGCAGAAGCCCTAGGGTGATCTTGGAAAATACACATGGGTGCTAGAGATCAAGTGGAGGGAGAGAAGGGGGAGGGGTGACCTCGAAGCCACACTCGGGCCCCTTCCAAGGGGGATTCCAGGGACAGAGAGCTCCGCCGGCCGCTGGGTGGGAGTGGAGGCTGCAGAGGGGGCTGGGAGGCCCAGGGAAGAGGTCATGACCTGCTAAATACACAGGCAAAAGGGTCTCCCGGCCTGGTCCCCAGGTGAAAGAGCAGGAAGTGGGAATGGCTCCGGGTCCTGACATGTGGTTGTGATGATCACAGAGCCCTTAGGCTCCAAGGGACCTCCGGGGTCACCTCCTCCATCCTCCTTCTTCCGGGCCAGGCCGTGTCTAAACTAGTCAGGATGTGCAGGCAGCTCTGTCCTTACAGGTCCCTGGAGAAGGAAAAAATCGAGCTCCTTGTCCCTGACTCGGAGGCCCGGGACCCTGAGTTGATTTTGCCCAGATCTTCCAGCAGAGTCCCGGTTCACAAAGGCAGCATCAGGAAGGGCCTCGTGCCTAGGCTGGACATCTGGGCTCCTGGGTCATGGTCAGTGGTGTACTGTGAGCCCAAGGCTCCCGGGAAGGAAGTTCTGGCTGTCCAACCTCCTCCTTTGCTTAGGGTCTGTGCTCAAGGACAGGAGCCGTGCAAAGGAATCTCGGCGGTGCCCAGCAGTGCGACCATCGAGAACGTGTGAGAGTTAATTGTCATTGCTGCCCAGCTCCCAGCTTTCGGGGGAGATGGAACTCAGTTACTCACTCACCAGCTTCCTTCCTGAGAGTACCATTGCCCGTGATGCTGTCCTCCAAGCAGACAGGGGATGGGAGTGAGGGTCTGTCTCAAATGGCTTCCCTGCCCGGCCTCCCACTCCCTCTCCGCTCTGTGTGTTTCCCATAATCGCCACATCAGCTGACCTCTGCAAAGGGGCACTGGAGTGGGGTGGAGCGAGGGCTGGGACCGATGCTGAAATCCTGGATGCTGCTCAAAATGAAAGGGGTCACCGCGGATTGTGTGGGGCAATGGGCTTGGACCGTATCTTCCCAAGTGAAGTAGGGTGTGGGTCACCCTCACTTTGGATTTGAAGTGACCTCTCTACAGCATATTCCTTGGTTGATCTTGAACAATTTGGTTCACGGGTAAACACAGCAAGGTGGAGCAGGCAATAGGGGTGGCAGTTAAAACACCTGCACTGGGGCTGGTGTCCTGGTGCAGCAGGTAAAGCCACCACCTACAGTACTGGCATCCCATATAGTGCCAGTTTGTGTTCCGGCTGCTCCACTTCCAACCCAGCTTCCTGCTAATGCACCTGGGAAAGCAGCAGAGCATGGCCCAAGTCCATGGGACTCAGAACCCATGCGGGAGACCTGGGAGACCTGGATGAAGCTCCAGGCTCCTGGCTTTAGACTGGCCCAGCCCTGGCCATTGTGGCCATTGAGGGAGTGAACCAGTGGATGGAAGGTCTATGTTTCTCTCCGTGTCTCTCTGAAACTTTGCCTTTCAGATAGATAAATAGATAGATAGATCCATCCCATATCACAGTAGCTGGGTTCAATTGGCTCCTGACTCCAGCTTCCTGTGAAGGCCGACCCTGGGAGGCAGTGATGCTGGTTCAAGTGATCGGGTCCCTGCCACCCATGTGGGAGACGTGGATTGAGCTCTTGGCTCCCGGCTTCAGCCCCATCCCAGTCCTAGCTATTGTGAGCACTTGGGGAGTGAACCAATGGAAGGGACCCCCCCTCTTTTTCTGTCTCCATGACTTTTAAATAAATTAATTAATTAAAAAAAGAAAACAATACCAAGGTAAGACATCTGTCCTCCAGGGCAGAAGTTCCTAGCCTGGGAAAGATAAGGAAGTCAGCTACTCCCAATGTGTGTCCAGAAGGAAGACACTGGATCGAGGCCTAGCAATCTGCATTTTGACAATTCCCTCGAGGGGCTCTGAGAGACGGTCCAAGGATGCTTCTTTCGGGAACGTTGCCTTCGGGTCACGGAAGAGCCCAGGGAAGTCCCCTGAAGACTCACCCGGCACTGGCACCGGCACCAGCACTGGCACCGTGGGCCGCTGTGGATTCCCGCTGTCACCGGGCTGCTCCTCTCTGTGCTGCCTGTCCCCGACCCCTCCGAGTAACTTCAAGGCCAAGGTTGCGTCTTGTGGTCTTTGTTGTTTTGTGTGGTTTTTTTTTATATATATATATATTTTTTTTACAGGCAGAGTGGACAGTGAGAGAGAGAGACAGAGAGAGAAAGGTCTTCCTTTGCCGTTGGTTCACCCTCCAATGGCCGCTGCTGCCAGCTCGCTGCGGCCAGTGCACTGCGCTGATCCGAAGGCAGGAGCCAGGTGCTTATCTTGATCTCCCATGAGGTGCAGGGCCCAAGCACTTGGGCCATCCTCCACTGCACTCCCTGGCCACAGCAGAGAGCTGGCCTGGAAGAAGAGCAACCGGGACAGAATCCGGTGCCCCAACTGGGACTAGAACCCGGTGTGCCGGCGCCGCAGGGGGAGGATCAGCCTAGTGCGTCTCATGGTCTTTGAAGGCACAGTGGCAGCCTGGTATGCGGTAGGTGCTCTGTGTCTGAAGCCTGACTGACGCTCTACATTGTGGATCTACATCTAGATCCACATTCAGGGAGGAGAGGGGTCGAGAGCCGGGCCCCAGATGGTCTGGGTTTGGGGGTGGAGTCGATCCCTGTCCGTGTGCAGGTGAACAGGCCGCTCCCTCGTCCAGGCCACGGGGCTGCGGACCCCTATGCCCACACCCCACCCCCAAGCTCTGTCTGGAGAACCTGGGGGAGGTGGAGCACAGGTTTGCTGAGAAATCTGGCCCCGAGATCTGACCGTTAAATGGGTTTCATCCTGAAATGACTTTGAGTGAAAACTGAAAGTAAAACCCAAAACCACCCACTCCCCTTGGCTCCCTTCCTCCAGCAGTGCTGAGTTCAGCTAAGCCACTCCCTGAGGCCTCGCTCCTGCCTCACCCTTCCTAGCCCCAACCCTGAGCCACACCGACCGTTGCACCTCGGTCCCCACCCTTGGAGCTGCCCAGGACTCTGTGTTCCTCCCCACCCCCACTGCCCACGCCGCGGTCAAAGGTTGGGGCTATGGCGGAGGACACACACCCTCCGAGCAGAGCAGACATCCCGGTCCCCTCATCAACCCTGACTCCTTTTTATACTTTGATCCTATCTATCAAATAAGAACCAATTCTTCCACTCTGAAAATGTATCAAAGACACGTAAAATGGCCAAAGTTTTTGAGCCACATGTTGTACTGTTAGGAGGTGCGGGTGGTGCCATTCAAGAGAAATACACAGAAACTCAGCGCTTAGAAATATCTTTACTGTGAAAGCAATGCACGTGCCGATAGCTAAAATGCAAGCAGCACAGAAATGCAATGCACAGTTCCAAAACTCGCCTCCTTTCATAGCTCAGGGTCTGATGCTGCCACATTGCTGCTCGAGTGACATGGGACTTCCTACTGAACGCACAGCCACCCGAGGCTCCAACAGGTAATAAAATCGCCCAAGATCATGCCGTTGGGGAGCGGCCGAGTTACCTGGTAGTGCAGCAGGTGAGGGGCCGGGGGCAGCAAACTCTGCCCTTATGGGAAGAGGTGGCTGAGGTCCAAATACTGGTTCACTCCCTAAATGGCTGCTACGACCTAGCCTGGGCCAGGAATCTCATGCTGGTCTCCCACGTGGATTTCAAGGGCCCAAGCACTTGGGCCATCCTCTGCTGCCTTCTCAGGGCATTAGTGGGAAGCTGGATCAGAAGTGGAGTAGCTGGGACTCGAACTGGCACTCCAATATGGGATGCTGGTGCTGTAAGCTGTGGCTTCACCCGCGGCGCCACCGTGCTGGCCCCAGCCTGGGCAGTTCAAGTGCGTCATTACCTGGCCTCCGCCTCCGTGGGTGCCCATTGCTGTTGTTTCTGCCTGTCATACACCTTCACAGTTGTCCTGGTCCCACTGTCTGGAAGAAAGCTGCACCTGTCCTCCTCTTGCGTATCCTGGGTCTTAGTCTGTCCCCAGTATGAATAGCCCAGGGCACCAAACAGGGGAGCGCGCAAAGCTGCATCACCAGGAGAAGCCTTCTTTCCCCAAGGCTGGGGCCTTGCATGTTTTTGTTCAGGTTAGAAATGTGAATGTTTCAGTCTGTCCTGGCACATACTCCATCTAGCCCGGGGTAGAGCCAGGGCAGGAGTGGTGACCACCGTTATTTAACAGTCTTGCTTCCTCTTGCGTTCTGAAGCAAAGGCTGGAGAAGGATTTGTCCTATAGAAGACCCGTGAGAGCACAGCTGAGCAGGTATCAGGATGAACTGTCTCATCAGAACACAAACTCACAGGAGGTGCAACCTTTTCTCTCTGTATCTTAAAATTAGAATTCAGAGAAGAGACGGCTGTGCACCGTGCAGGGGCTAACACCTCTCTGCATTCTACCTGTCCAGGTGGCCCTGGACCACTGCTCCCATCTCTTAAGGCTTGAGATGTCCCACAATGCACTCTTTCGTTCCATCTCCTGTCTTTCCTACTTACTCCTGTACAACCGCAATCCCGATAACCCTCTCTCTCCCCTTAAAGTCCACTGCCAAGCACCACGATCTCCCTCCTTGTCCGTGACATCGACTCCTTGCCCCTCTCCTACTTCATCACATCAAGATGTGGATGCAGCTGGCGGAGGTATCCAGTGCATTCCCTGAGGCTCCTAAGAGCTCTGCAAGTCCCTCCAGCTACTGAGGACACGGGACCCCAGCCAGGGCCATGAGAACATGGAAAGCAAAGCAGGCAACTTGGAGGCTGAAGGGTTGGGGCAGCCTCGGGTTACATGGATTTCTCAGGCTGTCGAAAGCAGGAAACCCAGCACTGGTGCCGAGTGGTCCCTTCTGGCACAGACTGCTGCAGATGAGCTGTCTCGAAGACCCACCCCCAGGCTGGTCATTTCTCAGGGCACCCTGCTTCCCAGGGCTCATCTTGCATTTTCTAAGAGAAAGGATCCGACGGTGTCACCATGTCGCCCTCTCAAAGGGAAAACCCCAGTGGGATAGAGTCTTTTTTAAATTTAACATGTTTATTTATTTATTTATTTGAAAGGCAGAGTTACACAGAGGACAGACATACACACACACACACTCACACACACATACAATGGCTAGGGCTTGATCAGGCAGAAGCCAGGAGCCAGGAGCTTCTTCCGGGTCTCCCACATGGGTGCAAGGCCCTAAATACTTGGGCCATCTTCTACTGCTTTCCCAGGCCATAGCAGAGAGCTGGATCAGAAGAGGAGGAGCTAGGACTGGAACCGGTGCCCACATGGGAAGCCAGCATTGCAGATGGCAGCTTAATGCAGTGCACAAAAATGCTGGCCCTGGAAGGAGTCTTTTGCTAAGCCACATCAAGGAGCCAGACCCCTGGCCTGGGCAAGAGTCCCGTAGCCAGTCTTCCATGACCAGGATGGCAGAACTTGTAGCAGAGGGCACGGCCACTGGCTGTTCTTGGAGCGTCACAGACCCACCGGCTCATGCTAAGTTCTGAGAGCCAGTTCTTAGTTTCGTCTTTCACCAGTACGGGAACTCTATACACACCCACTTTCAGGGGAATTTCGCTGGCAGTCCCCATGTCTCAGAGGCTGACTGGTGGTGTCTTGTTCAGATGCAAAAAAGGTACCCGTTCCACTGACCTAGCCAGTGTGAGTTCATTTGCAAAGCCTGTGAGGAGACTTTGATGGGAAACTTCATGTTTTGTTTCTAACTCCCAACTTGACTGTGGAACTGACATGATGTTTCAAAGCAGGTGCGTCTGGGTTCACATCCAGATGTTGTCTCTGACTGGCTGAGGTCCTGGGAGCTTACTCCAGCTCTCCGAACCTCAGTCTAAGATGGGGATAAGACTTGTTCTTAGCATCCTCTCTGGCAAGGTAACATCCACGTGTGTTCATCTACACCACCTCCCTGTGGGCAGGCAAGGACACAAGTGAATCCACAGAAAACATTCTACTGCTGTATTTTGAACTGAAAACTGGGTGGACATTTGTTGCTATAGTTGAGATGCCTCCTGGAACCCCTGCATCCCGTATCACGGTGCCTGGATTCAAGTCCTGCCTCCGCTTCCAATCCAGCTTCCTGCTAACGATCACCCTGTAAGGCCGAAGGTGATGGCTCAAGTTCATGGATCCTGCCACCTGTATGGGAGCACTAGGTTCTTGGCTTGGGCTTGGCCCGGCTCTGGCCGTTGGAATCCTTTTGGGGGAGTGAAAAAGCAGATGGGAGATATTTCTCTCTTTCTCTCCCTTTCAAATAAGACAAAAATAAATAAATTTTAACAAGGTTCAAAACTTCGATTGTTACTTCTCCTGGGACAGAAGATGGAGTTCAAGTCTCAGCATTGTATGAAGTGCTGTGGACTGTTAACCGCATCACTCCCACCTCCCGATCTCTGTGTCCTTCTGCGTAATACTGGGGACACGGAAGTCAGATTGGCCTCATCGCCTCGCAGCCTAGCATCTGAGCTTTCAATTATCCTGATGAATCCACCATGCTTCCTCTGAAGCTGAGACAAGGACCTGTGTGACACCCAGGGTGGAAATCGGAAGCAGAAGGGGCCTGGTGGAGGAGATGCTAACGGTGATAGGGGGCCCGAGGGAAGGCAGAGCGTGGCTGGGCCGTGCTCAAGGACTGCAGCCAGCCAAGTTGCTCCCCTGCCCGCTCTGGGCCGCTGTCCATCAGCCTTCAATCGGACCTGTCCCTGGGGCAGGGGTGGGGAGGAGCAGCAGAGCACGGCAGATCTCTCCGGAGGGAAGCACAGCCACAGTCAAGTTGGAAGGCTGTAGGAGCCGAATCCTAGGCCAGCTCTGCTCTCCCAGGTGCGGCCTCCCACGAGCCAGCTGCAGTTCCTCCTCTGGATAAGGAGGATGTCACTGTGTCCCCTGCCCTCCCCCGGGCCCTGGGAGGAGGAAATGCGCTAAGACGCAGGATATCCCCTTGTAAAGGCGCGTGCCCCAGACAAAGCTGAACTGTTCCTCCAGAGGTTGTCTTCCGGGTTGCCCGGGAGCATCTCCAAGACGGGGGCGGGGCTGGGATCTCCTGCACTTGCTGGGTGAATCTCTGTGACACGCTGGGCACTGCACGCAGCTCTTCCCCTCCTGTGTCTCATCTCCTTCCCACTTGAAGGTGATGAGGCAGCCATCCTCTTTGTCTACATAGGGAACTAAAGCTGGAAGCTTGGTCGCTTGCCCAAAGGCCAACAGTAATGGACCGAGCCAGGACTTTTTTTCTAAGTTAATACAATTCTATTGGTTAAAATGCACACTACGGAAGTTTATGCAATGTGGGGCCAGGGCTGTGGCACAGCGGTTACGCCACCACCTGTGATGCTGGCATCCCATATGGGAGCTGGTTCGAGTCCCAGCTTCTCTACTTCCGATCCAGCTCCCTGCTGATGTGCCTGGCAGCAGAAGATGGCCCAAGTGCTTGACACCTGCACTCACATGGGAGACCTAGATGAAGCTCCTGGCTCCTGGCTTCGACTTGGTCCAGACCTGGCTATGGTGGCCATTTGGGGAGAGAACAGCGAATGGAAGACACATTCTCTCTCTCTCTCACTCTCTCTCTCTCTCTCTTTCTCTCTGTGTCTCTCTCTCCCTCTCTCTTTCTATGTAACTCTGCCTTTCAAAATAATAAATAAATCTTTTTTTTAAAAAAGTTTATACAATGAAAATCCTCTATCCCTTCCTGATCTTGTACCCACTACGGCCAGCTTAAAAAGGCTACCAAGACCAACCAGCTTGTCAGCTTGTTCTACGTCATTCTGAAAATGTTCTTTGCACATACATTGTAAGATGGATAAATATTCTTTTTCAACCCTTTTGTTACAAATGGCAATGTAATATTGTTTTGCTATGCTTTTTAAAAAGAATTATTATTTACTTATCTGAAAGGCAGAGCAACAGAGAAAGTGGGGGGAAAAAGGGATTTTCCATCTACTGGTTAACTCCCCAAAAGGCCAAAACAGGTGAGGCTGGGCCAGGTTAAAGCTGGCAGCCAGGAACTCCATCCAGGTCTCCCATGGGGGTGGCAGGGGTCCAAGTACTGGGGCCATCCTCCACTGTCTTCCCAGGTACATTAGCAGGAAGATGAGTGGGAAGTGGAGCAGCTGGGACTAGAACTGGTGCTCCAACATGCTTTCATCCTTATCCAATATTTTGAAAAGCATTTCTCTCTTTTTCTTTGTGTGCAGAACTTGGAAGTTAGCTTGTGACAGTCCTGTACTTGAGCAGGTGTTTGGCCTTGAAGTTAAGAGATCCACGTCTCACAACCAGGTGCTTGGGTTCAATCCCTGGTTCCTGTTTCCAGCTTGCTGCTAATACAGACCTTGGGAGGGGCGGGGCAGCAGGTGCCCGCATGAGCCGCTGAGTCCTTGCCTACCACAGGGAAGATCTGCCTGGGGTTCCTGGCTCCTGGCTTTGGCCCCTGGGACTGTTGCAGCCATCTGGGAGTGAACCGGCAGATGGGAATTCTCGCTCAGTTCCCGAATGACTGCCTTTGCTGGGATGCTGGGACCACAGAACTTAGAGATGGCAAGTGATCTGACAGAGCCACTGTGGCCCACACCAGCCCAGGAGGCCTGCAAGAACAGGATGTGTGATGAGCACCTGCTGCAGGGGTGGCCCTGGCCATAGATGGAGACGGAAGTGCTGCAGCCAGCCCGGGGTGGTGCCACAGGCCAGTGCCTGGAGACACCGCCCTCTGGGGGAACCCCCTGGCCTGGCTTTGCTTCCTCACCACAGAGAAATCTGGGTGTGTGCACTGGGTCCGTAGGGACACGTTCATGTTCAGAAGCATCCTCTGTCCCAGCCTCGTTCCTGGCTTCACCTTCATGCAGGTAAAGTGCCCACGAAGTCAATCCTCGGGGACCAGAAGAGCATCTCTAGGACCCATGGGCTTGGGGGTCAAGGCCACGGGAGGTACACCCGGGGTCCCCTGCAGCCTGTGGGTCTCCTTCCTTCAACACCTCCCCCTCACTGAAATTGTGCAAAATGAGAAGTTACATTTGAAGGGAACTTCCACAGCACAAAGGCCGAACAAGATTTAAAGCAACCTTCCCTGCCGTGTGTGAACTCCACTGTGAGGCTAGGAAGTGAAGGGCAAGGCTTTCCCTCTGGAGCTCTTTGGAGGGGCGGGGGCTCCGAGGAATAGACCAGATGCCATCTCCCCGGGGGGCTTTAGGGACCATGGTACTTGAAGACCAGAGAAGACGTGAAATTCCACGGTTCCCAGACTTTAAAAATATGTGTATTTGATTTATTTGAAAGGCAAAGTCACACACACACACACACACACACACACACACACAAGAGAGAGAGAGAGAGCTTCCATCTACTGGTTCACTCCCCAAATAGCCACAAGAGCTAGGTCTGGGCCTGGCTGACGTTAGCAACCTGGAAATCCATCCTGGTCTCTCACATGCATGACAGGGGCCCAAGCACTTGGGCTGTCCTCTGCAGCTTTCCCAGGCACATTAGCAAGGAGCTGGATGGGAAGTGGAGCAGCCAGGACTCGAACCGGCCCCTATATAGGTTGCTGGTGCCCACAGGTGGTGGCTTTATCCGCTACACCACAGCGCCAGCCCCAAAATAGGCACTCGTAAGCGAAGTCGTTTACTGTCTATTTCCTTAAATTATTTTTAATCCCTCCCTCCTTCCTTCCCACCCTTCCTCTACAAGTATTGCTAAGCGTGTGCTGTACACTAGGCACGTTTATACCATCTTTCCTTCTACAACACATCCTCCCCTCATACCAGAAAACTCGCGCACAGCTCAGAAGCAGGGGGATAGGTGGTTATACAGTGAAAGTTCAGCTGATGCGTGTGGGATCACTCCACCACGGAGAACTAGAACAGCAGGAGTGGAGGAGTGACCTTCAGCAGGAAGGGGAAAACCCTCAATGTGGCTTCTGTTTTGCTCAGAGCCCCCTCAGCTCTATTTTAAGACAATTTCAAATGCATGCCTGCACCTGGGGTTCACTCCCCAGAGAGATGCATCCCAGGAAGCAGGTTGCACTTCCTCCCGTGCCCACCTGGCTCAGAGTTCATGTGCACCTGCACCCTCGGAGCACCTGCAGCCAGCAGTCCCGGTGGCCGGGCTGTGCGGGTTTTCCCATCCCTGGAGGGACCGTCCCAGGTAGAGCAGAGCTCCCGGCCTGGGTCCCCCAGCTTTTCTCCCAAGAGCTAGGTTATTGTTTCTGTGCCTGCTCCATTGCCAGGCTGTCTAGGTTTTGCATGCCTGCCCAACCCTCCTACTTGGAGCCTGCTGTTTTGAGCGTGCCATTTTATAGAACACAAACTTTTGTGTGTACATTAGCATAAAACCTGTATTAAACTAATGCTTATTTTTAACTAAATGCTAATGCGACCATACCCATAGGCCACTACGGTGCTGTTGAAGACAGAACATCGAGCTATGTGCAAAAATCCCCACTTCAGAATAAGTGAACCAGAGTGAGTGCAGAGCGCCACGGAGAGTGTATCATTCATGGAGGGGTGGGAAAATCACCTTCAAAACAGCACGTGTCTTCTCTGTGGGGACGTGCAGCTCTCGGACAGTAAGTTGACAGGAAACCTGGCCGTGACCTTGTCTCTCAGTGGGGGGTGTCCTGCTCTGGCCACCTCTGGGCCCTGCCCTTGCACAAGTTCCTCTACGTAGACAGCACTACTCCTTCTAGACCAAACTCCGGAAGCTAGGATTCTCTTCCTCACGACCCCTGAAGCCATTCACAGGCCTGTATGGGCCTCTCTTCCGCACCCACGCTCCTGACACCTGCTGCCTTGGTGCACACTCAGAGCCCGAGCCACACCAGGGTAGGCAGGGAAGGCCCTGCCCCTAGACACGAGAGGCTGGCCGGGCACCAGAAGACAGAGGACACCCCACCTGGGTCCACCGGCCTTTTCCTTCTTGGTGTGCTTCTTGGTTATAATCAGATGCTCCCCGCTCACCGGGAAAGTGGAACTGGCAGGGTCTTCAGAGGTAACTCTTGATTATGGCTTCTGGGGACTAAATGGGGCAGGGGAGGGGGGCAACGAAGACAGAGGGGAACACGGCTTCGAGTCCTCTTAAGTGACAGGTGTCAATGACTTCCTACTTTTAAAGAAAGAAAGGGTATTTTGACGACCGTGAAGGGCCACCGGGTGAGAGTGGAATTCCCCAGAAGCAAAAGCCATAGCAATTAGTAGAATTTCCAGCCCACTTCCACCCACTGTCTCACATCCAGCACACACAAGCGAGCCTGAAGATGGCCCAGGAAAGTCCTGAGCAGGCCGTGTGCCGCCGCGCTTCGGGGCAGCTGGTCAGAACTGTCAGTCAGGGGGCCCGCAGACCAGGGGGTTTCCTGTGGGTGGAGCCTGGAGCAAGGGCCCTCGGCTGTTCTGAGATGTTCCCCAGCTGCCCTGCACCAATTCCAGGAAACCCGCCCGGGATTGTCAGAAAACCGCTACCTTGTCCTCAGCTGTGTTCAACAAAACTGGGCAGGACAGGGAGGGGGGCCGAGCCACCTGGTCATGAACGAAAGAGCTCAAAGCTGGGAGGTGAGGCTCCGAGGTGTGTGCGTCTCTGGCCCTGGGCGAGTCATCGGGCTCGCAACCAGGACGACCTTCTGTGTGAGGGCTGCTGTGACAAGCACGTGGGATAAACGACCCAGCGTGAAAAAGGGTCCGGAGACCTTGACGTACACCTCATCTTAGAAGAAGCTGCGCAGGGGACAAATAAGAACATGGAAAGATGTTCCCCACCTAAGTCATTGGGAAAATGCAAATTCCCACAACAAGGAGACAGCACTACCTGCCCAGGGGAATGGCGACAACACGAAATGCTGGGGAGGACGTGGCGCACCAGGAATTCTGCACGTCTGGTGGGAACGTGATGTACAACTGCAGCTTTGGAACTCAGGTGCACAGATTCCTGCGAAGACAAGCACGCGCTTAGCCGACGGGCCAGCAATGACCTGTGCTCCTTGTCCACCCAAGGGACTCAAAATCCTACATCCACACAAAAACACGCACAGCCATGTGCACGGTAGCTTTATTCTCATTACCAAAACTTGGACCAAGACATCCTGCAGTAGGTAAATGGATACACAGTGGTCCACCCTGCAGCCACCCAGCTCTATAAAGAAACGAGTTATCGAATTGTGAAAAGACACAGCACATACTTATCTGTATATTACTAAGTTAAAGAAACCGAAATGAACAGGCTCCACGCTGTGTGATGACAGCCCTATGGTGTTCTGGAAAAGGCGAAATTGTAGAGACAGCAAAATACCCAGGATTGCTGGAGGCTGGCGGGGTGGGGGTGGTGGGGGAGGAGGATGCACAGAGGGTTTTAGAGCAATGGAAATACTTTTTGTACTGTACTGCTGGAGACGTGTCTCACCCATTTTCCAAACCCACAGAACGTGCAACACCTAGAATAAATCCTGGGACCAGTATTGGGCGCAGCAGGGATCCCCACATCCTGATTCCGGTTTCCAGCTTCCTGCTAAGGCGCACCCTGGAAGCACCAGGTGACGGCACAGGTGCTTAGGTCCCTGGCCCTGGCTGGAGTCTGGGCTGGCCAAGACGCAGGTGTTGTGGGCCTTTGGAGGGCAAATCAGCCAACGAAAGGTCTCTTGTTTTCTCTGTCTCTGTCTTTCTGCCTCTCTTTGTCTCTTTGCCCTTCAAGTAAAAATAAATGAGTAAGTGAAGAGTCTCCTGTGGAAATGGCGGAGTGTGTTTTGCTGGCGTGTCCGTAGGGCTCCTCAGTCGTAGCGAAGGCATCGCTCTGGTGGGAGGATGCTGATGTGTGTCAGCTCTCAGGACAGGGACAGCTCAGATTTGCTGGGAGCCTGAAACTGTCCTAAATAATTAAGGCCTTTAAGCCATTTAAATGAGAAGATGAATATGAAAGCAATCTGTAAACCATAACTCAGATGCCACTTCCTCCAGGAAGCCTTCCCTGGTCCCCTATTCTGGCTGGGGGGTGTTACTGAATCTCTTACAGTTCACTGTGTTAACAGTTTTCATACCTATACACCAAATTATAACTTTTGATGTACCTAGAGGAAGAAATTGTTTTCCTTTCTAAAATCTTACTCATTTTTTTTAATTTTGAGAGTCAGAGAGACAGATCTCCCACTTGCCTGTCCACTCCCGCAAATGCCCTCAACAGCTGGGCCTGGGTGAGGACAAAGCAGGGAACCAGGTGCGCCACCCAGGTCTCCCACACGCGTGACAAGGATCCATCATCACCGCCTCCAGGGTGAGCAGTAGCAGGAAGCTGGAGTCAGGAGCACAGCCAAGACTCAAACCCAGGCTCTCCAGTCTGGGATGCGGGTGTTCCAACTGCTAGGCCAAATGTCTGCCCTGGGGTTTGCTTTTCTATTGCCAGATTCCATGACCACGTCCAGCATGTTGTAGGTATTTCATAATTACCCTGAAAGGTGGATAAGCCAATGACAGTTGTCCTCTGCCCCCGCCCCTCCACTCTAACTGTCCTGGGCACCCCTGGCCTCATCCTTGCTGTAAGCCCAGGGGAGCTGTGGCCATGACACAGGTTTGACCTGGATTCACACGGTCCCTCTCTGCCCTCCATCTGTGTTCTTCATGTGTACCATCGGGATCTGGACCCTAAGCCTCGAGGTGTCGGAAATGCATAGCACAAAACAAGATCACAATAAAACTATTAGCAGAGGAAAGAAAATCCCCTTGACTTTACACACACACACACACACACACACATATACACACCTCTTACTCAGATCTGCCCAGGGCCTTCTGAAGTCTTGGGACACGGATTTGAGTGTCAAGGGCCACAGTCTAGGCTGAACTCCTCTTCTGGGACAAGCCATGACTGATTTGTCCTCCTGGGCATCTCTTCAAGTGACAGGAACTCTCCGAGGCTTTGGGGAAAAGGGGCCAGCCCCAGTGTGCTGTGGTCTCCCAGCAAACTCAACAGAGACAACCTCTCAGCTGCTGGCTGAACACGTCCACCAGCCCTGAGTGACAGCTAGGAGGCGGAAGGTCTCTGTGGGCTGGAGGAGGAGCAGGCTGCGTGGATGAGGTGTGGTTTAAGAGAGACACGGAGGGTGCCATGATATTGCAAAGAGCTAACTGAGCAAGCGGGGCCAGCCATGGATAGCAGCCAGTAGACAGGTGGGACCGGCCTGGGAGAGGAAGCGGGAGCAATTGGGGGGGTGATTTTTTTTTCAAGAGTCCCAGGAAGTTTGGAGCAGGGAAAGTATGAGTGGGAGAAGGTGTTGCAGGCAGAAGGATCTTGTGGGGGGGCTGAGCTGAATCTGTTCTGGAAGGAGGGACACAGGGGACAAGCTGACGGTAATTCACACACCACTTCCTTGGCAGGGACCCCACTAAACAGGTGTCTAGCCAAGAGATGTCTGGGGGTAGATGTTGATGGCACTGGCCCTGTCCCCACCAGCTGCAAGTGGAGTTTCATTGCGACACCCACGTTTGCAAGATGAGTTACCGACCATTTTGCCTGCGTTACTCAGTTCCTTGAATGGCTTTTATTAGATACACAGCAGTCAGACTGGGAGTTCCTGGGACTTGTACTGCTAACCCAAGGAGTGTAGGATTCGTCGGTTTCTTGGTCTGTGAGGCCAGTACAAGTCCTGCCTATTGCATAGTGCACTTGCAAAAGCAAATGGAGATGGATGAGCTTTGGCTCAAGGCACCCCGGCATATCTGGGTAGCGTGCTGCACCTGCTGCAGCCCTGGTGTAGTAATGCTGGTGTTGGGCCCACCTGCTCTGGGCCCCGAGTCAGCTGTTTCCACCACGGCACAGCTGCAATCCTCATCAAATCCTGCCTTCCACTCCCCTAACTTCCTGCTCTCAGAAAAAGGACTGGGTAAGTAGAAGGACTTCCACAGAAGAGCCATGGTGGGGGGAGCAGCAATTTGGAGTCAGCTATGCTTCAGATCGTAGCCTGGCTCAACCACTTAACGTGTCGTCTAGACCATGGATCTCGTCTCTCTGGGTCTCGGTTTTCTCAGTGTGAAACAGGAAAACAGGCAGTCATTTGTCCTAATGCTTAAGATGCTCGTTAAGACACCCATATGCAGATCAGAATACCTGGGTTCAAGTCCTGGCTCTGCTAACGCAGACCCCGGGAGGCAGCAGATGAGGGTTCAGGTCGCTCTCACCTATGTGGAGACCCACGTTGAGTCCTCGGCTCCCAGCTTCAGCCCTGCCCAGCCACGGCTGTTGCAGGTATGGGGTGGGGGGGAGCGGGGATTCAAGTCCTCTCTGTGTCTGTCTGGCTCTCTCTTAAAAAACACGTTTTCTTTAAACTAAGAAATACATGGGGGAAGGCCGGCGCCACAGCTCAATAGGCTAATCCTCTGCCTGTGGCGCCGGCACACTGGGTTCTAGTCCCAGTTGGGGCGCTGGATTCTGTCCCGGTTGCCCCTCTTCCAGGCCAGCTCTCTGCTGTGGCCAGGGAGTGCAGTGGAGGATGGCCCAAGTGCTTGGGCCCTGCACCCCATGGGAGAGCAGGAGAAGCACCTGGCTCCTGCCTTCGGATCAGCGCGGTGCGCCGGCCGCAGCATGCCAGCCGCAGCGGCCATTGGAGGGTGAACCAACAGCAAAGGAAGACCTTTCTCTCTGTCTCTCTTTCTCTCACTGTCCACTCTGCCTGTCAAAAAAAAAAAAAAAAGAAAAAAGAAATACATGGTGGTTGGGGGGGGGGGGGGACAGAGCCCAGGTCCTGGAGTTCGCGGAAGCATTGAAACAGCAAATGCCTGCAGCAGGTGCTGTACAGAGGCGTCTTTGCTTACTCAGCTCCCAGGTGCGCTCTGCGCATCCCAGCCCCCTCTCCTGAGCCCTAGGTCCCGCCACGGGAAACAGTCTCAGTTCAGAATGGCGGGAGATAGGGAAATGTTGCTGTCAGATTCCACAGATCAAAAGCCCCTGGGCCCCAAAAATCCACAGCCAAAAAGAAAAAAAAAAAGCCTCAGCGTTCCTCCCCTTCTGCTGGGTTTATGACCCCCTCCCTCTGCTTTGCTCACCAGAGCTCCCTGTCTCGGGGCCTCAAGGTCTGCGAGGGCAGAGGGGAAGGAGACGGGTGCCAGCCCCTGCTCCACCAGCTGCCTGACTTCTCCAGCCACACCTGAGCTACCTGGGGCTCCGCGGCTCTCTTCACCTGCGGCTGAGGTTTCTGAGAGCGAATAGGTCAGTTCATGTGGCCAATTATTGTGCCCGTTACTAAGCACGGTGTAACAGAAGGTTCTGTCTCAAGCCAGCCCCTCTAGGGACAGATGGAGGTTTCACGCAGGAGGACGCATACAGGAAGACACACGAAGACAGACAGACACACACACACACACACACACACACACACACACGCACACGCACCAAGCATGCGTGGTTAGGTGGTTTCTAGAATAGGGACTGCAAGCAGAAGAGAGCAGTGAAAGAACTACTCAGTGAGCACCAGCAGGTGTGCAGAGAGGCCCTGACGCAACCGCACGCTCTCGCAGGTGAAGCCGGACGTAATGCGGCGCATGCTCTAAAACCCCGTTTGTTCCCATCACAAAGCAGGCACACGGAATGTGTGTTGTTGGGAGCCGGTGGCTGTCACTTGTCATCCAGTAGCAATGGCAACACGTACGAGGGCAGCTTGGGGAGGTTCCTGGCAAGTCCGTCTTAGTCTGCGTGTTGGTCACTGGGGTGAATGCGCTTCGTAAAAACTCATCGCAATTAGGAGCTGGACACACGGGTTACACTCATGATATTAAGTCCAGACACAGCAAGTTCATTGTAAGGAGCTTTATATTTAGAGCTGTACACTAGGATTCAGGCACTTCTCTGTATGTACAAGGGTGTACTTCATCAACCTCATAGAAAAAGGAAATTAAAAGCTCTGTTAATTTGTTCAGTTAATTTTTTTAGATGTATTTATTTGAAAGTCAGAGAGTCAGCGAGGGAGGGAGAGACAGAGACAGAGAGAGCCTCTATCTGCTGCTTCACTCCCCAAAACGTCATAACAGCCAGGTGTGGGCCAGGCCACAAGCAGGAGCCATCCAGGTCTCCCACACGGGTGGCAAGAGCCCAGGCATTTGGGTCATCTTCACTGCCTATCCTGGGGCATCAGCAGGGCCCTGAATGGGAAGTGGAGCAGCTGGTATTCGAACTCTCGAACTCCGATATGGGATGCTGGCATTGCAAGTGGTGGCTTAACCCACTGTGCCACAATGCAGGCCCCCCATGTTTTATACTACATGATTCCCATGAATTTTTTGAAGAATGCTCATGTATTATGTTGCCACAGAAAGTAGTGGTTTTTTTTTTTTTTTTTTTTTTTTTTTTTTTTTTTGACAGGCAGAGTGGACAGTGACAGAGAGAGACAGAGAGAAAGGTCTTCCTTTGCTGTTGGTTCACCCTCCAATGGCCGCCGTGGCCGGTGTGCTGTGGCCGGTGTACCGCGCTGATCCGATGGCAGGAGCCAGGTACTTATCCTGGTCTCCCATGGGGTGCAGGGCCCAAGTACTTGGGCCATCCTCCACTGCACTCCCTGGCCACAGCAGAGAGCTGGCCTGGAAGAGGGGCAACCGGGACAGAATCCAGCGCCCTGACCGGGACTAGAACCCGGTGTGCCGGCGCCGCAAGGCAGAGGATTAGCCTAGTGAAGCGCGGCGCCGGCCAGAAAGTAGTTGTATTAACAGAATGAAAAAAAAAAACACACACTAGGAGAAAATCTTTGCAAAGCACATAACTGATTATCCAAATATACAAGGAACCTGAGAATCAACAACAAGAAAAAAAAAATTAAAAATTGAGAAAAAGATCTGGAGAGACATCTCACCAAAAGTGATATAGAGATGACAAATCATCCCATGAGAACATCCTCAACACCATCTGTCACTGGGCAATCAGACTGAAACAGCAATGAGGCACTGCAACAGCTCAGATCCCGATACCAACAGCACCCAAGGCTGACAAGGAGGTGCAGTAGCAGGAACTCTTGTCCACTGCTCATGGCCATGCGAAACGGTACCTGCCACTTTGGAAGACAGTTGGGCAGTATCTCACGAAACTAAATACTCACTCCTTTCTCGTGATCCAGTAAGCATGTGCTTTGATATGTACCCAAAGGAACTGGAAACTGACACACCGATGTTTATATCAGCTTTACTCTTTTCTTAGAATTTATACATCTATTTGAAAGGCAGAATGAGAGAGAGAGAAAGGGGGAGAAAAGACAGAAAGATAGATCTTCTATCCACTGATTCACTTCCCAAGTGGCCAGAAGGATGAGGCTGGGCCAGGCTGAAACCAGGAACTCAGAATTCTGTCTGGGTCTCCCACATGGGTGGCAGGGACCCAAGAAGCTGGACCATCTTTTTTTTTTTTTTAATTTAATTTTATTTATTTGAAAGAGTTACCGAGAGAGGTAGAGACAGAGAAAGAGAGGTCTTCCATCCGCTGGTTCACTCTCCAGATGGCTGCAATGGCTGGAGCTGCATCAATACGAAGCCAGGAGCCAGGACTTCTTCTGGGTCTCCCATGCGGGTGCAGGGGCCCAAGGACTTGGGCCATCTTCCACTGCTTTCCAAGGCTATAGCAGAGAGCTGGATTGGAAGAGGAGCAGCCGGGACTAGAACTGGAGCCCATATGGGATGCTGGCGCTTCTGGCCAGGGCTTCAACCCGGCCCCAGACCATTTTTTAACATCTTCCCAGGCACATTAGCAGGGAGCTGGATTGGAAATACAGCAGCCAGGACCAGCACTCCCATACAAGATACCGTCTCTGCAAGCGGTGGCTTCACCCGCTGCACCACAGCGCCGGCCCCTTATGATCTTTATTCTTAATTGCCAAAACTTGGATGCAGCCAAGGTGTCTCGCAGCAGGTGAGTGGCTGAACAAACACCGGTACATTCAGACCTTGAAATATTATTTGTTGTTAAAGGAAGTGAGCTATCAGACCACAAGAAGACAGGGAGGAAGCTGACAGGCTGCTGAAGGAAAGAAGCCAATCGGAAAAGCCCATGTCCTGTATGATTCTAACCACAGGACAGACTGGGAAGGGCCAGACTGCATTAAAGGATCATTGGTTGCCGGAGACAACCACAGGGGATCATTAGAGCAGTGACCATCCCAGGGGACCCTGTAAGGGCTGGCACATGTCATCTTTGTCAAAACCCACAGAACCAACAGCAGGAGAGAGAGTGCATGCTGATGCTGCTGCAAACTGCTGACTTGAGTTAATAATAAGCAGTGATACTAGCTCATCAATTATAAGAAGTGCATCTCACCCCAGCAAGATGTTACTACCAGGGGAACTTGGAGGAGGGGGAGGGTGCAGATGGGAACTCTCTGTACTTTCCACTCCATCTTTCTGCAAACCTAAACCTGCTCAAATACCAATTCTATTTTTTTTTTTTTTTTCAAAAATAGTCCTGGTACCTTGAGGAGTTGCTTAACTTTTCTGGATCTTCATATCAGTCTCCTTATCTAGGAAGTGGAGAAGTTTAACAAAGCAACTCTTAGTGTCCCTCAGGTTGGGGGCAGCTGTCTGGGGTCTTCATTATAGAAGACAAAGACACTTATGCCACCCCCTCCCTCCAGCACTGGCAAGAATTCCAAAGGGTACTGGGGTTACAAGACAGCTCTGAGTGACACAGTTGTTGGGGCGGTCTTTGCGGGGCAAACATTTGAAGACCTACTATGCTCCCCCACTGGAATGGGTGCTGGAGATAAAACGACCGACAGCCCTGCTTTGCCCAGGCCTCAGAGCCTTCCCAGCATGGGGAGCTCTCAGTGCTCAGACCAGGAAGACCCCAGGCCTGGATCTCAGCACTCCGCAGTGCCCCGCCACATACGGGGACAAGACGCAAGCCAGACACCACCATGGAGGCATGGACACACTGCCGAGTGCTGCTGGGAGAGTGTTCTTCACAGGGGAGCGGGGACACGGGCGGGAGCAGCCGGCACAGCGCCAGCCTCCCTTCAAATCCACCATCTCCGACCTGGGTCAGCTTCCCGGCGCACGCTGGTAAGTGCATCTCGTTTCTCCATTTTCTTTCCCTCTTTTCAAACTTGCTGACCTCGTCAGACCTGCCTCAGCACCCCTTTGCACACACACATGCATACACACGCGCGCGCACACACACACACACGTGCGCACACACACTCTCAGCAGAGGGCAATCTTCCTCGGTTCCCGCCACCCTGCCTGCCACTCAGCAGCACCCCGCCTGCTGCTGCCGCCTTCTGTCCAACCTGTGGAAGCCGGGAGTCCACTTGTGTCTGTCCCTGACTATCCTCTCTCTCTCTCTCTCTCTCTCTCTCTGATCCGATTCCATGACCTCCAGAGCACTGTCAGAATGATGGATGGTCCTATCTTCCTAAAATACCCACTTTGCAGCAGGCATTGGCCCAGTGGATAAAATGCCCCTGCCCCACATCAGAGGGCCTGGGTTCAGTTCCGGCTCCGGCTCCTGACTCCAGCTGCCGGCTAATGCAGACCGTGGTGGGCAGTGGTAATGGCTCCAGTGGCTGTGTCCCCACCACTCATGCGGAAGGCCTGGACTGTGTTTTCAGCTTCCGGCTTCAGGCCTGGCCCAGGCCCAGCCATTGCAGGCATTTGGGAAATGAACCAGCAGATGGGCGCTCTCTGTCTCTTGGCTCCTAAAATTAATGAATTAATTTTTTTAAAAAAGATTTATTTGAAAGTCAGAGTTCCAAAAAGAGAAGGAGGGAGAGAAAGAGAGAGAAATGTTCTATCTGCTCGTTCACTCCCCAGATGGTTGCAATGGCCGGGGCTGGGCCAGGCCAAAGCCAGGAACCAGGAGCTCCATCCAGGTCTCCCACATGGGTGGCAGAGGTCTATGTACTTGGGCCGACCTCCACGGCTGTTCCAGGCCATTAACAGGGAGCTGGATTGAAGTGGAGCGGCTGGGACTTGAACTGGTGCCCATGTGTTTGCCAGGGTTGCAGGTGTTGGTTTTACCTGCTACGCCACAACACTGGCCCTGGGAGCCAGGAACTTAATCCAGGTCTCCCACACGGATAGCAGGGACTTGAGCCATCACCTGCTGCCTCCGAGGACAGGAAGCTGGAGTCGGGAGAGGAACCAGGTATCAAACACAGGTGCTCCTGCATGGGATGTGAATGTCTTAACCACTAGGCCAAACTCCTGCGCCACAGCTGTATAATCCTTTTCAGCCGTTGGTGATGTCCTCCATGGCCACTTCCTGGGGAAAGCACTCTCCAGGGCTGACCTCCTCCAAGCCCACCCAGCACTGTTCCTTCATCACACTGGGCCACGGTCCCTCTGAACTGCTCTCACGCCAGCCTGGACCAGAAGCCACCTGGCAGAAGTCTGCCGACGTGTCTCAGGGCCTCGGCACGCACAGGGCCCAGCACGTGGTTAATCTGTGAGCACCTTGTATCTATCACTGTTCTGTACCCTGAAGAGGCAAAGACTAAAAATAATAGCCCTAATCCTCTGCCTGCAGCGCCAGCACACCGGGTTCTAGTCCCGGTTGGGGCGCCGGATTCTGTCCCGGTTGCCCCTCTTCCAGGCCAGCTCTCTGCTGTGGCCCGGGAGGGCAGTGGAGGATGGCCCAAGTGCTTGGGCCCTGCACCCACATGGGAGACCAGGAGAAGCACCTGGCTCCTGGCTTCAGATCAGCATAGTGCGCCCGCCACAGCGCGCCGGCCGCAGCGGCCATTGGAGGGTGAACCAACGGTAAAAGGAAGACCTTTCTCTCTCTCTCTCTCTCTCTCTCTCTCTCTCTCTCACTAACTCTGCCTGTCAAATAATAATAATAATAATAATAATAATAATAGCCCTGCTAGAAGACCTGTGTGTAGGGAGGGTGAGAAAGGTTACAAGTGCCAGGGAAAACTGTGCCGTCGGAGGGTGAGAACGGGAACACAGGGGAGGGGATACACTTTCCCACCTCGGGTGATCGTCCACAGTGGGCGTTTCTTTAACCCTGTAACTTCATTTTGAAACAATTTCTGACATAGAAAAGTTGCCAAACTCTCCCGAGTTCCCTTACACGCTGTGGCCAGCATTCCCAAATATTGACAATTTAAGTAGCTGTAATCAGAGCCAGGACATTAACACTGATACAATACAATCTAACCTATAGACCTTCTTCAAACTTGCTTTGTTGTTGTTGTTATTATTATTATTTTACTATTGGTCTTTATCAGGCCCAACACCCAATCCTGGATCCCTGAACTGTATGTAGCTCTATGTGGGCTCACATGCTGGAGTTGTGTTTCCCAAATCTCTTTAATCTGGCACAGTGCCTTTCATTTTTCTTCCTTTCTTTGTGTATTCAAAAGTCAGAGTTACAGAGAGAGTGGGAGAGGTAGAGACAGAGAGATCTTCCACCTGCGGGCTCACTTCCAGATGTGGCAAGGTCCAGGGCTGGCTGGACCAGGTGGAAGCCAGAAGCAGGAGCTCCTTCCGGGTCTCCCATGTAGGCAGCAGGTACTTGCACCATTTTCCCAGGCTAATAGCAAGGAGCTGGATTGGAAGTGGAGCAGCAAAAAAAAAGGAAGTGGAGCAGCTGGGACACGGCTGACACCCATGAGGGATGCCAGCGTCGCAGGAGGTGGCTTAACCCACGAGGCCACTACACCAGCCCTAGTCCTTTCTTTTCCATTTGTCCTCTGTTTCTTGACCCCAACGCTGTTGAGCCTGGTTGTACGACATCCCTCCCTTTGGAGGTGTCTGACGGGTCCTACGATGAGACTGACCTGCCTCTGTGGCAGGAACATCCCGGCAGGGAGCTGTGTCTGCTTCAGTGCACAGAGCTGGGTTTCTGGAGTCAGAGGTTCTTGCTACGAGGGGTGTTAACTTTGGTCACTGAGTAAGGTATCGTCTACCAGATTTCTCCCCAGGAAAGCCAGAGAAATAAATCAGTGAACATCTTGGGGATCAATACTTCAAAACTACACAAATGGCCTATTTCTCTTCCCATTTTCACTCTATTTTTAGCATGCATTCACAAGTCTTATTACCACAATTATTAATTTGCCAAAATGTGCTTGTCTGCTTCTACAAAATTCCTTTTACATTTATTTACATCTGTTCATTAAAGTGTAATTAATAAGTTGTATTTATTAATTCTATAAGCAAGAGCTTTTCTATTTATATATCAATTTGATTATTTACTTGTATCAGTATGGACTCACGCATATATTTATTCTGTTCTATTCTACTGGCTATAACCTCTTACTTTCAGTTATCTTATTATTCAGATTGTCTCAACTTTGACTGCTAGGACAGAGTTGATTCTCTAAAAAAATCCCATTATTAAAAGAACCAAACTATATCAAAATGCATACTCTCAATAATGCAAATTAAAAAACCAACCTCAAACACCACTGTATAATTTTCTACTGTTCTTGGTCATTTAGGAGAAATGACTCTTGAACGATGAATAGGTACTTCCCAGGCAGAGCAGCAAGGGCATTCCTGGCAGAAGAAGCCGCTGTAGCAAAGGCACCGATGTGTGACGTGTCCTGGGTACCAACGAAAGGCACCCTGGCCCCAGGCAGGCAGAATGTAAATCCGGAGAGCAGAACTGGGGCCGGGTCCTGGCAGGGTCAGATGTCTGGCTCAGGGTCCATGTCTTGCGTGCAGGTGACGAGAGACTGCTGAGGATTTTTAAGTAGAAGAACAACACGCTTGGTTTTGTGATTTTAAATCCTTTCTCTGGCTTCATGAGAGGGAGAGATAAAAGGGGTGGAAGGCTCTAGACGGGGCAGTCAGCTGGAAGACCAGTGCAAAGGACTAGACACGAGATGGGAAGGCGCTGGGAGTCGGGATGGAGAGAAGGGGGCAGATTGGGAGACACCAGAGAGGCAGGATTGAGAGAGTCTGGTAACTGAATGAGTGGTGCAAGAGACAGTCTGGGGCGGCCCTGGGCTTTCTCACTCGGGGGGCTGGCGACCCAAGGTGGTAGTGTCCTTCCTGGGAACGGGAAAATGAAGAAAGGGTGGGACAGGCTTCTCCTCCTCTCCAGAACGTCCACCATGTTTCTCCTGGATAATCCGTGCTCATCCCGGCATGCCCTGTGGAGTTTGAGGGGCTTACGGGACAGCCAGATGGAGACGTCCAACAGGAAGCTGGAAGGCTGGGTCTGGTGCTCACGGCAGGGGTCTGGACTGAAGGTGTGGGTTTTGTCAGTCATGAAAGCAGACCAGATCCCTCAGGTAGAGAACGGTGTACAGGGAGAACTCAAGAGGTGCGAGGAGTCACCCCTGGGAAGGGCTAGGCTCCCAGTGGGCAGAACATGGGCCAGAGCTGATGCCTCAGAGAAGTCAGAGGGGAGAGCGACTGGATCTACTGCACTTGGCCATAAGGAAGCCATGGGGGGCCTATCTAGAGCAGTCTCACTGCGGGGAGATGGGGGACAGACGCCCAGCTGAAGTGGACTGGGCAGTGAACAGGAGAGGAAGAACCGGAGGCTGTGAGTTGGGACTGACCTCAATGGGGGCGGTGGGCAGCATCAGATGACAGGGGGCAGCTTCCCTCACTCAGCCTCACAGGGACAGACACGAACTCTTGCTTTTTCCTGTCCTCTTTAAATGAATGTATTTAAGCAGCAGAGGGATAGACAGAAAGATGAAGACAGCCCCCATCAGCTGATTCACTTCCCACACGCCCACAACAGCTGGAGCTGGGTCTAAGGATGAAGACAGGAGCCATCACCCCACCCAGGTCCCCCAAATGAGGGACAGGAATCCAGTCACTTCAGCGTTCACTGCTGCTCCATGCATCAGCAGGAAGCTGGGGTCAGGAGCCAGAGCCAGACAGCAGCCAGGTACTCAGATGCAGGACATGGGCATCATTAGTGTCCTAACTGCTAGGCTGAACGCTGGCCCCACACATGCACACTTTTCATCCAGATTCACCTGCTATGCTAACATTTTACCACATTTCCTGTATCATTTGCTCTTTCACACAAACAACTTTTTTATAGTATCATACATAATTATATAATTTAAAACTCTTTTGGGGGTCGGCGCTGGTTAAAGCCCTGGCCTGAAGCGCCGGCATCCCACATGGGTGCCGGTTCTAGTCCCGGCTGCTCCTCTGACTATCCAGCTCTCCTCTACGGCCTGGGATAGCAGTGGAGGATGGCCCAAGTCCTTGGATCCCTGCACCCATATGGGAGACCCAGAAGAGGCTCCTGGCTCCTGGCTTCAGATCGGTGTATTTTCGACCGCTGCGACCATCTGGGGAGTGAACCAGCGGATGGAAGACCTCTCTCTCTGTCTCTACCTCTCTCGGTAACTCTGTCTTTCAAATAAATAAAATAAATCTTTAAAAAAAAAAAACTGTTTTGGAACCACTTGAGGATAATTTATATACCGCATGGTCTTCTATCCCTAAATTCTTCATTGCGCATTTCCTACGAATAAAGATATCATACATTTAACCAACCACCGTACAGCTACCAATGAAAGAAATTTAACATTGATACAGCTCTTCTTACATAGTCTACTGTTTGTATTCCAGTTTTGGTAATGGACCCAATGTGTAGCATTTATACTTTATTGCACTTTTTCTCTTTGAGCACAGACTACAATCTAAGTAAGGTCAGGTGTTGCTTTGGCCATCATGTCGCTTTAGCTTCCTTTAATCTTGAACAGCATTTTCAAATAGATGGATTACTGGAGACACAATGCAAGCCACGTTTTAATTTAAAATTTTCTAGTATACGCATTAAAAAGTCAAAAGAAATAAGAGTAATTCATTTTAACCATGTATTTCTCTTTAGCTCAGTATCTCAAATATATTACCTCTTCCATTGTACATCAACATAAAAATTGTTAATGAGCTCTTTAACATTTTTTCCCTGCAAAGTCTCTGAAATCTACCATATGCTTTACAGTTCTGGCACAGCTCAGCCCGAGGGCCATGTTCCATGTGCTCATGAGCCACGTGTGGCTGGAGATTACCCCACTGGACTGGGTAGATAGGTGACATTTCCATGCTTTCCTTTTCCTTTTGTAACTTTTCCAAAGAGAATACAGTCCTCCCCTCTTTCTTTGTAGGTCAACTGCTCATCATGTGGGTTTTCTGATGTTTTTCTGTGACCAGATTTTCAGTGAGCATATGCTCATTGGGTATCCATACGTGACATGACCGTCTCAGGACACCACACAGGGGCATGCGGTTTCCACCTGTCCCTCATTGCTGGTGTTCATTATGATCACTTGGTCAATGAGTCCTCTTTGTTTCTCCCGTATATTTGTATATTAATATTTTATCTCCTTGTAATTTTTTAAGGGACAGGACCAAGACTCATGGAAGTGATGTGCCCATGGTTGCACAAGTGATAAGTGATAGAATTGGGATTTGAACCCATCTATTACCTTGATGGACAATGTCGATGAGCACTGGCCTGGGTCTTGGGTCATGACAATCACTTCTGAAATTTAGTGCCATGAAAAGAGAAGTTGTTGGGGTTTGATTTTGTTTTTGTTTTGTGTGACATAGAACCAGACAGGCAGACAGAGAGGGAGATCCCAAATTCATCCCTCAAATTCCCCAAAAGCCAAAATTGGGCCAGACTGAAGCTGGAATCCAGAGGCACAATCCAGGGCTCCTACATGGTTGGCAGGGACTCAACTGCTTGACCCATCACCTACTGCCTCCCAGGGTATAAACTGGAAACTGGAATTGGGTACACAGCCAGGACTCAAACCCACTCGGACTCAAACCCACTCTGACACAGACGTGGGCATCCCAAATGTCATCTTATCTACTAAGCCAAACACCTGCCCCTGTTGGAGTTTTGTTTTTTGTTTTTTTTTTTTTTTAATACTTCTAAGCTTCACTGATAGGGAATGGGGCCAAACCAAGATATGTAGGCACTGCCTATTAACTCAGTGCCCCTTCAAATCTCCGTTCATTAAATATTTGTTCAATATTCTTTGACTCAGCAGGGACGCTTCCAGAAATTTGAACTACAAATGTACTCACACATATAGAGATTAACATTTGCACAATCCATTACAGTATTATTTGCAAGAACAAAAGATTAGATCCACTAATGTCCAGCAATGGAGAACTGGTTAAATAAATTGTAGCATCACACAGCTGATGAAAATAATGCAGTGACTCTGCTTGTACGATGGAAATCCAGATCCAAGACACATCTATTAAAACAAAGAGTGAGGCTGGTGCTGTGGCATAGTGGATAAAGCTGCCACTGTGGTGTAGCGGGTAAAGCTGCTGCTTGCAGTGCCACATTCCATATGGGCGCCGGTTCTAGTCCCAGCTGCTCCATTTCTGATCCAGCTCTCTACTATGGCCTGGGAAAGCAGTGGAAGATGGCCCAAGTGCTTGAGCCCCTGCACCCACGTGGGAGACCTGGAAGAATCTCCTGGCTCCTGGCTTCGGATCGGCACAGTTCCAACCATTGTGGCCAATTGGGGAGTGAACTAGTGGATGGAAGACTCTCTCTCTACCTCTCCTACTCTCTGTGTGTAACTCTTTCAAATAAATAAATAAATCTTTAAGAAGAAACAAAGAGCAAGGTACAGAGCGTTGTGTGTTGTGTGTCACTCTTTGTGTGTGCTTTCTAACAACTAGCTACAATCATAGTTGATACTTACCGAGCACATGCCAAGCACATTCAAAGGGTTTTCCATTTAATCCTTACAACAATTCTAGAGGCAGGCACAGTACTTTCTCCATGTGACAAATACAACTTAGAATGGGAAACAGAAATGAGAATGATCTTTCTGCCTCTAATCCAAATGGCCGTGGGGTTAATTTAATTAGCAAACTACTCTGACTCATTTCAAAGCATGCTGGAGGAGACATCACAGATAAACCCACGCACACGGGACACACACACACACACACACAGACATGTGAGTTTGTTTACAGACAGGGTCCTGTAAAAGACACACGAGACACTGTCTATGAATGCTGCTTTAGCGAAGGCGTTGGGGTTGAGGGCCCCCAGAAAAGTGTACTCACTCATGCTTATTCAGTATCAACCGAAGACAGGCAGAAGAAGATGGAAAAATCATGGAGAGAAGCTCTCAGACAACTGGCATTAGATGTTCTGTACAAGTGGGCTTGCTAGTATCTTCCTTCAACTCATCGAGTTGTCCACACATAAACTGGCTGTTTCAGCCATTCCTCCCCTCAAAGTTTGTGTGTGCTCAGGTAAAACTTGTGGGAGGAGCAGAGCAGAGTAAATATTCTCTGCAGGTAAACAAAGACAGCAGAAAGGAACCAAGGGCCAGGCCCAACTCCTACTCTGGTCATTAACCAGGAAAGTCCCTGGCAGAAGTGAGGGGTGGAGAAAGACAGGAGTGTTACGCTAAAAGAAGTCCTCTGGCATGGAAACACAAAGAGTCGGGAAATCATGTTCCCATCTACTATTCCCAACTCTTTGTTCTCTGAGCTCACTGGAGTGGTCCACTGAGCATACGGTTGTTAAGGTGGTCCCTGTGAGTTTGGGTAGTCTTACTTCCACTGTCACAAGGAACTTTTCTCAATAGCAGTCACTGCTCCTGGGAGTGTCTTCCTGGAATCATAATGGCACAAAGTATGTTTGGCTGCCAGAAAGTCAACAACAATATAAAACATTTAAATTTGCTCTAGAGGCTGGCGATCCAATATGGGCACCAGTTAGAGACCCAGCTGCTCCACTTCTTATATATATATATATATATATATATATATATATATATATATATATTTTGACAGGCAGAGTGGACAGTGAGAGAGAGAGAGAGACAGAGAGAAAGGTCTTCCTTTACCATTGGTTCACCCTCCAATGGCCGCTGTGGCTGGCGCACCGCACTGATCCGAAGCCAGGAGCCAGGTGCTTCTCCTGGTCTCCCATGCAGGTGCAGGGCCCAAGCACTTGGGCCATCCTCCACTGCACTCCCAGCCACAGCAGAGTTGGACTAGAAGAGGAGCAACCGGGACAGAATCCGGCGCCCCGACCGGGACTAGAACCCGGTGTGCCGGCACCACAGGTGGAGGATTAGCCTATTGAGCTGTGGCGCCAGCCCTCAGCTGCTCCACTTCTGTTCCAGCTCTCTGCTATGGCCCCTGCACCTGCGTGGGAGACCCTGAGTAAGCTCTTGGCTCCTGGCTTCAGATCAGCCCAGCTCTGGCTGTTGCTGCCATTTGGGGAGTGAACCAGCAGATGAAGGATCTCTCTCTCTCTCTTTCTCTCTGCCTCTGCCTCTCTGTAACCCTGCCTTTCAAATAGGAAATGGATAAATCTTTAAAAATAAAATAAACAAATAAATAAAAAAATTTGCTCCAATGCCACTTAGTGTTTAGCTGGAAAATTAACTTCCATATCAATTTCCCATTGTAAATTAGGGATGAATATGGAGCCCAAAAGATTCAGTTCATTAGAGTTACAATGAAAGTAAGTTATATCATAAAAACATTCCAACAATAAAATCTCAACAAAGAGATAGCCCAAATTTAAATATAAATCCATTCCCATTAGGAATTTCTTGAAACACATGAAAGTATGAAGTCTAAATCCTTTTATAGGATAAAGTTAAAAGAAATTAACATCTAAAACAAAATCCAAAATCTGAAGTTTTAATGTTAAACTGAAGTTCAAATAAATTAAAGTCCTCCCAGATTTCTGATTCTGCTCAGCCTAAGCTGGCAGGGTCCTGCGTGTGGGAGTGGGGCTGGGGTTAAGCAGTGGTCATAGCCTGGGCCATCTCAAGTGCAAACAACTATCGTTCCTTCAGCCCCTTAGAAGTGATGGTGAGTGAGACTCTCATAAGCCTCACCTTAAAAATATCTGAACAGCCAACAAGTGGAACCCAATAAATGAACATTGTGCCAGCCTCACACGCAACAACCTCAGCATGTGGAGTGTTATCACAATCAACGTTATACTCCACAGACCCTGTGGGCAGTGTGCCCAAGGACTGGGGGAGAGACAAAGGATGCAAGGGAAAGACACAGATCAAGCAAATCTTTGTGGGGATTGGCGTTGTGGTGCAGCACTTGCAACGCCAACATCCCATATGGGAGCACTGGTTCAAGTCCCAGCTGCTCTGTCTGCAGAACCAGGTCCCTGCCAATGCACCTAGAGACAATGGAAGTACTTGGGCCCCTGCCGCTTACATAGGAAAACAGAATGGAGTTTTTGGTTTGGATCTGGCCCAGACCTGGCTGTTGTAGCCATTTGAGTAGTGACTAGCAGATGGAAGATCTTTGTCTCTCTCCCTCTCTCTCCTTCTGTCACTCTTTCAAGTAAATATGTAAATACATCTTTAAAAATTGAATTCTATAATATTTTGCAAATGCTATGCTCATACTTTCCTCTTCCTGATTCTGTTAGGACACCAGTCATGTAACATTAGACTGAGCTCTGGGGTCTGCTGGAACTCAGGAGGGCCAAATCTCAGCTTAAGTTACTTTTGCCATAGGCGAGTGTCAGATTGGAGTAGGTGGAGAAATACTGCATACACAGTCTTCTCTCTTAATGGACTATAAGGCCCAGGTAGGAGCAGACATTTGGTCTGGCAGTTAAGACACTCACAGAGTACCTGGGCTTAAGTTCTAGCTCTGACTCTTGATTCCAGGGTCCAGCTAACCGTACACTCGGAGGCAGCGGTGATGAAAAGTAATTGGGTTCCTGCATCCCCACATCAGAGACCTGGATTGAGTTCCTGGTTCCAGGCTTCCGCCTAGCCCAGCCCAGCCATTGTGGGTATGGCAAGGGATGAAGGGAATATACATATTTGAACTAACAGGAGAGAGCTTTCTCTTTTTAAAGAAAATATTTATTTATTAGAAAGGCAGAGTTATATATATATAGAGAGGGAGATCTTCCATCTGCTGGTTCACTCCCCAGATGGCCACAATGGCCAGTGAGGGGCCAGGCCGAAGCCAGGAGCTAGGAACTCCATCTAGATCTCCCTCATGGGTGGCAGGGGCTCAAGTACTTGGGCCACCTTCCACTGCTTCCCCAGGAGTATTAGCAGAGAGCTGGATGGGAAGTGGGAGACCACAGTTCATGAGGGATGCTGGTGCTGCTGGCTGTGGCTTAACCTGCTGAGACACAATGCTAATCTCGGGGTCTCTCTCTCTATCTCTCTCCCACTAAAATAATTTTTAAAAAATTTTGTTGCCTTTGCTCTAACTTTAGCAACTTGCAGTAATAGTAGCTCCAATTACTTGGTCTTCCGTCTCGAGTTCCTTTCGCCTGAGACTAAAAATAGTCTAACCTCTTAATGTCTACTTCCTTTGTGGCCCCAGGGTAGGCATCCCACAGCAGCAGCGTCACCCACACAATTGCTACTGAGAGATCCAGGGCCATGACACCTGTCTCCCCAGAGAGATCCCCTCCCGCCCCGGTTACGCCTACTGGCGGATCCCTCTGGCCAAGTCCTTCTGAATGCTGAGTTGAGGCTTCTGAAATCTGAGGTCCAAGCAGCTTGGTAAGCACCAACTGCCCTGCTTTTATTTTTTTAAGATTTATTTATTTATAAGGTAGAGTTAGAGAGAGAGAGAGAGAGAGGTATCTTCCATCTACTGGTTCCCTCCCCAAATGGCTACAAGGGTCAGACCAAAGACGGGAACCTGGAACTCCATTCTAGTCTCTCACACAGGTCCAAGGGCTCAACACTTGGGCAATCCCCCACTGCTTTCCCAGGCCATTAGCAGGGAGCTGGATCAGAAGTGGAGCAGCTGGGACTCGAACTGGTGCCCATGTGGGATGCTGGCACCGCAGATGACAGCTGTACCTGCTGCGCCACAGTGCTGGCCTCATCCCTCCTTGTGTTTCTCAAGATATTCCTTCTCAAAGCTGCTGAAGAATGTCAGCCCTTCAAACATCATTTATTCCATCATTTCTTTCTTTGCAATGGTGGGACATGGCTCCAGTGTCTTCTTTCTCTTGATCATCCCCTAATTCTTTTGGAAAAGTTCAATATTGTATCATATTTACCTATTGTCTAAGTCAATCTATTTATTTCTTAGAAAATCACTCCCTTCTTTTGTTTCCCAATAATTGTTTTCTGAATGTCACCCCCTAGGCACTTTTTTCTTAGGAGATTTCTCATAATGAGAGATATGAAAGATTTATTCTGAGTCTGCTCAAAGTAATTACTAGGGCGGGCACTGCGGTGCCACACCTCATGTGGGAGTACCAGTTTGAGTCCCGGCTCCTCTGCTTCCTATCCAGTTTCTTACTAATGCTCCCGGGGAAGCAGCGGGCAGCGGACGATGGCTCACAGACTTGGGTCCCTGTCACTCATGTGAGAGACCAGGATGGAACTCTGGGCTCCTGGCTTCAGCCTAGCCCTAGCCATTGTGACCAACTGGAGAGTGACTCTCTCTCTCTCTCTCTCTCTCTCTCTCTCTCTCTCACACACACACACACAGAGAGAGAGAGAGAGAGAGAGACTGTTCCTTTCAAATAAGTAAATCCATAAATACATACATACATACATACATCTTGTTTTTTTCAAAGTAGGCACTAATAAGCCAAGTCTTGCCTGTCTTCTCGGTTGGACAAACCCCACCCAGAGCTGTTCGCCCATCTGGAGTGGACTCCAGGCCTGGCCTTCTGCCCTCCTGCTGCCCGGCTGCACCTCCATATGTCTCCCATTTCCTTGAGCGACCAAATTCTGTGGATTTCTCGGGTATTCGCTTAGGGACAGGCATTTCCTGGGCACCAGGAAGCTCACACAGTGGTTTTCTGGGTATTTCACACTGGGCTCTACAGCCTCACATTCTAAGTTTGTCCAAATGCCTGTAACCACTGCGGAGAAGTGTCCCGGCCTTGAAGGCAGGTGTCGTGCTAGCCTTCTTACGAGGCATTCGCACTCAAGACCAAAGAGGACACTTCTCAAATTTTCCCAAATCCTGGCAACTCCCCAAAGCCATTCTAGTCTGCTCTCTGTCAGTCTGCTTCTCTTCTCCCACTGGGCTTCACTGGCATCCGGGTCCCCTCCGTAGGAGCCGTTAGCCTTGGCTTTTCAATAACGTGCAGCTTTTCTCTACCCCAGCCTTAGGCGTTGTTCTGTTTCTGCTCAGGAGCTTCCTCACTTTTTTTTTTTTTTTTCTTAATAAGACCTACTCACTCTGCGGGTGAAGCCACAGCTTGCATGGCTGACATTTCGAGTTTATATTAGAAACCTGTTGAGCACCACTCTGACATCACGCGATGGGGTTTTCTTTTGAGACTGCAGGCGACTTATTTCCTCTGTAGTTCCCTCACTGGGTCCCAAAGACAATTCTTAAAGGGACATAAAAGAAGAAGAGAATTTTGAGTAGCTTCTCTTACGTCGCCTGAAGACGCCTGCCGGGGACACCCTGAGACTTACACTCACTGTTGCTATGCAATGCTTGCAGAACCTCAGTTCGAAGTCCCGGACAGCTGGCTTGAAGCCCCACTACACCGTAGAAGGGTCCGCTCCCTGGCTTCCAAAGCACCTGCCTCTGAAATGCTCTCGTTTTTTTCTGTTGTTTTTTTTCTTGAATAGAACAAACACATCAGCTTTATAAAGATTTATTTATTTATTTATTTATTTGAGAAGAGAGAGAGAATCTTCCATCTGCTCATTCACTCCCCAAACGCCCCCAATGGCCAGGGCTGGTCCAGGCCAACGCTAGGAGCCTGGAACTCCATCCGGGTCTCCCACGTGGGTGGCAGGGGCCCAAGTCCTCAGGTCATCTTCTGCTGCTTTTCCAGCTGCCTTAGCAGGGAGCTGGGTCAGAAACGAAGCAGCTGGGTCTCCAAGGCAGCCTAGCTCACTGCGCCACGGTGCCGGCCCCTCCCATTTCTTTTGGATCACATGTTTCTCCCAGCTCTTTTGCCCGCACTCCATCTGGAAATGACCATCCTTGCTACAGTCCAGCCTGCTGCTCTGCCTGGGTAAAACGGCTGCTTGCTTGGATAAACCAGGCTTCAGCAGCAGAGCCCCACCAAGGTGAGGGTCTCCCTTGGCCTGTGTTTACTGAAGCCTAAAGCTACCTGCCCGGGCTACCTGTTGAAAGCTCACTGAGTTATAAAACACTGAGAACAAATGCAACTCTACACGACAATGTGGATCTCATAAACAGAGAATGGAGGGAAAGAAGCGGGACACAGCCTGTGTATATGTAAACTACAAAAGCCAACAAAAGTCTTCCCAGGAGTAGAAGTCGGGATATTAGTCAGTGGGCCGTGCTGGTAATGTTCTGTCTCTTGATCCAGGTACTGGTTATATAAGAGGGTTCAGTTTATGAAAACTCGTCAAATGGTACACCTGTGACATGTGCACTCTAAAAAAAGTTAAGGTGTTCTTTAATCAATTTTAAAAAAAAAAAAAAGACTTATTTATTTTATTAGAGAGGCAGAGGCAGAGAGAAAGAGAAGTCTTCCATCTATTGGTTCACTCCCCAATCTGCCGCAACGGCCGGAGCGAGGCCAATCTGAAGCCAGGATCCAGGAGCTTCTTTCTGGTCTCCCATGCAGGTACAGGGGCCCAAGGACTTGGGCCATCTTCTACTGCTTTCCCAGGCCATAGCAGAGAGCTGGATTGGAAGTGGAGCAGCCAGGACATGAACCAGCACCCACATGGGATGCCAGCACTGCAGGTGATGGCTTTACCCACTGCGCCACAGCGCCGCCCCCTCCCCCTCAAAAAAGTCACTGTTTTTAAAGCCTCCTGCACAGCGGATACTACCATTGCAAGGTGAAAGCCCTGAGTGTCCCAGTTGCTAAAGCCTAACGCCACTTGCGAAGCCTCAATAGATACAAGCCACAGGCTCTGGCAGTTGTTACCGTTTCTCAAGGCTCTGTGCTCATTACTGAAAAGCCAGAGTTTGGGAAGTGTAATGCATTGAACCGAGCACCTGGGAGCCCAACAGTTGGGACTCAAAATTCTGCCTCGGTTACTGATAAAACCATATTAGGTGATGCACTTTACATGCCCAACCAGCTAGCAAAAAATGCCAGAGAATCACATTTGCTTCCCCGAACTGCAGACCTTCCTAGCAGGTGCTGGAGTCGGCTCTGAGGTGCTGACTGCTTGCTCAGGAATAGCGAAGATCACATTTTCTCCAGAAAAGGTTCAACGGGCGGTAAGGGGTGCCGGGTGCTTCCTGGGGAGGATGCAACCACCGTGCTGTCCACTGCCCCGAGCAAGGCAGCTCCGGCCCCACACTTGCACACCCGCATTCAGCAAGAGCTGATTCATTAACATCTGCCCGCCTCACAGAGCAGATTCAGGGCTATCCATTATGACGTGAATATGCCTTGGCATGTCACCTACACAAAGACACATCAAGTGGCTTCTCAAAGTATCCTGGCCATGTATACCGCTGGCCCTAAGAGTTGCTGTTGCTGGGAAAACAGTTTGTGCTGTAGTATGTCACTGACATTTCTAAAACACCTTACAGCACGCTGTGGCTCCCACCTGCTTGCTTGCTCTGCCCCTGCGCTCTGCTATGGAAACCAGTGCACAGGTGTTCTTGTCCCGTGCACGGACTCTGCCAACCTGCAGAACCAAGAACAGCCTGAACAACTTCCTGCAAGGAAGACTTCTCCATGACAATTCTCCCTTCTAACATAATCCACAGAGCCAGACCCTGAAAACAGTTGGGACAAATAGCAGGTACAGGTCACCTTTGGATAAGCCCCTCCAAATTGTCATCTCCAATTGTCAAATCGCCAACTCCAATGGAGGTTTTTGCTGTCACTTATGTCACCCTCTCCTGAGCCACTCAACCTGCACAGAATCTGTATTCCAAAGCTGTTTTTCTCTCTCCCTACAGAATCCCACTTTTGTGGGAGATGCAAATGAAATCCATAATGAGATATCGCCTCACTCCTGTTAGAATGTCTATTATCAAAAAGAAGAAAGATAGCATGGTTGTCGAGGAAGTAGAGCAAAGAGAATCCTCTTAGGTTGTTGATGGGAATGTAAATCAGTGCAGGCATCCAGGAAACAGTGTGGCACTTCCTCAAACACTAAAAATAGAGTGAGCACATGATCCAACCATCTCACCGCTGGATATTTGCCCGAAAGAACTGAAATCGACTTGTCCAACAGATGTCTGCACTCCCAAGTTCACTGCAGCACGATTCATAATGGAATCAACCTAAGTGTCCATCAAAAGAAGGTTTTGCAAAGGGAGTATACAGGAGGAGCACCTAGTGGTTCATATGCTGCTTGAGGGGCCGGCGCTGTGGCGCAGCAGGTTAAGCCTCTGCCTACGATGCTGGCATCCCATATGTGCACCGGTTCAAGACCCGGCTGCTCCACTGCTGATCCAGATCCTTGCTAATGCTCCTGGGAAAGCAGCGGAAGATGGCCCAAGTGCTTGGGCCCCTGTACCCATGTGGGAGACTGGGATGAAGCTCCTGGTTTCTGGCACAGGCCTGGCCCAGCCCCAGCCATTGCTGCCATTTGGGGAGTGAACTAGTAGATGGAAGATCTCTCTCTCTCTCTCTGCCTTTCAAATAAATAAATCTTTTTTTAAAAACATGCTGCCTGAGGCACATGTATTTCATATCAGAGTGCCTGATTCAAGATCTGGCTCCTCTACTTCAGATCCAGATTCCTGCTAATGTGCACTGTGGGAGGCGAGCTGGATTGGGTTCTGGGCTTCTGGCTTTGATCTGGCATAGACCTGGCTGTTGTGGGCAGATATCTGGAGAGTGAACCAGTAGATGGGACCTTCCTTTCTGTCTCTCTGCCTTTCAAAGAAGTTGAAAATAAATAAATTTGAGAATAATATTAATGTGGCATATATACGCAATGAAATACAACTTAGTCTTTAGAAGGGAAGAAACACTGCCATTGGCAACATTGGAGGACATTATGCTAAGTGAAATAAGCCACAGAAAGACAAATATTTCACTTTCTCACTTTGATGTTGAATTTTAAAACAATAAACATGGGGGCTGGCGCCATGGTGCAGTGGGTTAATCCTCTGCCTGTGGTACCAGCATACCATAGGGGCACTGGTTCTAGTCCCAGCTGCTCCTCTTCAGATCCAACTCTCTGCTGTGGCCTGGGAAAGCAGTAGGAGACAGCCCAAACACTTGGGCTCCTGCACCCACATGGGAGACCCACAAGAAGCTCCTGGCTTCTGGCTTCCACCTGTCCCAGCCCTGGCCATTGCAGCTATCTGGGGAGTGAACCAGCGGATGGAAGGCCTCTCTCTCTCTGTCTCGCCCTCTGTCTATAACTCTACCTCTTAAATAAATTTAAAAAAACTTTTTTAAAAAATTAAAAAATAAACATGTAATAAACAATAAAAAAAGAGGTTGGGGAGTGAGGGCAATGGAGCGATGATCACGCAAGGGCACCCTGGGGCTGGCGTCCTGCTGCAACCACCCTGGCTTCCCATATCAGACAGAGTGCTGGTTCCAGTCCCAGCTGCCCCACTTCCCATCCAGTTTCCTGTGAATGTGTCTGGAAAGGCAGTGGAAGATGATCCAAGTGCTTGGGCCCCTGCACCCACATGGGAGACCCGGAAGACGCTCCTGGCTCCTGGCTTCGGATGGGCGCAGTTCCAGCTGTTATGGCCATCTGGGGAGTGAACCAGCGGATGGAAGACCTCTCTCTCTCTCTCTCTCTTTGTAGCTCTGCCTCTCAAATAAATAGATTAAAAAACTTTTTTAAAAGATTATTTATTTATTTGAAAGTCAGAGTTACACAGAGAGAAGAGGCAGAGAGAGAGAGAGAGAGAGGTCTTCCATCTTTCGGTTCACTCCCCAATTGGCTGCAATGGCCAGAGCTGTGCCTATCTGAAGCAAGGGACCAGGAGCTTCTTCCGGGTCTCCCACACAGGTGCAAGGACTTGGGCCATCTTCCACTGCTTTCCCAGGCAATAGCAGAGAGCTGGATTGGAAGTGGAGCAGCCAGGACATGAACCGGCACCCATATGGGATGTCAGCACTGCAGAACGGGGCTTTAACCCACTGCGCCACAGCGCCGGCCCCAAATTCTATTTTCCATGAACATTTTGAAGTAACTTCTACAGTAAAAATATCAGTATGGCAAAAGTTACAGCATTTGCAACTATTTGAATTTTTTTTTCTTTTTAAGGTTCACTTATTATTTATTTGAAAGGCAGAGTGACGGGGCGGGTTGGGGTGGGGAGAGGCCAAGAGACAGGTATCTTTCATCTGCTGGTTCCTTCCCCCAAATAACTACAACTGCCAGGGCTGAGCCAGGTCAAAACCCAGAGCCAGGAGCTCCATCCGGGTCTCCCACACGAGTGGCAGGGGCCCAAGCACTGGGCCATCCGCCCCTCTCTCCCCAGGTGCACTGGCAGGAAGCTGGATCCGAAGTGGAGCCAGAACGGGATGGCGGCGAGCAAAGTGGCCGCTTAACCTGCTGTACCATAAAGCCGCCCCACAACTGTTTACATTTATGATGAAAAATTTTAGAAGGGTCATTTTCAAAATCCTCTTCCAACTTACCTTAGCGCGTGAGAAGGCCGGGTTTCCGGAAGCATCTCTCCTCCCCAGGCAGGAACTTCCGGTGTCTCTGAGGCGGCGACTGCCTCGCCCAAGTCGGCCGCCAGGGCCGTGAGGCTGCAGCCTTCCCCACTGCCCACCAGCCCCTCTCGCCTTCCCTCGGCCTCTCACCCTGTCAGGGGCATGTCATGCTCTCACCGGCTACTTTGTCATCGAAGGCTCCCTCTTTTGCAGGAAACTGGCCCCTTCTCTCCCCACCCCTCCCTCACCTTCCCATGCACCTCTTCTCCCCCTGCCTTTCCTCTCCCGAGTCCTCCCAGGCCCCTGGACACCCCTGACGCCCACCCCGGCTTGAGGAGCGCGGTGGCGGCCCCGCGGGAGGTGGGCCCGGGTCGCACATCACACACGTTATGTAATTCCAGCCTGCACGCGCACAGCGGCCTCCTCTTGCCTTTCATCAGCCGAGGAGCCGAGGAGGGGAAGATGTGACCTTATCTGCAAGGCATCTGAGGCCAGGGGTGCCCGGGGCTCCCACCCAGGCCTCCCCGTGCCCCTGCCCCCTGCAGGAGGGGCACCCTGGGCCACCCGACTGCAGGGCTTGGGAGGAGGCGGGAGCTCACTTCTGGGAGAGGGGCGACCAGGACAGGAGTGAACGCGGCTAGACGTTCCCCCAAACTGGAATCCCCTCCACAGAGCTACACACATACACACACACACACTTTCAAAAACGCATTCACACACTCAAAAACACACTCACACTCAAAACCACATTCACACACTCAAAAACATACACCCACACACTTTCACACACTCACACGCTCAAAACATACACATAGTCAAAAACATACACTCTCATACTCAAAGACACATATTCAAAAATGGTTTCACACACAAAAACATACACTCACACGTTCAAAAACACACACACATTGAAAAACATACACACTCACACACACACCCTCGAAAACATGCACTCACAAACTCACATTCTCAAAAACACACAAGCACACACATACACACTCAAAAACAAACACACACTCAAAAACATACACTCAAACACACTTAGAAACACACAAACTCTCACACACACACAGGTGGCCCAGGTGCAGCTGCTCCTCCCCACTTGCCCCCACTCCCCCCCCCCCAATTATCATCAAAAGGCAGGAATGAAGGTAGGGCTGGCTTGTGGGCTCTTTCCTCCAGGCACCGTCTCAGGGCAGGACATAACCCGGAATCCCCGCACTGGCGTGGGTGGACTCCACACACCTGAGGAACCCCTGTTCTGAGCTCCTAGTCCACTCTGGCGCTGGGAGCGTGGTGGTCTCTTCCTGCACTTGAGGTGGTGTCCGAATCTCCTATACTGGAGCTTCATTCTTCTGGGATCTCACCCCGATCTTCTGCTCTAAGTTCCCAAAGAGCTGTGTTGTGTCCTCGGTTTACTGTCTACACATTCCAGTCATCCAGCCACCAAGTAACGGAAAATAAGGAAGAGAGGCAGATTTGCTGTCCTCCCATGTTAAACGCGTTCTACCCCTCCTCTCCACACACACACAGCCCCACCACCTCCGCCACCGGTCACCCTTTCCCAATCACAGTCTCTGAAGTCACCCCTCCACCGGCTTCTCACGACTGGACGCCATTTCGTTTCCTTGTTTATTATCTGGAGTGCTCCCATCGCCCCCCCCCACACACACACAGGAGCATGAGTTGCACAGAGGAGTGACTGTGCCAGTCTCCCCGTTTGAGCAGCCTCGGAATTTGCCCAGCATCCAGAAAGCACAGCTATTGGACAGCCGGTGCTGCTGACACCTGGTGCCCTCTGCAACCTTCCCCATTGGCGCTTTTCATATTAAATTTATGTGTAATATATAAACCTATATGTTAGTAGTTAACATACTAGACATATATTCTGTATCTATGAGTGTATGCATTTTAAGTCTGTATTTGTGTTTATTTCTATATTACATGTGTATGTGTATTTATATATTTACAACTCATAATTGTCAATGTCTTCTATACCAGACTAGGAGCTACTCAAGGATGTTGACATGTCTTGAGGCCTTTTGTTAATTTTATTTTTACTTATCTATTTGAGAGGCACACAGATTGAGAAAGAGAGACAGACAGACAGACCTAACTCCCAACTACTGGTTCACTTCCTAAGTGAAAGCAATGGCTGGAGCTGGAAGGGGGCCGAAGCTGGGAGCTGGGAACATGACCCAGGTTCTCCCACATGAATGGCAGGAATCCCATTACCTGAGCCATCCCCACCGCCTCCCACAGTCTGCATAGGAGGGAAGTTGGAGCCGGAGCCACAGCTTGCAACGGAACCCAGGTACTCTGAGTTGGGATGTGGACGCCGTCATTAGGCTAATACCTGCCCTGTAAGCCTTCTTAATGCTGCAGAATTAGGAAGGACACCCGCCACCTCCCTTCCTGTTCCTTCTCCAGCTTTGCTTGCCCATTCTACAGGATCCAGCTGGTATACTTCCTCCCGAGAGCTTTTCCTGCTTCCTTCAGCGAAGTGTCTGGCTCCTGCCGCCACATTCCTCCTACAGCTTGTGTACACATCTTTATCATAACTCTCAACCATTTTACTCTAGTTGTTTGCCTTCATGCATAGTTTCTCCATTGGATCAGGTACTCTTCTCAAGATCAAAACTATGTATTGTTGGAGCTGGCCTGGTGGCTCAGCTGGTTAAACCATCGCTTGCAACACCAGCATCCTACATCAGGGCGATGGGTCAAGTCCCAGCTGCTCCACTTGTGATCCAGCTCCCTGCTGATGTGCCTGGGGAGGCAGCAGGAGATGGCCCAAGAGCTTGGACCCCCGCCACCCACTTGGGAGACCCAGATGGTGTTCCTGGCTCCTGATTTTGGCTGGGTTGCAACCATGTGGAAAGTGAACAAACTGATAGAAGAGCCCCCTCTCTCTCTCCCTCTCTCTCTGTTGCTCTTTTAAATAAATAAAATTTATTGAAAAACACATGTATTCTTCATTTACACAGTCCTGTTTCTAGCATAGCTCCTAATACCTTTTAGGTTCACATCAACTGTTAATTGACTTGGTTCTCCACACCATAAGGAGCACCAGTAGAACACCCACAATACAGGACAAGCTAAGGTTTGGGAAGTCATTGCCAACCTGATGCAGGAAAGCAGGTCCCGTGTCGAGGGCTGGCTTTGTCAGCCTTCTGCCCATGCACACAGCTGAGATCACACCCACCATGGACAGCCTCTGGCTCTGTTATTATAGCCCCCTCTCACCATCCCCAGTGCCACTTCCACTCTTGTCCTGAGCAACACCAGGTCTGTTTGTATGGGATGGTTCATTCCTTTTGTGTCATTAGACCACATCAGTAGGACTCCAAGCCTCAAAGAATACCTCACTGGGGAAATCACAAACAAAAGGAGACCCACAGAAAAGTAGGAGCTGGCCAGGCAAAGGAAAGTGAACAAGACTATTGAAGATGGAGGAAGTAATACAACCACCACAGCAATGGCCACCTCATATTCCGCCTTCATGGCAATGGAGAGTGACAGAAAACCATGGAGCTAGTGTCGTTGCTAAAGGGACAGCCAGTGTTCAGCTACAACATATTGTGGCCAGGCCAGAATGGTGGGAGGAGGGGTGTTCACGTTTATCCCAATTTTTCAAAAGAATCTGTAAACCTGGGTTTTTATGAGAAATTCCTTGATTTTACATGTTGGCTCAGCTTAAAAAAACAAACTATATGTGCCAAATAAAACACACCTGTGGGTTTTAATGGGCCAAAAAGCAGCCAATTTGGGGGAGAGAGAGGGAGGCACACACACAAACACACACACACACACACACACACACACACACACACCCCAGATCTTCCATCCACTGATTCACTCCCCAAGTGTCTGTAATGTATGAGTTAGGAAGTGACTGGCAGTGAGCAAAGGTAGAGACCAGAGAAGGAGAAAGACATCAAGGCTTGTTAAGGAGACTCACTGGCAATTGAAGGCCATTGGAGGATCCTAAATACAATCAGATTTGTGCTGGGTGCAACCTGGCGAATCCACAGGAAGCCATCAACAGCAGAAGTAGAAAGACCACGATGCAGACATGATTGCAATAGCACAGGTGAGATTTGCAGTGGTCTCTGGTGGCAGCAGTGAGGAAAGAGACAAGTAGATGCATGGGAGGGAGAGCTTCTGGATCTAGACTCACAGGACGCTGCGTTTGGTTGGCTGTAAAGTGAGAGTAGAGAAAAGGAAGAGCCAAGAATGCTGTCCAGGCTTCAGGCTGTGTGGACTCGCAGGTCGGGTAACAAGACAGGAAACACGCAGTTTGAGGAGAAAGGTGAGCTTCATTTTGACTATGCTGAAGGCAAGTTTGCAGAGATACATCCAAATGAAAATTTCAGCGGGGCAACTGGAGTTCAACAAAAGAAAGCTGTGTAAAAATATCCAGGGCTGGCCGGCGCCGCACTAGGCTAATCCTCACTAGGCTAATCCTCCACCTTGCTGCGCCGGCATACCGGGTTCTAGTCCCGGTCGGGGCGCCGGATTCTGTCCCGGTTGCCCCTCTTCCAGGCCAGCTCTCTGTTGTGGCCCAGGAGTGCAGTGGAGGATGGCCCAAGTGCTTGGGCCCTGCACCCCATGGGAGACCAGGAGAAGCACCTGGCTCCTGCCTTCGGGTCAGCGTGGTGCGCCGGCCGCAGCACGCCAGCCGTGGCGGCCATTGGAGGGTGAACCAACGGCAAAAGGAAGACCTTTCTCTCTGTCTCTCTCTCTCACTGTCCACTCTGCCTGTCACACACACACACACAAATATATATATATATATCCAGGGCTGGGACCTGATGGGAGACAGATCCTCTCCCAGACTCACGTCCTTGTTCGCAGTGGTAGGCTCTCTCTGGATGTTGACCCAAGGCTTCCCTGGGTTCCTTGCCATGTGGACCTCCCCAACATAGCAGCTTCCTTCAGCAAGCATAGCATAGCATGGCATAGCAGGTGAAGCTGCCACCTGCAGTGCAAGCATCCCATATGGGCACCTGTTCAAGTCCCGGCTGCTCCACTTCCGATCCAGTTCTCTGCTTTGGCCTAGGAAAGCAGTACAAGATGGCCCAAGTCCTTGGGCCCCTGCAGAAAAGGAGCTGTTGCTGTTGTTCAACAGGTTAAACCATCACTTGTGCCATGGGCATCCCATGTCGGGGGGCCAGTTCAAGTCCCAGCTGCTCTGCTTCCCATCCAGCTCCCAGCTAATGTACCTGGGGAAGCAGCAGAAGATGGCCTAAGTGCTTAGGAGACCTGGGTGGAGTTCCTGGCTCTGCTGTGGCCATTTGAAGAGTGAACGAGCTGATGGAAGATGTCTCCCTCCCTCTCTCTCTCTCTGTCTATACCTCTCTCTATCCCTATTCCCCTGTCATTCTGCCTTTCAATAAAATAAGTCTTTAGGAAAAAAAAGGCAATAGAGTCTGTTAGCAAGATGGAATCATAGCCTTAGCACAGCCTAATCACGGAATTGACATCGCGTCAACTTTGCCCTATTCTATTGATCAAAAGCATGTCACTAAGGACCAGCCCATATGCAAGGCTGGGAAGTTACACAGGGCCTGAATACCAAGAGGCACCTTGCAAAAAGCGGCCTAGTGTAAGCTCCAGATTCTCACAGGGCTGTGGAATGGGGAAGGGGGCGGTTTCCAGCCAAATCTAATCATATCTTAGGAAGGCAGAGGGGCCCCAGCTTTTAAGAGCTGCGACTAACTGACGTGACTATATGCCAGTCACTGTTTTCTGCACTGGTGTCTGTTGCTTACTGTGCAAAATGAGGGTTTTTAAAAAAAGATTTATTTATTTACTTGAAAGAGTTACACAGAGAGAGGAGAGGCAGAGAGAGAGAGAGAGTGAAAGAGAGAGAGAGAGAGGTCTTCCATCCGCTGGTTCACTCCCCAGATGGCTGCAATGGCCGGAACTGGGCTGATCCGAAGCCAGAAGCCAGGAGCTTTTTCCTGGTCTCCCACGTGAGTGCAGGGGCTCAAGGACTCGGGCCATCTTCTACTGCTTTCCCAGGTGCATTAGCAGGGAGCTGGATCGGAAGTGGAGCAGCTGAGACACCAACTGGCGCCCATATGGGATGCCGGCGCAGCAGGCGGTGGCTTTACCTGTTACGCTACAGCGAGGGTCCCACAAAATGATGTTAAAAGGTAAGTATTTTCATTACACAGATTGAAGAGGAGGAAGTGAGTCCTAGGTGAAGAGTCTGCAGAGTCAGGATCGACACACAGATGTGCTTGCCTGCAGACCCGTGCCACTGTGGAATGGAAAGGAGCACCTACCTGCAGCACTCAGCCGGTTCCTGCCATTGGACTCTGCTGCCCGCAGCCCCTCGCCTCCGGCCAGGGAAGAAGGACTTCAGCTTTAACACCGCAGAACCTGATGAGCCAAGGTTTAAGGAAGAGAGACTTCGCCGCAGCCCTCAGGAGAGGCAGTCCAGGGTTTGTCAAGGGCTCCGCCATGACAGCGAAGTCTCGGGCGCCTTCTGTCTTTCCGTTCCACCAATTTCAGCATCATAAATGGTGGCAGCAGCCCTGGGAGCCCATCCACATCCTAGGAAGGAATAACAGAGCCCAACTCTTCTCCTCGGCAGCCTTGCTCTATTACTCAGAAAAGAAATCTCCAAGCAAATGCATACCTCTGTCTCGTAGGCTGGAAGTCATGCGGTCCAGCTCTCCACAATTGCAGATGGTTCTAGGATGGCTGCGGTTTTCACTTCCCACCTTCCGTTACAGAAGAGACAGGAGCAGAGGATTCCGCGTGGATCAGAACCAGGCAGTTCATTCTCGGCTCCATCTTTAAGTAGGTTCTGTTGACTCCAAACACTCACTGCACCCTCACATGCACAATTAAGAAATAAGTACAATTGGGGCCGGCATAGCAGGTAAAGCTGCCATCTGCAGTGCCAGTATCCTATATGGGCGCTGGTTTGAGTCCCGGCTGCTTCACTTCCGATCCAGCTCTCTGCTATGGCCGGGGAAAGCAGTAGAAGATGGCCCAAGTGCTTGGGCCCCTGCACCTGCATGGGAGATCCGGAACAAGCTCCTGGCTCCTGGCTTTGAATTGGCCCGTTGCAGCTATTTGGGGGGTGAACCAGTAGATGGAAGACCTCTAACTCTCTCTCTCTCTCTCTTTGCCTCTCCTCTCTCAGTGTAACTCTGACTTTCAAATAAATAAATAAATCTTTTTTAAAAAATTAGGTACAATTAAATCTGAGAAAATAAAATTATACATCATTTTTCCTGTAAAATGCTTAAGAAAATAAGAATGGTTGAACATTTCTGTAACCTGAAGGGTCTATCCGTCACAACCTAAAGCCAGTATCCTCCCAAATCAGAAATAGGAGAAGGAATCTGGCCAAGCTCAGGTGCAGGACAAGGATATGCACCATCCTCAGGACCAGAAGGTGTATGGGGAAGCAGCGATCAGAGCCATCAAGGTTGGCAAGCTGGAGATCGGCTAGCATTCCATGTGAATTTATGTTACCCTGTGATTTAAGGATGGGCCAAGTTTTACTTTAAATGGCTGGAGAGTAAATGCTTTAGACTTCATGAATACCCCACGGTCTCTATCAGACATCTTTTCTTTTTCATTTTCCTACCAATCTTTTTAATGAAAGATTTGTTTCATTTATTTGAAAAGCAGTATGAGTGTGCGTGTGAGAGAGAGAGAGAGAGAGGGAGGGAGGGAGGGAAAGAGAGAGAGAGAGAGAGGGAGGGAGGGAAAGAGAGAGAGAGAGAGAGAGAAGTCTTCCATTTGTTGGTTCAGTTCCCAAATGGCCACAACAACCTTGGCTGGGCCAGGCAGAAGCCAGGAGCCAGGAGCTTCTTCCAGGTCTCTTACATGGGTGCACGGGCCCAAGCACTTGGGCCATCTCCCACTGATTTTTCAGGCACATCAGCAGAGAGCTGGATAGGAAGTAGAGCAACAAGTAGAGCATGCCCATATTGGATGCCGGTGTCGCTGGCAGTGGCTTAACCAGCTGCTTAACAATGCTAGCCCCCATTACCAATCTTTAAAAATTTAAAAACCATTCTCAGTTCTCCTTTGTACAAAAAAACAAACCACAGCTGGATTTGGCCCACAGCATATAGTTTGCAACTCCTGATATACCCAGAAAAAAAAAAAGAATCAAATAAAAACATTACAAATTCAAACAGAATCTAATAAATTCCATTTATATATGTGGAAATCAAACAGCACTCATATCTACAAAAACAGCTCATTAGAAGATAGATAGAAAAGATACTATTTAAAACAGCAAAAATAAAATAAAATCACCAAGAATAAACTTAACAAGAAATATGCAGGATCTATAACTTAAAAATCTTCATGCCCCTGAAGGACACAAGGACAGGCTCAACAATGTACCAGCTGAGCCCTTAGAGTCCCAGCATCATAAATCTGCCAGGAAGACTTAATCCGCAAATTTAATGTGATCCCAATAAAAATACCAAAATGGTATTTGGGGGGAACTGAATTAGCCGGTTTTAAATTTCATGTGGAAAAAATGACCAAGAATAGCCAGGAAATTTTTGGAAAAATTAGAATAACAAGGGAGGTTAAACAACCATGTATAAAAGTTTATTATAAGACCTCAATCACAAAACAATGAGAATAGACAGAGAGGTCACTAAAAGCGAGTAGAAAATCCAGAAATAGATGTAAGTACATCTGGGATGTCTGGTGGCTCCCCTGGATATCCATCTGCAGAAACAATGGACATGACACCTGCTAAAGAGGTGAAAGATTGAAATAAAAGCATCAAATTACTAGAAAAAGACATGAGAAGTAATTTATAACCTCCCCTGAAAGAAAGTGTGACACAGAACCGAGACACATAAAAAGAGAGTGATGAATTGTAACCTCTGCAGACACTTCCCAGGGGCAGGTGTTGTGGTGAGCAGGTTGCACTGCCACTTTGGATTCCCCCATCCCCCATCAGAGTGCTGGTAGAGGTCCTGCTTCCTCCACTTCACTCCAGCTCCCTGCTAATGTGCCTAGGAAGATACTGGATGATGGCTCAAGTCCTTGGGCCCCTGCCACCCACTTGGGAGACCTGGATGAAGTTTCTGGCACAACCCTAGCTGTTGTGGCAGTTTGGGGAGTGAACCAGCAGATAGAAGATCTCTCTCTCCTCTCTCCCACACCTCCATCACTCTGACTTTCAAATGATTTTTTTAAGAATATTTTTATAACCTCTGCTTGGCAAACAATAGTAATAATTCCTCAGGGAAGTCAAAAGACAAAGCTCATACGATAGGCAAGTGCTACACATATATTCTTTAACATACAAATTATAAAAGTGAATAAGAGAAAAATCAATCCTCTAACAGAAAAACAGACCAAGAACAGGAATAGTTCACAAAAAAAGAAATCCGAATAGCCCTTGACTATAAACAAAGATGTCACATTCATTAATTATAAGAAAGATGCAAATTAAAGCTACAATAAAGCACTGTCTTTCCAACTACAGGTTTTATTAAAGGCTAAAAAAAGAATTTGATGACTCATTATACAGGTGAAAATGAGGAAAAATAGACATTATGGGTTTGGTAAAGTTTGTATAAGATTTACTTATCTGCTTATTTATTTGAAGGGCGGAACTGCAGAGAGAGAGAGGGACAGACGAAGGGGAGACAACAGTGAGAGAGAGCAAGGGGTCTTCCATCTGCTGGTTCACTCCCTAAAGGGCCATAACACTGCCCAGTGTCCAATCTGGGTCTCCCATGTGGGTGCCAGGGACCCAAGTATTCGAGCCACCATCCTGTGGGACCCAAGTACTTCCATCATCATCTGCTGCCTTCCCAGGCACAATTGCAGGGAGCTCGATCAAAGGTAGCTGGGACTCAAACAAGCACTGCCATAAGGGTTGCCATTGTCACACGCGACAGCTTAACCCACTGTGCCACAATGCTGACCCCGAGTTTTTTGAAAAGTTTGACAACCTACTATGCTGATGAAAAGGATTAGCAACATTCACATGTGGCTACAGGACGGCAAATCGATGCATCTTCTAAGCAGTGACACTGTCAAACCATCAACTAACAGATTCACGTACCCTTTTGAGTCAACAATTTCATTTCTTGGCACGTATCCTGCAAATATGCTTACGCAGATGAGAAACTACAGTTTACAGAGATACTCATTAAGTTTTGATACTTTCATACGGTGGAATACTCTGGGTCATCTATTAAAAAGCCTGCAGTAATTGTTCTGATACAGAAAAATTGCTAAGATACACCGTCAAATGAAAAAGCAAGACATAGGACAATGTATCTAACATTCTGCCGCTTGTATAAGATATATGGGTTTGTGTGTGTGTGTGTCCACTCGTCTAGTAACTGTGGCTGCTTTGAAAGAAAAGAACCAAGTGTTTGGGGAGAAAGATGAAGAGAAATGTTTTTTCCATTGAATATCTGTTTAGTTATTTCCCCAACTCGAGTTCTTTCTATTCATTATGCACAGTAAAGAAGAAAAACATGCATTTTCTCACCCTCAAAGATTACATTCTGGAGATTACCTTCCAGTCTTTTTGTTTGTTTGTTTCTGAGTACATAATTTTTTAGTGGTGGATGTGTTAAGATTACATTGTGTGGAGCCAGCGCTGTGATGTAGCGGGTGAAGCCGCCGCCTGCAGTGCCAGCATCCCATATGGGCGCTGGTTGGAGTCCTGGCTGCTCCACTTCTGATCCAGCTCTCTGCTGTGGCCTGGGAAAGCAGTGGAGGATGGTCCAAGTCCTTGGGCCCCTGCACCCACATGGGAGACCCGGAGGAAGCTCCTGGCTCCTGGCTTTGGATCGGTGCAGCTCCAGCAGTTGCAGCCAATTGGGGAGTGAACCAGCAGATGGAAGACCTCTCTCTCTCTCTCTGCCTCTCCTCTCTCTGTGCAACTCTGACATTCAAATAAATAAATAAATCTTTTAAAAAATCACATTGTGCTTGGTTTTGGGTCTTGACAGTTCCCTTGAATATTATGTCATGAACATTTTCCCACTTTCCACCTCAAAACGTCTTCTTCCAAGATGGATTTCTACGTTTTTACTGGTTCAGAACTGGGATTACATTGATACTTTCATTTCATCTTATGCTCTGAAATTAGTACCTTTTTGGGAAGAAACGCTTTTGCCTGTCACTCAGGTCATCCACATTCAGCATCCTCAGACTCCAGCTCATCGGAGGAAGGAGTGGGCAGGCTCTGGAACCCTCCTCATAAGGAGCCGTAATGTGTGGTAGGGAGAGAGAAATGGAGCGGAACACACACGTCCTGGTGGAAGACATCAATCGATGGAACAGAAGGAAGACATTGGCAGTCACCCAGGAGAGTGCAAGAACCTCCCTGAACCCTACCTGGAAGAGGCAGGGACTTCAGCAGCCTTCGGGAGCCAGACCCAAGGCCCCTGAGAACTAAGTTTTTTACTGTGCCACAGAGTCACCTTTGTTTTCCCTGACAAACCCAGGAGCCCAAGGAACAGGCTCCAATGACAGCTACCGGACGCTAGGACTCCACGATGAATAGGATCAAGACTCTTCTGCCATGTGCTCTTCTGGCGCAAGAACTCACCAGGAGCAATTGAACAGTGGTGTGGAGAGCTCCACGTAAAAGTGCACGAGGTGGTAGGTTTGGAGCTGCCAGGGGCATCCAAGAGGCTGAAGCTGAGACCTACAGGACCGAACTTTCTCTACGGTTCCAAGGCATGGACCGTGCAACATAGACACAGTACGGAGTGGGGCGGGGTGACCTCCATACCTAAATATTTGATTCCCACCTTGAAAGTGACGGCACCATGTGTCCTAGGGTTTCCCAGAAGCAGCATTGGAGACAAATATTTATTTGAAAAGTGATCCTAGGGAACAGAGTGGAAGGAATGGGGCTGTATAGCAACCACTAAAGGCAACTGATGCTGCACACTACGCGAAGCTTCCGGGGAGCTTACGAGATACGTGCCCGCAGCTCATCTCTGGAAAGCAGAGGATGAAGCATTTGCCCCAAACTCCTGTGTCCCATTCGTCACCCAGGGTGGCTCTGCAGGTTATGCGTGTGCGAGTGATCTCCCTAGGACACCTAACCTTGGGACAGGGAACAGGAGGCACAGGTGAGCTGAGTGCTGCTGTTAGGAGAGCACAGAGCAAGCTGGGGAAAACTTGGGCAGACCTGCTGGCTTCGCAGAGGCCAGACTAAGAGGTGGCACTGGGGGTATTCAAAATGTCACACCAGAGGGTCCCACACACTACAGGAAGGCGACAGGGACAAGGCCTCGGATGGGAAGAACGTCCATCGCTCTGTGTGCTGCAGCCTCCTGGGGGTGGGGGTTCGTGCTGACCTAGAGGCTGGAAGAGATCTGGGTTGGGAAAAGTCTGCAGCGTGCTGACTCCAGCTTCGGCTTCATGGAGATGACTTCCCAGACAGTCTCTGCCTCAGCGTTGCAACGCAGGGTGCCTGGCACTTCAGCATAATTGCTGGTTTCCACGCTCAATCACTGAGGAGGTTGTCACCACCCCCAGGAGAGACAGAGAAGGGGCAATCGGGGCGACTTTGGCTCCTCCCCAACTCTAGTGCTTTCAAGGGTGCAGGAGATGCCTTGGAAAGGTTGTAACTCTTTCCTGGATAACTCGGGGCTTAGGATACAGTAAACCTTGAAGGAGAATCATGTTTGACTCCGAGTCTCCTGTGTTGTTTTCTTGACTAGCACTGATGAGCCTGTGACACAGGCGCTATTCCTGACCCCATCTCTATAGACAAGGAAACCAAGGCTTCAACACATTGCAACCAGTGCCGCGGACACAGAATTGAAGCCCAGGGGGACCTGATTCCAAAGCCCAACCCTGCACTTTCACTCCTTCCCTCCCGCCCGTGTGGCTGGCTGGACTCATTTCCTGTGGCTGATGCTTAAGAAAAGGGAAATTTACTGCTTCACACTTTGAGAGGTCAGAAGTCCAAAGTCAAGGTGACAACAGGGCCATGGTCTCTTGGAAACCTTGCCTCTCCCTAGCTTCTGGGGGTGGCCAGAAATCCTTGGCATGTGTTGGGATAGTTATGTCAATTCCATCTGTCCTCATCACAACATGGTGTTCTCCCTGTGTGTGTCTATGTCTCCTTTAGGTCTTCTTCTTTGAAAAGTTGCTATCTATTAATCTGAGGGGCAAACACACACACATGCAGACCAAGCTCCTGTCCACTGGTTCATGCCCCAAATGCCCACAATGGGCTAAAGCCAAAGGAGAGCTGGAAATTCAATCCAGATTGCCTACATGGGTGGCAAGAACTCATTACTTGAGCCATCGCTGCTGCTCCCCAGGGTCTGTGTTAGCAGGAAGCTGGAGTCATTGGCTAGATCCAGGAATCAAACCCAGGCACTCCAGTATGGGGTGCTGGCATCCTGACCAGTGACTTAACCACTAGGCTAACTGCCTTCCCCTCTGTTTCTCTTGTTGCAAGGATACCAGGCACATGGAATTTAGGTCCACCCTACTCTAGTGTGGCCTCATCTTTCCACATTACATTTGCAACAACTCTAACTTCCAAACAAATTCACATCCCAAAGTCCTGGAGGTTAGGACTCCTGCATAACTTTTGGGAGGCAAAATGCAACTCATAAGGCTGCCTTAGTATGCATTTGACGAACAAACTAATAGAAGAATGAAAAAATGACCTGGAATGAAGGCGTGTAACTGGCGATGGGTGGTGTATCTAACTCATAATCCTTCCCTCTGGTAGAGAGCTTCTATCTGACATGCTTTTTATGTCAATCATTTTCATTCATTCTCAGTGGGATTGCTGAAAAGTGACTCATTTCCGTTCTCCTTCAGTGGAATGACTCAGCCTCTGCTTTCTCCTGAGTCCCACATTTTGATCCGTGCCCAAGATCATGCATCTCGTCTCATCCAGTCTTCACTACAACCCTGTGCAGTTTGAAATAGTGCTGTCCCAGTTCCATGGATGGGGAAGCTGAGAAGCCGGCAAAGAGTCTGTGGCAAGCCTTGTTAGTAACCAGCGAAACCAGCTCTGAAGCCCAGAACTTTGGCTCCCATTGGCATTTTTTCTCTTTATCAAATATTGTCAGGGAAGGCATTTGTCCTAGCAGGTAGGATGCCGGTTAAGATGTCCATCTCCATGTCAGAGTACTGGGGTTCAACACTTGGCTCCAGTTCCTGACTCCAGCTTCCTGCTAATGCAGACCCTGGGGGGGCAGCAGTGACAAGGGTTGGGTCCCTGATGCCCACAAATGCATGTCCATTTCTGGCTCTGGCTCCTAGTCCTGGCCCCCACCCAGCCCTGGGCTTTGCAAGCATCTGGGGCGTGAACCACAGATGGGAGCTCTCCACTTTCCCCCCTCCCTCTACCTGCCTAGCTCTCTTTCTCTCCCTGCCTCTCAAATTTAAAAAAAAAATCTACATTTTCATTATGTTTACAGTATATGAACGTATCCTCACTGTGATCCTTTTTTCCAAATCATACAGAATTACATAAATAAGAATGTTGCAAAGTCACTTCACCATCCCCAAAACCACGCTCAGCACCCCCACCCCCATGCCTTCTCTTTAGAGCTCACCCTACCTGCGGCCTTGATCTCTCGTCTGGCTTTTGATGTTCTCTACTTGTTCTGTCAAATGCGTATATTTATGCCTATTTTTAGAACTTGTTTTTTATTTGCATAAAGAGGATGGCGCTCTTCTGATAGTTCTGGGACTGACATTTTCCACTTAACAACACCCTGGAGATTTTTTCCCCACGTCAGCAAAGTTGGTGCTCAGCCTGAGTGTAGCAGTGCGCCAGAGGAGCCAGGCTCAGTCTTCACGGTCCGCCGTCCACCCTTATGGCTCAGCGGCCACGCTCCACACCAAGTGGCGATTTTGAATATTACCGATAGGTCAATACACACAGGTGTGCCTCGTTTGTTGGAGCTACCGGGTTGTGTTCTGCAGAGCTGCCACTGGATGCAATCACCCCAATTAGCACACATGTAACTTCCCAGGGTCTCACCCGAGGCAGCCCCTAGCATCCTGTGCCAGCCTGTCTGTGAGCCTGGGTGAGAATGTACAGTCATGGCTGGCGCCGTGTCTCACTAGGCTAATCCTCCACCTGTGGCGCCGGCACCCAGGGTTCTAGTCCTGGTTGGGGCACTGGTTCTGTCCCTGTTGCTCCTCTTCCAGTCCAGCTCTCTGCTGTGGCCTGGGAGGGCAGTGGAGGGTGGCCCAGGTCCTTGGGCCCTGCACCTGGCTCCTGGCCTCGGATCAGCGCAGTGCGCTGGCCGCAACACACTCGCCATAGCGGCCCCTTGCGGGGTGAACCAACGGAAAAAGGAAGACCTTTCTCTCTGTCTCTCTCTCTCTCTCTCTCTCTCTCTCTCTCACTGTCTAACTCTGCTTGTCAAAAAAAAAAAAAAAAAAAAAAAAGTATAGTCATGTCCTCATAGCCATGGTCTCCCTTTCTGTGATTTGGATGTGGGGGAACTAGGCAGGGAGTTTGATAGGGGTAGAGGAACTGGAATTGCTGCCAGCCCTGCAATGTAACTCTGTCCCCTCACCTGTCACTCTCACGCACCCACCTGCACAGGATGCACCTGTGTCTCATTCAGGACCGGGAGGGAGGAGACATCATCATGGCTGTAAGGGCACCACAAAGCCCACTAAACACTGGAGTTAAGGGAAAGGTCTATTGTCGGGTGGCTGGAGGGAGGGGGCAAAGAGGAGAGAAGGGGGGGTTGAAAGAGAGAGAGGGATCAAGAGAGAGAGGGTGAAGAAGAGAGAGAAAGAGAGATCTGGAGAGAAGGCACGTGTGCAGGAGGCAGGTCCTGTTATACATTTGCGGGGCAGGGAAATAGGAGCAGCAAATCCCGTTAGGGTGGGGTGGAGCTGACACTTGTGGTTAGGCCATGCGGTCACCTGGCTTCTAGCAATGGCGCCAGGAGCTAGAGCCAAGGATGGTGTCTGGGGTGTAGATTGAGCCATAGAAAAAACCGCGCCATTTTACCAACAGTGGCCACATGGAAGTTAAGCTTCTCGTAGTGGTGCCATAAGATCCCAGAAAGCTTCACGCACGCTAAGCTCCAGCTAGGCTCCTAAAAGAGACGATAGTGTGGGAGGGGACCTCATTTGGCTTGGGACCATGCTTGGGGAACCTTCTCAGGCCCCCTCCTCTCCTTCTCTCTCCTCCCAGCCAGTCATGACGGGGGTCTCTCCATGTGGGGTGGTCCACACTCACGCATGAGGGTATATTCACTCTCTCCCTCTCTTACGTAACTCCTGCTCTCACTTGTGCGGTACTTGGACACTTCTGCTTTGAATTCTTCCTCCACAGGGCAACACCAAGATACACAGGCCCATAAGGATTCCATTACCGGCTTACAACCACGATCCAAAACTGATAATATTGTTTTCTCTCTTTCAAGAAAGAGAGAGACCACATTCACATAACTTGCAGTGTGGTATGTGGTTACGGTGGTTCTATTTTATTATTGTCCTGATCTCTTGTTGGGCTTAACTGATAAATTAACCTTTGTCGGCCAGCGCCGTGGCTCGCTAGGCTAATCCTCTGCCTGCGTCGCCGGTGCCCCGGGTTTTAGTCCCAGTTGAGGCGCCGGATTCTGTCCCGGTTGCTCTTCTTCCAGTCCAGCTCTCTGGGGTGGCCCAGGAAGGCAGTGGAGGATGGCCCAAGTGCTTGGGCCCTGTACCCCACGGGAGACCAGGAGAAAGCACCTGGCTCCTGGTTTCGGATTGGCGCAGCGTGCCAGCCGTAGCGGCCATTTGGGGGGTGAACCAACAGAAGGAAGACCTTTCTCTCTGTCTCTCTCTCTCACTGTCTAACTCTGCCTGTCAAAAAAAGAAAATTAACCTTTGTCGGAGATGTATAAACATAGGGAAAAACAGCATCCTCATATGTAGGGCTCGGTGCTATCAGGGGTTCCAGATTCCCGTTAGGGGATACCCCATTCTCTCATCACAGCCCCCTGTACTGTGACTCCTTCCAGCCCAAGACTGGGGCCCTGGAAGGACTCAGCTCTCTGGGCCGCTGAGTCACCACAGGTGTGCTCATGACCACGGACAGCACCCAGTTAGGACCGCCTGGGGTGATTCTGAAAAAACACTCAATGCCTGGGCCTCTCTCCCAGAAAATTAGATTTAACTGGACCATGGTGGATCCCAGGTATTGGGATGATTTTTTTTCTTTTTAAATTGTTATTAATATGCAGAGAGCAGATTCCATGTATTCCATAGGTACAATTCTAAGACGCTAACCATGCTTCCCTCCTTCCATCCCTCCCTCAATGGGATGATTTTTAAAAACTTCCATAGATATGGGCCAGCACTGTGGCGCAGTGGGTTAATCCTCCGCCTGCGGGACTGGCATCCCATATGGGCTCCGGTTCAAGTCCCAGCTGCTCCTCTTCCAATCCAGCTCTCTGCTATGGCCTGGAAAAGCAGTGGAAGATGGCCCAAGTGCTTGGGCCCCTGCACCTAAGTGGGAGAACCAGAAGAAGCTCCTGGCTCCTGGCTTTGGATCGGCTCAGCTCTGGCCGTTGCAGCCAGTTGGGGAGTGAACCAACGGAAGGAAGACCTTTCTTTCTGTCTCTCCCTCTCACTGTCTGTAATTCTACCTCTCAAATAAATAAATAAAATCTTAAAATAAAAAAAACCCTCCATAGATAAATCAAGTACACACTGAAAGTAGATGACCAGGCAGCCCTGAGACTTTCCTAAAAATTTGAAGCCTGAAAAGAAACAGGCACTGACAGAGAGAGACAGAGGGAGAGAGACAGAGAGAGAGAGAGAGAGAGAGAGAGAGAGCAAGCAAGCTCCCATTGGCTGATTCACTCCCCAAATGTCAGGGGAAAGGAAATAGGGGCCGATGCCGCGGCTCACTAGGCTAATCCTCAGCCTTGCGGCGACGGCACACCGGGTTCTAGTCCCGGTTGGGGCACCGGATTCTGTCCCGGTTGCCCCTCTTCCAGGCCAGCTCTCTGTTGTGGCCCAGGAGTGCAGTGGAGGATGGCCCAAGTGCTTGGGCCCTGCACCTCATGGGAGACCAGGAAAAGTACCTGGTTCCTGCCATCGGATCAGCGCGGTGCGCCGGCCGCGGCGGCCATTGGAGGGTGAACTAACGGCAAAAAGGAAGACCTTTCTCTCTGTCTCTCTCTCTCACTGTCCACTCTGCCTGTCAAAAAAAAAAAAAAAAAAAGGAAATAGGGAGACAGGAAGTAAAGAAAGGATCACATCCCAAGGACACTGTGTCCAGCCACGGAAGTGCCCCCCACCCCCGCCAGGGATTGCCTCCCCTCCTGTGAGTAGCCTTCAAATTCATGCCTACAACCCAGGCCTGACTCTGAAGCAGTGATGGGCTCCCAGCCTCTGTGCAGACACCAAGCATGCAAGGTAGTCAGATGCCTGACTACCCGGATGTCAGCCAGGTGAGCGGCTGCACCAGCTCTACCCATGTTGCACCAGCACAATGGCAGGAACCCACGGCATTGAGCCCTCGAACCTCGGCACCACGTTTCTGTAGGTGTCAAGCTGCTCTCAAAAATAAAATCCATCAATTAAAAGAAAACGGGGTGGGGGACACACAGCCGTCCCAAGTCCTCCATTCCTCTCTCCCTTTGTCCTTCACAAAATAGTTCAGCCTTTAAGATTTTTTGATTGAGAAATTTACAGAATGTCCAAGGCCCTATAAATGCCTTAAAGTTGTTGTTTTTTTTTTCTTTAAGATTGATTTATTTGAAAGGCAGAGAGAGAGAGAGAGAGAGAGAGAGAGATCTTCTATCCGCTGGTTCATTCCCACATGCCTGCGACAGCTGGGGCATTGGAGCTGGGCCCGGCGGAAGCCAGGTGCCTGGAACTCCATCCGGGTCTCCCGTGTGGGTGGCGGGGGGCTCAGAGCACTTGGGCTGTCTTCTGCTGCTTTCCCAGGCGCGTTAGCAGGGAGCTGGATGGGAAGCCTGGACTCCAGTATGGGATGCTGGAAATCATTTTTAAACAAGCAAATAAGTAAATAAATACTCGTGGCTCCAGCCCAGCCACACCCTGAGGAAAGTGTCCCGTCCCTTTCTGCTGGACCAGCCAGCAATGTTTGCTGTGCTGTTGGCGCCGCAGGCCTCTCCTCCGCGGCTCTTCCACTGGGCCGAGGCCATCCAAGGGTTAAGGACCTCAGGGCTGCGCTGATCCCCTCTCACTACCTCCCCCCTCCCCAACTCCACATTTCCGGGCCCAGGACTTCTTTTTCAAGTGAGGTTAATCTGATTAGAATTGAGGTGCTAATAACTGAAATGAATGCCACGAAACAGTCCCAGATAAAATCTGCATTTAAACCTGGGCTCCCAAAAGGCCAGAGGCTGGAATGACAAGCATCCGGGTAGGGCTCCAGGCGTGGGGCTGGGGGAGGGGTCCCGCCTCTGCCGGCCGGCTCCGTAATCATCCCTTCCATTAGCCCAGAGCTTGTCATGCAATTTAATAATTACTTTCTGTGAGTTTCAAAGTGTCAGCTACAGCACCCAGCACTTTAGATACATTATCGTATTCTATTTTCATAGCAACCCAATCAGACACTATTTTTCTCCGTTTTGCAGAGGGTTCTTGGGCGTGGGTGAGCTAGGAAACTTGCCAGTGTGTGACCCGAGTGAAATCCAAACCCAGCTTGAATCCTGCTTTTATCTTGTCCCTTCCTAATCTGCTGCTCCCTACTAGCCGAGGTTGTACGTGGTCGAATTGCTATCACTCTCGGGTGACAGCGAGAGATGGGCCCTGGGCGGGTATGTGCACGGCCCTCCCTCTGCACGTCCTGACCTCTTCCTCCCCTCGGCGATCCTGGCTGGCCCTTGCTTTTTTGTCTTTTTCCCCTCCTGGCCCCTGCACAGCTGAAATCTTCCACCAGTCCTGGCCCGACTCTGCCTGTAGTCAGAGCTCACACAGGCAGCTCGGGTCCGCGAGGGTCCGTGGACGGAGTCGTGGTTGGTTGCAGCCCACAAGCTCACTTTCCATTTCCTGTGCACTCACTGAGTGCCTGGAACACACTGAGCTTGGGCTACCAAGTATGACTAAGGTGAGGTCTCTATCCTCAGGAAGCCCCCAGTCCCATGGGATGTAAAGACAGAAGAGTGGGCACAAGGGAGGAATTGGGGCTGGCAGCTGGCGGACAACCTGCTTTGAGAAAATCCCACATTCATATGCACGGAGTGTATTTCAACCCCCAAGGCCTCTTGCACCTTGCCAGCTATTCCAGAGATGTGGCCAGGAGACAGGCAGCCAGGACAAAGCAGTGTACCCGAACAACTCCCACCCATCCCTCCCTCGGTGTGCTCATGTGTTTCACAAATGCGTATTGGCTGTTCAAGCCCTGGGGAGTACAGACGGAGGACACCCTGCCTTCCAGGAGCCTTCCTGCCAGCCAGGCTGCCAGACGATGCATTGGCTGGTTGCTTGGTTGCTTGGTTGGTTGAGAAGCTGAGAGAGAGAGACAAGTGATGGGTTACTCATGGCCCCTATGCTTCCTGTGCTCCTAGGACAATGCCCAAAGTCCCTGTCGGGTGGGCAGGTATAAGGGAAGGCTGGCAGGCACTGAGGCCCCGCCTGCAGGACGCCAAGGCCACCCTGTATCACTCCGCAGGCAGATTCTGTGCCCCGCCTACCCTGGTCCTCCACTTACTGCCACAGATGCTGCTGCTTCTCCCTGGGGGCCTCTGACCACCCTAGTCCTCCTCCGAGCACCCCTGCCCTAACCTCACCCAGTTACCTCCCACGGGGCCTCAGTGCCTGCCAGCCTTCCCTCATACCCGCCCATCTGGGTCAGATTAACGTGTAAACACTCTTATCTATTGGAAGCTCACTTTCATCTGTGAGCTGCAAAGATCCCTTTCTGAGTAATGGGCTCCAAGATGGGGCAGGGGCCCCAGAGGCAGGCAGTGAGTAGTGCTAGCAGCCCTGTCAGGTACCTTGGCGCAGAGGCCTCTTGCTGACGTCACCAAGGCCTTCGCGGGGCTCTGGCCATCGCAAAACACCCACTCTCTATTAAAGAGTGTTTCCAGAAATCCCACTCCAGGAATTTTACCATGTCTTGTTGGCTCCAAAATAGTCAAATAGTCATCCCAGAGGGGTAACTGGGCCTGTTACTCCCCCTAACCAGTTAGGGATGCAGTGAGCAGAGAAGAGGGGAAACTGGATTCGAAGGGTGCAACAGGCAACCTCTTCCATAGCGCTCCCACTGCCTTTCCTTCCTGACACTGCCTGTGGCTGGAGTCAGCCATTGACTAGACTCAGTGTTTGAGTCTTTTATTAAGCTCTCCCTCCCCACGGGATTATAAACCCCCTAAGAGCAGAGACTCTGATTGTGTTCATTATTGCCTTGCCAAAGACTAGCACGGTGCTTGCCCCTGTAGCAGGTGCATCACAGATATTTGTGGACTGAATGAATGAATGAGCAAACACTCAGTTATATGGAGGCATTTTCTTTTTTTTCTTTTTAAAGATTTATTTATTTACCTGAGAGGCAGAATTACTGATACAGATGAGGGGGTGTCTTCCACCCACCGGTTCACTCCCCCAGATGGCCGCAACAGCTAGAACTGGGCTGATCTGAAGCCAGGAGCTTCCTCAAGTGGGTGTAAGGACTCAAGCATTTGGGTCATCTTCTACTGCTTTCCCAGACCATTGCAGAGAACTGGATCGGAAGTGGAGAAGCCGGGTATCTTAGATGGGATGCTGGCGCCACAGGTGGAGGCTTAACCTACTATGCCACAGCACTAGCCCCTATGGAGGCATTTTCTCCCTCTAGATATCTCTATCTTAAGCCGTGTCCAGTGACTTGGTAGGGGTGAGGGTATGGTAACAACTGAATTTCTACACATTCAGAGATCTGTAGACAAGACTTAAGTCATGGCTCCCCTGGAAACAGCCTGTAGAGACAGGACATTGGATGGCTCCAGGCCACAATGTCCAAACTGGGGAATGACTCTCCCTGGCCAGTTCTGGAATATTCCTTGGTTGTTGACCCACTGTCCAGTGCTGAGCCTAAGAAGCGAGAGCCCAGGAATTCTCGATTCTACAAGTGAAGTCAGTGCAGTGACAGGTGCATTCCCCTGAGCCCTGTGTCTTCTCCAGAAGCCTCTGCCTCAGTGGCATCTATGGTGATACAGTGCCCATCGGTGAGGCTGAGCACCTGTGTGTTCATGGCCGTCAACCGCGGGAAACATCAGTCTCCAGGGAGCTCAGCAAGGACCTTGCCACATCCCTAGTGGACGTACCTGGGCCAGGAGGCTGCTTCCCTCAGGGCACTCAGTAAACTGAGGCAGACTGAGGCCTGCAGCCCAGGGGCCCACCCTTCAGGCTCAACCATTGGAGCCTTCTGAGAGCCAGCACGCAGAGTCCACAGCGAGCAGGGATCCCTTTTGTTGCTGAGGCTTTTTAAACAACAACAGGGGCTGGCGCTGTGGCACAGCAGGTTAAAGCCCTGGCCTGAAGTGCCAGCACCCCATATGGGCGCCGGTTCTAGGCCTGGCTGCTCCACTTCTGATCCAGCTCTCTTCTATGGCCTGGGAAAGCAGTAGAAGATGGCCCAAGCCCTTGGGCCCCTGCACCCATGTGGGAGACCTGGAAGAAGCTCCTAGCTTCTGGCTCCTGGCTTTGGATCGGCGCAGCTCTGGCCATTGCGGCCATCTGTGGAGTGAACCAGTGCGTGGAAGGCCTCTCTCTCTCTGTCTCTGCCTATCTCTGTAACTCTGACTTTCAAATAAATAAAGTAAATCTTAAAAAAAAAAAGACCTCTCTCTCTAAAAAACAACAACAACAACGAACTACAAGATTCAGGTAGGAGTTGTGGCACACTTCCTGCTTGTGTGCCCGCTTCAAGGCCTGGCTGCCCCATGCTTCCGATTCAGCTTCCTGCTAATGCGTGTGGGTGGCAGTGAGTGACAGTCTGAGCAGCTGGGCCTCTGCCACCCACATGGGGGATCAGGGTGGAGTTCCTAGCTCCTGGCTTTCGCTTGGCCTAACCCTGGCTGTTGTGTTATTACGGGCATTTGGGAAGTGAACAGCATATGTAAGATTTATCTCTCCCTCTCTTCCTCTGTCATTCTTTCAAATAAATAAATCTAAAAAGAAAAACAACAACAAAACTAGAATGCAAAAATGTCCCTTGCAGACAGATCCCCTTGCAAATCTCAACTCCATTCTCATAAATTCTCTAGTGACAGATCAGACCAATACTTAGACCTCCGATATCCAACCCCAAATATAGCTCTACCTGTGGCTCTGCTTGTCAGTAGCCACTGGACTGCACACCTCAAACGGATGACCCCCACATGGAGGTGGGGACCTGAAGTTTGTCCAGAGAGAAAAACTGGTTGTGTCCTCTACCATGAGGTGAGATGTGGCGGGGACCCCTGTGGTTTGAATCAAAGAATGACTGTTTAGCCTACATCTGAGTTAGTATTTGCATCTGAAATTCTAAGTTTAAGGTCCCAACATCACTTCCAGGAAGTTTACTGTTGTTCAGTAAACATGTCTTACCCTGTCAATATTTGTTGATTGGCTGCCTAAATGAATCAGTTAGAAGCTCATTTGTGATAACAACCTGTTGAGGAATGAGTTGCAAGCAACCTCAATCAAGACTGCTGTAATTACCATTTATTTATTACCATTTATTTAGCAGGTATTATGTTCCAGGCACATTAAACACGTCATTGTTAATCCCCACAATAAACATACAAAGAAAGTGTTTAAAGAGGACATGATTTGCTCAAAGGCACACAGCTTTTTAAGTAGTTGGGGAAAGATCTGTTCTTCTATTTATTATCTTCTACAAAAAATTAGTTGAGAGCACAGAGAGAAACAAAGAGATAGAGAAAGCAAACTCCCATCTGCTGGTTTACCCCTCAAATGTCTACAAAACCCCGGCTGGGCCTGAGGCTAAGGGGTCAACTCACCTACTGCTTCCCAGGGTGTGCGTTGGAAGAAGGAAACTGGAATTGGGAGCCAGAACCAGGAATTGAACCCAGGGACTCCAGGTCCGGACATGGACATCTTGACTGTGAGACCAAACACCTGCCCCCAAGCCACCTTCTGCCTTTGCAGGACACACTGGTCCATGCAATCCTGGACCAGCCCTGCCCTCTCGATTGTGGGAGTCAAATGAAATCAACATCTTGATCATCAGCACAGCTTTTTCCATTTTCTGGCCCAGTAGGCAAGCAACTGGTTGCAAGAATGGAAAGCACTTAGGGCTGAGGCTGGCGGGTGAGGAGGGCGGATCCTCCCTTCTGTAAGTTGATAGGAGGCGAGCAATGAACACTCGGTGTGTTTTCCCCAGAAAGATGTCCTTAGAATGACAGAACTGCTCAGAAGACACAGGCCAAGATAAAAGGGATTTCTCAGCCCCCTTACGAACCATGCTCTCCCAGCGCTCCGTGACACCGGGATCAGAGGCCGGTCTTTCTTGTGACACTGTTTAGACAGTGCCTCACCTCTCTGGTAAAAGGAGTCCCGGGGTTGTATCTCCTGTGAGGCCTCTCCCATGGCCCTTGAATTACTGGAGCAGGACACAGATGGTGCCAACGTGGAACCAGGAATGCACAGAAGAGGAGGAGAAGGCAAAATCCCCTGGGAACGCAGCCCATGGCTATCCATCAACCTCTGTCCTTTCTGACTTGGGCTTGTTTACAAAACCCCTCACCCTGGTGTGCCCTGGGCTGCCTCAAACAGCCCTGGCTCCTTCTTTTAGACGGAGGCGTTGCTTTTGTTGGAGGAAAACCCAAAAACCATAACTTAGCCCTGGGCAGGAGACACCCAAAAGCCACCTGGGGGTCACAGGACTGTTTCCCATGTGACTCCAACACCCACGAAGCAGGGATGCCCTCTGCGAATGCCCTCCAGGACCTTTTCTCACTTGCCCTCTTCCCTTCCAGAGCTTAAATGGTCTAAATGCGTTCTCTCCTATAGATAAGCCGGGGGCCGCAAGGATGCGAGTGACGACACCTCCCAGGGTGAGTGCCACCCACTCAAAACCCAAGAGGGTACAGGACTGAGGGAGGCAGGCAACCCAGTGACTCAGTAGGGAAAATGCACTTCCCAGGCTCATTCAGGAGGGCAGGCGTGGGGAGCTGCCCCCAGTGGCATCCAAGACGGAGAGACGTGTACGGCAGCAGGGATGTCCCCTCCCATGCATTCTACCTGCTCACACCAACATGCCAGGGTACAAGTCAACCAACTGGTCAACCCTAAGGCACCATTTCTCCTGGTCTGAAGGTCCAAAGAAGTCTGCCTACAGCCCAGCCTTATTCTACTCTGCATCTTCATCCACCTCTCACGTAGGCCGTGCTCTGGGATGCGTGAGCTTTGCAGGACAGCCCTGAAGACAGGAGCTGAAGCTAGACCCATGCCCTACTCCCAGCAGAAACCAAACACTGTACAGAGACTGTCCCCAGTCAGGGGACACAAAAACTTCTCTATTGAGTAGGGTTCTAAGTCAATGTGTAGTAAATCAGATTACGTGGCATAGAGATATTTAAAGGAACTGCGGTATAAAGCCCTCTGTTGGACTGGTGTTGTGGCATAGTGGGTAGAGCCGCTGCTTGAAGTGCCAGCATCCCATATGGGCACCGGTTCAAGTCCTGGCTGCTCCACTTCTGATCCAGCTCTCTGCTGTAGCCTGGAAAGAAGATGGCCCAAGTCCTTGGGCTTCTACACCTACATGGGAGGCCCAGAAGAAGCTCCTGGCTTCTGCCTGGCCCAGCCCTGACTGTTGCAGCCATTTGAGAAGTGAGCCAGAGGATGGAAGAGTATTTCTCCCTCTCATTCTCTCTCCCTGTAACTCTGCCTTTTAGAATAATAAAATATGTCTTTAAAAAATAAAATAAAATAAAAAATCCCTTTCTACAGCGTGACCCCCACATACCGCCTTCCAGCATGTCTTGGGTAGCTGTGGACATGGAAGATGGGACTTCCCGGTGAGAGCAGTCTGGGGCCCTCCCCTGGGTGCCAGCCGAGCTCCTGCGGTGGGTGGGGGAGCCAGTCCGGCTCCAGGTTCAGCCAAGCATCTCTCATGGATTTCCTTGCTGCAGAAAGCTGAGCAGGCAGAACCCGAAAAGTATTTTGCCCCCAGCGTGTTCTCCTTTGATTTTCATACCTTTCTGGATTTCAAGGGTAATGTCTTTCATGGGTGTCTGATTCACTGGACAGAGCCCTGCGGAGTCTAGCCAGGGAGAGCTATTTGAGGATCCGGACTGGCCGGAAGCTGAGGAGGCACAACCCAAATTCATAGCACGAGGGAGAGTCCAGACACCATGCAGATGCGTGTTCAATGCTCCACGTCATCCGTGGCTCCTCGCTCCCCCATTTCATCAGTGAGCACACCGAGGTCCCAACAGGGACGGCCACCTGCCTCATGGCCCATAAAGGAAAGCCCTGAGCCCCGGGCCTGCCTTTTCCCCCAGCGCTGCCCCACGCCCCAGAGGAGCAGGCTGCCAGGAGCTTACACCTGGCTGGGTTCCCCACGCTGGCAGGAATCCAGAAAAGGGTCCTCTCGCCGCTCCCCCGCCAACCTGTTTCCGTTTATACTCTGCTGTTGGCATTGAATGCCGGCCATGTCCTGAACGCCTGACCTGGGTGGCCCGGGGATTTGGAGGGGGGAGGCAGTTGGAGGGGACACCGTGTCCAACCCCGTCTCGAGTACTCACGGCAGCTTCTGGAACCCACCTCCCTGTGGCCCTGCCCTGCCAGGCTTCAGGTCCCTCCGTTTCTATACTCTTATATACGTGGGGCTAGGAGCATCCAGACACCTTGGTGCCAGAGACCACGCATCTGAAGGCAGAACAAGAAGACAGGGTCACAGGGACGGCCCGGACTCCCCGGCACGTCACTCAGTGCAGCAGTCAGATGGGAGCTGACGGAAACCCTTTCCCAGGGAAAACACCCCCTCACGTGGGGTAGGAAGTGTCTCCCTAAGAGGACATCCTCACATCTTCAGGGCTTGCCTGCCGAGACAGTAAACCGACACAGGTGGAGCAGGCGTGCCTGCTGGCGAGATCACGCCTGCCCGGCCTCCCCGCACAGCGGCCAGCGCTGACGGCGTTTGTCAGCTGTCCCGTGCTAAGGACAAGGGCAGGACTTCTGCTGTGCACGGGAGCTGTGGGCCTTTCTTGAGGCTTAAGGCGGTGGGTAAAGGCAGCACCGCTGTACACAGACAGGAGTGAATGGCCCAGCTGAGACAAACAGGCTGAGAGCAACAGGCTCAGAGCAAACCTCTCAGACAATCCACCAGTGTCCGGAGCTGTGAGATTGCGCCAATTATCATCACCTCTTTCATCATCCAGCACTCTTTATACATGCATGTCTCGCATTTCCTCCATCGATCCGTCTGACACCTCATGGGAGGCAGTTTGGGGAGGTACTGTCCCATTCTACAGATGAACAAGTGGAGGCTCAGAATCAAGTTGTGTGAATTGCCTGAGCAAATGGTACAGCTGCCTCTTCTCCGTCCAGATAGAGGTCAGTGCCCTCTCCGTGATAGCTTTGTCCACCCTGGGGTTGCTGTCTTTGTTCATTCATTCGATAGAAATGGATGAAGCACCTCCCAAACAAAGGAAACGGAGCACTGGAGCACCGTTCTCTCCACGCTCATTGCGAGCTGGGGACGTGGTCCGTGAAACGCGACATCATGTCATTCTCCAGCTCAGAAAACACTTCTTCATGTCGCTTCGCGTCTCTGACACTTCTCACCACGGCAGGCAAGGTCATAATGACGCAGCCCATCTCTGACCTCAGCTCCTGCCTCTCCCCACCTCTCTGTCCGTGTTCTAAGGTCACCAACCATGCTTCCCCGTGTCTCAGGGCCAGGCGGGGCTGCCATTATCTCGTACATACACCTCTGGTCCCCTCTCACAATTCAGGTCTGAACTCAAACATCACGTCCTCCCAAAGGACTCTCCTGCCTACCTCGACACACACTGGCACTCTCATTCACAGCGCCTTTGATATTCTTAATGACACTTGTCACTGCCTAAAATGTTCTCCCTTTTTTACTTCTATTTGTCCTCCATCCACAGCCTCAAGAATGCAAACTCCAGGACAGCAGAAGCCTTGTCTCTCTTGTTCACCGAACTTGACTCTTGTTCTATGTTTAACGCGTAGCAAGCATCAGTAAGTACTTATCAAATAAAATGATTAGTTATGGATCTGAGCATTTACCAGTCTGCATTCAGTTGCACCATGTATGCTGTGCAGTAATGACCATGAGCTGTAGGGAAAAAATTAAAACGGGAGCCAGTGTTTAGCCCAGCATTTAAGATGCCCACATGCCACACCAGAGTCCCCAGACTCAGTTCCCTGGCTCTGGCTCCCGACTCTAGCTTCCCACCAACACAGACCCTGCGAGGCAGCAGGGAAGCCTCCCCTATGGGAGACTAGGATTGAGTTTCTGGCTCCCAGCTTCACCTAACCCAAACCCAGCTGTTGTGGGCACTTGGGGAGTGGATCAGCAGATGGGAGCTTGCTTTCTTTCTCTGAGTGTCTGTCTCTCAAATAGATCAATACAACCTCAAGAATGAAAAATGAACGCCTTCTTCGGTGATATCCAGTTGCCTCCGAAGACAAAGTCTCACAGCACCACAAGCCCTTCCTCCTTTGTCTTGTTCGTCTGTGTGTTCACGTGTGGTGTGGATTTAGGGCAGCAGAGTGAGGAGCACTGACAGGTGCCATAGGAGGCTGGCAGCCCAGCCCGAGCCCAGACGTCTAGCCCTGGACTTAGAACTTGACCCACGGGAAGCAGGCCTGGCTTGCTTTCGCTGAAGGGTCTCCCTTCTCGTCAGCTCATCCCCTCACGGTCACCCTCTGTTCTCAAGGACTTTTTGTTCTCTCTCTTTCTTATTGTCCCTCCTTTCCTCATCTCACCAGCTCTTAGAAAAAGAAGCCCAAGACGGCGCTGTGGCACAGCAGGTTAAAGCCCTGGCCTGCATCCCATATGGATGCCGGTTCAAATCCTGGCTGCTCCACTTCCGATTCAGCTCCCTGCTGATGTGCCTGGGAAAGCAGTAGAAGATGGCCCAAGTGCTTGGGCCCCTGCACCCATGTGGGAGACCCAGAAGAAGCTCCTGGCTCCTGGCTTTGGATCGGCCCAGCCATTGGGGAGTGAACCAGAGGATGGAAGACCTCTCTCTCTCAGTGTCTCTCCCTCTCTGTTACTCTGTCTTTCAAATAAAAATAAAAAATAAATTTAATAGAAAATTAAAAAGAAGCCCCAGAAAGACAAATATCACATTTTTCTCTTATTTGTGGAAGTTGATACATAGAATATACAGAATGAGTATAAAAATTGTGTGGCTGCCATGTCGTTTAGTGTTGGGTGATGGACATTGCGTCACTGAATTACTCCACGGAAATGACAATAACTTCTTTCTCTACTTTATGATCATTGTCGTGATACTATTGAGATCTCTGCTCTCAAGAAAAAATAGCATTTTTTAATGATCACATTTGAGGTGAATGTAGCAAAATGTTTAAAAAAATTGTAAAATAATGGAAAAAAATTTTAAAGAAGCAAAACAATGGGAAAAGGCAGGTGCAGGATTCCAGTGTCGACGATCTTGATCTTACCTTGACTTTGCTTCTTCATGTGTGGCAGTGACAACAACTTATTGAACAAGCTCACAGCTCCCAAGAAAATGGGCGCGACTGTGTTCTCAATTGCCAGGGTTAGCAGTGACATCAGAGGCCGAGTTTCCTGCGTCAGAGCACCTGCTGGTCTGTTCTTCAGGAAGACGCACCGAGTGGCAGGCGGTGCTGGAGCAGTCCACCGAGACCACCAGGCCCGTGTTCAAAGAACTCCCATTCTGGGAGGGGATCGTCAGCATAAACAAGGAGTGGGGGAAGGGGGCTGTGTAGAACGGGAAGGACTGGGGTGCGGAGTAAAGCAGGGGGCAGGGAAGGAGTGGCCAGGGCTGGCATGCAGTTCTCAGTGCTCTGGTCAGGGCAAGCCTCCCTGGGGGGAAGGGGTTGGAGCGAGGTCGGGGCATGGAGCAGGGGGCTCTGCAGGCCCAGCCCAGTGACTCCAAGGGTGGGACATCCAGGGCCAGGCTCGCAGCGCAGGGGCCTCCCTGCTCAGCTCCCGTCAGACAAACTAACTTTATGAAAAATATTAGTCTGATAGATTGTTTGGTATTTTTTTAAAAAGATCATATTTATTCATTTGAGAAGTAGAGTTATAGACAGAGAGAGGGAGAGACAGAGAGAGGTCTTCCATCCACTGGTTCACTCCCCAAATGGCTGCAATGGCCGGAGCTGCGCTGATCCGAAGCCAGGAGCCAGGAGCTTCTTCCGGGTCTCCAAAGTGGGTGGAGAGGCCCAAGCATTTGGGCCATCCTCCACTGCTTTCCCAGGCCATAGCAGAGAGCTGCATTGGAAGTGGAGCAGCCGGGACTCGAACCAGTGCCCATATGGGATGCTGGCACTGCAGGGAGAGACTTGGCCTTCTAAACCACAGTGCCAGCCCCCATTGTTGGGTATTTTAAAAAACAATGAGGCTTTAAAAAACAATGAGGTTGAATGGAGTTGCTGGAAGAGCGCTTCTGGGAGGGTGCTGGGAATGACCGGTATGGGCGTCTGTGTTGGGGCTCGGTTTATGGTCACTTCCTGGGTGTTTAGGACTGTGCCCCTACTCTGTGAATATAAGCCTCAGTTTTGAAAACTAAAAAACAAATAAACAAACAAACAAAAAAACCAACAGGGCTTCATTTTCCACTTCTGCAATAGGAAGGGACGTAGGTCCAAGCTGCCGAATACCAGCGTTTCTAGTGCACTTTATGTGGTTTCTTCTGGGCCAGTTCTGTCCACGGCCACAAACTCACTCAGAAAAATGCAAGCTTGACAAACACAGGGTCCGAGACTTTTAAAACATTGATTAATTATTTTATTTATAGGGAGGGGGGACAGAGAGAGAAAAGAGAGAGAGAAGATCCCATCCGCTTATAAACTCTCCCAAACACCTGCAACAGTTGGGGCTGGGCCAGGCCAAAGCCAGGAGCTGGGAACTCAATCCCGTCTCCCAGGTGGGTGGCAGCCACCCAAACACTCGAGTCATCACTGCTGCCTCCCAGACTGTGCGTTAGCAAGAAGTCGGAATCGAAAGCAGAGCCTGGACCTGAACTCGGGTACCACCGATGCGGGATGTGGGCGGCCCGAGTGGTGTGTTAACTCCCAAGTCAAACCCCCATGCCCGGGTTCAAGTCTCACCTCCGCGATCTTTGGAGAACTGGCCATCCTCCCCCCATTTGACTTTCTCAACTGTACGATAGGGCTGCGCTGATGGAGTCCACCTTACAGAAGTACCAGGAGACTGAAAGGAGGTGGTGTTTGTGAAGGTTCCCCTTCACCTACAGAGCCACAGAAGTCTTCCTTCATGTCATAGCGATGGCATATTTAGGTCTCCCCGGGACACCCACAGAGTCACGGCTGTGCTCAGCTCCTTCTCAGGCTCTTACCTATGCCTGTCATCCTCCATCAGGTACTGGATATTGCCAAGGCCTCTCTATGTCTGTCTGTCTTTCAAATAAATGATAAACAAATCTAAAATCTCAGAGACTTTCATTAATAGCCCTTTCTCTTTTTCTTATATTTTGTAAAATGTTCATTTATTTATTTGATCAGAGCAGAGAGAGAGATAGAAATCTTCCATGTACTTCCAAACGCTCACAACAGCCGGGGCAGGGCCAGGCTGGAGGCAGGAGCCCCGACCCCAATCCACATGGGTAGCAGAGACGCAAGCACTTGCTCCTGGCCTACTACTCTCAGGGAGCTGGAGCCAGGCACTGCACTGTGGGATGCAGGCACCTGAAGCAGGATCTTTGGTGCCGTACCCAGAGCTCACCAGCTCCTCCTGTCACCACCACCTCCACCTGACAGGTCTCAGCTGAGTCCCGAGGAGGCTGGGCAGGGGGAGCCAGGTGACCCACGTGAGAGGCCCTGGCCAGGCTGCACTGGGCTGCACTCCTTCCCTTTGGAAGCCTGGGAACGCCATCCTCCTTGTCCTCCTGGCTTCCTGAGCGTGCATTTTCCTAGAGACAGACAGCAAAGGGGGCAGGGCAGAGCCAGGAACTCAGGGCACAGCGAGTTAAAGCGCTGCCCTCAGCACCAGCATCCAACCGGAAGGCAAAAAAACGATGGCCCGAGTACTTGGGCCCCCGCCACCCGCTCACATGGGAGGCCCAGATGGGGTACCAGGCTCCTGACTTTGACTTGGCCCAGACCTGATTTTTTTTTTTTTTTTTTTGGAGTGAACCAGAGGATGGAAGATCTTTCTGTTTCTCTCCCCCACCCCCACCCCCACCCCTTTTTTTTTTTTTTTTTTTTTGGACAGGCAGAGTTAGACAGTGAGAGAGAAAGAGAGAGAGAGACAGAGAAAAAGGTCTTCCTTCCGTTGGTTTACCCCCAAAATGGCTGCTATGGCCGGTGTGCTGCGCCGATCCGAAGCCAGGAGCCAGGTGCTTCTCCTGGTCTCCCATGCAGGTGCAGGCCCCAAGCACTTGGGCCATCCTCCACTGCCTTCCCAAGCCACAGCAAAGAGCTAGACTGGAAGAGGGGCAACCGGGACAGAATCCAGCACCCCGACTGGGACTAGAACCCGGAGTACCGGCGCCGCAGGCTTTCCCTCTCCCTCTCCCTCTCCCTCTCCCTCTCCCTCTTCCTCTCACTCTCCCTCTCCCTCTCCCTCCCCCTCCCCCTCTCCCTCTCTCCCTCTCTAACTCTCCCTCCCTCTCTCTCTAACTCTCCCTCTCCCTCTCTCTGTCTCTCCCTCTCCCTCTCCCTGTCTCTGTCTCTCCCTGTCTCTGTCTCTCCCTCTCTCTCTCTCCCTCCCTCTCTAACTCTACCTCTCTATTCCTCTGGCTTTCAAACAAATAAATAAATCTTTTTTAAAAAATCAGTGCAACTTGGGGCCGGCGCTGTGGCATAGCAGGTTAAGCTGCCGCCTGTAGTGCCCGCATCCCATATGGGCGCCAGTTTGAGTTCTGACTATTCTACTTCTGATCCAGCTCTCTGCTATGGCTGGGAAAGCAGTAGAAGATGGCCCAAGTCCTTGGGCCCCTGCACCCACGTGGGAGGTCCTGAGGAAGCTCCTGGCTCCTGGCTTCAGATCAGTGCAGCTCCGGCCGTTGTGGCCAACTGGTGAGTAAGCCAGCTGGTGGAAGACCTCTCTTTCTCTCTCTCTCTCTCCACCTTTCCTTGTCTCTGCATAACTCTGACTTTCAAATAAATAAATAAATCTTTTTTTAAAAAAAATAGTGCATTTTATTATCACCATGCACCTGCAGCTTAAACAAAATCAGTGGCAAAAGCCTGCCCCTCCCAAGACTAAATCTTGGTCCAAGTCCTAAGTAGCTGCTGTGATTATTACATATTGACTTTAATTAAATCTGTATATAATTTAATTATACATAATCACTTTTGCACGACTTGCTTTTAATAAACACTGTATCTATATGGCAGTTACCTTGGAGAATTATACATAATTCTTTTCCCAGCCACCCACCCCATCTCCATATCTTTGGAGATGTTAGTTAGCTCCCTGTGTCCAGAATCTACTCCTGATGGCACAGTGGTAGGGATCAACTGGGGTATTCTTCCGTGTATGGTCCATGCTTTCACCCCCGTGGTCTCTCACGTTCATGCATTTGAAGCATCTGATTTGAAATCAACAGCAACAGCACAAGGATTGGAAAGGCAAAGAAGCAGAAAGTAAGTTAGCCCACTTCTGTCATCTTTTGTGAGGACTAAGAATTGTCACCTGTGTCTAAAATCTAAGTGAAACAGGGGCAAGGGATGACATATTTGTGTTTGGTAACAGTCATTTTGGGCTCAGGTATCAAGCATTTTATTCAACTGGGACAATATCTTTGATATCATTTGTCATTGTTTAAAACTAAAGCACAACTTAAGAAAGTAACCATTGTTACATAATTATGATGGAAAATAATTTGAGATATACAGGGAGAAAGAGAAAAAATATCAAAGGGTCTAGGTATCAAACACAGTAGGCACACCAGAGACTGCATCGTGGAACCAAGCATACTGAGTCCCAGCATGGACGTATATTACTCTCTCTTTTTTTTTTTTTTTTACAGGCAGAGTGGACAGTGAGAGAGAGAGACAGAGAGAAAGGTCTTCCTTTTGCCGTTGGTTCACCCTCCAATGGCCGCCACGGCTGGCGCGCTGCGGCGGGCGCATTGCGCTGATCCGAAGCCAGGAGCCAGGTGCTTTTCCTGGTCTCCCATGGGGTGCAGGGCCCAAGCACTTGGGCCATCCTCCACTGCACTCCCAGGCCACAGCAGAGAGCTGGCCTGGAAGAGGGGCAACCGGGACAGAATCCGGCGCCCTGACCGGGACTAGAATGCGGTGTGCCGGCCCCGCAAGGCGGAGGATTAGCCTAGTGAGCTGCGGCGCCAGCCCGTATATTACTCTCACGCTATAGGTTGTGTGCTATAGCTGGACTATTTGTATGTTCCCCAAGTGCCCATGTGCTACAGGTTTGGTCCCTGAAGTCGTTTGTTGATGCTTGGTGGGTTAAGGTGGAGAGCCTTTGGGAAGTAGTTGGATGGGGTTAAATGGCTAGGGCGGGGCCCCCAGGATCAAGGTGGCTCTACCAGGAGAGACTCCGTGGACCTGCAGCCGGAGGGGGCTCACTGTGGAATCCGCCCTCCACACATGGTCCACCCCTCCCCGCCTCACCTGCTCCCAGGCCATTGGGACCACCCGATCTTGGACCGTGCGCCTCCAAAACTCGGGCTGAAATCAACCTACTTTCTTCATTTGTATCTCCTCTCAAGCATTTTAGCTGCAATCATGAAGGATGACTAATATACTTGGCACACCACGATCTCCACCTTTCTCAGGCGGTTGCAGACACAGCTCCATTGGCAAGCCTGTGGGGCATGGACGGAATGGCCTATGAGATCTGCAGCTGTCATTCATTCACTCACTCATTCAAAAATCGCTTCCTGCACCCTTGGCCTGCACCTTGCTGTGTCAGAGCACTGTACTTGACCTTGGAAAAGGTCAGAGGGCCAAGGAAGCTAAGATGCCCCTTCTTTTTCCAAAACTGAGAAAACCAGCAACAGAAGAAGGCTAAGTATTTTGGTCTTTAAATGGCTTCAATTATGGTATCATTTCCAAAACATACCTATTAAAAAGAGGGGCTAATGGGGAGGAAACACACACTTATAATGCAGTCGTTGATAAACAGAAAGTCCGTTTGTGTTATTATATGTTTGGAAGATGAGTCCTGACGTGCTGTGGGGAGAGAAGTAATTGTAGAGGAGCTCTCTCGTAATGGGGCACAGCACATGCTCTGACACCATCCAGCGCCCCAGAGCCCCTGGCCACGTCTCCGGAACACGCTGTAAAGTGCATTCTCCTGATGTGCTTAATAAAAGCAATTCTTGCTCATTATTGCCCTTATTATCATTGCTAATACTAATGACAGGGTGTTTGAACATGTTACACTAACACTGGATTGGCCACAGGGTAGGTGTATGTCTTGCTGTCTATTACTCATCTAATAATGGAGGCCGTGAACCAAGCAGCATTGAACACGGAGTGGACGGTAAACCCTGCCTTCAGGGCCAGGAGGGGTGGCCAGGGCTACAGGTGTGTTTGTAGGGGGGTAGATGGAGGGTCCCCCCGGCAACAGGATCTTCTCAGTCCACTGGGCAACCTCTGTGTGGCGGCAAACATCACAGGAGCAAAGTGATAAAGCATCCAGTGTACACTGTGCCCCTAATCAAAGGTAACCCCTGCTCCTCTGCCACCCCCAACCACATCTACTCCATGGTCACTGCCATGACAGTCCAGCCCACGTGGAGGCTGTAGTTCTTGGTGCTCTTCCCTGGTACTCAAAGTTTTTAGAAAGATTTTTTTTGCCGCGGTCTGGCAATGGTCAGAATAAGAAAGGCAAAACGAGGGGCCAGCACTGTGGTGCAGCAGGTTAACGCCCTGGTCTGAAGTGTCGGCATCCCATATGAGAGACGGTTCGAGACCAGGCTGCTCCACTTCCTGTCCAGCTCTCTGCTGTGGCCTGGGAAAGCAGTAAGAGATGGCCCAAGTCCTTGGGCTCCTGCACCCGTGTGGGAGACTGGAAGAAACTCCTAGCTCCTGGCTTTGGATCGGCACAGCTCCAGCCCTTGTAGCCAATTGGGGAGTGAACCAGTGGATGGAAGCCCTCTCTCTCTCTGCCTCTTCTCTCTCTATGTAACTCTGCCTTTCAAATAAATAAATAAATCTTTTAAAAAAAAGTGAAATAAAAATTTTTAAAAATTAAATTTATTTGAAAGGCGAAGAGACAGAGACAGCTTGACAAACAGTAATCTTTCTTCTGCTGATTGATCCCTCAAGTGCCCATGTCAGCTGGGGTGGGCCAGGTGGAGGCCAGGAGCCAAGAATTCAATTCAGGTCTCCCCCATGGGAGGCAGGGACCCAACTGTTGGAGACATCCTCTGCTGCCTCCCAGGTTGCACATTTTTTAAAAGATTTATTTATTTATTTGAAAGGCAGAGGCAGAGAGAGAGAGAGAGGGAGAGATCTTCCATCCGATGGTTCATTCACCAGATGGCCATAATGGCTGGAGTTGAATCAATCTGAAACCAGGAGCCAGGACCTTCTTCCAGGTCTCTCCTGTGGGTGCAGGGGCCCAAGGACTTGGGCCATCTTCCACTGCTTTCCCAGGCCATAGCAGAGAGCTGGATCGGAAGAGGAGCATCCGGAACTAGAACTGGTGCCCATATGGGATGCCGGCACTGCAGGCGGCGGTTCTACCTGCTATACCATACTGCCAGCTCCTGCACTTTTTTTTTTTGAAAATTTATTTATTTGAGAGGCAGAGTTACAGAGAGAGGGAGAGACAGAAAGAGAGGTCTTGCATCTGCTGGTTTACTCCCCAGTTTATTGTCTTCAAGTCAGGATTAAATTTCTTGAGCTCAGGGCTCCTGCTTTCTGTTACTTGACAGGGCACCTACTGAGCCCAGTACAGTGCTGAACGGATTCCATATGAATGCTTTTAGAATGCGTGGGTGCTTGAAGAATAGTGCTGCATGGTTACTTGCTGAGTTTATAGCAGAAAATTTAATGATTATTATAATTATCATTTATGGAGTGCCCATTAGAATCCAGTCACTCCTCCTATATTATCTCTAACCCACACAGCAACCCTGCAGAGTGGGAATTATTATCTCTAATTTATAGCTGAGGAAACTGAGGCTCTTAGCAGTTAAGTCACTCGCCCAAGGGTCAAACAGTCAGTGAGTGGCAGAGCCAGACCCCATCAGCTCTGAAGCGCAAGTCCTTTCCTCCTCACCCTGGGTCTCAGGAGTGGGCGCAAGGACACTTCAGTCGAAGGAACTGTGTCCCGCTTGGCTGTGCACCTACTCACACAGCTGCCTTGCCTGGACCGGAAGAGGTAAGAGTCGCTTCCCTCTTCAGTAGGCTGTGTCCTCTCCTGCCTGCAGGACTCCCACAGTACTTGGGGTCTGCTCTGCCTGTGTCACCTACTAGTCACATGATGGAGCAGTGGCCCAAAATTCTGCTTGCGGGTCGGCAGGAGGAAGTAGAACCAAGTCAAAGTCAGGTTGGCACATGCAGAAAGCATGCCACGGAGTTGCAGAAAGCATGCCACAGAGACCGGGGCACTGTGGGCCACACTCGCCAATCACCAGCTGGGCTCAGGCAGCGGGCAGGAGGCACAGGCGGCCCTCTGGTGCTAGGCCTTTTGCCCCAGACCTCTCTGCAGATGGACCAGAAGAAAGATGCCCTTTGTGGTCTCTTTGGACCAAACAAGACTCTGTGATCATAGAGGAATGTGAGGATGAATGCCAGATTCCCACCACGGGCTGGGAATGACGCCTTCTCTCTTGGGCAATTTTTCTGTGATGAAAATGTGGTGGTGCTTTCAAGAGGTTTCAAGAGCCCCGGGCGAAAGATGCCCTGATAACAGTGGACCGGGCTGCTGCTCCGAGGTTCTCACCTCCATTATCTCATTGAAGTCTCTATTCCTTGAGGGCTAGGAGGGAGGCAGCCCAGCCAACTGCCATCCTATAGGGAGGAAATTGGAAGCTTGGGATCCCAGAGCCTGCTTCATTGTGTTTATTCTTTATTTGGTGAAATATGACAGTCCTTAATCGAAGGAGTGTCAAGGAGACAAAGCAACCTTTAATCTTCCTTTTGTATCACAATTCAGGGGGGCCTCCCAGAGAACCCGGTGTTTTAGGATTGCTGGGTGATGCTGGGAAAGACGGTGAGGACAGCCGGGACCATTATCAGGGACCCGAAGTCATCCAGGAAGAGCAGCACTAGGAGAAGCTCAGCTTGTCCCAACCTCTCAGCACAAGGGGCCCAAAGAGCCAGGAGAAACCCCCCTGCCCCCAGCTGGCTCACAAGCTGCCCAAAAGACGGTACCCGGGGGCTGGGTGGGATTCGGCCCTTTTTTAGGTGTAGAGTCTGGATCTCTGTGGGCAACTTCAAAAATATCACAGGAAGGGAAAAATAAGCTTGTCTGGGCTCAGAAAGTCTCGGAAATCCATGCAGAGCTGCTTGGTAATGTGCATTTTCCACGATGTTTTTGAGCCCCCCCCCCCCCCCCCGCCGAGTTGTCTCTGCTGCTGGATTCTGGGTGAGTCCTAGCTAGCGAGTCAGCAGTAAGGGAGCCCAACAGGGGTGTCTGGCTTTGTCTGGGGGAGCTGGCAGGTGAGGACATGCACTGCTCAGCTATCTCTTCAAAAAAAAAAAAAAAAAGGGAGCGTGATTAGCTGATAAGTTCTAGCTGGTGAGTGGGAGTCAGCCAGTGACTAAACAAGGTGGTGGCGGGACCACCTGGTGATTTCTGCGCACTTGGGCCAGCTCTGGTCTGGAGCTACCCATCAGGCTAGCCGGCTTTGTAAGGTGAATGAGAGGTCTCACGACTGTCCCTGCCCTGGGCTGCTTCGTCTCCCCTTCACTCACACGTCTTACTCTCCTCTCCTAACTCCATCTCAGCACCTGCTTCCCACAGACCCTGATCGACACACCTCCCTTAGCCCCCAAAGCGTCGGAGGCATCTATCTAGTGCCTGGGCAAAGCTAGAGACACGAGAACACTGCACCACTGGGAGAAGCGGGAAGAACGCAGTCCCGGGGCCACCAGAGGAGACAGCTGCACGGCTGGAAGCATGGACAAGGGTTCAGGAGAAGCAGGCACCGCCCCACCCCACCATGCTCAGTAACTGCTCTAGGGACAAGTGCCAGGGCTCTCTGCTGTCTCGGCCTCTTTGCATCATGGGTAAGACGTTTTGCCACTCTTTTTTTTTTTTTTTTTTTTTTAATACAGAGGCTTTTTTTTTTTAAAGATTTATTTGTTTACTTGAAAGTTGGAGTTACACAGAGAGAGGAGAGGCAGAGAGAGAGAGAGGTCTTCCATCCGATGGTTCACTCCCCAGATGGCCGCAACTGCTGGAGCTATGCCGATCTGAAGCCAGGAGCCAGGAGCTTCTTCCAGTCTCCCACATGGGTGCAGGGGCCCAAGGACTTGGGCCATCTTCCACTACTTTCCTGGGCCACAGCAGAGAGCTAGACAGGAAGTGGAGCAGCCGGGTCTCGAACCAGCGCCCACATGGGATGCCGGCACTTCAGGCCGGGGTGTTAGCCCACTGTGCCACAGCGCTGGCCCGACGTTTTACCGCTCTTAACCTTGGTTGCCCCGTATGTGAAATGGGACGGGTGGCTTGCACTGCTAATGCCCACGTTTCGCTTGACCCAGAGATAGAAAGTAGATTAGTGGTTTCTCAGAGCTCAGGCGGATGAGCTGTAAGAGAATAATCGTTAAAGGGTAAGGAGTTTCTTGCTGATGAAAAGTTCTAAAATGGACTGTGGTGATGACAGTACAATTCTGTGACTATGTTAGGTAGGAAGTCAGATGTGAGCTTATGTGTGTGTGACAAAGGCCTAAAGAAAAGACATCTATGTCCAGCTGTGCAAGCAGAAGGGGCGGGGACCCCCACCTGGCAGGTTATCGGGTAGGAGGGGGCAGGGCAGGATGTGAACACTGGGCTGCCCCTGAAACGTTATCGGCATGACTTTGAGATGCAGATGCAGATGCTGGACATAGATGTCTTTTCTTGAGGCCTTTGTCACACACACGTAAGCTCATATCTGACTTCTTACCTAACAACTATACTAAAACCATGGAACTGTACACTTTAAATGGGCGAACTGTATAATATGCAAGTTGTGTCTCAGTAAGGCTATTTAGAAATTTGTAGCTTAGTTAATGATTTTAAAATGAGGATCCCATGTCATCATTCAGCTCAAGAAATGGAACACTGGAATCCTGAAAGTGTCCCTGCCTCCCCGGCAGGCACGCACTCTTTAAAAATATGATTTATTGGCCGGAGCCGGGGCTCACTAGGCTAATCCTCCGCCTTGCGGTGCCGGCACACCAGGTTCTAGTCCTGGTTGGGGCGCCGGATTCTGTCCCGGTTGCCCCTCTTCCAGGCCAGCTCTCTGCTGTGACCCGGGAGTGCAGTGGAGGATGGCCCAAGTGCTTGGGCCCTGCACCCCATGGGAGACCAGGATAAGTACCTGGCTTCTGCCTTTGGATAGGCGCGGTGCGCTGGCCGCGGCGGCCATTGGAGGGTGAACCAACGGCAAAGGAAGACCTTTCTCTCTGTCTCTCTCTCTCTCACTGTCCACTCTGCCTGTCAAAAAAAAATATGATTTATTTATTTATTTATTTGAAAGGTAGAACAACAGAAAGAGAGGGAGAAATGTGTGTGTGTGTGTGTGTGTGTAGGAGAGAGGTCTTCCATCCACTGGTTCACTCCCCAAGTGGCTGCAACCGTCAGGGCTGGGCCAGGCTGAAGCCAGGAGCCAGGGGCTCCATCCTGGTCTCCCGGGTAGATAGCAAGGACTCCAGGGCCCAAGCTGTCCTCTGCTGCCTTCCCAGCAAGGATCAGAAGCAGAGTAGCTGAGACTCAGACTGGAAATCTGACATGGGTTGATTGTGTTGCGATGGATCGGTGGCTTAGCTACTGTGCCACATACGGGCCCCAAGGGCAAGCACGATTTATATGTTTCTTTGGTCCCTGGTCTCCAGAAATCTTACCGCGCATCTCTGAAAGAGGTTATTTGAAGCAACTGACTTTGACTTCAGCTGGGTCTTCAATTAAACCGGGTGATCTTTTCCTTGAAACACACAAGTCTATTCCTGGTATTCCAGGACTAGAGAAAAAAATGTGGGCTCACCCCCACCACCCCTCCAGGAGCCTGAACAGTGTTGGGGAGAGGACCGGGTCCAGTGAGGAACTGCAGAGGAATTGGGTCCACAGAGCCTGGAGGGGAGCTCTCACAAGGACCTAGTTGTCGTCTTCCCATTTTAAAGGTGTGCATCTCCTTGTGTCACCCCCAGGGCAGAGCTAGGAAACAAGGAGATGGGGACAGCCCCCCGCGTTACCTAGGGCACCTGATGCAAACACTGCCAAACTCCATCCTCAGGAGCCTCCCGCGAGTCTCGCTCTGCGTGTATTCCCCAGTCCTCACGAGGACCGTGACAGGTGGGAGACTCTGTCAGACTTCTGCAGATGCACGGTTAGTTGTGGAGAAGAGCGGCAGGTGGGGACAGATCACACATCTTTATCCCTGCTTTACATGAACAAGCAAAGGTGACCCTACCGCGCGAGGCAAGGGTGTCTAGAAGAGGAGGGCAGAGAACTGGGGAACCGGACGTCTCCCCGCTGGCTGGGGGTGTGGCCTTCGGCACCACAGAGGCCCCTCGGCCTGTCCTGGATTGCCCCCACCTCCACATCTCCACCCTGGCCCCCGGCCTCGCTCTGAGCTCAAGCAGGCCAACATCTGTGCCAAAGGATCAGGGAGCATATCCCCGAACACTCGAGGCCAGAATGTCCTTGACGTGAAGCAGGGGAGAACCAGGGAGGCTGGCGACTTGGGGTGGGCTCATGGAAATGACTGACAGGTGAGGAAGAGGGAGGCTACCAGATGCGCGCAGGGCAGCGGAGAGCAGTGCTGGTGTTCTCTGTGGCATAGGGGCGAGCTGATTGCACGGGGTGGTCCTGCCCGCTTTGGGGAAACACAGATTCCAGCTTCCATGTGTCCTGAAAGTCGGCCGTGATTTACTAGGCTGTGAAGTGAGCCGCCCTGGATCCTGGCAGCATCTTCGTGAAATAAGCCACGTTGATCTTACTTGCAAGATGAATAACCAAGGCTTGGGAAAGTTAAGTGATTTGCCTGAGCCAACACCCCAGACTACATGAACCTCTTCATAAATGTTGGTCTCAAAAGCTAGTTCAGGCTTCTTCAAGGTGTTTCATCCAACCTACTGCGAGATCTCACACACACACATACGTGCATACACACGTGCACACCTGCACACATGTCACGCTGACCCCAGTCTTCGTTTCCCTGCTGTAAGCAAGAGCGTGGGAAGAAGGCTGTACAGCAGCTTGCACAAGCAGCCTAAAGGGAACCAAAAAAGTGCTTTTTGAAAAAAAATTGGCCCATGCTCTGGCCTCATTTGGGTGTAGCCTTCCATTTGGGGCCCTAATTGCTCTAAGAATTTCCCCTAAGAACAATCACACAGGTGACTGTGGTCTGGTTCGAAGCTGTCAGGAGATAGGACAAGGTTCTCCTAGACCTCAAAGCCAAGGTTCAATGCTTTAAATTTGCAAACACTTCTGTCTCTGAGGCTCTGGCCAAGTCCTAGTGACAAAAATTTGCTTTAGGCTTCTTTCAACCAAGGTGGGGAGCTGCGAGCGGGGAAGCGGCCCTTGTCCCTGGATCCTGTAGTACATGCTTAACAGGTGCACAATAACCTTGACCCAGCGAGGGTACTGAGGGCCCCTGGAGTGCTGAGTGCTCGCCCAGCCGCCCACTGCAAGCCCCTGCGTCCTGGCGCTGGCCCAAGCTTCTAAGCCTTATCTGTCAGAGCCTTCATAAAAACTGGGAACAGAATCCCAGTGACCCACGGGCTAACGCGGGCTCCCGTCTTGCTCATTCTCCTCGCAGCCCTCCCACCGGCCCTGCAAGCGCTGCAGGAAAGGTTTTCTCCACTCAGCAAAAGGCCACAAGCGTCTCTGTCTTCTATTAGAGCTCTGGCTTGGAGAAGCTGTGTGTCTTCCGACTGGAAGAGCTCTGCCCATCCTTCCATCGCCCCCGCAGCCCCTGGCAGGCCCAGCAGAACACTCCCCGGGCCACTTTCTCTGGGTGCACATCTGCGCAGGCTTTGCGAGTCCTCTAATCAGATCAGCCAGGCGGCTCCAAAGATTCTCACCATCCCGTGCCAGCCAGAAGCTTAAGGCAGGGACAGAAGGGGCTCGGGAGCTTGCATCTGCTACCTGCTGCTTCAGATAGCACCGATCTGGAAGTGAGCCCCACCCTCGGCTGCTCCCCCCACCCCCCATGCTTTCCCTCCTCTGTGGGCTCCAAGCACAGATTGCTGTGTTGAGTTCTTCCAGCAATCCCTTGTGGAGTTCAGTTAAGTTCTCCAGAGAACATGGCTCATATTCTCGAAGGCAATCTACTCACCTTAAGGAAGGAGGCCATTGCTGTCTTGACCTTGACCTTGACCTTGTGACTGGCCAGAATACTACCCGATGGGAGCCACGAACTGCTCCAGAACATGGGGACAAGCACTCTCCTTCCATGCGCTCAGCTTAGCTCGCCTGGGACCCCGGGAGTTACTGTTGCTACCATTTGAAAGACTGAGGATCAGGCTCATGCAGTGACTCGTTCTTCCAAGTGATGGGATCTGCAGCCTGGACCATCCGAGAAAAAGCCATGCTGGTCCTGCTGGCTAAGCTGGCCTCCAGTAACCCATCCTCTGGAACACGGCTGTTTTCTATCACCAATGTCCATTTCTCATCTGTGTAAAAGCAGCACCAGATCTGAGTGTGTCTCCTCCTGGGGCCACCCTGTCTCTGTCACCCAGTGGCTCATCCACCCCAGCAGGTGGCCTTCATTATCAGATTGTCCCAAAAAGACGGGCTTGGGGGATGTGCAAGGGTTTACATGGTTCTCCCTGAAGATGACCTTGGACCATATCACTTCTACCCCCCGTCCATAAACAAGTCTCACCTGTGGTCCCTCCTAGCTTCACTGGGAAGTGCAGACTTCTCTGCATCCAGGAAAGAGGAAAGCCAGGGATAGGGAAACCCTGACCGCCACTGCTACAAAAGTCAGCATGCATTGAGGGTGCACCCGCCAAGCGGCCTCTTAAGCTTAAAAGAAGCTGATGGGCCGGCGCCGCGGCTCACTAGGCTAATCCTCCGCCTAGCGGCGCCGGCACACCGGGTTCTAGTCCCGGTCGGGGCGCCGGATTCTGTCCCGGTTGCCCCTCTTCCAGGCCAGCCCTCTGCTGTGGCCAGGGAGTGCAGTGGAGGATGGCCCAGGTGCTTGGGCCCTGCACCCCATGGGAGACCAGGAAAAGCACCTGGCTCCTGGCTCCTGCCATCGGATCAGCGCGGTGCGCCGGCCGCAGCGCGCTGGCTGCGGCAGCCATTGGAGGGTGAACCAACGACAAAAGAAGACCTTTCTCTCTGTTTCTCTCTCTCACTGTCCACTCTGCCTGTCAAAAAAAAAAAAAAAAAAAGAAGCTGATGACATTGTCACATTGTCACTGGATACAAGAGGGGCTGGCGCTGTAGTGCAGTAGGTTAAGCTCCACTGGTGTCATGTCTCGGCTGCTCCTCTTCCCATCCAGCTCTCTGCTTATGGCCTGGGAGGGCAGTAGTGGATGGCCCAAGTGGTTGAGCCCCTACACCCACGTGGGAGACCTGGATGAAGCTCCTGAGCTCTGGCTTCAGCTCGGCCCAACCCTGGCTGTTATGGCGATTTGGGGAGTAAACCAGTGAATGGAAGACCTCTCTCTGTCTCTCGCCGTCTCTGTCTCTGATTCTGCATCTCAAATAAATAAATAATTTCTTTTTAAGATCCAGTGAGAGGAGAGGCAGAGAGAGAGAATCTTCCATCTGCTGGTTCACTCTCCAATTGGCCGCAATGGCCGGAGCTGCACCGATCTGAAGCCAGGAGCCAGGAACTTCCTCTGGGTCTCCCATGTGGGTGCAGGGACCCAAGGACTTGGGCCATCTTCTGCTGCTTTCCCAGGCCACAGCAGAGAGCTGGATGGGAAGTGGAGCAGCCAGTCTCAAACTGGCGCCAATATGGGATGCTGGCGCTTCAGGCCAGGGCATTAACCTGCTGAGCCACAGCGCAGGCCCCCATTAAATAAATCTTAAAAAAAAAAAAAAGATTCCAGTGGGTGAGGTGGAGGTGGGGTGATGGAGGAGCTGTCCACTCTGGAGGAAAGAGCCCAGAGTTTGCCACATTGCAGCAGCCCCAGATTCCCAGGTTAATCAACAGCCACAGAGAGGATGTGCACTGCCCCTTCCTTCCTCTCACATGGACGGCCGCCCTCCTGTGTCTTCTCCCTAAGGTTCCCCTAATACTCCTTGATGTAACCCACCTCCCTCATGGATACCTGCTTGCTGTGGGGTGCCCAGCAGAGAGAGAGAGAGAGAGAGAGAGGCAGGCAGGAGGCAGACCTCGTCTCGGCAACACTTCGCAGCCCACCCAGGGCTGCCCACCGCAGTTTCTCATTCAGCCCTCACGCTGTAGCTAGTTGAGCTCTTGGTACTTCCACGCGTTGTAGGGTGCAGGAAGCCAAGACCAGAGTGATTAATTCACCTTTGCAAGCTGTCATGCTGGAACCTTCCACTCTGAATCCTGGATCTTTATCTTTCCCACTACAGCCATGACTACTTTGCCCTCTATCAACTGCTATTTCTTTTTCTTTCTTTCTTTTTTTTTTTTTTTAACAGGCAGAGTGGACAGTGAGAGAGAGACAGAGAGAAAGGTCTTCCTTTTTGCCATTGGTTCACCCTCCAATGGCCTCCAAGGCCGGCGCACTGCGGCCGGTGCACTGCGCTGATCCGAAGGCAGGAGCCAGGTGCTTCTGGTCTCCCATGGGGTGCAGGGCCCAAGCACTTGGGCCGTCCTCCACTGCACTCCCGGGCCACAGCAGAGAGCTGGCCTGGAAGAGGGGCAACCAGGACTAGAACCCGGTGTGCCGGCACCGCAAGGCGGAGGATTAGCCTAGTGAGCCGCGGCGCCAGCCTCAACTGCTATTTCTTTAAATGGATTTTACTTTCACTGAACTAGATTGCTCGTAATACTTACTTCATGATGCACTCCTATAGTTGCCTCACACATAAACTTTCTAGCACTATTATTCGGATATTATTTTTAATAGTGTAACAAACTCCTAGAATCACATCACCCAACACAAGGCTGTTCCTTATCCCATCTTCCCTGCCTCTCTCATGCAGCATAATCAATGTATGACACACTGGTTCATTCGTGTCAACACTGTGCAATGTTCCATTGTGTGCAGTATTCTACATAAGGGTTTTTTTTAAGCTTTCTTATTTTATTTGAAAGTCAAAATTACAAAGAGAGAGGGAGAAACAGACAGAGACATATACTTGTTCACTCCCCAAGTGGTGGCACTGACCAGAGCTGAGCCAGGCAGAAGCCAGGGTCTCCTACATGGGAGCAGGGGCCCAAGCACTTGGGCCATCTTCTGCTGCTTTTCCCAGGCCATTAGCAGGGAGCTGGATTGGAAGTGGAGCAGCCAGGACACAAACCACAAAGGCATTGATATGGGATGCCAGCATTATAGGCGGCAGCACTGCCTGCCATGCCACAATGCCGGCCCCAGTAGCACAACTGATTTTCTGTGCTAATTTTGTATCTTACAAGTTTGCTGAATCTGTTCACAGTTTGATTTGTTCGTTTGTTTGCTTGGTGGAAGGTCACATCTTCTGCCAGTACTGTTGATTTTACTTCTTCCTTTCTCATGCGGACATCTTTTATTTCTTTTTCTTGCCTAATCACTCTGGATAGAATTTCCAATATTATAGACTAGAAATGGTGAAAACAGGTATCTTTGTCTTGTTAAGAGCGAATCTCTTTTTTCCTGAAAACGGGATTCTTCTACTCTGCAGTTAGGAAGCTTAAAATGCATCTGGAAAGACATGTGGGGTAGAAATTCACAATAGCAAGTGCATGACTCATAGTAGGCCTCCCTTTGGGACGATTCCTAGAAGGTCGGAACTTGCAGGAAACTTAGACATCACGATCATTGAAGGCCCAGCGAGGCAAAGTGAGAGGCGTCAGCCCACACAGTGAGCCGAACACCAAGCCAGGACCGGTTGCCAGCATTTCTAACTCTGATCAAGCGGTATTCACGTCCTAGCGCACAGAGCAGAGGCCTGTGCTGCTCCAAAGCTGAGAACCAGTCTCCCGAGGAGCAGGAGAGGCCGGGGGTGGGGAGAGGACCAGAAGAGCCACGTGGGCTCTGAGGGCAAGGCCTCTGGACTCCGCGATCTGGCTCGCATGCCCCCAGGAGTGAATGAAGGCACACAGTGGCTACCTGCCTCGAGCTTAGGTTCATTCGTTCATTCATTTAAAAGTACACGGACTCCTACTGTGTGCCAGATACTGGCAACGGAGCATTGAACAGCACGGACTGGGTCCCTGGGTTCCAGGGCCGATCATTCCCAGGCACGTTTCTGACCGTTCTCTTCTTTCTTTTCAGTCTGCATGAGGCGAGCCGGGATGTACAAAGTGAGAAATTCCGAGGCCAGAGGTGCTCGTGAGAGGTCAGATGGTGGAACTAACGGCACAGGAGCTACAAGGGACCTTGGGGACCCCTCAGGGATATGACCTCTGTCTCCTCCATGCACGGTGGAGAGTTGATCCCACGGCTGGTGCTGAGCCTTGGCTGACGGACTAGCAGGGATCCTTCACTCCGTCCCTGTCTAGGACGTCCTTGGAGTTGACTCTCCTGCCTCAGGATAAAGCTTCTACCAGCGCTGTGGTGCTGCGGTAAAGCCACTGTCAGTGAGGCCGGCGTCCCATTTGGGCGCAATTCAAGTCCTGGAAGCTCCCCTTCCCACCCAGCTGCCTGCTCTGGCCTGAGAGAGCAGCTGAAGATGGTGCAGGTTTGGGCCCCTGACACCCATGTGGGAGATCCAGAAGCAGATCCTGGCTTTGGCCTGCCCCCCACCCCCGGTTGTTGCAGCCAGGAAGTGCTGGAAGGGAGCCAGCAGATAGAGGATCAATCTCTCTCTCTCTTCCTCTCTCCCTTTCTCCATCTCTCTCTCTTTAACTCTTTAAAATAAATAAATTAATAAATAAATATTTTTTAAAAAGATCCCACACCAAACCCCAAATATAGCTCGGATACCAATCCTATTTTTAAAACTTATTTATTGGGGTTGGCACTGTGGTGTAGCGGATAAAGTCGCCACCTGCAGTGCTGGCATCCCATATGGGCGCTGGTTGCAGTCCTGGCTGCTCCACTTCCGATCCAGCTCTCTGCTATGGCCTGGGAAAGCAGTGGAGGATGGCCTAAGGGCTTGGGCCCCTGCACCCTCCTGGGAGACCCAGAAGGCGCTCTTGGCTCCTGGCTTCAGATCGGCACAGCTCCAGCTGTTGCGGCCATCTGGGGCATGAACCAGTGGATGAAAGACCTCTCTCTGTTTCTCTCTGTCTCTACCTCTCTGCCTCTGCCTCTCTGAAACTCTGCCTTTCAAATAAATAAATAAATAAGTTTTTTTTTTTAAAAAAAAGCTTATTTATTCGAGAGAGAGAGAGAGAACTCACATTTGCTGGTTCACTTCCCAAATGTCCATAATACCTGGGGCTGTGTTGGGGCCAAAGTTGGGGTTCAGTGACTTAACCCAGTTCTCCCACTTGCGTGGCAGGAACCCGAGCACTTGAGCCATCACCTGCTGCTGCCCAGGCTGCTCATCTGCGGAAACCTGGAGCCAGGAACTGGAGCTGAGCATCGAACACGGGTCCTCCAGTGTGGGGCAAGCGCATCCTAACTGGCGTCTGCACCACCCGCCCCTCCCAGCCCTGCCTCTGAGAAAGACCTGAGTCAAGACACGCAGGTCCTGGCGAAGGGTTCGATCCTAGAAGCTACAGGAAAGCAATTGTGAGACTGGTGGGCGGAGACGCCCAGCTGCATGGTCCATACTTTACAGCCGTTCCTTCCCCACAGCTGGGTTTCTCCGCTCCTCCTGTCTCTGGCTGGCTGTTCCACTCTCTGCTCCAGCCGCAGCCCCAGACAACGAGAGGAGGAGCGGGAAGCTGAGAAGGCCTTTAGAGGACAGGGTCTCAGGGCCCCCCACGCCTGCAGTTCAGAGCAAGGCCAGAGGCAGGAGGCAGAAGACTAGGCTGTAGCTTCATTCACTCTTTAGCTTGTTTGTGTTCCTGGAAAAAACCGACGTTAGTGTTTGTGACTTCAGCTTCCTTATCTGAAAAAACAGGGAACTGCAGTGCTTAAAAACGTGCTAACTACTATGGCAGTGAAAGCACCAAGTCCCAGGGGCTTCGGGCAAGGGAAAATTCTCACTCACTTAACATCGGACTGGCCCTGAGGACGGGCGGACGTCTCTCAAGACCTCAGCCTGGCGTGGAGGCTCTGCCCCCTTCTCCACAGCTTCCAAGGCAGCCCCTCTGTGGCCACCCCGCTACCAGACAGGGGGAGGGAGAGGGCGTGAGCATTTCACAGGAGGTAACTCAGGGGCCCAGGCCTGAAAATGACCTATGTCATCCTGCGCATATCTCGCTGCAAAGCAGAGAGGGAACCAAAGTAGAGCCACGCGCCTGGGAGGTAGGGCAAGCAGGTTGCAGGAACAGGAAGTCCTTCTCTGCCCCCCTCCCCTCCCTGGAACCCAGGCACTCGGGGAGTGAACCCAGCCTCTGCTCAGTAGAGTCTTGGGATGGTGTGGAATTGTAATTGATACTAGGTTTCGCGAAGCTGTGAACTATCCACCTTGCTGTGCAAAGTGTGGAGAAGACAATGATTATGATAACAGCGACTGCTCCGTGTGTTCTTATTTAAGACCTACTGCGTGCTCGGGGCACTGGCAGCCGAGCTGACCCAGACTCCGCTCCTCAGGGTCTTGGGGGCCAGTGTGGTCCGCGAGCCAGGGCAGCATCATTTCCCGGGGAGGCGTCAGAGCAGCTCAGACCCCAGCCCAGACGCACTCGGTCAGCGTCTGCCTCTCAGCAGGAGCCGCAGGTGGCTGTGCCCACGTCAGGTTCCGGAGGAATGTTCTAGTGAGGGGAGATGAGCATGTGGGTCAAATGCCCCAGGTTACTCAGTGGAAATGAACAAGAACCTCAGGGTCCAGTGAACCAGACTGAATCCCGTTTACTAGCTGCACCATCTCGGGCAAGTTACTTGCTAAAGGGTCAGTTATCCCGGTGGGAATAATAATGGGGTTCTCAAGTGATACTGTTTATTGAATGGGGGGGGCGCTGTGGCATAACGGATAAAGCTGCTGCCCGCAGCACCGGCATCCCATATGGGCACCAGTTCAGATCCCAGCTGCTCCACTTCCAATCCAGATCTCTGCTATGGCCTGGGAAAGCAGTAGAGGATGGCCCAAGTCCTTGGGCCCCTACACCCGTGTGGGAGACCTGGAAGCAGCTCCTGGCTCCTGGCTTCAGATTGGCGCAGCTCCAGCCATCTAGGGAGTGAACCAGCAGATGGGAGACCTCTCTCTCTCTTTTTCCTCCTCTCCTTCTCCCACTCCTTCTTTCTCTGTATAACTCTGTCTTTCAAATAAATAAATAAATCTTTTAAAAAAAAAACCTAATTATTGAATGAGATCATTCGTGCGAAGTCCTTATCACAGTGCCAGGAATGCAGATTGCGCTCCACACATGCTAACTACTATTAATCTTACTGCTGCTATGGCTCCCGTGAAAGTGATCCCCTCCCCTTTCACAAACCAACCCCAGCACGAAGATAGCAAATACTAGGCCTGTGTTTCACTCCTTTACTCTCCAGTGTGCACGGCAGACATTGCTAATCAATCAAGACACTCCCTCCCAGAGCCCAGGCTCACCTTAGACTCTCACACAAGGCTCCAGAGAGCTGTTGCGAATTAATCAAGACACACACACAAGGTAAAAACCATTTGCCATTTCTGGTTGCTCAGGGATTCCCCAAGACCAAATCTCCCTTTTTATAAAAAAATGATTTATTTGAGAGACAGATAGACAAAGCTCCCATCTGCCAGTTCACTCCCCAGATGTCTGCAATTGCTGGGGCTGGGCCAGGCTAAAGCCAGGAGCTGGGAACTCAATCCGGGTCTCTGACAGAGGTGACAGGGACCTAGGTACTTGAGCCATCAGCTGCTGTGTTCCAGGGTGTGCATTAGCAGGAAGCTGGAATCAGGAGCAGGCCTGGGACTCAAACCCAGGCACTGCAATATGGGACACTCGGGCTTCCCAACAAGCGGCTGAACTCCTGGGCCAGATGCCTGCCCCCGTCTCCCCCTGACTCACCATAACGTTGCTGTACTTATTAGTGACTGAAGTGGGGACAAGGGAAAGGAGCAGGCAAAGACCGAGGGAATTTTCCTTCCTGGGAGAGGATGACGGCGCTGGAGCCCTAAGCAATGGGGGGACGCAGGAGAGAGAGTTGTTCAGAGGAAGGCATCCTACTGGGGCCTGTCAAACTTGCAGGGCCTCCGGATGTCCCAGCAGAAACATCCAGAAGGGAGTTGAAAATACAGGTCTGCATGTTGGAGAAACATCTGGGTTACAGACACAGGTCCAGCCATCACCCACGGTGCATGGATCGTCCAGTAGGTAGCCCCACTCCGTGGCTTACAACAGCCCACTTTGGTCCATGTGTGAACAGCTAATGTTTTCCAAGACTGAATCCGAGTCGAGCCTCACACCCTACCCCTAGCAGATGAGTCTTGATTAACCCAATAAAATCAGATAATTCCACTTGTATTGCAAACATTTAAGATTTGAAATGCAATGCAATAGTTCTCAACAACAAAATGCCAGCAGAAGTCTGCAAGGAGGATTCTAGAAAGTCGTTGTTTTTAAAAAGAAATGGAGAGAGAATCGTCCCTTTGTCTGTGCCTAGATATGGCTCTGTGAGGATGCATGGCCCAAGGCTGCTGCCCCTGTCTTGTGACCATGCTGGGACAGATCTGCAGGCAAAAAGCAACATGCTAAGGGGGGCAGAGCAGAAAGACGGGAAGAAGCAGGGTGGCCAGTGATGTCATCAAGCCACAAAATGATCCAGCTCCAGACATGACCTCAGGACCTCTTGCTATGTGATAATAAGTGTCCCTCTTATTTCAACCCATCCAATAGCTACATGACAGAGGTGACTGCTAAAGCTAGGAGGATGTTTTTAAACTCAAGGGAGCATGCAGAGGAAGGAAAACAAAAAACAGGGGAGGTCAATAGGGTGCAGGAAGAGAAGAAAGAGAAACAGCAAATGGCCAGAGAAAGAGCACCACCATCGTGGGCAGAGAAAGGTCAGAACATTCTCAGGGGAGTTTTCAAAAAGATCATGGGAAATCCATACTATGTAAAAGCGAGCCGGCGCCGCGGCCCAATAGGCTAATCCTCCGCCTTGCGGCGCCGGCACACCGGGTTCTAGTCCCGGTCAGGGCGCCGGATTCTGTCCTGGTTGTCCCTCTTCCAGGCCAGCTCTCTGCTGTGGCCAGGGAGTGCAGTGGAGGATGGCCGAAGTGCTTGGGCCCTGCACCCCATGGGAGACCAGGAGAAGCACCTGGCTCCTGCAATCGGATCAGCGTGCCGGCCGTGGCGGCCATTGGAGGGTGAACCAACGGCAAAGGAAGACCTTTCTCTCTCTCTCTCTCTCTCACTGTCCACTCTGCCTGTCAAAAAAAAAAAAAAAAAAAAAAGGCAATGCATGGGTTTCAATTTTCTTGCATCAAATAAACGTATCTTTTAATTCCATTTTCCATGACTTGATTTTTAGATTGTCATTTTATTTGGAAGGGAGAGAAACAGTTTTCTTTAGTCCACTGGGTCACTCCCCAAATGCCCACAACAGCTAGGGCTGCGTCAGGCTGAAGCCGGGAGTGCAGAACTCCATCTGGGTCTCCCACATAAGTAGCAGGGACCCAAGTACCTGAGCCATCCTCTGGTGCCCCGCAAGGTGCTCATTAGCAGGAAGCTGGAATCAGAAGCAGAGCTGGGACTCGAGTCAGGCACTCTGATATGCAATGCAGGCATCTCAAGCAGGGTCTTGGCTGCTTTGCCGAACACCTGCTCCTTTTTTCTCCATGGGGTTTTTGAAGCCCCATAGCATGTCAAACACGTTAAGGGAATGAAGAGGTTCAGAAAGAAATACGCACTAAATAAAAGGAAATCCCGTGCTGACATAGGCTGAATGAGTTAAGCAACAGCAAAGTGATGCAAAAACCAGTGGGCGGAAGTGTGTGTGTGTGTGGTGTGTGTGTAGGGATGGTTACTTGTTAGTTGATTGACTGTTGGTATGATGGATTGCCTGTTGGACCGCTTGGCACCCCAAGGGGGCTGAGATGACACCGGCAGTGTCTGGGACTTGGGAAGCTTTGACCCTGGCTGGGCTAGGAGTCCGCTCCAGACTTGGGAGTTCACAGAATGCTGCCCATTGTAGAGTGAGGGACCTGCCACCTGGGGCCGAGCCTATCTCCGGCAGACAGCATGCGAGGCAGAGCTTTGTTTATCAGCCCCAGCTGGGAGGAAGTCACTTTGTTGCAGTCTAGTTACCAGCTCCGGACCAGCCCCACTTCCTGACACTTCTCCCTCCTTCTTCCTTCCTCCCTGCCCCTTTAGTTTCCAGGCGGCCCATGTCCTTCCTCCTCGCCCCATCGCTATGGGTTAGAGACCTCTTCCTGCCCTTCCAGATGGATCCCTCCCCTAGGAAGCCCAGCCCTGTCTCCCCAGGGAGAAATCATCTTGGGCGCTTCAGCAGTCCTGTCACCCTCAGGCTTGTGCCTCTGATCACCTAGGCACCAGACAGGAGGCCTCTGGGGGGACTATGTGTGGTCTCCCAGGAGCCAAAGACGAGACCCAGCAAAAACACCCTGTGCAAATCCACACAGACACAGGGCAGACAGACCTGGCCGGAGTCTCTTCTCCCACCTCCCACCTGCCTCTCCCTGCTCAGATGCCCTTGAGGTGGGGACAACGGTGCAAAGCCGCCTGGGTGAGTTCCGACCCTGGCGGTGAGCAGCCCTCCCAGGCCTGCCCCACCTTCTGACGGTAAAGGACCCACAGGCCTCCAGACGCATGTCCACCTCTTTTCCGGTCAGCTCACCCTGCAGCCGTCCCTCCTCCTGACCTCGCTCCATCCCTGCCTCCCCCCACCCCCGGCCCCAGACCCAATGTCTGGCCACTCTGCCTTATCTCCCTTTCTCATTCTTTATCTCTCATTGTTTCTTTCTCTGTCTGCTCATCTCTGTCAGACACTGGCCTTGTCCTTCCTCACTCCCTAGACTCCTGATTGAAAGGAGGGTCCTCCAAAGAACACAGACAGGTTTTCTGCATGCAAGAAGCGAGAAGTGCTCTGAGATCCTGGAGAACTGGGAGAGAAACCTCGATAGACATGGCCGGGGTATCCTGAGCTGCAGAGAAACTCGCACGTGTTCTGCAAACTTGATTAGAATTTGGGGTGAAACACCTCTTGGGATCCAAGAAGCCTGAACCAGAAACACGATCGGTCCCTTGGCTAATGACTGAAACGGTGGCCTCCATTTTTTGAATGTGTACCTTTATTGGTTGAAAGAAAATTGAACAGGACTCTCAACCCAGTTATAAAATGCAAGTGAACCAAAATAATTAGTGGTGGCAAAGTGTGCTAATTGCCTCCCATACCTTGTTGGCCTTTTTCTATGTAATCAAACCCCTCCACTTCAGCTGGACACATAGCCCTCCAAAATTAAGACTGTATTTTGCAGGTTCTGGCAGCTGGTTATAAACATTTGGATTAAGTTCTGGCTCATGAGATTTGAGCACAAGTGATACGTAAATTTATGTATTTATTTATTTGAAAGTCAGAGTTACAGAGAGAGAGATTTTCCCATCCACTGGTTTACTCCCTAAATGACTACAACAGCCAGTGCTGGGCCAGGCGGAAGCCAGGAGGCTGGAGCTTCTTCTGGGGCTCCCATGTGGGTGCCAGCACTTGGGCCATTATCCATTGCTTTCCCAGGCACATTAGCAAGGAGCTGGATTGGAAGTGGAGCAGCCAAGACACGAACGGGTACCCATATGGGATGCTGGTGCTGCCAGTGGTGGCTTAACCTCCGCACCAGGCCTGAATTGGAAATTCTTGAAGCTGTCCCGTCCACCTCCTGTCTTTCATGCTGTACCGCAGAGTATAGATGTGGAAGCAGACCTTGCACTCTCCAGAGAAGAATAACAACACAGGAAGGGCCCGAGTCTCTGGACAGCCTGATGCAGCCCAGCCCCACACACGCCTGGGCCATGTGCCTCTGGCTACTTCTATCTGATTGAATCCCGGTGTCACGCAGCTGAGCTGATATGCTGATATTTAGCTATGCTGTTCTTTTTTTTTTTTTTTTTTTTTTTTTGACAGGCAGAGTTAGTGAGAGAGAGAGAGACAGAGAGAAAGGTCTTCCTTCCACTGGTGCACCCCCAAAATGGCCTCTATGGCCAGTGCGCTGTGCTGATCCAAAGCCAGGAGCCAGGTGCTTCCTCCCGGTCTCCCATGCGGGTGCAGGGCCCAAGCACTTGGGCCATCCTCCACTGCCTTCCCAGGCCACAGCAGAGAGCTGGCCTGGAAGAGGAGCAACTGGGACAGAACCGGTGCCCCAACTGGGACTAGAACCTGGGGTGCTGGTGCCGCAGGCGGAGGATTAGCCTAGTGAGCTGCAGCGCCAACAAGCTATGCTGTTCTGATATGAAAACATGTGTCCATTATAAAACACCTGAAAAAAGACTATTTGAAGGATTTTTTAAAAATATTTGTTTATTTGAAAGACAGTTACAGAGAGAAAGGGAGAGGCAGAGAGATCTTCCATCCACTGGTTCACTTTCCAAATGCCCACAACAGCCAGGGCTAGGTCAGGCCAAAGCCAATTGCCTGGAACTCTGTCTGGGTCTCCCATGTGGGTGACAGTGGCCCAAACACTCAGACCGTCTTCTACCGCTTTGTCAGGGGCATTAGCAGGGAGCATTTGTCACAGCTAATGAACTAATATTGATATGTCATCATTAACCGATCCCCCTGCTTCATAGTGGTATGTCTATTTATTTTTACTTATTTGAAATGCAGAATGACAGAGAGAAAGAGAGAGAAATTTTTCCATCCATTGGTTCACGCCCCACTGCCTGCGATAGCTGGAGTTGAGCCGGGTCAAAGCCAGGAGCCTGGAACTCCATCTGGGTCTCCCACATGAGTGGCAGGGACTCAAGGACTTGAGCCAGCACCTGCTACCTCCCAGGACGCGCATTAGCAGGAAGCTGCATAGGGAACAGTGCAGCAGGGGACTCAAACCAAGCCCTTTCGTACGGAAGGCAGGCATCCCGCATGGCAGCGTAATCAGCTGTCCCACAACACCTGTCCCTAAGGTGCTTTTTTTTTTATCAATAGAAGTTTTTCATTTTCTTCCTAATTTCGTCCACATTGTGCAGCCCTTGTGCTATGGGTACGCTATGGGGAGACTGTTGTCTTCAGCGCTCAAGGCCCTACGTCAAGGCCTGTCTGTTTCCTTGGTATCCCCAGGGAGGAGTCCAGAAGCTTCTTGGAGGTGATGCCAGAGAAGTCAGGTGGAGCTAGGGGAAGCAGGGGCTGGCGTAGCCAAGGGAAGAGTGAGCCATGCACAGACCTCAGGGGTGGGGAGGGGCGAAGCTGAGGTCCAGGTGGTGGCGAGGAGCACCCTGGCTTGCACTGAGAATGTGTGGAGCTGCAGGGGCGAGGCCAGTCGTCTGTCTGGTGGGCAGCAGATCCTAGCCTTGCGTCTCAGGGACTTTCCTGTGGCAGAGCCTGCGTGTGTTTCTTGGAGGCCAAGGCACTGTCTGCTCTGCTGTGCCCTGTGTGTCCTGGCTCCTCAGTAAAGCAGGGGGATTTTCCTTCATCCTTGGGAGCCTATGCATCTGGAGGGCAGCCATAATTCTGGATAAAATTCACAGCAAGTTCCCCTTCCCAGGACAGACCACAAGATAAGAGCTATCAAGGAAGCCAAAACCTTCTCTGCCGCCCCTGCGGAATGTACCCCCTGCGTACAAATCCCTTATTGGCAGCTTCTGCTCAAAGTCTGCCTCCCAGAAAGCAGCAAGCCCGAGGTTCCCTGTGGCTATGCAAGCATCCTGCTTGTGGACGGAAGGAGTCCAAGAAACAGGGCTCCTGGGGTCACCTGCATTTTTTTCTCATTTGGGGAGAAATGAGTCCAAGGAGTTGTGCCTGGTGGCCCAGCAACCCAGCTGTCGTCAAGGCCTGGCTTCTAGAAACAGAGGCCAATGGCTAGGAGGTTGCAGACAGTCACGAGTGGAAGGAACACGAGCACTCACAACACATGACATGCAAATAACCTATTTATTTGTCCAGCCTCATTCACAGCAGAACCGAGTGGCACCCAGGGATCCTGAGCCTTGGGTTTTAGTGTCCTTCCGATGATTCTGCTGGTTCAGTGGGTGCAGAAGAGGACAGGGAACAAGAGAAGACCTCCATGTGGGAGCCAGTGTTGTGGCGCAGCAGGTTAAGCCGCTGCCTGCACCACAGGCATCCTATATGGGTGCCCGTTCAAGTCCCAGCTGTTCCACTTCAGATCCAGCTCCCTGCTAGTGGCCTAGGAAAGGCAGTGGAAGATGGCCCAAGAACGTGGGCCCCCTGCCACCCATAGGGGAGACCTGGAGGAAGCTCCTTCTTGGCTCCTGGCTTTGACCTGGCCCAGCGCATGCCATTGCAACCATCTGGGGAGCGAACCAGCAGATGGAAGACCTCTCTGTCTCTGTCTCTCTCTCTCTCTGTAACTCTGCCTTCAAATAAATAAACAAATATTAAAATAAAAAAATACCTCCACATGGAGCACCCTGGCCCCTCTACCTCATCCCTCCTCCTGCCCACACCCCATAACTCTGCTCCCCCCTGGAGCCAGGAAGAAGAGACAGCAAACAGAGGAGATCATGGACAAAGGGAATTCTTTTTTTTTTTTTTGGAATCTTCAGGGATGGGCTCTGGGGCTGGCGCTGTGGCACAGTAGGTTGATCTTCTACCTGTGGTACTAGCATCCCATGTGGGCATCGATTCTAGTCCCGGCTGCTCCTCTTCCCATCCAGCTCTCTGCTATGGCCTGGGAAAGCAGTGGAGGATGGCCCAAGTCCTTGGGTCCCTGCATCCACATGAGAGACCCGGAAGAAGCTCCTGGCTCCTGACTTCGGATCGGCGCAGCTCTGGCCATTGTGGCCATTTGGGGAGTGAACCAGAGGATGGAAGACCCTTCTCTCTGTCTCTCCCTCTCACTGTCTGTAACTCTACCTCTCAAATAAATAAATAAATAAAACATCTTAAAAAAAAAAAGGATGGGCTCCAATTTTACCACTGTAAATGTTTCTAAAACAATTTTTAAATTTTATTTTCAATTGAAAAGCAGAGAGAGAGAGAGAGAGAGAGAGAGAAGAGGAGAAAGAGAAATCTTCCATCCACTGGTTTGTTTTCCAAATGCCCACAACAGCCAGGCTGAAGCCAGGAGCCAGAAACTCAACCCAAATTCCCCACACTAGTGGCAGGCACCTAAGTACTTGAACCATCACCTGCTGCCTCCCAGGGTGTTGCCTGGCAGGAAGCTGGAATAGGAAACAGAGGCAGGACTCAAGCCCAGGCACTCCAATATAGGCTGCCAGTGCCTTAACCCCTGTACCAAACACCCCCCACCACCACCACCCTAAACTGTGTCTTTAATCCAGGCAGACACAGCACATAAAGTTAGTATACTTAGTAAACTCTCTCTGGCACAAATGAGAGATTTGTCAAATAATCTCCTCCCCACTGTGGGCAGGAGGATTCTTCCTCCTCCAGCCGTGTTCTGGGACACAGGTCCTGGCCTCCATCTCCCACATGTCCACCTCTTCCCTTCCTGCCTTCCCTCTGAGGGGCTCCCTGCAGGCGCCGGATCAGTCACTGCTCCGCAGAGCTTCAGCAGGGGGCATGCCCTCCATGACTTTCTCCAAATCCCTCCATGGCTTTCTCCAAATTCTCCTTGCCACCTCTTCCCACCCGCTCTGTGCCTGCCCTCTCTCAGTGCCACTGGGATTCTTCTGGGCCAAGCTGAAGCCAGGAGCCAGGAGCTTCTCCCAGGTTTCCCACGTGAGTGCACTTGGGCCGTCTTCCACTGCTTTCCCAGGCCATAAGCAGAGACCTGGGTCAGAAGAGGAGCAGCAAGGACTTGAACCAGCGCCCATATGGGATGCTGGGGCCACAGCTGGAGGCTTAGCCCACTACCCACAGCGCCGGCTCCCCACTGGGACTCTTAGATGGACGGTATTTGGCAGCTGCATGGGTTTCCCAGGCAGCCACTATGCCCCTAGACTCAGTACTGGTAACCTTTGCCCTGACATGGCCTTGAGCTTGGAACCAGAATCACTAAATGCATCTCCCTCTTACTCTCCAAGTGGGTGGCTGATTTCTCGGAAGCATCTGAATTCCCCACCACCCTGTGCGACCCTCAACTTGTGGCTCCAGGCAAGAATAAAATAGTCTGGGTTTGGGTCCTGGAGTGGGTCCCTGAGAAGGCCTTGGCTCATCAACCTGAAAAATATAATTGCCCGCTGTCAGATCATCCACACGTCCGCACCATTCTGAGGAAGAACCGGCCAGGTAATACAAAAGCATGAAGAACCTCAATCCCATTCTGTTTGGCTTTGGAGACGTTTCTGGTTTATTTAGTGGTTCTTTTCCCGTAGCTGACTGCTCTGACTTGAATGAATATTAAAATCCAGGCATTCCTGGGGTACAGATGGAGGAAGCTGATTTCCAATGCCATCTGGCTATAGTCAAGCCTCAAAACAGACACTGAGCATGGAAATAGACCAGAGACTGTTCTCCGAGATTGTAGAAAGTCACAGGAATAGACCAGTCTAAGTGATGTCCACGTTCATGGATTTCTCTGCTTTGAAAACGAAGTCCTAACGCGTCAGCACTGGAGGGGGCTTGGCGAGGCTGACTGTCAGCCCCTTCTTATGTGGACGAGGGAACTGGACCCCACACGGGAGGGTGGGGTGGCTGGGGGGCTGCAGCTGGAATGTGGCAGCACTTTGAGTCTCACACACTGGCGCCCAAACCAACCTTCTTACCCAGGTCCCTTCCCTGGCAGCTCTGCAGCTCCACATAGAGATTTCTGCCCAGTTGCCATTGGTGACACCTGCTGATGCGTCTTCTTTCGTCTGTGCCATTCTGCACCTTTTAACGACTTATTTCTCCTATTAACCAATAAGCTGGGAAAACTGGGGCCTTTGGTCTCTCTCTTTCTGTAAACTCCACACTAACGACTCATTAGCGACTTGGCACAGAGCACCTACGGCAAATTTTAACCAACCTCCCTCTGGCAATCAAGTGCTGCCCAGCAGTGACCCAGGGTTCAGATGGTTCTAGCTCTGTGATCATGGTCAAGGGAATTACCTTCCCTCTAGAAGTGGTACCAAGGAGTGGCTTGGTAAAGGAAGCTTCTGTCCCCAAAATTTCCCAAAACTTTCAATCTGCAAAGTCAGAACAATGCATAGGGAAGCCCAGCCTTGGGGTTAAATGCCCTGGTCCTCCTGTCTGCAATCAGGTAAAACCCATACGTCCCTTCTGGGGATCAAAATTCTGGAGCTACCATTGCTCCCTCTCAATTTCCTTCTGGAAAATTAGGGCAAATAATATATTTTATATAAAGATTTATTTATTTTATTTGAAAGGCAGAGTTACAGAGAGGCAGAGAGAGAAAGAGAAAAGTCTTCCATCCATTGGTTCACTCCCTAGATGGCTGCATCCCTAGAGATGCACCTGTCTGAAGCCAGGAGCCAGGAGCTTCTTCCGGGTCTCCCACATGGGTGCAGGGGCCCAGGGACTTGCACCATCTTCTACTGCTTTCCCAGGCCACAGCAGAGAGCTGGATCGGAAGTACAGCAGCCGGGACTCAAAGTGGCGCCCGTATGGGAAGCTGGCACTGCACGTGGCGGCTTTACTGTCACAGCGTCGGCCCCAACAAAAAATAACATCTTAAAGGGTAGGTAGGTTAAGTCATGGAAGTCAATGCATAGTTTGGAAAACTATTAGCACCAGGTTTCGTCGCTGGAGCGGGTAGATCGAGATAAATCAAACTGGCCTCTGCCCTCAGATGCTCACAGAGAAGAGGAGGCCAGGGTTGCATGAGCCAAGTGGAGAGGAAACCGTGCTAACCAGAGGAGGGGTCCAGGCCCACGGGCTGTTGAGGGCGGTCTGGGAGGACGCTGTAGAGGCTGAGATGCTGCAGCAGGAATCTAGAGCGAGGCGGGAGTTTCCTAAGCAGGCACGTGAGTACCACATTGCTGGAAGAAATATCCTGTTTTTACAAAAGAGAGAAAGAGAGAAAGAGAGAGAGAAAGAGAGAAAGAGAAAGAGAAAGAGAGAGAGAGAGAGAAAGAAAGAAAGCAAGCAAGCCAGAGGCCCTGAGTGCCAAGCATCCCCGAGTCAGAAGGGTGGTCAGCAGCAGGCGGTGAGCCCCAGGAAGAACCAGTGTGCTGCACGAGCTGGGGAGCGGGCAAGGCCGGCGCCAACCACAGCTCCCCGGCCATCGGCCTGCAGAACGCAATTCCTTTCCCACCCGAGCAGCCCTGGGTGGGGAAGCCACCGCGGAGAGGGCCCGCGTTGGGAGAGAGGCCAGTGGGGTTCAAACAGGCGCTGGGCTGAAGCTGAAGTCAGTGGCTCAATGGCCACGTGTAGAAATAGCTGCACATTTTGTTTTGTCTTAAAGATTTATTTATTTATTTGAGAGGCAGAGAGAGAGAGAGGGAGAGGGAGAGGTCTTCCATCTGCTGGTTCACTCCCCAAATGGCCACAACGACCGGGGCTGGGCCAGGCCAAAGCCAGAAGCCAGGAGCTTCCTCTGGGTCTCCAAAGTCGGTGCAGGGCCCAAGCACTTGGGCCATCTTCTGCTGCTTTCCTAGGTGCATCAGCCGGGAGCTGGATCTGAAGTGGAGCAGCTGGGACAGAAACAGGTACTCACATGGGATGCTGGTGCCGCAAGCAGTGGCTTAACACACTGTGCCGCATCGCCAGTCCCCACATTTTGCTTTTAAAACCCTGTCATGTGCTATTCAAAGTGGTCCTAAAATGTCATCTTGCGTACTGAACACGGGGCCCTTTCATGATGTCAGCGTGCCAGCTGCAGAAACCCCTGACCAGCGTGGAGAAGGAGGCAGGGGCGTATGAGGCTGACCTGGACAGGGCAGCACAGGGGCAGCTGTCACCCCTCAGCTGGCCTGTCTGCACCCTGCGTTCCCACAGCCCCTGCTCCTGAGGGCTGTGTGTGGAGGGGAGGGCTCCAGGGAGCTCTGGGCACCTGAAGCAGTGTGGGGAGTCTATGGCCTTTTCACAGTAATTCTAGCCGTGCAAGGAGCCCCCTCCATTGCAAGAAGAGCCAGCCAGGGCCTGCTAGGCTCGCTCCAACTCCCCTTCTGGTTGGTTTCGGACCCTGTGCACCTTACGCCCCGCCTTCTGGCCCCAGACCTCCCGGTGCCCCACCCTCAGGCTCCCCAGCCTCGACCTGCCTCACCTCGGAGCCCCCCACCAACTGCCCCAGCTGAGCCCTAGCACGGGCTGGCAGGAGCCCGGCTCTGACAGCCTGTGGCTCTCTACCCTCCAGCTGTCATGCTCCTGCCATGCCCACTGGCACCAGTTGGCAGGGCCACCCCCACCCCCTTCTCAGCCTGCTCCAGCAGGCACGGCTTAAGTTTCCACAGAAAGCCAGCTTTTCCTGGGGTTTGGGGCAGGCCGGGCCAGGAGGGTGGGGGCGGTTTCTGCCGGCCACACTCCTCTCTGGGTTCCAAGGGCTGCTGGCTTCTGGAGCGCTGTCCTCCCACGGCTTCTGGCACAGCCTTGGCAAATGCTGGCAGCAGGGGGCGGGGCGGCCGGCACACACCGAGTGTCCCTGGTAAACTCCAGGCTGCATCTCCCTTGGTCCCCATGATTTCCTAGGGAGGCCCGTGGGAGGCCAGGAGAACACAGGCCAGAGATCGCAATGGGATGGGCGGCACCTCCCCTGCGGACCTGCGGTGCCATGTGACACTCCCAGAGAGAGAGATCCTCCACCCTCCCGTCTCTCCCAAAGAAGGAAGCCCTCTTGGGCTTGCCCGGCTGTGGGCTCTGAGATCCAGCCTGCATCCTGGGTGGCTCTTTCTCTCTATGGACAGTGAGAGCAGACTGAGAAGGATGGAACAGGGAAGGAAGAGGAGAGGGGATGCTGGCATTGGCTTCACAGACCCCCTGGGCGGGGGGTATGGGAGACGGGGAGATCCTGATGTGGCCGCAGGAACTTGGCCCTCCTCTGGCCTCAGCTGAGGATGCCTGCAGGAATCACTGAGCCCACAGCTCCACCTCCACGCAGACCCATCCCTAAACTCCCCAAAAAGATGAGTCTGGATTCCTGTCTCCCAGATATCCAGAGCAGGAAATGCCTTTACGGTCTCCTCCTGGGTTTCTAGACACTGATAGTTCTTCCTTGCGTCTAACCTAAATCTTTCCTGCTGCATTTTTAAAAGGCGCCTTCTTTGGCTCTCTGGGGAGGAGAGCAGGCATGGTGCCAACAGACAGGAAATGAAATCACAGCTCTGATCATCTCCCTCCCTGCCCCCCCCCGCCACCCCCGCCCTTGGGACCGCTTGTCAGATGCGCTGACTGTGATGAGCAGCGCCTTTGTGTGCTGTCGGGTTTTGCCGTGAGCCCTCTCCTGGCAGCCCTGACAAGGGAACCTCATAATGACGGATTTCACGGAGCTCCAGAAGCTTGGAGGCTTTTCTTTCCATCTGTCGTCTTACTTGAAGCCTTGACCTTTCTGTTCCCACGTAAGGCAGGATCAGGAAGAGGCTTGGGCTGGGCAGTGCAAATCTGGGTTTGGACCCAGGACAGGGCTGGGTTTGGAGGCTGCGAAATGGAGACAAGGAAGAAGGTATGTGCTTCACAAGGTGTGGATGGGAGGCAGGGGTGGGGCTGTGTACGCTTATTTATTTTTTTAAGATTTATTCATTTATTTATTTGAAAGGCAGAATGACAGAGAAAGAAGGGAGAGACAGAGAGAGAGAGAGAGAGAGAGAGAGAGAGAGAGAGAGAGACTCTCCCATCTGCTGGTTCACTCCCCAAGTGGCCACAATAGCCAGGGCTGGGGCAGGCTGAAGCCAGGAGCCAGGAACTCCATCTGGGTCTTCCACATGGGTGGAAGGGCTCTAAGCACATGGGCCATCCTCCACTGCTCACCCGGGCACATGAGCAGAGGGTGGAGCAGAACTGGAGTAGCCGGGACATGAACCAGTGCTCCAGGATGGGATGCCGGTGTCACAAGTAGTGGCCTCACTTGCTCTGAGGCCCTGGGGTTTAGAAGGAGGCCCCCTCCGGAACCGGGAAGGTGGAAGAACCTGGCCCAGCCCTCTCCGGCCAGAGACCCAGGCATCATTTTCACTGAAGAAAGCCGAAGCTTCAGGGTCCTCAAATTCCGGATTTGCATTCTGGCTCTACCACCTGCTTGCGAGGTGCAGCCACTTTGAAAACGACCTTGCCAAGCCACCGTGGCTGAGTTCCTCCGCTTCCTGCACCCTCAGCTACCTCCTCTGAAGACCAGCTGGCGCCGCGGCTCACTAGGCTAATCCTCCGCCTGTGGCAGCGGCACACCAGGTTCTAGTCCCGGTTGGGGCACCAGATTCTGTCCTGGTTGCTCGTCTTCCAGGCCAGCTCTCTGCTGTGGCCCAGGAAGGCAGTGGAGGATGGCCCAAATGCTTGGGCCCTGCACCCCATGAGAGACCAGGATAAGTACCTGGCTCCTGGCTTTGGATCGCGCAGTGCCGCAGCCGCTATGGCCATTTGTGGGGGTGAACCAACGGAACGAAGACCTTTCTCTCTGTCTCTCTCTCTCTCTGCCTGTGGGGAAACAAACAAACAAACAAACAAACAAACAAAAAAACAACCAGCGGCCACACTGCAGGCTTCGAAGAGAAAGGCAAAGAAGATCAAGGGCTCCACACCGCATCCAGGTGGTGGCAGGTGTCTGCATCCAGCTGAAGACGGGACCTGGACAGCAAGGGGAAGATAATGGTCACGGAGAGCGAGAACCCCCTCTGCCTTTCCCAAGGGGCCTCCCAGAGGGAAGGTGAGCCGGGGTGGGGGGGCCCTTGATGCCAGCCAAAGGCCACCTTCTCCCCGACTTTCCCATGTCGGGTCGACAGGGAGACTGGGAAAATAAAAGCCCACTCTCGGAGGCTCCAAGAGGAGATCCCGGCCGGGCCCTGCTTTGCACAGGGATTTTCATGGTTGGAGATGCTGGTGACATTTCATCTTGCTCGAGATCCTGCTCACTTATCAGGGCTCTTAAAACCCTTTTGTTCAGAAGCTGCTGTGAGGACAGAAATCATTCTATCTAATATCAGAGCACAGCTGTTCAGTGACAGGACGACTTAGGGGGAAAGCACGGGAAAAAAAATAAATAATAAATCAATGAAGGAAGGGGAGAGAGCGCCAGGGACACAAACATGGGAAAAGCAAGTGGGGGCCGAGGCGCGGCGTGGCGAGCAGCAGCTTCCTAACAAGAATCCGCTGTCTGGGGACGGGCGAGACAGGGCCTCCGCAAGGACTGGGTAAACACTGGGCCCAGGGCAGGCCCCAAGATCGGGCTCCTCCTCTCTGTAGGGTTCCTGGCAATCCCGCCCGAGTCCCCAGCCGGGGGCCCCTAAAGATGTTTGAAGTAGGCGTGCAGCCTTCAGTAACATCTTCTTAAGGGCCAGTGTGGCTGGAAAAAAAAATCGCTTAGTGGAAAACTGTGTCCATCCCTAGCCACAGAACACCAGGAAATATTTTGTAAAAAGGGCTTTGATTGCTCCTGAAAACACAGGACAGAGTGAGCAGGGCCAGGCCTTAGGTGGGGCTGTGTGGCGTGGGCCCTTGGCAGTGTCAGGGCAGGGTAGACAGGTCCTGGGTCCAGGACCGACTTCCAGCTTTGTATTATTGAAGGGAGTCATGAAGAACTTGGCTAAATCACACCCGTGTTTATGAAATGTATGACTACTGGAATGTTTTTAAAAGGTAATTTAAATGAAGGCCAAATTCTAAAAGAAAACAGGGATAAAGCAAATTGAGAAAAGATCATTTATTTCCGAGATAGAAGTGGAGAACTGCTGTCTGCTGACTCAGTCCCGAAGTGCGCACACTGACCTGGGCTGGGCCAGGAACTCAGTCTAGGTCTCCTAGGGGGTGACAGGGACCCAGTCGCTTGAGCCTCACGGCTCCCTGCCAGGGTCTGCGTTAGCAGGGAGCTGGTGTCAGGAGCCACAGCTGGATACTACCAGGCCCTCCCACACGGGACAGCGTCTCAGCCACTACTCAAACACTAGTCAAACACAAATTCTGTAAAATTACATTTGCTTTATTTTCTTCCTTAATTGAAAGATGAGAGAGAGAGATTTCACTTGCTGCTTCACTCCCAAAATGCCTGCAACAGTTGAAGTTGGGGCCGGGCCAGGTAGAAGCCAGGAGCCAGAAACTCCATCTGGGGGTCCCACATGGGTGGCAGAGGCCCAAACGCTGGAGCCATCGCTGTTGCTTCCCAGGACGCTGCCCTAGCAGGAAGCTGGAATCAGAAGAGAAGCCAGGACTCCAAAGCAGGCTCTCCAGTACGGGACACAAGCATCCCAAGAGGCGTCTACACCGCTGCACCCATGTCCGCCCCTCCCATGCGCTTTTTCAGTAACCTGGTGGATGCATGGACCAAAGGCTCCCTACACAGGTGCCCGTGGAGTCTTTATAGATGAAACGGCCTGGCTTTGGACTTGCTTTAAAGTCATCTGATCAGGCGTGGGGAGGGGAGGGGAGGGGAGGGGAGGGGGTGGGAAGGCTATGATTGGTTAGGTATCAAAGAAGATTGGCCATACACGACGTTAAAAATTGTAGAAGCTGATGAGTGGGTGTGATAGGATCCCTGGCAGTGATAGGATATCTCCTACTTTTATGTTTGAACATTTTCTGTACCAAAAGGGGAAAGCAACCCTAACAAAACCGAGGAAGGGAAGCAATGGGGAAGCAGCTGTGACGGCAGCGGAGGTCCCAGTGGAGAGGCCTGCTCAGGAGGGCACAATGTCTGGGGCACAGGAAGATGCACAGTACCTGGAGATAGCTGGGAAGTGGACATCTGCAGGGACCCGCTGACCACCTCCACAGTGTTAGCAGAGTGCAGCTTTTAGGAGTCTTAAACAAGCGGGTACTTTTTACCGGACTTTCTGAATTGAATAGGAAGGGCTTCAAAAAGTTCATGGAAAATTAGAATTAAAAGACAAGTTTATTTTGGTGCCAAAAGATGTTGAAACCCATGCATAGTTTTTTTTTTCATAATACGCATTTTTTAAGAGTTATTTATTTATTTATTTGAAAGTCAGAGTTACATAGAGAGGGAAGGAGAGGCAGAAAGAGAGAGAGAGAGAGAGAGACAGAGAGAGAGAGAGAGAGAGAGAGAGAGAGGTCTTCCATCTGCTGGTTCACTCCCCATTTGGCTGCAATGGCCGGAACTACACTGATCAGGAGCCAGGAGCTTCTTCCGGGTCTCCCATGTGAATGCAGGGGCCCAAGGACTTGGGCCATCTTCTACTGCTTTCCCAGGCCATAGCAGAGAGCCGGATGGGAAGTGGAGCAGCTGGGACTCGAACCAGCGCCCATATGGGATGCCAGCACTGCAGGTGGTGACTTTACCAGCTATGCCACAGCACTGGCTCCAATAATCCGCATTTTCTACGGCCATTCCAAAGACCCCTTGTAGATAATGGTTTTACCAAAAAATTTATCACTTGATTTCATTTTCCACCAACTTTTTGTAAAAGGCAAAAGATTTACATGATCTGAAGCGAAGCCAGAGCATACCCACCAACTTCTTGAAGCGCGCTTGTGTATAAATCTCACCTTCAACTCAGTGAAATCATTCAAATGCAGCAGAAGTGCGATTTCTAGAAGCACCAAGAGAATGCCTAGCTAAGAGCCAGTGTTTTGTTCCCCAATTCATCTGCGGCTTCAGATTTGCTTGTTACAGTAGAAGGTCAACTGACCCGAACTTGGAGAATTTGGAGAAGTTCTTCCAAACCCCACTGTTAGGAGCTGAATAATAACTTGAGGGGGGAAAAGTCCTTTATGTTTCTCGAAAAATCAGGAGATTTCTCTCAAAAATAGGAGCCCACTTCGCTATCTTAGCAAGCATAGTGCAAGGAACACACCCTTCCGGGTGGTCTCACAGGGATCTGGCTGGAGACCACCACTGGGTGCCAGGCCTCACGGCCCAGGACTGAAGACGTAGATGGAGGGCATCAAGTTCACGTGAACGCTCTGGCAGTGTGTGCAAGGTTCCTTCTGTTTGCTTTCTACTGAACTCTTCAGTTTTAAAAACATTAATATTATTTAAATGTGTTTATTGAGGGCCAGAGATAGAAGGAGACACATTGCCAGCTGCTGGTTCACGCCCCGCAAATGCCCACAACAACAGGAGCTAGGCTGAAGCCAGGAGTCAGAAATCAAATCCGGGTCTCCCATGCGAGTGACAAGGCCCCAGTTACTGTGGTCATCACCGCTGCTTCCTGGAGCCTCCATCAGGAGACAGGAGTCAGGAGCTGAGCCGCACACCGAACCCAGGCAGGCCAATGCGGGGTGCAGCTGTCCTAACCGGTGTTTTCACTGCCAGGCCAAATGCCACTCCTGCAAGGGGCAGCATCACCGAGCCAGTTTTATGTTGATGGTATGTTCTCTCTTCCACTGTGGGAACTTCTCCAAATCTCCAAGTTAAAATAGGTTCTGATTGGATGAATCAAGCTTTTTTTTAATAAATATTTTCTCTCATTCTGTGATTCTCTTTTCACTGTCTTTTTTTTTTAATATTTATTTATTTATTTGAAAGAGTTACACAGAGAGAGAAGGAGAGGCAGAGAGAGAGAGAGAGAGAGAGAGAGAGAGAGAGAGGTCTTCTATCTGCTGGTTCACTCCCCAATTGGCCGTAATGGCTGATCTGAAGTCAGGAGCCAGGAGCTTCTTCTGGGTTTCCCATGTGGGCGCAGGAGCCCAAGCATTTGGGCCATCTTCTGCTTTTCCAGGCCACAGCAGAGAGCTGGATCGGAAGTGGAGCTGCCGAGACTCGAACCAGCATATATGGGATGCCGTACTCCAGGCGGCAGATTTACCCGCTAGGCCACAGCACCGGCCCTGTATCAAGCTTTTACTGAAATGAGTGGTCTCCATGGATCCCATTTTCCCAACTCACATTTTTATTCTTTTGCTGCCCTAAAGACTTGGAATACAACTTCCTAGGCTACGGCCTGCAAATCTCTTTCACATCTTTTAAGAAGTACCTCGTGTGATCTACAGCAAAGATTCAACAGCATTTAGTCTTCTCAAGAGCATCCTAGTTTACTATTGACAAAAAAAAAAAAAAAAACCAAAACCAAAAACAAACAAACAAAAAACAAAAAACAAAACCACCACAACAACAACAAAAACAAACAAACAAAAAAAGAAAACCAGCAAGTCAGTAAAACTGAGTGACATGTTTGGAAGTCAATAAACTTTGGAGTTCTAGTTCTGGTTGCTCGTCTTCCAATCTCTGCTGTGGCCTGGGAAGGCAGTAGAAGATGATCCAAGTCCTTGGGCCCCTGCACCCACGTGGGAGACCAGGAAGAAGCACCTGGCTCCTGGCTTTGGAGTGACACAGCTCTGGCCATTGCGGCCAGTTGGGGAGTGAACCAGTGGATGAAGACCTTTCTCTGTCTCTCCCTCTCATTCTCTGTAACTCTACTTCTCAAATAAATAAATAAAAATCTTTTTAAAAAAATAAAAAATAAACCTTGGTTTCTTGAGCAGCTGCTCCGTGTGGACCCTTGTTAGAAGCTAGGAGAGATACAAACAGCAAGAAGGTCCCTGAGTTCTTTCTTGTGGAGCGACAAGCCAGACACCTCCGGCTAGGGTCCCAACACTGTGTCCAGCCCCCAACTTGCTCCTGAGCCCCTGTGACCTTGGGCCTCTCTTTCCTTCATGGTAATACAGTGATGAAAGCAACACCGACTTGTAGGATGTTAGGGCGAAAGGCTGTCTGAGCATTTGAGAAACGCAAGCAGCTCCCAACACCAGGAGCCCCCATACCAGGGAGGTGCCCCGAGATGCTCAGTACAACGACAAGTGAATAGCAGAGAGGGCACAGGGGCTGTAAGAATGGAGTGTGAGTGTCACGGAGGGACTGGGACCCACCAGGCCCATTTCCAGGGTGTTTGAGGCTCCCACACCCCAGTGACCTCAGCACCCCAGGCCCCCCTGCTCTGCGTGAATGCTGGTCTCAACCTCAGGGCACCTGTGCTTTCTGTCCCCTGGCCAGAACTGTGAGTTCTGTGTGGGGGCGGGGCGTGGTCAGTGCGTCAGGGCGTCACAGCCGAAGCAGCGCTGGTACCACGGCTTTGCAGATGGACAGGAACCCAGAGGGCCAACGGGCAGCCCTCGGGGGCATCCCTTCTTCCCCGAGGCCACGCCTGTGCCCCCCTGTCCAGGACTGAGTGAGTGCCATGCAATGCTGGGGATACATTCCCCACTGTCCCTCTGAACCCCCCCCCAAACACTGTTTCACGCTGGCTCTTGGGAGAGCTGCCACCGAAGTCCCCAGGTGCACAGAACAGCCCTTCTCACGTCGGAGGGCTGAGGCTGCGCTCCCCCTTCCTTGGGGCTTCCTCTGCTGGGCCCTTGAAGCCGCCACTCTCCTCCGTGCACGCTTAGCCCTGGGGCCGCCAACCCACCCATGGGCTTGGAGGCCCGGCCTGGCAGCGCCCCAGGCTTGTGGCCGCCGTCCACCACCCTGCATTCTCCACGCCTGCAGTGCAGTGGCTGTCCTCACCCAGCTTGGACACTCTACTTTCGATACCCTGGCAACCCACCCGGGGCCACCAGGAGAGGTCAAGCGAGACACAAAGCGAGAACCGAGCAATGTCTCCTTATTTTACTCTGAAGTGGAAGTAACAAGACAGCACAATGCCAGCTCTGCCACTTACCTGCTGGGTGAGCTCAGGAAAACTGCACAACCTCTCTGTGCCCTGGTGTCCCAGTCTGTACAACAGTGGTCATCTTTATCACAGTGTGGCTCGAAGAGGTGTGGAAAACACTGCCTTCAACAATATTCGGGTGTGTTCTCGTTAATTTTACAGTGCAGGATATTGAATCAGGCAGATTTCGGAGGCATCGAGTAACTTGTCTTTCTGTTGCTTCGTCTTCTAAAAGTGGGGAGCAGAATGGTGTCTACCACCTTAGACTGCAGGGGAACAAATAAGGGGATGAGTGCTAGTGGGGGCTCTTTTTTTTTTTTCTTAATTTGAAAGGCGGAGAGAGAAAAGACACACTGTCCCATCCACCAGTTCATTCCACAAATGCCAGCAACAGCTAGGGTTGGACCAAAGTCAGGAGCCAGAAACTCAGTCTGGTCTCCCGCATGGGTGGTGAAGACCTAACTGCTGGAGCCACCCCCTCCACCTCCCAGGGGGCACATTAGCAGAAAGCTGGAAATGGAAGCAGAGCTGGGACTCGAACCCAGGAACTCTGGTATGGCTTGTGGACATTCCGAGCAGTGTCCTTTTTTTTTTTTTTTTTTTTTTTTTGACAGGCAGAATTAGACAGTAAGAGGTCTTCCTTCCATTGGTTCACCCCCCAAATGGCCGCTACGGTTGGCGCTGCGCTGATCCAAAGCCAGGAGCCAGGTGCTTCTTCCTGGTCTCCCATGGGGTGCAGGGCCCAAGCACTTGGGCCATCCTCCACTGTACTCCTGGGCCATAGCAGAGAGCTGGACTGGAAGAGGAGCAACCAGGACTAGAACCCGGTGCCCATGTGGGATGCTGGCGCCGCAGGCAGAGGATTAACCAAGTGAGCCACGGCGCTGGCCCCCCGAGCAGTGTCTTAACCACTGCACCAAATACCCACCCCACTAGTAGTTTTACGTTAATGATTTAGCACAGTATTTGACATAAAGGAAGTTAGAAAAGGCTTGTTCTTTTAAAAAAGGAAGAACAACTTTGAAAGAAAGGAGAGGAAGAAAGAGAGAGGGGAAGTCAGCATTGTGGCACAGCAGGTTAACGATGCTGCCTGCAATGCCAGCATCCCGTATGAGCACTGGTTCAGTCCTGGTTGCTTGGTTTGCGATCCAGCTCCCTGCTAACACACCTGGGAAGGCAACGGAAGATGACCAAAGTACTTGGACTCTACCACCCACTTGAGAGGCCCAGATGGAGTTCCAGACTCCTGGTTCAGCCTGGTCCAGCCCCAGCTGCTGCAGCCACTTGGAGGGTGAATCAGCTAATGGAAAAAATCTTATGTCCCCCCACTCCTGTCACTGCCTTTCAAATAAATAAAATAAATTAAAGAAAGAAAGAAAGAAAGAAAGAAAGGAAGGAAGGAAGGAAGGAAGGAAGGAAGGAAGGAAGGAAGGAAGGAAGAAGGAACAAGAGAGGAAGAAAGCAACCAAGCCCCGGCTATTGAAAAAAAATGGCCAAGCTCATCTGAGATCTATGAAGACCTGCAGGCCGGCCTCCAGCCCACAGCCTCCTCCTGGGCAGCCGCTGTGCCTGGGCCATCCTCGTGCTCGTGTCCCCTCACGTGCCTAGCCCGGGGTCCTGCACATCGCAATCACTGTGGTCAACTAGTGCGGAAGGAACGGCATGTTTGGATAGAATCTGTTTTAGAATGCTCTGCCCTGGCTCGGCACCCAGCACTCCACCGTCTGGGAGGGTGGCTGTGGTGTGAAGCAGCCACGGGGTAGCGTAGTGAGTGTAGTGGCCAAGAGCCTTGGCTTTGGTTTTGAAAGACTGTGCCTCAAGTTTCAGTTCTGTCACTTACTCATTGTGTGATGTGGGCGTTTATTTATTTATTGTTTTTATTATTTGAAAGGCAGAGTTCCAGAGAGAGAGAGAGAGGGAGAGACAGAGAGGTCTTCCATCTCCTGGTTCACTTCCCAAATGGCTGCCACAGCAGGAGCTGTGCCGATCCGAAACCAGGAGCCAGGAGTTTCTTCCAGGTCTCCCATGTGCGTGCAGGGGCCCAAGCACCCGGACCATCTTCTACTGCTTTCCCAGGCCATTAGCAGGGAGCTGGATGGGAAGTGGAACAGCTGGGACTCGAACCGGCGCCCATATGGGATGCTGGCGTCACAGGTGGAGGTTTTACCTGCTGCGCCACATCATTAGGCAAGTTTCCTAATCTCCCCTCAACCTCAGTTTCCTCTTTCATAAAATGGGAATAGTGAAAAATTACCTTCTCACACAGCTGTGAGAATTAAATGAATTAAACGAACCCCATATAAGTTGCCCAGCATGGAGCCTGGTAGATGGGATTGCTTAGTACATTTTGGCCATTATCATTAACTTGGGATCTCTCACTCCTTTGAAGAGAGCAGGGCATTGTACTCACCGTCTTTGGGGGAAATTCTTGTACCTTCTTAATTTTTCTGGCTGGGGCAGATGGGGGTGGGGTGGGGAAGGGAGCGGTCAGGAAAAGAAGGGCATGGCCTCTGGCCCATGCCCTTGGATTCCATCTTCCCCTGGCCCAGCATCACAAATATGCACCCATCCTGAGGTGGAGTTGCCGTCCTCCCTCTCCGCTGCGACTGTCACCCCCTCGCCATCAACACCCCCCTCCTGCAGAGATGGTGAGCGCTCTGGCATTGTTTTCTCCAGCCGGCCCTATGGCTTCTCTCCAGCCCGTGAGTGGTACCCCCCAGATTCCATCACAATCCAGGCATCCCAGCTATGTCAGCGTGACTCAAATTGTGTGTATCTGACATCCACATGGCCCCAGAGAAGGCGGGCTCCGGCGAGAGGTTATTTGGAACACTGTTAAACGCTTGATGGCTGTGGAGTTATCTTTTTGGGGTTAGGCCATTAAAGTCGCCATCTGATGTTTTGTGGAACAAAGGAGATAAACGACACGTTGAAGCCTGTAGGGCATAGAGAAGAATTTTTAAGGACATAGACAACACAGAGGCAGCTAACATTAGCTGGGTTGTTTTTCCCAAAAAGCTTTGTAGTTTTTCTTCCACATGGCTATTTCGCTGGAATTCAAAGCAGAAACAATCCCCCAAGGTGAAGTGGGGAGGCTGCTGTAGTAACAGATTCAGTAAAACCTGGGGCTGCCAGGTCACCTGTACAGAACACCGCCCAGCTACCCAGCTCAGTATCTTATCTTCCTACCGGACAGCTGTCCGCACCACCCTTAAATTCTCTGCCCTGGGGCTGGCAGTGTGGTGTGGCAGGCTAAGCCTCCGCTTGTGGTGCCTGCATCCCATTGTCAGAGGTGCAGCTGGCAGCCCAGATGCTCCACTTTCAATCCAGCGCCCTTCTGATGCGCCTGGGAAGGCGGAGGAAGATGGCCAAGTGCTTGTGCCTCTGGTACCCCTGTGGAAGACCAGGATGCAGTTCTTGGCTCCTGGTTCCTGGCTTCAGCCTGACTCAGAACTCGCTGTGGTGGACCTTTGGGGAGTGAACCAGCAGTCTCTCTCTCCCCCATCACCCTGCTTTTCGAATAAATTTTAAAAAATCAAAATTCTCTACCCTTTCTTCACCATGTGCCCCAAAGGAAAGTCCCCCTCCTAGGAACCCTGAATCCATGCCCCTAACGCCTTGCTACTGCCATGCCACCCCAGGGCGGCCAGCGAGCCGGCCACACCAGCCAGTTCTTGGTCCTCTGGGCACACTGTGCACTCTCCCCCTGAGCTGCATCCCTCCTTCCCATCTTGGCCTGCTAATCACACTACCAGAGGGTCTGAGCAAGGGTCCAGCCAGGTGACAAGCACACTGCCCGGCAGTGGTGTGAGGACAAGCCAAGCAGGGCTCAGAACCCTCCCACCACGGAAGCCCAGACTCGGTGGCCACCTCCTCCAGGCAGTCTTCTTGGTCACCCACTCATCTGAACACCTCTGGTTCCCTCTTCTTGGATTCCTCCCCTCTTACACTGAAGTAGAAGCTATGTACGGCCATGCTCCCCGACACGAGAAGCTTTTGAAAATGGGGATTCGGGATGTTTATTAACCCTTCTTGGACCACTGAACTAAAAGAATCGAGACCTTGCCGGTGCCACGGCTCACTAGGCTAATCCTCCGCCTTGCGGCGCTGGCACACCGGGTTCTAGTCCCAGTCGGGGTGCCAGATTCTGTCCCGGTTGCCCCTCTTCCAGGCCAGCTCTCTGCTGTGGCCCAGGAGTGCAGTGGAGGATGGCCCAAGTCCTTGGGCCCTGCACCCCACGGGAGACCAGGAGAAGTACCTGGCTCCTGCCATCGGATCAGCGCGGTGCGCCGGCCACAGCACGCCAGCCACGGCGGCCATTGGAGGGTGAACCAACGGCAAAGGAAGACCTTTCTCTCTCTCTCTCTCTCTCACTGTCCACTCTGTTGTCAAAATAAATAAATAAAAATAAATAAATAAATAAAAACTAAAAGAATCGAGACCTTGAGACTGTCCGCCTCACACCAACGCCCCACTGTACAAAGAATGATGCTTGCTGTAGTTTAGCGGGTAAAGCCACCGCCTGCAGTGCCGGCATCCCGTATGGGCGCCGGTTTGAGTCCCCGCTGCTCCACTTTCAATTGAGCTCTCTGCTATGGCCTGGGAAAGCAGTGGAAGATGGCCCAAGTCCTTGAGCCCCTGCACCCACATAGGAAGACCCGGAGGAAGCTCCTGGCTTCGGATTGGCGCAGCTCCGGCTGTTGCAGCCAACTGGGGAATGACCATCGTATGGAAGACCTCTCTCTCTCTCTCTCTCTCTCTCTCTCTCTCTGCTTCCCTTCTCCCTCTGTGTAACTCTTTCAAATAAATAAATAAAACTTAAAAAAAGAATGATGCTTCATGAAACGTTACTTTAAAAGCAAACAATTGGGGAGGGAGGGCACTCAAATGCCCATTGGCATGAACAGTTGAGTGACGCTGTACTTGCAATAAACGGAATAGATCTATAAGCATTGCCATGGAAAGACGCCAAGAGATTACTGTGAACGGAAAAAAGCTGTTACGGGCAATATGTTTGCCATGATCCAAGTGAGCCTTCAAACTCTTAGATTCAAATAAGAAGAAGAAAAAAAAATCATTAAGACTTCTCTGATGGGACTGGGAAGATGGCAGGTTATCTGAAAATGCTGGGAAAGTGAGAAATCATAAAAAGTGAATCACACATCCTTTAACCATTTTTATTTGAAGTTAATGTACATTTACTTCCCAACCTCTTGATGTCAGTCCAAAGCATATTTCTAAGTATAGGTCTGATGATTAGAGCCCTGCACCACCTTTCATGTATAAGCCACTCATCAGGCATTGTCTACGAGTCTAGTTTCATTTTCTTTAAAGTACAATGAGAACGTAAAGATACGGATATAGTAATTTGAGTGCAGACTCCTAAATTAAGCTGTGTGATCTACGCAAGTTAAGTAAGCTCTGCAGGCACCGATTTCTAATTTGTAACAGGGTACAATTACAGTACCCCAGGGTAGCTGAGAGGAAAACAGACGATTCTGCATGGGCAATCCCTCGTACCCAGTGAGGTTCAGCTAATAGATTAAGTATTTTATGTAACTATCATTACAGCACCGTAAGAAGGCCAAGCAGCAGTATCTTCTAACGTGGGATGCTGGCTGCCTTCTTGTTCTAATTCAAAGATGTTCAAAGGCCACAGGTACCAGGGAGAACCAAATATCCTGACAGGAAGTCGAGATGAGTGACAGCTTACTACCAGGTCTTTCCCAGGTGGCATGGAGACATAGAGATTAGTAATTTAGTTTCTGTCCAAAGAACATGATAAGCTAGTGACAAAGAGTTGGATATCAAGAGGAAGGTAACAATAAAAGAGTTATCAATTAGGATATTTTTTTGTTGAAAATGATACAAAAAATTAAAGTAGTTTAAATACCAGAATTTTTAATTGGCTAAAGCAATGAAAAATTCCAGAAGCCAGGGGGACTTCAGCAAGGACTTGACCAGGCCTCCGGTGCCAGGTCCTTGGATTTTTCTCAGTTCCACCTTCCTGTATGTGTCAACTTTGTTAAGAAATGGGTCTGTGACAAAACCCATACACATTTTTTAAAAAGAAGATGAGAATCCGTGACTTTTTGTGCCCAGGGGAGTTCCTTTCCCTTCTCTTAGTTTCATTTTTCTATGGCACATTCTGCCATGGACAAATTCAAGACGAAGGATGCCAGGTACTGCCGAAAAAACTAAAAAGAGTTACTTAACCCCTCTCTCTTTGCCTCTCCCCCTCCCCCAAAGCCAGCAACCCAGAGAAGGGAAAACTATCATAGAAGGAAACTATCAAAATAAACATGGGACAAGAGGTGGGGAACCCAGATTATGTTTCTTGTTCTGCCGTGACTAGCTCGGTGATCTCGCCCGATTAGACCCCAGCTGACTCACCTACAGAAGTAGAGACCTGAACAGGATCTTTTTCGGTTCCCTTCCAGCTATGAAATTCTAGGAAAGTAGTCCTCTCTCAACACCGCAGTAACTTTTCTGCATAAGAAAATATTTTGTAGATTCAAAATCAAAAATAAAAAAAAAAATTAAAAGTAAAGAAAGACCTAAGCGTTGCCTTCAAATACTGGAAAACCTGTCCCGGTCACACAGAGGTACAGTTAGAGTGTGAGAGGCTCCAGGGGACAGAAATAAGAGCAAGGAGTTAGAAACAGAGACGCAAGTTTCTGCTCAGAACAGAACGCGTCGTTGTTATTAGGTGCGTACATGTTCAGAATCATTAGGTCTTCCAGATAGATGGATCTTTTACCACTTTTTGTCTCTAGTAACAATTTTTTTCTTACAGTCTGCTTTGTCTGGTATTAGCAGGTACCCCGCTCCTTTGCGGCCACTATTTGCAGGGCGTATCCTTATTCATCTCTGGATCTAACATGCGTCTCACAGACAGCATACAGTGGAATCATTCTCTGCCTTTCACTGAGATGTTTGGTCAGTTCGCATGCTGTGGAATCGCTGACAAGATAGGATTTCTGTTTTCCATACATAACTTTTTTTGATCTATTCCTCCATTACTCTTTCATATTAAATATATATTATTCAGTGTGTCATTTTAATTCTCATTGCTTCATTTCCCTTTTTTAAGATTTATTTATTTGAATGGAAGATTTCTCTTTCTCCTCTTCTCTCTCTCTGCTTTTCAATTGAAAAATGAAAATAAAATTTAAAAATTGTTTTAGAAACATTTACAGTAGAAAATTTGGAACCCATCCTTTTTTTTTTTTTTTTTAAGATGCTTTATTTATTTGACAGGTAAAGTTACAGACAGTGAGAGGGAGAGACAGAGAGAGGTCTTCCGCCCGCTGGTTCACTTCCCAAATGGCCGCAACGGCCAGAGCTGCGCCGATATGAAGCCAGCAGCCAGGAGCTTCTTCTGGGTCTCTCACATGGGTGCAGGGACCCAAGGAATTGGGCCATCCTCCACTGCTTCCCCAGGCCATAGCAGAGAACTGGATCAGAAGTGGAGCAGCTGGGACTCGAACCGGTGCCCATAGGGGATGCTGATAGTGCAGGCAGCTGCTTTACCTGCTATGCCACAGTGCTGGCCCCTCATTTCCCATTTTTAAAATTATTTTCTTAGTGGGTTTTCTGGGGATGACAATTAACAGCTTAATTTATAACTACCTAGTTTGTATTAATACTAACAATTTCACAAAAACTTTATTCCACCCCCTTTTTTCCTCCATGCTCTTACTGTCATACAAATTACATCTTTATAGATTGTAAGTCCATCAGCACCATAGTATAATTGTTGATTTATGCAACTGTTTTTAAAGCAGATAAGAAGAAACCTCTTATAAAAAAGAAAAAACTGCATTGATGTTGTCTTTCACAGCTGCCTGCATAGTTTCACTTACAAGCGCTTTTATTTATTTGTGTGGATTTGAGTCACTGTTCAGTGTGCTCTCATTTAAGCCACAAGGACTTCTTTCAGTATTTCTTGTAGGGAGGTGTGCTAAGAATAAAACTTCTCAGTTTTTGTTTCTCTGGAAATATCTTAATTTTCCCTTCATTGTTAAAGGATAGTTGTGCCAGATAGGGAATTAAAAGTTATCTCACTTTTAAATATTTTATTATTCTATTCTATTCTAATTTTAAAAGCAGAGCTACAGAGAAGGAGAGACAGAGATATTGATCTTCCAGCTACTGGTTCACTCCTCAAATGGCTTCAATGGCCATAGCTGGGCCAGGTTGAAGCTAGGAACTGGGGACTCCATCCAAGTTTCCCACATGGGTGGCAGGGGCTCAAGTACTTGAGCCAACTCTAGCTGATTTTCCAGGCACATCAGCAGGGAGCTGGATCAGAAGTGGAGCAGCTGGGATTAGAACCGGTGCTCATGTGGCAGGCAGGGGCTTCACTCATTGCACCACAATGCAAGCCCTGACTGTCTTTTCTTTCAGCATTTTGAACTTCGTACCCCACAACCTGAGGGTCTCCACGGTTTCTAATCAGAAGTCAACCATTACACTCACTGAGGACCCTCACATGAGATGAGTTGGGTTTTTCCCTGGGTTTTTTCAAGTTTCTTTCTTTGTCTTTTGAAGGTTTGACTATGAAGTATTTTAGATGTAACTGTCCTGCTTTTAATTTTACTTGGAGTTTAATTCATTTCTCGCATGGGTAGATTCATGTGTTTAAATACATTTGGGACGTTATCATTCATTATTTCTTTAAATATTCTTTCTTTCTGCTCCTTCTGGGAGTCCAATTATGTATATGTTAGGAAACCTGATGGTGTCCAACAGATCTCTAAAATTCTATTTTTCTCCACTGTTTTTCCTTTCTGTTTTTAGGACTGGATGATCTCCATGAACCTATGTTTAAGTTAGGTTCTTTTTTTTCTGCTATCTCAAAACTGCCATTGAGCTTCTCTTATGAATTTTAAATTTAAAATTTTCATTATGTACTTTTAAAAAAAATATTTGAAAGGCAGAGTTACAGAGAGAGGGAGAGACAGAGAAAGAGAGAGATCGTCCATCTGCTGGCTCACCCCCAAAATGGCCACAGCAGCCAGGGCTGGGCCAGGCCAAGCCTGGAGCTCAGAGCTTCTTCCAGGTCTCCCATATGGGTTCAGGGGCCCAAGCACTTGGGCCATCTTCCACTGCTTCCCCAGGCGCATTAGCAGGGAGCTGGATCGGAAGTGGAGCATCTGGGACAGGCAGTGGCTTTACCCAATGGTCCAAAGGCTGACCCCCTGTATTTGTTAAGGTAATTTTTGTCTCTTTCTGAATGTTAATTCTTTAGAGATAGTTTTGTTTAGTGCTTTGATCATACTGACAATGGTTTATTTGCAGTAGGCCTCAGAGCACATCTGAGCCACCTCAGGTCCAGTGTCTTTTGACTGCATTTTTCCCCTCGTGTTTAAGTCACATTTCCTGTTTGTGCATCTTGTAATAATTTTTTAACAATTGAAAACTGGGCTTTTAAATAATATAATGTGACCAACCTGGACACCAGGGCTTCCCTGCCCCCTCCCCCTGCTTGGCTCATTGTTCTCACTGTCGCGGCCATGACTTTCCTGAGCTAACTCTGCGAAGTTCGGATTCTTGGTCCTGTGCAGCCACTGGAGCCTCTGCTTGGCTGTTGCATGGTCAGCCGACGACCAAACCCAAGTTTCCAGAAACACCTTAGACCCACGTGTCCCCAGCCTTCACTCAGGGACTCTGAGGTGGTTTCCACAACCTGGTAGGCACTTCAAGTTCTTCCTTCATGGTCAGACCCTCAAGGCCAGCTGGTGATGGGAGATGGGTGGCTTCTCAGGTCCGCACTGGGCATGCACAAAGCTGTGCGTGTGGCTTCTGAGAGTCTCAGGGATATGTCCGAGCTTTTCAAAGCCCCCTGTGGATAGCAGATGCCCTAGTTTTCCCTCTCAGCATTTTTTGGTCGCCTCTGGTTAGCCCCAGTTGGCATGGCCACCCCAGGTAGTTGAAATGTTACTGCTGATTGCTTTGGACAAGCCCCGGGGATAGGGCTGTTTGCAGAGAGCACGCTAAAAAATCAAGTCAAATAATGAGAAGCCCTGAGAATGGAGCTTTTCCAAAGAACTGTCAGATAAGCCACACAAGGCAGAGAAGTTTGGAAAAGTGATAGGACAGAGGCAAAGCCATGCAGAGAGCCTAATGCAGCTGGGAAACAGAACAACAATGCGGGAAGGTGCTGACAAGAACGAGGGAATCGCAGCCATGCTGCTGCCACCCACAGAAGCCATGTGGAGCCTTGACTTCTCCCGCTCCGGGAGTGCGGGTGCTGCTTTGGCGCCAGCTCCCACACCGACAGACCATGTGACCGCGGGTGGAGGTGAGCTGCCCATCCCACTGGTCCTGAGTTGTCTAAGGCAGAGCAGGAGTCGCAGTTGGCCAGATTTTAGTTCTCTGAGTACAGCCTTCCTGCTTCTTAAAAGCTGGGCTGATTTACGACTTCTTCATTTCACTGAGTTTTTCTATTTTTTTATTTTTTTGACAGGCAGAGTGGACAGTGAGAGAGAGAGAGAGAGAAAGGTCTTCCTTTGCCTTTGGTTCACCCTCCAATGGCCGCCGCGGCCAGCGCGCTGTGGCCGGTGCACCGCGCTGATCCGATGGCAGGAGCCAGAAGCCAGGTACTTATCCTGGTCTCCCATGGGGTGCAGGGCCCAAGCACTTGGGCCATCCTCCACTGCACTCCCTGGCCACAGCAGAGAGCTGGCCTGGAAGAGGGGCAACCGGGACAGAATCCGGTGCCCCAACCGGGACTAGAACCCGGTGTGCTGGCGCCGCAAGGCGGAGGATTAGCCTAGTGAGCCGCGGCGCCGGCTTTCACTGAGTTTTTTAAAAACTGGATTCCTTCTTCAAGCATCCTTGTAATATCTGTGAAATCGTGAGTTTCAAGTGTTACACTTCTTTCTACCACTCACGAGAATGAACTCCTATAGCCCCTAACTCGCTTTGGAAAGCACTGAATTCAGAATCTCAGTCTTCCCACTTGCAGGATTGTGAGGGTGGGTTTCTGCAGTTCTCTCTACCGAAGCTGGAAGATGACCTCTCACTGTGTGTCCGTGTTATTTCGAGTCTAGAACGGATAGGTTTGAGATTAAACCATGTGGGCAGCAACTGATACGCACTGGTGGTGGGTCTGTATGTACCCCCATAGGTGCAGACACCCCAGAGCTGAGATTTGGAATAGAAATTCCCACATCTCACAGAGTACAGAAAACACATTAATAATTCTGCAGGCTGCCAGGGCTGAAGTGGTTCTGAAAGAACACAACACAAAACGATCCTAAGGTTCACTTAGCTTTATTTCAGTGCTTAGTCTATGCCAGGGCACTATGCTCAACTTACTATCAACATTTATTCCTTGCAGCCACTTTTCTGGGTAGGTATCGTCATCCCCATTTCACAGATGAGAAAACCAAGGCTCAGAGCAAAGAAATGACTGATCAATCCCCTCATCCCGCCCTAATGAGCTACCCTTGGTCCTCCACCTGATTACTCGAGGCTCCCTCACCACGCTGGGATGCTTGCAGAGGAAGCTACTTGAAAGAACAGAAATATGCTCCCTTCTAATGCTTTATCAGAGGCAGTAGTCTGTTCTCTGGGAGCAGAGACCCTAGACGAGGTAAGATGATTCACCATTTGATTCGCCCAACTTAAGGATAAGAAAACAGAGTGCAGTCTTGAGTTTCACGAATGCCGTCAGCCTCTGGCAGATGGGATAGCCATTTTCTCTTTCCTAGTCTAGACTCACACGCCCAGTGGACGCTTACACCAGGAGCCTTCGGGAGGAAGAGGCAAAGAGGCACTGTCCACGGCCCCACCGTGTTCCAGAGTCAGTGCCAGGATCAGCCACGCACTAAGAAGGCGCCCACAGGGATCAGCGAACCAGTCGGGATCCAGAAAGGGTAGCTTGTTGGCCGGGGGCTACCATCCAGCTAGGGAGGAGGGTCGTTCACGCAGGGGAGAGAAGACAGAGCCACCCAGCACCTGCAAGTAACTGACCGCAGGTCAGCGCAAGTGAGGGAGACGGCTTGTTCTGCCTCGACAGCACTCACGGATAGACTGCCAGGAAGCAGGAAGTTCGACCCCTAACTAGCTGCCTGACCTTTACTAAGTCATTTATCCGATTTGTGCTTCAGGACCCAAATGTCACATGGTTTGAAGGAAGATTCTATAAAGAGCCTAGCTCGGGGCCCATCACACAGTAGGAAGACGGTCACTTGTAGGGCTAAGTTTGGACTTGGAGAAGCAGCTGGCTTAATCTAAGACAGAAATCTAACACAGAACGGCTAGACACCGGGGCTCCCTCAGGGCACAGGAGCTCAGCAGCGGCAGCAATGTTTGGGCAGAGGCACCATTAACACCTTTCAGGGACACTCTGTGGGGTCCTCCACGCCAGACAGGAGCCTGATGGGGGAGGGGACCCTTGGATTTTCTTAGAACCCCCAGTGCTGTGATCTCAGCTAAGTCTTGCCCCAACTTACACATCTCTCCCTTAACACATCTCCCCAACCCCAAGTCCAGCACTCCCTTCACGGTACCATGCAGCATGGGTTTTTTTTAAACAATTTTCATAGAGAACACTATTTAGAAACTACCCCAAGTGTCATTATTCATCACCTACTACAAGTTTCTCATTCTCAGTAGCCATACTTTGAAAACAAGTACAAACACCATTTTGTAAAAGCAAATAACCTCTACTTGGGCGGATTCTGTTGGTGTGGAGAGAACTCGCAGGAGTGGAGTTTCCCACATGGTCAGGCCACTGCTAAGAGAGGCAAGAAGTGGGAGTGGCAGAAACCCTTCCTCCCTTGCTCCCGCCACTGGGACAGCCCAGCGAGCAGGAAGGGATGTCTGCTTTGAAGACTGCAATGTGGGGAAATTTACTTTAACCCTTTTTCACCAAAAACAAAAAACAAAACAGAAGAAAAAAACAACATGATGTGTTCCAAGAGTTCCACTGAGTGAGCCTCATTTTAAGAGCCCTGCCAAGGCCACAAGCTGCCACTGAGTCACCTAAATAGGGAGCTGAAAGGTAGAGTCTGTTCCAAACCATGTCTAGAGGTACCTCAACAAGGGTTCTGCTCGAGTTGTAGGAATAAGCATCAGGCTAGTTTGATCTGTTCGCGAAGATTTCCTGATGTACCCTGGAATCATGTTATATGGCTATGTTTTCAGTTTCTAATTTTTTTTAAAGATTTATTTATTTATTTGAAAGGCAGAGTTACAGAGAGGCAGAAGTAGAGAGAGAAATAAAGAGATCTTCCATCCACTAGTTCACTCCCACAAATGGCCACAACGGCCAGAGCTGAGCTGATCTGAAGCCAGGAGCTAAGAGCTTCCTCTGGGTCTCCCACGTGGGTGCAGGGGCCCAAGGACTTGGGCCATCTTCCTACTGCTTTCCTAGGCCATAGCAGAGAGCTGAATTGGAAGTGGAGCAGCTAGGACTCAAACCAGCAACCATATGGGATGCCAGCACAGCAGGCAGTGGCTTTACCCGCTACGCCACAGCACTGGCCCCTCTAAATTTTTTAAAGACTGACATTGCTAGTCTCTTGGCTTAGAACAAGGAAAACGGTAGTTTCCATTAGCGGGCAACATGTACCAAGTGCCCACCTATATGGGGAACTGAATTTACGGCTCTTAACCCTTGATGAATTACTATCTCCCAGACACCTAGGAAGTGAGAACATACCTACATCTACAATTTCAGAACTCTCACACAAAAACATAAAATATATTCCAAGACGCCACACCAATTTGATTGCTGTTTTGGTGACAATAATGGTTTCTAAAGTCATTGGAGTTTTAGTGAGTTGGAGCGGGAAGGGAACTTCATGATCCTTTCTACAGTTAGCTAATTTCGTAGATGGAAACTCAATCTTGGAAATCTAGCAGCTCCCCCGAAGTCAAAACCTAGTTGAGGACAGAGCAGGAAGCAGGATGGAAGTATGGCAACTTCCAGGCAGTGTCGGCTTCACCAAAAGCACAGCTTCTGCATGGGCTCTAGGAGCTACCCAGCCTCATACTCAGAGGACTCTGTTCTGCCCTCAATGTCCACGCGACCCAGGACAAGAGAATGAGCGCTGTGACCTTAAACTCCCTAACGAAGGGAGGGGGACACTCATGGAGAGCCTGTCAGCTACGGGGAGGGGCTGCTCGGACACAAACCAGGTGCTCTGGGGGATGTAGCCTCCCAAAGAGAGGAAGGCGCTCAGGGTGACGGGCTAGCAAACCCCGGACCCATAACATGTGACCCAGACATCCGACCAACTAGGTCCATTGGACTAGTAATCCATTAAGAAAAGTTTTAAAAACATGATGGAATCCAAGTGATGGTAACTTTACTGTAGAGTAGGTTCTAAGAGAAAATAAATTTCTGCCTCCTTGCTTTAAGGTGACTTATGTGAGAAGGAGGGAAATGGTACCTTTTCCACGCCTCCCACTCTATGGTTTCATTATTTTTTAAGAGACATCCACAAAGCTGGGATATTCTTCCCAAGCTTTATGACTAGACAATGTGCTACTCCGGGGGTAGGAACAGTATTATTCAATCCTTTTTTGTTCACACCTGTCTTCCAAAACATTGATTATCTATCTTATGCCTACCCAATGTCTAGTAGAGGACTTCATTTTAATGCAACAAGTGAAAAAAATTGAAAAAGTCAAAGGCATTGTCCAAAGCCCAGAAATTTCAGCATATTTGTTCCCTAAAAACCACTTACATTCTGCTTCACAAATGTGAACCATGCCCCCCCCCCCGGCCCGATGTCTCTGTGCACAGACCCGTGATGTTATCAGTTTAACACATATGTGATCTCTCAGCATGAGTAACCTCAGTGAATGCTATATAGAGTTTCAATTGCACACTTGCAGACACAGAAGGCATATTCTGTGACTGGCCAAAATGGCATGAGGTCCTTCGGTCCCCGGCTCCCAGCAAAGCCCACATCTAGTCTCTGGTAGAGACCGATGCTGTCCTAAATCTGAACGATTTTCACTGAACAAAGCCTAAAGTCTAGAGAAAATGTCGAGTGTCTAAATGGAAGGTCGCACTTTGATTTCGTGCAGTAAATATGGTTTTCATGCCAAGTGCAGCAAATTTCACTGGCGCTCCATTACTGGGCTATTTAAATCCTTTGCTGGATGACATAAAATTGTTAGCAATTACACTACAAAGAGGGATTATATGAACTTTTCTTGTACAAAAGCAAATAAAGTTTGAGTCTCATTCACTGTTCTGTTAAGGATATTTTAAATAAAATATACCATCTTACTTACAAAGAAACATTGCAAGAATAGATACTCGTCAGAAAGGAGAGAGTAGAAAAACTTGCCATTTGCTGCTTTACTGGAATCATACAACATGGACCGTGAGCGACTGCTTGATACAACTGAATTTCCTCAGTACAAATGACTTCAGCACGCCTCGAAAGCAAAATGGCCTGCACAGACCTAACTTAGGAGCTTACTCCCCCTCTCTCAAAATATCTTTTTAAAATAAAGTCTCACAATCCTGAAATAATTGGTGGCCACGGGATGCCAGATGTGAGACATTTCATCTGGATCCTTATGGAAATGCATGCAGAGTGTCTGCTTCCTTGACACCAGGAAAGGGTTTGGGTCCTGGCTTTGCATTTGCCCGGTGGACCCGGCTGGCTGCCCTACAAAACGGAAACATATGTGGGCATGAGGAAGGAAAGCTTCTGGAAATCAGGCAATGGAATTCGGGAATTTTCTGGTTCCCTTTTCAACTCTGTGAGTTTTTCCTCCCCTTAGGCAAAAAGTGTGCTACATTTTTGTGACTCTCTCTTTTCACAAGCGTGAGATTGCTCCTTCCCAGAACAAAACCCCAACTTTCATTTCTTTACAATTTGATAACAATTTAAAAAGAAATGACACATACTCATTGCAAGATTGAGGAGAATTACTGTTATCATCAGCATGATTATTATTACCAAACAGGGCTCAAAGGCATTCACTTCCACACATCACAAGCAAGGAGTTGCCCTGGTTGATAGTCCACAGGACCACAGTGAAAATGTGCTTTGAGAGAACTAAAGCAGAAATAAATTTGAATTTTCTGCTCTCATTCACCTTCCACATAAACCTCCCTGTCCCAGAGTTGTGCTTCTCTAAGCTGTTTACACAATGTACAGGCACAGACTTTGTTCAAGTTCATGTAAGAGCAGATACCCTCAGTTAAGGCTGAGCAAAGAGGAAATGCGTTCCTCATAGGGGTCTAAATCCAACCTAGCTTGGATTGTCTAGCACACTTAGACAAAGCTCTGGCTTTCAGGTCAATCCTAAAATAGAAAGAACCCCTCACTCCAGAGGTACACATGTGGAAGACTGTACAACTTTTAAAACAGCCTGTTTCACATTTTGAAACTCAGTCTTTTTAATGCCAACAAAGAACACCAGGAAAATAATTTTAGAAAAAATTTCAAATTTACCTCCTGAAATTTGCCACCAGGAAAATAAAAATAAAAAGATTCTAGAAGGAAACTATTTCTCCGTTTTTTATTAATTAGTTTCTCAAAGTTTGGAGAATATGAATTCAGCATGTTGTGGAATTATGGTATAAATTGTACTACCAGATGCTGGCAATCCTGATGCTTAAAGATTGAAAAATAAAATGTTAACTAAAGAATATTTATTAGGAATTTTTATATTGTTACAATGTGTAACTGACACAGCTGTGCAAAACCCTGAAGTCAAAAGAATATTCAATCACACTGGGGAAGTGAGTATTTTTTAAAAAGGAAGGGATGAGTTGGAAGAAAAGTGAAGTGTTTAGAAAACAAATGAAACTGACTACTGCTCAAAAGAAAATTCTGGTGGTGGTAGTCTGGACATTTGTCAAAGAATTTACATCTACAAAGTGCTTAACTTCACCTCCACACCTTACATATCTCAAATCAAGCTGCAGCAAAATTCGAAGGGCATTTTTCTTTTTTTGGTTTTTTAAATACTTCCTTTGGCTCCCTCCTTTGTAAAATTTTTCAAAATTTATTCCACTTTTCTGCCTTTGTGCACACAAACCAAGTGTCCATCAAATCAAGTACCAAAAAAAGGAAGCCCCGTGCAACACAGTTCGCCCAGGCTGAGCCTCTGCAATGGTTGTGGCCCTTTTTATCCATCTCTTTTCCCCTTTTCCAGAAGACACAAAACAAAACCCCCTGGGTCAGAGTAGCCATCATTCAACGAAAAACAAATCAATAATGAGTTAAAAATAGAGAGGATGTGTTCAAACGAAGGAAGAAGGTACCGCTCACAAGCAAAGTCCATCAGCTTAAAAAAGAAGCATTTCCACAATTCATAACTGATTCAAACAGAAAACTTCTCCCCTACTTTTGAAACAAGTAATTCCACCTCAAATGCACATTGTCTAGGCAGCCCCTGGCTTTCGGCACGCGGGTCTTCGCACAGTCCCTTCCCCGCAGTGGGGGGACGCTGCTACACCCAAGTTTTCTCTCCAGTGTGCCCACCCAGGCTGCCTCTCCAATGCCGCATCCTATCGGGACTGTCACCGTGGGTTTAGAAAATAAGTGACACAGTTCAGCTCTCTCTCCCCAGATGAAGAAGATTAAAGTGCCTTTTGCCCAAGTTTAGGGGAAACGGGGGGCGCGTGGGTTCCCCCGGCGCTTGCAGCTTTCAGCTGTCCACGTCTAGAAGGTTCTGCATGCGTGCAGACGCCACATGGGTATCCGGCGGCCGGGCGGGGAGCCTCCCTGCGCTTTCTGCCTATTTGTAGAACTTTTCACGGGGTGTTTCTGGACCGACTTGCTCTCTCAGTGCAGCAAATTTCGTCCAGGGTCGCTCACGGGGGACTCGCGCGGCTCGAGGGTCACCCCACGCGGCGGCCACGGCCGCCAGGGTGGGGTGGGGGCGGGGAGGCGCGGGGCGCGCGTGGGAGGCTCGGGAGGAAAAAGCAAACGCAGAACTCACTCCCCGAGGAACCGAAAAGCACCTGGACGTCCCCTCCGGGGCCGCGGGTGGGGAGGGCAAGGGGGCGGGGGTCGCGACCAGCCGCCCCAGTACTCCGTCCCAGGTCCCTTTCACACGGAACTGGACCACGACCCAGAGAAGTAAGTTGGTGTTTTTGTTGTTGTTGTCGTCCCCCCCCCCCCCCCCGCCCGGAGCCGAGAGCGGATCTCGACTTCCAGAGTGGAAAATCCGAGTCCTCGGGGGCAGTGGGGGCAGGGCGGCCGGGCGGTTCCGGGCCGAGGGTCGCCACCGCCGCCCGCCGACGCGGCGAGCCGGCAGGGCCCGCGCCGCCCCCTCCCCCGCCGCTTCCTCTAGCTCTCCCAGCCCCTTCCCCCACGTGTGGGTGACGTCAAAATTCCGCGAAAAAGCCGCGTGGTGGCTCCCCGGGCGGAGGCGCGATTCCGGGGGCGCCCGGGGCCGGGGGCGCCAGCAGGGCCCGAGGCGGCCGCTGCGCCCCGAGCCAGGCGAGCCCCCCTCCCGCCCCAGATCCCCTCGGAAAATTCACTTTTCTAAAGTAAATGCATTTCCAGAGCTATTTTCGGCCGCGTGAGGCGTGTCCTGAGGCTGAATCAGACAGGAAGAGGGGGAAGTTCGGGTCTTTTTCATTTTTTTTTCCCAAGGGAGGGGAGCGAGCCGCGAGGTGGGTGAACAGACGGCGGGCGCCCGCCTTCGGAACCCACTCCGGCCGCCTCGGCCGCCTCGGGGATCCAGCCCCCGGCCCATCTGCGACCCCCTCCCCCCTTCCAAGGGGCTGCTGGAGTAACCAGGCCGGGCCGCCGCTGCCCCGCGAGGCCCGCAGAGCCTGGGCGCGCGGGGCGGGCCACCCGAAGGTTCCGAAGCGCGCTTGGCCCAGGATGGCACCGCCCGGCCGCGGGGGCTTAGAGGGGCTGCTCCGCTGCCGCCCGGGCTCTCGGGCCCCCGACGTTTCCCTTCTTCTTCCTTCTCGCATTGCTCTACCCTGCCGGTGACCGCCCTGTTGCTCTTCGGGTGCCCGCGTGGACTTGGCCATCAACACCCGTGGGTGGGCTGCAGGACTTGGATTTTCCGAACGTCCATCCCTCCCTGGAGAAACGCGAACGCTTGGAGAGCTGTGGGGAGGTCAACGGCACGCATTCCCGAGCCTGTGCACCGGCCCCTGCCCCCTCGCGTCCCTGCGTGGAGGCTTCGGGGCTCGAACCCGGCTGCTCCCCGGCTTTGTGCGGCCGCGGGATTACCTGGCTGGCAGACACCCGCCAGGTGAGCTCGGGAGGATGTGTGCGTGGCATTGCAGGTTCGTGCAAAAAAAAAAAAAAGTGCTTATAAACACCCAACACCAGGCTGCACCCTACACCTACAGGGTTTTGTACACTTTCCAACCGAAACTCCCCAAACTAGCAGTGGGGGTGGGGTGGGGGTGGGGCGCCGGCCCGGCACGTAATAAAGTCCAATAAAACTTGCGATCGTACAAGTTTATCGCCGATCCTACGAAGGGACAGGATCCCTACCCCACCTTGAGGGGATGAAAAAAGAATAAGGAAGAATCATCACTATCTATTTCTTTTTTCAGGGACTTCCAAGGCACTGAGCCCAGGCGCGTGCGCTTTCTCCAAACCTAAGTCTGAGCGCAAAGAAACCGCGCGCCTCTGCCCAGTGAGGCAACGTGCCTTTTCCCGCGTGCTAGGTGGAAGATGAAGGTTCTGACACGTGGTCGGAGGGGCCACCGAAGGGGCAGCCGCCCGTTTCCAGGGCCAGCGTTCCGGGGACCTGGCTGCCACGCGGTGCTCCCTCACGCCCCACTCCACGTGCTGGGGACCGCAGAGCGGCCGGGACGTGGCGGGGACGGATTCGATGCGAGGGTCACAGTCGGGAACGGGCCGAAATAGGAAGGGGAAGTGAATGGGGGAACTTCCAGAGGCGAGCCTGCCACGCGGGAAGCGCCCGAACCTGCGCGTCGGCATGAATGAAGAAGGCGGCGGGGGAGGGGGCGCCCGCCGGGACCCTCTCCGCCCCTCCTCTCGCCCCCACCCCCTCCCCCAGGAATGTGCCTGTAAAGCTAGACGCCGGTAGGGGGGAGGGGAGGGGAGAGGCGGGGGGCCCCGGCTCGCTCCCCAGACGTGAGGACCCGCCACCCAGGCTCCGGCCTCCGGGTGGGCCAGGCCCGCGGGCGACCACCCGCCTCTTCCCCGCCCCCGCCGCCCGACTTCGCGAGCCGAGCCCGGGATGCTTCGGGCGCTGGGGGGGTGGGGGTGGGGGCCGCCCTCGGTCCGCGGCTGGAAGCGCTCGCCCGCCACGGAGCCTGCGCGCCGAGCGCGGCGCACGCTGCAAACACCTCTGTCGCCCCCGACTTCTCTGCCCTCTCCCCCCGGAGCTTGCTCTGATCCGCTCGGAGGTGGCAGAAGGGAAGTCTGAGTAATCCCTTTATGGGGTCTTAAAATCTAAGCGCGTGAATGTCTTTTCTCCGCGGTGACTCAAACGCTTTGGCCGGGCAGTCCAGGTTGAGTAAAATCAATAGGTGGGGCGCACCGTGCGCGGCCCGGGTGTCATCTGCCGCTCGGCGCTGTTTCACTTTGAGTTGCTAACTTGGGTTGCTCAGGGAGCGCTTTCTCTTCCCGAAAGCTAATGGCTTCCACGGCAATTAGGCATTTTCCTCGCCTGCCCCCTCGCCTCCCCTTTTCTTTCCTTACAGGAGATGGGGTGCCTCATTCCCGTGGCCGTAGATCTGGTCGGAGGCGCCCGGGCCCCTCCTCGGCCTCCGCCCGCCCCGGTCCCTGCTCTCCCTCCGCCCTCCCCTGGCTTCCTTTTGATGTAGCGGGGAACGCGTCCCACTAAAAAAAAAAAAAAAAAAAAGTAATCTGCCCGGTAACAATCAGCGCGCAGTAGCAGGAGCCCCAGAGCTATTGGCTATGCAAATAGAGGGAGGGGAGACGGCGCCCCAAACTCTTACTCACCCTTTTAAAGCGATATCCCCCTCCCCCCCAGCCACCCCTTCCGCCCCACCCTCGTTTAAAGGGGCTGCCTCCGGGGCCCGAGTGCGGCGCGTGCACCTCTGGTTCCCTCGCTCCCCCGCCGCCGTGCTGGGAACCCAGTGAACAGCTCACCCAGCCCGGCCTCCACCCCCCCCTCCCCGCTCCCCGCGGCTCTCCGCGCCCCTGCTTGGGCCCCCTTTCTCGGAGCGGCGGGCAGTGGCGCAGCCTCGCCGTGCCCGGGTTGCCCCGTCCCACGCCACGCTCGGTGCACGTGCCAGCTGGGCCTCGGCGCTGGGGGCGCCCAACGCGCGCCCCTTCTCTACCCCCCACCCCGTAAAATGCACCGAAAAGACAGGCTGTGGCGGGGGTGGCGGGAGGAAGGAGGCGAGGAAACGCCACCGTGTCCCCGGGAGAAACAGCCTTGACCCCAGGATGCGTTCGAGCACGTGTCAGGGCTGACCGCGCTGGCAGCGTCTCCATCCGGAGAAAGCCCTGGCCCGCGAGAGAGGCGCGGACCCGGAGGGGTCGCTGAGGATGCGGGCGAAGGACCCACGCAGGGAGGCAGCATGGGGCCTCCGGGGAAAGGTGTCGGCGGAGGGGGGAGCCCGAGCGTGTCCCTCCCTCGCCCCCTCCCCCCGGGCTATTTCCTAGAAAGCGGTATCAGCGCGGCCACGCTCTCGCACACACCTCGGGCGGCTTGTGGGCAGATGCCGGGGCGAGGAAGCGGGTTTTTTTTTCCTGCGTGGCCGCCGGCCGCCCAGAAACCGCTGGCGGCCCTGCTCACGGCCCCTCGCACCCGGGGCGCTGCGCCGTGTGGCCAGTGGCACCCGCAGCGCCCCCAAGAGCATCCTGCCTTCAACTTGAGGGTCGTAGTCGCTATCCAACCAGAAAAGCGGCCCCCTCCGTCCTAACACCCACTCTTTCCTCTTCTTCCTCTCCACAGACAGCTGCAAGGGGGTAGTGGGGGGTGGGGGTGGGCGACGTTGCTCCGGTCCCTTTAATTAGGCTTTTGCAACAGCTTCCAGGTTATCAGGAGCATAAACTTGAGGGACATAACCTTCACCTCCGGCTATGCGAGGTTGCTGTTTTCTAAGTCCCCTCACCTAAAGGGTCTTTCTCAATTGAGCCCACCCACCCTCCGCCATCTGCCCTCCATTCCTGGGGCTGGAAGACGTGGGCAGAAATATTAGCATCAATTTCGCGGAAAGCACGGTTGGAGGGTAGTCTTTGGATGCGACGCGCCCACGGAGTGTGCAGAATCAGAGCGAGGAGAGAGGAGTCGGTGGGTTTCCGTGGGTCCCCCTCTCCGGGGCCCCCGACTCGCTCGCGGATGCAGCGAGAGGGCCTCGGAGCAGGGTGGGGTGGGGGGGCGGGGGCCGCGTTTGAAGTTGGGTCGGGCCAGCTGCCGTTCTCCTTAATAACAAGAGGGGAAGGGAGGAGGGAGAGGTTGAAAGGAGGAGAGGAGGGGCGGGAGGGGAGGGAAGGGGAGGAGGAACCCGAGAGGGGAGCGAGGAGAGGGAGGAGAACCAACTGCCCAGCCAGCTTGCGTCACTGCCTCTGAGGCGAAGAGAGCGAGCTGGAGAGAGCGAGACAAGTTTGAGGGGAGGACGGGTGCGAGGCAGGCAGCCCCCGAGGCTCTGCTCGCCCACCGCCCAGCCCTTCCTCTCGGCTCCTCCGCTTCTCCCTCTGCCCTCGGCTCGCCCCCCGAAAACTCCCTATTTAGCCAAAGGAAGGAGGTAAGGGGAACTCTCTCCCCTCCCCCTCCAAAAAAAAAAAAAAAACCTAACTTTTGCAGTCCGGAGAAGGCAGGGGAACGAAGGGTCGCCCGGCTGGCCATGGAGCTGCTGTGCTGCGAGGTGGACCCGGTCCGCAGGGCCGTGCCGGACCGCAACCTGCTGGACGACCGCGTCCTGCAGAACTTGCTCACCATCGAGGAACGCTACCTTCCCCAGTGCTCCTACTTCAAGTGCGTGCAGAAGGACATCCAGCCCTACATGCGCAGGATGGTGGCCACCTGGATGCTGGAGGTAGGGCTGCCAGGGGCCCCCCACGCTCGGACCCTAAGTCTGAAAGAGGGCCACCCTGGCGCTGGCCTCCCAGCTCGGCTGCGCGAGGGTGTCCCGCGCCCCTGGGCGAGACGCGTGGCCGCATTTCTGTTCCCGGTCCCGGGGAGTGGGGGGGGGCGAGGAGGGAGAGGAAAATCTGGGAGAAACGCGGCTGGCCCGGGGTGGGGGGGGGGGGGAGCATCCCGCGCGCGTGCTGCGTGCATGTGGCTTCCTCGGCGCCCCCCTCCCCCGCCGACCTGTCTTTCTCGAAGCAATGGCAAGGAAGGGAGTGGGAGCTTGAAACGGGGACCCCGGGTCCGAAAGCAGCCCCCCGACCCCCGCCAAGGCAGGAGCCCGTTCGCCCTAGCCTCAGGTCCCCGCGTGTGGTCGCGACTCCGCGTTGGCACTTCGGGGGGGAGGGGGAGGAAGGAGGAGGAGGGGGAAGGAGAGAAACGGGGAGTTCGGGAGCCCCGGAAGTCGCCCTGGAAAAGCGTGTGTTTTAGGGGAACCCAAAAAGAACCACTTCTTTCGCCTCGCTGCAAGTCTGCGTCTTGCGAGCCCCGTGCCCACGTATGCACGGCTCTGGACCTGCCGTGGTTTCGCCATGTTGCTTTCCAGACTCGGGCTGCTGAGCCCGGGAACCGCCGCCCGCGCCCCCGCGCACCCCCAGACCGCGGCAGGCCCTCGCGGCCGTGCCCGTGCCCCCGACCCCCGCCTCGGGGAGGTTACTTACAGTTTGGCTTCCCAGCTTCCTCGCTGCGGAGGCTTGGGCGGGGTAGGGTCGGGGGGAGGAGGAGGAGGAGGAGGTGTGTGTGTGTGTGTGTGTGTCCTTGAGGCGGAATGCGGGGCGCCCCTCGGCTGGCAGCCGGAGCCCCCCGGGCCCCGGTCCTTGCCCGGTGGTCACCACGTCCCCAGCTCTGCGCCTGTGGGCCGCCGCCGGACACTCCCGCCGCGGCTCTCAGCCGCTGCGAGTTTCCCCCGCGGGATCCGCAGCCCCGGGGGTCGAGATGCAGCCCGCTGCAGCCCCCGAAACCCGCGTGCCAGGGAGCCTGGATCCTCTGGGGGGTTTTCACGCCAAAAGGGCTTTGCTGGGGTATTTCCTCGATTTTTAATTATTTTTTGAAGGCGTGCCCCCCTGCTCCGAGCGCCGGCGCCGCGGCTCTTCCTCCTCTACACCCTCCCCCTCTCTCCCCAACTCTCCCCACCCACCCCCCCATTAGCGGCCCCTGGGCAGCCCGGACCCCCTCGGGCATTTTTTTCAATTGTCGGGAATGGTAGAGCAGGGTCTGGGCATCCGGATGGGGCCAAGAAGTAGACCCCCGGAGGCTCCAGAATATTTTTATTGATTTTTTGAAAAGATGACGAAATCCAAAAAAGAGAGTGAGTGAGTTCCGAGTGCGCAGAGAAGGGAGCGGCGGCCGCCGCGCGCGCCCGCGGCCCCGCTCCCAGCTGCCAGCGACCGCGCGCCCCGGGCTGCGGACACTTGCCTCAGTTTCCCCAGCGTTAGTACCCTCCCTCTTCCCGCAAGAAAAAAAAAAAAAACTTTGCAGAAATGAACTTTTTCTTTCTGCTTCTCTCTCTCTCCCTCCCTCCCTCTGTGGACACTGTCCTGTGTGTCGCCCACCCCTGTTGTGCGTGCCCACCGCAGGTCTGTGAGGAACAGAAGTGTGAGGAGGAGGTCTTCCCGCTGGCCATGAACTACCTGGACCGCTTCCTGGCCGGGGTGCCGACCCCCAAGACCCATCTGCAGCTGCTGGGGGCCGTGTGCATGTTTCTGGCCTCCAAGCTGAAAGAGACCATCCCGCTGACGGCCGAGAAGCTGTGCATCTACACGGACAACTCCATCAAGCCCCAGGAGCTGCTGGTAACGCAGCCCCTCCCGCCACGTGCCCCCTGTCTTGGGAGCCAGAGCCCTGCCCCAGCTCACGGGGCCACCCTCAGCGGCACCCCATGCTCAGAATCCCAGGCTGTCGCCTTCTGTGTCCCTACTGTGTGCCTGGCACGTACTGAGCCCTCAGCCTCTGCCCACAGAGCTGTGTGTGGGCTCGCATGCTACCTTCTCCGTGTGTAGGACACTTTAATGAAGAAATAATATTCTAATTCCAACTCCTCAAACATTGACCTCTGGGAAACATAGGCTGTTTTCCTCACATCAGTGGGGGCTGTGTGCAGGAGATAGGAATGTGCCATGGTGTGGCTGGAGTTCAAAGGTAACGTCCTATACATCGATACTGTTCTCCACACAGAGCAGCCCTTCACGAAATACCAGCTCATTTAACCTGGAGCACAGCCAGAGCTCGGCCCTGGGCTGGAGGGGGCCAGGGGGAAGGTGACCTCCATGCAACCCCAGGGGTCCTGTCTTGCCTGGGGCACCCTTTTGCCCACCCTGGAGCATGCTTCTCAGACCTGCCCTACTGCAGGGGCTGCGCTGGAACGGTGCAGGGCTCTGAGGCCCCCCCCCCCCACTTACAGGGGCTTGCGCACCTTTCTCTGCACTGTTTGCAGAAGCGCCTCCTCCCCCTGCCCTGCCTGCCCTGGCTCCCGCAGCCCACTGGCCTGGCCTGCCTGCAGTGCACAGGGCCCAGGCCGGCTGCGTGAACTGAGCTCTTTGTGAGCCTCTGTCTTCCTGGGGCTGTGCTGACACCTAGTGGCAGACACGCGCAAGGCTGGGGGAGCAGTTCCCGAGAATGCACAGAGGGGCATGAATGACTTCACCTTTGAACCGCTGCCAGATTTCAGCTGCTTCTGGTTTGGTCCGGGAGGCCCAGAAAGGTGCTTTCTGCTGGGAGATCTGCTTCCTTTAATCATGGTGCCAGACCCGCGGTTTGTACTCACATTCCCCTGTGAGCAGGAAGGGCCAGGGTTTCGAGCCGTCTTTGAAGACGGCAGTGGTGTTAGCCCTCTGCTGCGGGCTCCAGCCCCAGCCCTTTGCAGAAAGCCCAGGCTGAAAACAAAAGCTTGCGAAGAAAAAAAAAAATCGTGAGAATTGAAATCCGGTTTGTTTTTCCGTCCAGGAGAGCAGGAAAAATAATCTTCCATTTGTTTCAGTGTGGTGCCAGATGAAATGACATCACAGCAAGCAAAAACCTGCTTTTTCCCCATTGCCTGTCTGTGCCAGAAGTCGGGAATCAGAAAAAGAGTCCTCCTATTGTCCACGCAGTGCTGAGGCCCAGAGAAGGAAAGGGGGTAGCCCCAAGCCGCTCAGCACCACCCGTGCTGCAGGCCTGGCGCTCTGCTTGCTGGCCCAGCATCTGGCCCCGGCTTTGCAAATGCAAGAGATTCTGGGTTTTTCAGTGGAGAGTCAGTCTCCCGGGCTCCTGTTCTGCAGAGGACTTGTTGATGGTATTTCCCCTCGGGTTGCACATTTTTTAAAAGCTTTTTTCTTCGGCCTGTTTGCCTTGGAGCACAATTTCCTATAGGTATTGCTGTAATAAAAGGGTGAAGGCACTGTCTTTGTGCTGGCTGGGCCACTGGGGAGGGACCCAGCAGATACAAGGCTGTAGGCTGAGGGGTCCTGTGTCACTTCCGTACAATGGGGTTGCGAGTGCCCGTTACAGCAAAGAACTGGGAAGCCTTGAGTCCGAAGCTCAGAGCAGCCGACCCCCAGGACTTCTGCACGGTGTGTCAAAGGGGAGACGCTTTAACAGCGGCGAGAAAAATGGCACTTTGGCACTAAGAGAAAGCCGGCGAATTGGTTGCCGAGGAGTTGGGCCAAGCAGTGTTATGTGCATGCCTCGTTTTTTTCCACTAGGCTAAAAAAGACGATTAAGCCCGCGATAGAAACGTATACAATAAATTACTAGCAGAGGGCCGCCGCGACCTTGGCTGGCTGTGGATCTTCCTGTCGGCCTGGCTCTCAGGGCGGTCAGGCGGCAGCCCTGCTCCGTCTGGGTGAGGGTGGAGAAGAAAGAACATGGCACCCTGAGTTAGGGAGCCCTCCTGGGTGACCGGTGTGGGTGCCTCCCCGCCCCCCCCCCAACACTCTGCCTCTCTTCCTGCTTTCCTCCCCAGGAGTGGGAGCTGGTGGTGCTGGGGAAGTTGAAGTGGAACCTGGCCGCCGTCACCCCTCACGACTTCATCGAGCACATCCTGCGCAAGCTGCCGCAGCAGAGGGAGAAGCTGTCTCTGATCCGCAAGCACGCGCAGACCTTCATTGCTCTCTGCGCCACCGGTGAGAGCGGGGGCAGGTGGGGGGAGGGGGAGAGATGGGGGAGGGGCACCGGGGGGTCTGGGGTCGCATTCCTGCGTTTGGAGCTGCTCCATTCTCTTTGCTTGGCTGAGCTCATAAATGGTTTATGAGGACAGGTGTGGTGAGGGGAGAAAAATGAGTACCTGTTAACATACCCTTTATGATGTCTAAAGTGCTCTTTGAAGCTTAGCTGTACTGCTCACTCGGTGGGGCTCAAATCTTTAATCTTGCGAGGAAAAGGATGGCTTGGAGATAAGCCCAAGAGGAAATTTGTTTGGGGCGGGAGCACAAACACAGGTCCCCAGGAACAATGTCAAGGTGAACACGCCTGGCTACGGTAAGTGGGGGGGAGAGGGGAGGCCAGAGGCATTTAGTGCCTTGTCTCTGTCCGGGCTGCGGGAGGGAGTGAACTTGCCCAGAGCTCTGGGTTCTGCCGCCCTCACAGCACCACGTGGCTTTGTTGTGATTTGGGCTGTGGCCTTGAACACGACAGCGGCAGGTGGCATTTTGCGTCCCTCACCAGAGAGAGCCAGCACTTGACGCACAGTTCTGCCCGGCCCGTTTGCATTTTCCAAATAAACTAAAGGAGTTGGTTTGATGTTGTCTCACTGGACTGAACCATGGCCAGCTTTTTTTTTTTTTTTTTTTTTTTAATTTTTTTTTTCCTTGGTGGTGGTAAGGGTAGAGGTGTCAGGAGTTCATGCTGGCACAGTCAGAAACCTTAAGGAGCCCCCATAGTCAAGTGTAGCTGAATTGTATAGGCACATCGGGGAGTTAACTTCTTCAACCTTGTTACATGCTGCCCAGGAGTTAGCATGGAGATTATATAATGTCTAAGAGTGTGTGTGCTTTTTGTTGGCAGTCAAAAGGTCAGGCATTGCTACTTCTCACTCAGTGACCTGGGAGAGTCTGCTTGACCCCTTTGAACCCCAGCTGCACCTGCAGAACCCAGCGTGGATACATTTGCCCCACACACAGCTCTTGCCCCGGGGTCAGGAAAACTGTTGCCACTGACCTGGACTCCAGGGCTTCATGCTTGCAACGCCTCTCCTCCGCCCAGTGGGACCCAGGCTCCGGAGGCTGGGGCCCTCCTTGCTGGCTTTTCTCAGCCCCGCCCCTGCAGAGCTCCCAGGTCCCCAGGCTTGCACAGGGTGCACAGGGGCAGGGCACTGCCCTTCCTGGGCCCCCCAGGGCCAGGCCTCCGGAGCCCTGTGCACTCTGACTGCCTGCTGGACAGAAGCCATTCTTCGCCTCCTTCCCTTCTGCTGTCTGGCCTGGGCAGCTAGAGGTCAGACCCTGGGTGACCTGTCATTGTCTCCCAGGCTAAGCTGTCTCTTTTTCACTGGGGGGGAGGGGTCAGCCAGTCCTTTTCCCCTGGCCTGTCGGCTGCCGACCTCCGGCCCTGAGCTCTTTCAGTGCCCAGCTGTTGATAGGCAGAGTTCTGCTGTGACCTTGTCTGTTGACGGACAAGATCTTCTAGGTTAGGGGTCTGTCCGCTCCGGCCTCCTCTCTGATCTCGGACCGGGGCGGGGTGCTGGGTGGAATTACCAGGCCTGGGCAGGTCCCCAGAGTCTGTATGGGCCCATTCTCTGAAGTTGGGGATCCCATCCCCCACCCATGGCCTTCTTGCCCAGATCCTTGGGGTGGCTGCCAACTCTGGGGCCGGAATAGGGAGCCTGGGATTCAGAGACTCAGAACAGAGCCCAAAGGGAGGCAGAGGCAGTCAGACAGGCGCTGCCTCTCCGGGGGTGCTGCGGGGGGGGGGGGTGCCTGGAGTGGGGCAGGATAGGGGGAAGAACACCTCCGCCCAGTGGAAACCCGGTGCCAGGCCCTAAGCTCCAGGCACCGAGGGGTCGGAGCAGAGGGACTCTCTGGAGGCTCCTGGCTCCTGAGAGGGTGGACTGAGCTCCTAAGGCTTAACCTTCCCCATGTGCCCCCCGGGGCTGTGCACTGTGCACAGCCTAGAGATGGGAGGCATGTGGCCGGACAGCACCAGTGCCCAGCGCTGCTTCTCCTGGGGAAAACTCCTTCTGGGGAGGCGAGAATCTGCATTCTAAGGCCAGAGCAGGGCAAATGGGTGCGTCTCCAGCACTGGGTCGGGCCAGGGGCAAGGAGCAGGTGCCAGGGGGGTAGAGCCTGGGGGGTAGGGCTCCCCTGAGCCTGCTGTACTCCGCCTGCTCCTTACACACCCCAGCTTCTGCCCCAGAGCTGATGGAGCACCTGCAGCCTGGGGCTTGGAGTCAGGGGCAGAGGGGAGATTCCGGAAGGGACTGTGTGGCCAGTTCGTGGAGAAAGAGGGTTGTGAAAGAGCTGGCGGTGGCTGTGTGGGGAGTGGGGAGCGGATGTGTGTGTGAAAGGGGAAGAAGGGAGCGGGAAGGGCTGTGGGGCTGTGGGGTAGGACGGTAGCCAGAGAGAGCGGTGCCCCCTCCCCACTCCCTTCAGTGGCTTGAGCTGGGGGAGGAACAGGACTGCCTCAAGTTGTCCGCCATCAGTGCAGGCATTGGGGTGGGGGTGCGGGGACCTCACACGACAGCTCCCCGCATGCCCTTCCCCTGGGCTTTTGGTGCTGGGGAGCCAGCCCAAGCCGTGCCCCACCCCCAGTTGCAGCTCTGCTGCTCGGAGCCCCCAGGTCTGCCCAGGAGATGAGTCAGGATCTCACCCCAGTGTTGGGAGCCTTGAGACATGATGTCATGCTCGGACAGGCGATTGCAGTTAGTCCAGGAGAGCCAATGGCGTTGGCAGGACGGGGGCTCCCCCTCCCTCCCCGGGCTCTCTTGGGGTGCAGCCTCCGGTAGCACCCCTCCCCGTGTCTGAGCCCCTGTGAGGGTGACCCCGCGCTTTCCCAGCCCCTCCCTGTCTTAAGGCAAGGTGCCTCACTGGTTTACCACCCATGGCCAGAGAGGTCAGAAGCCTTGCCCTTGACCCAGGATGGGAGGTCAACCTTGGTGGTGGTGGGAAGGGCACCTTTCCATCTGTGAGCCCCTGAGCAGACTGGTCCTGGGACTGAGGGACATGCGTGCAGCCCTGGGGACAGGTGCCAGAGCCGGCTGCTGCTCCTCTCTCCTAGGCCTCTATAGCTGGATCAGTGTGCCCGGGCACTCTGTGTGCCAAACCTGCCCTGGGGGTGGCAGTGAGGTGCGCGCTCAGTGACGCCATTGGCATCATTTGGTGGCCCAGTTCTGGTCCTTGAAACCTCCACCAGACTGCGATTGGAGGAGGAGAGGGGGGAAAAGGCTGACCTGGGCTTCCCCCTCCCGTTCAGCCTTAGAGCAGACAGCGTGCTCGCTCTCCCCCTAGTGGCGAACAAGAGCAGAGCAGCCCTCCCCGCGCTGGGAGGCCCTGGTAACCACGTGCAACCCTTAGTTCTCAACCCATTGAGTTCCGGATGCTGTCAGCAGGAAGCGAATACAGTAAGCTGTATACAGTGAGCACCTCTCAGCTTAGGGGGACCACGGGACCCTCAGGGTGCATCCTCAGGGAGTTATCCCCCCGGCACGGAGCAACTGCTGACCTGTGAGAGCAGCCGGCTTTCCCTGGGGCCTATGGCGGTGGCCGTAGAGAGCTCTGGGCCCAGGGTCCGAAGTCTGCCTCTGCGGGTGACGCTGGGCAAATCGCTTGACTTAACCCTTGAAGATTTCATCGGGTCACCTGTGAAAGGAGATGCTCGAGGGAGAGGCATAGCAAGCCCCTTACACTCAGAATTCACTGGAGTCCAGCGGGGACACTCGTGAGGGTGGCCCGGAGGGGGGTGGCAGCCTGGGGACTGTGCTCATGTGTGCACTATCTTAGTTACTCCTGAGGACGATGCTGTGAGATAAATACATTGACATCCTTATCTGCAGGTGAGGAGACTTCTTAGTGCCCTGGCCAGCTGTCGTCTGCAAGACGCGTCCTGTTGGATAGATTGGGGTTTCAGCCTGGAGGAGACTGGGGGCTTTGCCAGGCACGGCGCCCTGCGTTTTCAGGGGTCTCCTCTGTGCTGTCAGACAGGGAGGAGCACCGTGCATTGGTTTGGTTGGACAGTGGCCCCAGCAGGACCACACGCACACGCGCATACACACTGCCTCAGCATCTTCTCCATGAAGCAAGGAGGGAGGTAGAGGCCCCCCGTGCACTGTTCCACCCCGGCACAGACCACCCACACCCGCAGCCTTCTCGGCGCTGATTCACACACCAGAAGTAAGAGTGGGTTTCGCCAGCCCCGAGACCACAAAGATGGGCGAGGCTGAGGTGTGCTTCCTGGGCCAAGGCCTGTGGCAGAGGGGAGGGGAGCCGGGGAGCCTTGCCTGCCCCTTCCTTGCCAGATGCTCCCAGGCAGGGTTTTCGTGGGCCCAGGGCCATGGGCTGGCTGCCTGCTTGTGTTATGAATGTCACAGGGGGAGCTAACGAGGTTATTGGGCAGAGGCGCGCTCTCCTGTGACCCATGTGGAAAGGACCTACAGCAGAGCAGGGGGCAGGGAGCCTGGCATTGTCACACCCCCTGCCCCGGGGACAGGAGCTGGTGACAGTCAGCAGGCTTTGGGTGCCACACGTTCAGCCCTAATGGGGTGGAAACGGTGACTGGGCAAAGCGGAGAACGCCAAGGAGACAGACAGATGGACAGATGGCCGGGCTGGCTCTGTGTTCCTGATTCAGTGAAAGGAGAGGGGAGGCAGGTGCACGGTTCAGTGGTCTCCAGTGCTTCTGAGAAGCCCGCCAGCATGGTGCTGGGGCATTGGGCTCCGGCTTGCCATTAAAAGGATGGCTCCCTTCGAAACACTTTTTTTTTTTTTTTTAAACAGAGCAGTGTTTGGGAAGGACAGGAGATGGCAAGGTGAGCTGGCTGAGGGCAGTAGGTTCAACCTGATCATTTCTGCTCTGATTTGAAGTGTGACCCCTCCCCCAACACGCACCTTGTGCTGCTAAGTAGGATCAGCTCACGGGAGCCTTGCTGGAGACAGCACTGCGTGGGTTTTGGATTCGCTGCCCTCTGGGACTGTGGCGAGGAGGAGCCACGAGACTGTCGCTTCTTTCATGGGTGGGGACTAAGCAGCTTGCATTCCCAAGTCGGGGGTTTTCACGTGCTCGCGTGCGCCGTCCACGGTTGGTGTGTGAGTTAGACGGGCTGTGAGGCGCGTGGGCGGCAGGAGCCCGACGAAGCTGTGGCGGTGGTTATCTCCCCTTGACGGGAGGGCTCTTCCAGCCGAGCGCTGTGCCCCTGTGAGGTGTCCGTGTGTCTGCTCCTTGAGGAACGGGAGCAGGTTGGTCAGGACGCAGCGATCGGTCCTTGTCACGCGAGGAAGGTCCTGCCCTCTCCCCTGGCGCTGTGAGACCCCAGGAGTGGGGAGCCGAGTGAAAGTCAACCCACAGCGTCCATCCTTCGTTTCCTTTGTGGAATAAAAACACTTGGTTGTGCTTGTTGTTTTGGGCCATGAGGGATTTGATGCCCATCAGGAGACTCTAGAGAGCGTGTTTGCAGCTTCCCTTTCCTCCCTTCACTGGGCTGATCACATCTGCTGCTACTTCTTTCGCTCCCTCCAGCATCTGAACTGTGGGTTTTCCCCACTTACGTGGCGCATTCGGTGTCTTTCCTGTCCTGGCCTCGGACTTCCCTCTGTGCCCGCCTTCACCCCCAGAGAGACAACCCTGCTGCCCCACACACCGGGGCCAGACCTGGTACTGTGCACCTGCTGACGGCTCATGTGCTTCCCATGGGACTTGGAGGGTCGAGATCCGGAGTCCTCTCTGACCCACCGTGTGCACCCAAATAAGCACTCTTTCTGCCCTGCCTCAGTCTCCTTGCTTGAATCTGGCATGGCCACGGTGAAGGAAGGCCTCAAAGGAAAGCGTGCGCTCAGGGCACGGTGTCCCACTGCCGCCATCTTGCTGCAGGTTGGGGAGCTCCTGGAGCCAAGTTCATTCTGTGTCCTGACCTTCTGCCTCGCATTCCTTGCAGACTTCAAGTTCGCCATGTACCCGCCGTCCATGATCGCGACTGGAAGCGTGGGGGCAGCCATCTGCGGGCTCCAGCAGGACGAAGAAGTGAGCTCGCTCACTTGCGATGCCCTGACCGAGCTGCTGGCCAAGATCACCAACACGGACGTGGTAGGTGGCCGTCGCCGGCTTGGTCGAAACCAGATGTCCGTTCCCAGCTCGGGAAGAGTGCATTGGCTTGATGACGATGTCTCTGGGGCGTTGTGTGTGTGTGTGTGTGTGTGTGATAAAGCCAACATCCAGGTAGTACCCAATGCAGCAGGTGGAGGCTCCTGTTCAGGTTCAGAAAGCCTGTCCACCACGGAGCACAGGGAAGAACTCTGCAGCGAGGCTGGGGTGATGGGAAGACGACTGTGTGGGCCCCCAGCGTGCCTGCTTTCCAAGACCCGGGATTCAGCATTCATTTTTTAACTAAAAACCGAGCGTGAGCGTGGTTATTGGGATATAAGGTGCATGCCACTGTTCACCTAAAAATTTGAGACCTCAGTAAGTCCAGGCTGGCCACAGGTACCCTCAGAGGCTTGTTTACTCCTCTTGAGTGTATTTCTTTCAATTTTGTCTATAATGTTTTTTTTTTATTTCATTTATTTGAGAGACAGTGTGAGTTCCCATCTTCTGGTTCACTCTGCAAATCCACATCAGCCAGGGCCTGGCTGGACCTGTGACCAGAAACACGATCCAGGTCCTCTACGTGGGTGGCAGGGACGCAGCTACTTGAGCCATGGAGCTGGGGCTCAGACCCTGGTCTGCCCTGACGCTGTGCTTTGTGGGAAGGCTTGGGCGGCTCTGGGCCTGGCTGGGTGCCGTGTACCTGCCCAAGGGGCTCAGCCTCCTCCCATTCAGAAGAGCATAAAAGGACCATCGTTGAGGGTGCAGTAGCACTTGGCGGGAGGCGAGGTGTGTCTCCGGGCTCACTTGCTCCGCATTCATTTCTGCGAGGTGTACTGCGGTTGGCGCAGCCTGCTGCACTGGGAGGTGGAGGGATGAGCAAGGCACAGTCCCCAGGTGCTGCAAGGCGGGGTGGGCGGGCCCGGGAAATAGGTGAGGGTTCTACCTTCAGCGAACATACAGGAGTCAAGCGTGAAACATGCAGAACCCCAGCACAGTAAGATCCTGGGCGACTGCGTGCTCAGTGCCGTGTGACTGATGGGTTAGAAACGCAGTGGGCAGATCGACATACGAGGCCGGCCTCCCAGGCGCAGAAGATGGGCTTGGAGTGGAGTGGCAGAACGCAGTCCCTGCGTGCTGCGGGGTGTTCTTCAGCCTTAGAAAGGAAGGGAATCCCAAAACCGGCACAGATGGGTCTCGCCCACAGGACGGTGGGTGAGGTCAGGCAGAGCAGAATGGAGCGCGCCAGGCCCCAGAGAGTTGGAGCCTCAGATGGCTGATGAAGTTCAGAGATGGAGCAGTAGCTGTGCCGACTGTGTACGTGCTTACTGCCACTGTGCGTTTAAAACCGGTTAAGTCGCCGGTGCCGCGGCTCACTAGGCTAATCCTCCGCCTTGCGGCGCTGGCACACCGGGTTCTAGTCCTGGTCGGGGCACCAGATTCTGTCCCGGTTGCCCCTCTTCCAGGCCAGCTCTCTGCTGTGACCCGGGAGTGCAGTGGAGGATGGCCCAAGTGCTTGGACCCTGCACCCCATGGGAAACCAGGATAAGTACCTGGCTCCTGCCATCGGATCAGCGTGGTGCGATGGCCGCTGCACGCCGGCCACGGCGACCATTGGAGGGTGAACCAACGGCAAAAGGAAGACCTTTCTCTCTGTCTCTCTCTGTCACTGTCCACTCTGCCTGTCCAAAAAAAAAAAAAAACAGACAGGTTAAGTGGTACATTTTACTCTAACAAGAGGTTACACACACATGCACATGTGGCTATGTGTGCGTGTGCACCTGTGTGTGCATGAACGTGTATAAAGCCCTGGCCATGCCTGTGCTGAGCTGTCCTTTGCCAGGGTGTTTTGTCCCCTGGCCCTGGTGCACAGGTGGAAAGGTTAGCAGAAGGAGCCGACGACTGAGGTCCCCGCTTGTCCTGTCGCTGACATCTCTTCGGCCACTTTGGGCAACAGACAGGTTGGGGACTTGCAGGATTCAGCCGTCCAGAGAGCGTCCCCTGTGGTGGCCCGAGATGGCCGGACGAGCGTCTCTGGCTCACGGGCCGGCGGCAGATAGCCCTTGACGGGAGGGCCGCGGGCAGCTCTGAGAAACTCGCTCTCCGTTGCTCCGTCCGGTTGCCAAAACAAACCGGAATGCTTCATTCCAAAGAGAAAGCTGAGTGAGAAGCGCGACAGTTTTACGGGGAATAAAAGTCTCCGAGGGTGGTATATTTTAAGTACTTTTTCCTTCCAGCTATAAGAGTTGCTAAAAACAGACAGCAGCCAGAGAGGCAGCTCCGGCTTTCGGGGGTGGGAACTTGTCCCCGGCTTCCGTTGCCAGGGGTGGGTTGGAGAGGAGGGACCGGTCCCCAGGTCCCTGGTGAACCTTGCCCGCTTCCTCAGGCAGCACCGGGTTCTTCTTCCCATCCGCTCCTGCTCGGTGCCAGCGTCCATCTCCCTGTCCGCTTGTCTACAGAACCTCTTGAACGAGGCCCAGCTTTGACTTAGTTCTTTATCCAGCGCCCCTGGCAGAGTCCCTGGGCAGTGACGCCGAGGAGAGGGAGGGAGGAAGGAAGGAACAGAGGCCAAGGGCAGGCAGAGGGGCTTCCAAGTACGTTGCGCGCTCCTCCGGCTCCTGGGTCTTTGCAGAGCTGTGCAGGTGTGCAGGTGCATGGCTGCACCTCCCAGGCCTCTGCGCCACACCGGACTTCATCTTGGAGCCGCCCCGAATTTTCACACAACATTGCTTTCCTGACTGAGGTGCTGAGCCGTCGGGTCCTGCTGTGCTCTTCTGTCTGGGTCCCACGCCTCTGGCGTGTCCCACAGGAGCTTCCTGGGTGTCCCTTCCTCAGGGCCACCCTGGCTTGTGAGCAAGCTGTCAGCAGAGCAGGGGAGCAAGCCGGGGTTTTGAGCACGTGCTGGCCCTGCGTGGTCTTGTCCTCCTCCTTAGCTGGGCACACCTTGGCCTTGAGGCACCTGTTGCTGATTCTGCCTTTGGTGGCCTTCCCAGGGCCTGTGGTCAGCAGCCGTGTGGGGGCTTTCTGGGAGGGAAGCTGGGGGTGAGGAGGTGGGGCAGGGCTGGGGGGTAGAGGGGCTGGTTCTTCCTCTCCTGGAAGCAGGGGGTGGGGAGGTGGGACAGGGCCGGGGGGCTGACGTCTCCCTCTCCTGCCTCGTTTTTTTCTGCGGGCCTCATTGGGTATGCAAGGAAATCAGCCGAGCCGCCTGCGAAGAGAGGAAGAATGAGATAGTTTCCTAAGTCGTCTCCGCTGGAGTTGGCCGCGGGTCTGGGGCTCATTCAGCCTTTTGTGCCCCTGTTGAGTGCAGTGCGTGTGTGGTGACAGTGGAGTGATGCAGTCACACTGCGGGCGAATGGTAGGAGTTCCGTCCGCCCATTCATGGAGGCAGAGGAGGGTGCAGGGCGCCGAGCCCGAGCCAGCACGCAGAGGAAGTCAGGGGCCCACCGGGGATCACAGACACTCTGTCAGGGCTCCGAGGCTGGGGGGTGGGGGCCGGGGGCCGGGCGTCGGGGGAGCTGGAGGCCTGCCGACCTCCAGCGCTTTGGAGTGCCACCTGTCCGGGCTGACAGACGAGCCTTACGGCTTTCCTTTTAATCAGCTTAACGTCGGGCGGGCATCTCGGTGCAGGGGCTGGTGCTCTCCCCTGCGCAGGGCCCACTGTCCTTTGCTGCAGCCGCCTGGGCTGTGTCTCCCTCCCCTGCGGGCGCTGCGGCCTGTACGCCTTTACTCAGAGCCCGGGGGAAGCAGAGGTGCGCAGGGAGGAGGTATGGGGTGGGACCTGCTGAAAGCCGGGCTCAGTTTTCATTGAATTTGATGTCATGGCACGGCTGGCTGCTTGAGGTCCCCAGGCTGCAGCTCCCAGCTGGAAAATGAGGGCATCTGGCTGTTTGAGCTCCAAATCCTGCGGTTTTGGGGTTACTGGTAGATGTTGCCTCGTCTGATGCTGCCCTCTTGGAAATACAGTAGCCCCCGTCTTCTCTCAGCCCGGCTCCCTGCCTCCTTCCTCCCTGTCACTCTTCTCCACCCCAGCCCCTTGCGCTCTCCCGCCCTCCTGTTTGGGGCCGGAAAGGAGCTCTGTGGAGTTGGGTGTCCGGCTGCAGGTAACAGTGCCACTTCCCCTGTGCCCTCTGGGGTCCAGGAAGGGTTCCTGCAACAGTCAGCCGGGGCGTTCTGTGCAGGCAGCCAGTTCTGACGCAGGGCAGGTGCTACTGACTCCGTCTTTCCACCATCAGACGGGAGGAGGTTTGACATGATCCGGCTCCGAGGCAGCTTCTTACCTTGCCCAGCCAAGGGAGGGGATTCACGTAGTCATTATCAAAGTGCCAACCGTAAGGAAGGAGAGCCTGAAGGGTTGCGTGGACGCCGGAGAGGTTCCAGGTCCTTCTGTGTCCCAGATGTGCAGGAGAGCAGGGAGAGGGGCTCAGGGCCCATCAGCCGTGGAGTAACTGCTGTAGTGATCCTTCTTCTCGGAGAGCGAGGGGCCGCGGTAATGACCTGGCTTGAACCTGAGATGGGGCGGATAAAGGACCTCGTTCATATGCACTGTGTACCAAACCTTCATCCGATGTGTTCGGAAAAGCGTGGGTACACATTTTTGTCTGGAACTTGAGAAAGGTTGTGGAGAAGTAGAATTGAGATAAGTTTATTTTGGTGCAGAAAAAATTTTTTAAGCTCATGCGTGGTGTTTTGGTAACACGCATCTTCCATGACCTGGTGAAGAGCCCTTGTGAACTTGATTTTGTGCTTGTCTTGAGGCCCATGGCTCTGAAAGTCCAGTAGAAGTGACTGTCCAGTGTCCAGTGTCCTGGTCCTCCATGTAGGATTTTCTCAAGACTGTTCCTCTGAGGCAGGGGCCATTTGGAGATTTAGAACATCATTTTTGGGCCGTACTAAATTATCGACTTACAAATTGGCCTGGGGTAGGTTATTGAATTTCAAACCCTGCCTGTAGTTGCCTTAGCAGAACCAGACCAGACGATTTTGTGGGCCTGGATGACCCCCAGCCTGGATGTTCCCTGCCCCTGCTCCAAGGTCTCAGGTGGCCAGAGGAGAGGCAGAGGCCACCCCCTCCCCAAGACTAGGAACATGGGTGACCCAAACAGAGGAGTCGACAGTGCCTGAAGTCAAGTTCTCTAGCTTTCTGGAGCCTTGTGTTCCCCTGTGGAGGAGCAGCTCTGTGGCGGATACTGGTGTGTTTGTGCACTGATGGCCATGGGTCCTAGGTTGGTCCTAGCACCTTAGTATCATAGATTCCCATGGCACAGGGCCTGAGAGGAGAAGACAGCCAGCAGGATGTGCAAGTAGGCCCCTGTGTCTTGTTGGGCAGCAGGGTCTTCCACACCAACTGTGTCTTAGGACGTATTCACCAAGAGGTTATACCATCGGAGGCCCACTTTTTTTTTTTTTTTTTTTATTTGACAGGTAGTTATACATAGTGAGAGAGAGAGACTGAGAGAAAGGTCTTCTGAGTAAAGGCGTACACTCCCCAAATGGCCGCTATGGCCGGCGCTGCACCGATCTGAAGGCGGGAGCCAGGTGCTTCCTCCTGGTCTCCCATATGAGTGCAGGGCCCAAGGACTTGGGCCATCCTCCACTGCCTTCCTGGGCCACAGCAGAGAGCTGGACTGGAAGAAGAGCAACCGGGACTAGAACCCGGTGCCCATATGGGATTCCGGTGCCACAGGCGGAGGATTGACCAAGTGAGCCACGGCACTGGCCCAAGGCCCGCTTTTAAATTAAATTTTTAAAATTTATTTAACTTCTTTGAAAGGCAGAGACGCAGAGATCTCCCAGTGCTGGTTCACTCCAAATTCCCACAACTGCCGGGGATGGGCCTGACCAAAACCAGGGGTCAGGAGCTCCGTGCAGATGTCCCATGAGGGTGGCGGAGACCCAAGTTCTATGGCCACCCTCTGCTGCCTTCTAGGATACGTATTAGCAAGAGGCTGGGATTGGCAGTGGAGCCAGGACTGGAACTCAAGATGCAAGCGTCCCAAACAGCATCTGTACGGCTGCACCCAGCCTCTCCCCACGAGGCCCCCTTTGAACCCTCCTCCTCCTGACCCTTGATGGGCAGTTCTTTTTGAACTGAACCGTGCAGAGCCATCATCTGTTCCACTCCACCCCCGACACACACACACACAGTCTCTCCATCAGCTGAGAAGCCTGCTGTTTTCTCTAGGGAGCGAAAGCTTCCAGGCTGCTCTGATGCAGGATGCTGGCGTCCCAAGTGGCAACCGAACCCACAGCACCAAGACACCTGCCCAGCCTTAAGGTTTTGAAATCTTGTCTACTGAAACGCTAGCGCCCCTAGAAAGGACACCTTCTGCTTTTCCCACTGAGCCAGTGATGAGCTGTGTGCCCAGCCGCGCCTGTGGGGTGGGCCTTGGAGGCAGGTGGGGAACAGCCACGCCCGGGGGTGGGCGAGACCCTGCACGTGTCTGACCACCTGTGACGGGCAGCGCTCAGCAGGCTAGAGTCTGGGCAGATGGCAGCGGTCTGAGAGGTTGACTTCCTCTTCGCTCTGTCCAGGGTGGTATGAGACCTCGACCGCTGGGCTGGGTCTGTCTAGTTCCTGTCCCCAGCACCAGACACACAGCGCTCCTCCCTCCACCCTTCGGGGGTCAGTGCTACTCCCTATGTCTTTTGAAAGAGATCTAAAGAATTCTTTCACATTCCAGGGAGTGACTAGTTAGCACGCTGTGCTCTCTCAGTTGTTCTTTATTTGTTTCATTATCGTTTTAAAAACGGGGAAACTGAGATCAGACGTTAAAGAACGGAGCTGCTGCCCACAAAGACGGTGCATGAGCGCACACACCACCTCCATCTTTCCATCATCTTGGCACTCCAGGGACATTCGTAGTCTGCCGTCGCTCGTCATCTTAATTTTCCTTAAAAGCAGTCGGAAGGGAACGGCGATGATGCTTTTGTGCTTGGCAAAGTGGTAACCTGTCGGTGGTGAAAATGAGGAAGGGCTTCTTGCTGTGGGAAAGCACTGGGAGATTCCGTTTCCGAATTCCCCATCCACATGTGCTGCCTGAGCAGGTGCAGAGAGGCAGCTTTGCAGAGCAGAGGGGCTGGGAGAGGGAGGGCTCCTCAGCTTGCCTCCCGCTGCCTGGTGTGAGCTGTGGTCCTTCCCGGTGACAGCCGTGACAGCGGGTGCATTCCATGCCACCCAGCTGCGAGACACTTCTGCCTGAGGCAGGCACACTCCACAGTTTCCCTACCAAATATAGACTAATAAAAGCAATGCTGCAGCTTCTTCCTTATTCCCCAGTTGGACAGCCCAGGCGTCCAGAATGTTTGGTAAACATTCTGTATTGTATTTTTATGAGAAGTACAGGAATGGTAAATAGGCAGACCGTCGGGATTTTTGTTTGTGTTTTGTTTCTAAGCACCAGGGTATGTGAGGGTCAGCATGGTCTCCTTCTCTGTCTTCTTTCTCATGGGTGCTCCAGGTGCTGGGAAAGTCAGGCACTACAAAAAGTTCATGGGAACATGGAATTCAAGCCTAAGTTTATCTTGGGGCAAAGAGATTCTAGGATCCGTATGTACATAGTTTCATCGTTCATATGTTCCATGAGCTTTTTCAGGACTCCCTTGTATGTGTGGATTTGCAGATTTTTTGCCCCAGGTAAACTTACCTTTTAGTACCATTTTTCTCAGGGACGTTTTGAGGTTCGCTTTACTGTAGCTCTGCTGGTGGCCTCTCTGTTGACTGCCACCTCCCAGCAGCACAGGCTGGATCCAGTTGGCCCCTTGATCACGGCCATAAATGGAGCAGCTGTGACAGGCTCCCAGGTGACGCTGAGGCTGCCAGCCAGGGGCTGCCCTGGGGGCCCCTCTCCATCACTTCACATTGAGTGGGTATTTCACCTGGAAAACAGTCGTGGAACCGTGGGGGTGTGCATTTGGCACAGCCGCTAGGACGCTCACGTTCCAAGTCGGAGTGTGGGGTTTGAGTCCTGACTGTACGTCCACTTCTAGCTTCCTGCACCCTGGGATGCAGCAGGTGATGTGGCTCAAGTACTTGGGCCCCTACCCCCCACGCGGGAGACCCAGACTGAGTTCCAGGCTCCTGGCTGCAGCCTGGCCCAGCCCCAGCTGCCGGAAGCATTTGGGGAGTGAACCAGTGGGTGGGAGATGGATCTCTCTCCCTCTTGCTCTGCTTTTTAAAGAAGTAAGCCCAAGCCCGACGCTCTGTGTCCTGATCTTCTCACTGACGGCTCTGGTCTGGCCCGCTGTCTTTCTAGGATTGTCTCAAAGCCTGCCAGGAGCAGATCGAGGCCGTGCTGCTCAACAGCCTGCAGCAGTTCCGTCAGGAGCAGCGCGACGGATCCAAGTCGGAGGATGAACTGGACCAAGCCAGCACCCCTACAGACGTGCGGGACATCGACCTGTGAGGATGCCAGGCGGGCCGAGCGAGAGAGGCGTGTCGTCATCTGCACTCTCCTCTCTGGTTATGTTTTGTTCTTTGTGTTTTAGGATGAAACTTAAAAAAAAAATCTGCCCCCACGTAGATCATATTTAAAGATCTGTTAGAAGTGAGAGAAAAAGGTCCTATCCAAACAATAATTAAAAGCGTGTGGTGCCTATTCAAAGTACAACATAAGGGAATCCCCTGTATATGCGAACAGTTGTTGTTTGATTATGTTAAAAGTGATAGTAAAATGCTTACCGGAAACCCTGCAGAGTAGCTAGACAATATGTACGCCTGCAATATGGGAACCAATTAGAAGAGACTCTTTGTCATGTTATGAACTAGTGCATACACACCCCTTTTTGTAGTGGCATTTCAAGGAACTGTGTAGGCCATTTATGGAATGATTAGATTGCCAAGCAATGAACTCAACAAGGAATTCGAAATAAGGAGGGGGGGCATGATGGGGAGGGAGTACCAAAAAAAACTTGCTGTGATTGAACCACGTTGGATGGAGAAGTGCCTCCAGTCTCCACCAGCTGTGGCAGCACGTGGCTGGTTGGACAGGGGGTGCTGGGTGGTAACCCCACCTCTCTTGCCACACTCGGCACTTCTCCTTCCACACGTGGCTCATCCCAGACTCCGCCGTATCATCTGGGAGAGAAATGCAGCTATCGGGCCCTAACCAAAACTCTTTGGGACATGGAAACAGAGGGTGGGATCTGGAATGGGATCTTTTCTCCTGCTGTTTGAGAGAGGGTACAGCGACCGTGGCATCCCGTATTAGGAAAAAACTGATCTTTTGGTGCTGATTGGCATGTCTGGTCCACAGTTGAGCATTGTTATAAACCATTCCATTCTTAAAGCACTTTGAAAATTTGTTCCCGAGGGGTAGATGGGATGGTTTATGCAAATCAAGCTGACTCCTCCCCTCTTCTCTCTGGCCCCTCCCCATCCTGCCCCCAGTCTTGAGTTCTCCGGTACCCACCCTTTCCGCTGGCATTCCCATCACGACATTCCTCGGAAAAGTCTGAACAAAGCCCTGTTAGCACGTGGATGGCGCGGAGGGCTCCTCCGCAGCTCCAGCTTCTCTCGACGGGGAGGGCAGGCGTCCTCGCGGACGGCTGGACCTCGGGTGTGGCGTGCGGCTCCCTTAGTTTCACTGCAAAGTCGTATTCAGCGTACTTGAATTTTCTGTTTCCTCTCCACTTCTTCGAGGCATTCAGTTAGCAGAGAGGTTGGAGCGACAACTTTTTTTTTTTTTTTTGCACAATTGTCATTGACAGGTAATGAAGCTATTTGTTACAATATTTGCTTTTTTTAAGTAAAAAAAAAAATCAGAACAGGGCTACCTTGAAGAATTATTTTATACACAGATTCTGCCTTGTTTCGTAGTGTGAGGGTTGAAGATGGAGAAAAATCTAAGGGTCTCTTATTTTCATTTTATTTTGTTCAGTTTTTTATTATTTTTTTTGCGCTGCTAAGAAGCTGAGATCGTTCATCCTTACTCACATTAACAGTACCTAGCTGTAATGTTTCACCAAGTGTGCTGCTATTTTATAAACATTTTTATAATATATTATTTTACTGCTTAAGTTCCAAGTCCTGAAGTAGATGGTTAAGATATGAGTTCTTCGTACTGGAAAAGCCCTCCCATCCTTTGTTCCTTCCGGTAGCATATTCATGGTTAGTGGGTTTTGTTTCTTTCTTTCTTTTTTTTTTTTTTTTCCTCTGATCACATTCTTCAAAGACAGTGCATTCTTTACCTCAGGTTTACTGGACAAAATCAATAACTACAAAAGACAACGACTTTCTTACCTCACAGCCGAACACTTTCTGCTTTGGGAGCAAGTCCCCAGGAGGGCGAGGCGAGGTCGGGTGGGGAGGAGGACTCGCCAGGCCCCGCACCCAGGGGCCTGCCCTTGCTCACAGGCCATCGGGCTCCCTTTCTGACTCCGGTATCCTCCTCATGATGGAAAAACAATGCATTGAACCAAGAGACCCCCCCCCCCCCCAAGGCAGACCTTGAACTCAAGCTTGGACCCAGCGGCATGGGCGCGGGAGTTGTAGGCGTCAGGAAGGAAGCGGGAGGGCATTGCAGCAGGCGCGGGGCTCGCGGGCGGCCGTCTCCCCTCTGTCTCGCTCCTGTGCACAGACCCCCACCCCCTCCCCCGTCATCTCTGCAGCTGTCCCAGGTCTTAGGCCTGCAGCTTGCAGCGTGTGTGGTGCTCAGACCGGGGTGAGGCAAGCAGTAGGCCAGCCAGGTCCTCGGCGAGGCTGGACCGCGAGATTCCGGGGTTCAAAATCACATGATGGAGTTGGCACAAAGAACAGACGGGGTAGGTGAGTGTAGGGAGGTGGCTGAGAGGCTGCAGGAAGTGTGATGGCAGGGGGTTGGGACTCGCTGAGCTAGCTTGACCCTGAGATTCTCGGGGGTTGGGGGGCGCTGGTGGGGCATGGCTGGCGCATCCTGAGGTTCGGGAGCAGAAAATGGAGCAGCCAGTGTTCACCCAGAGCCTGCGCTGTGCGGCGCGGCGCGGCGCGGGGAAGGCCCGGTCCCTGGGGTTCTCGGGGAGTCCTGGTGCAGATTCAGCCCTCGGACGTGCGCGAAGCTGACAGATGAGGGAGGAGCAGCCCTCCCAGCCTCTTCCTGCGGTCTGGGTCTTTCTAGCTTTTTCTCTCCTAGCCGTGGGGCCGCGAGGGATGGCCGGTGCCGGCGACAGGGCAACAGGCTTTCTTTCTGTGTCCTACATAAGCAAAAGCAGGAGCCCTGGATTTCTTGGAGGGACGCACACCCTCTCTGGGTCCTGGTCTCCCCGTAGGAAGGAGTTTTCACCCCAGAGAGGTTCAGATCTGCTCATGGATTTGAACTTTTTTTTTTTCCCTCTGTCTCACCTCCCACGAACCGGGTTCCACATTTATTCTGATCTTTTTTCTTAATTTCTAAGTTTTTTTTTTTTCTCCATCAGTTGGGGCTGAGTTGTCCTCCCACTCCCAGCTTGCCAAATTTTAACCCTTCCCCTATTTTGGCCCAGTCTTGTGGGGGAGAAATTGCCAAAAATACATGCTGAGTGGGGAAACACCGTGCAGGTGGGGGTCAGCCAGGGAGGAAGTGGCGGCAGCTTCCTCTGCAAACCCCTTGCCTCAGGTGCGCTGGGGGGTGAGCTCCTTGGAGAGGGGGCTTCGGGCTGCCCTTGGGCTGGGTGCTCTGTCCTGGCTCGGGCGGGCGGAGGCTTAGGAGGCCGGAGGAGTAGGAACCACCGACTGCCTCTCTGGGCCAGCCGCAGGGCTGACTGTGGGGAGAGAGCTGTGGCTTTCCTGCGGCCCGGTACGTTCAGGGCCCCTCCAGGCTGCCCGGGGAGCTCTGGCACCCACAGGTGAGGACCGGCTGAGTCCCTCCAGGAGGGCAGGGGGATTTTCTCTCCATGGGCCACGGGGGACGGGGCTGGGAGAAGAAATACACTTGCACCTATGTCGTGTAAATACTGAGTTTCTAGTTCAAGAAGATAATCCTGGTTAGTGCGGGATTGGAGGTAGGAGCGAGGCGGACGTTGGAGCGCGCCAGTTGGCATCCACACCAACAGGATTCCTCTTTGTTTATCTTTGAGACAGTCCAACCTTGGGAATAGCTTTAAAAGGGAAATTAATGCTGAGACGGTAAAGTCCCCTGTGCAGCCCTGGATGGAGCGCAGGCTTCCGTGGCTGCGGACCTGGGACATTGCTCATGCAGTCATTCGTCCGTCCGTGGGTACAAGATTGGGTGGGAAGGTGCAGGAGGGTGTTTCTGGCTTCTCATGGCACATGGCTTTGCATGGTTCCAGGCTCTGAGCCACCTGCAGGAGTCCCTCGGCACAAACTTTTGTGCTGCCTTCGCATGTCCCCGCGTGTCAGCGTGGCTGGGCCGGGAGCCTCCGTCCCCGTCCCATCCCGTCCCGTCGCCTGCAGGGGACGCAAAGTGCCTTACCGACCGTGGCCTTACAGTTTCCCATGTACGCTGACAGGTGCCTGTCCTTGAGAAGAGAAAAGCGTCTGTTTTGTTTTGAATCAGTTTTAGTTTCTTACTGCCGGCCAAACTCCTATGTCCCCAGCAAATCCCCGGGCCACTGGTTGTTTCTCCATTATGTTCATTACCTTGTACCATGTACCTCAGATCTCTCTCTCTCTCTCAGTTATAGTTTTTCATCTTGGCCTTTTTTTTCTTTTTATTCTTTTTATTTTATTTTAATTTTTTTTTTTTTTGCTTTAAAACGAGTGTGATACCATAGCAAGTCCATGTTAGCCTCTCACCATGTACTCTGTAAGAGGTGTGTGGCTGTTTATCTGGTCGGGATGCTAAGTAGTGTGATGGATGTAAACGAGGTTTTTAGGAAGTGTGGCAGAATGTTGGCTGTGACAGTGACACGGTGTAGTCAGCTGCCTCTGACGAGGCCTTCTCTGTTCAGTGTTAAGTGACTTAAAAAAAAAAAATCCATACCCTGTTCTGACTTGGTTTAAAGATGGAGTAGAAGGTGGATTTGAAAATGGTTTGGGATGCAATTAGGTTATGCTATTTGGACAATAAACTCACCTTGACCTACATCGTCTGGCCGCTTGTGACTTATTTAGAGACTGGTGTTCCTCGGAACGGAATACACCGGTCTCCCCGCAGGACTCCCGAGGGCAGGGATCAGCACACCCTAGCCCGGAAGGTAATCCACCTGTGCGTCCGTGTCGTGCCAACACAAGGAGCTGGTGACGCCGTGGTGGCTTCCGGTTGCGCTTCCTGTGCCATCTGATTGTACAGCAGAAGCCTCCGTCCGTTCCCTGAGGTGGCTAAGTCACCGGCAGCGTGACCGGGCCTCCGACGCCAGCCCCAGCGGCCACCTACCCTTAGCCGTGAAGGAGCGCCGCCTGGCTTGGAAGCTATCAGAAGCCCTCCGTGCCTTGTCCTGACCCTGGGGAGTCTCTGGGGAACCCCGCCCCTGCAGCCTTCTTAGCAGCTCCTGCCTGATTCCTGGCGCTCTGTGCGTCCCTCACGTGAGGGGCCTGGGCTACAGCTGCCCTTGGTGGAGGCTGGTGAGGCGGAGCCAGGGAGAGGGGTGGGACAGTCACCCTCACCTCTGCAGAAAGCGCCAGGCCCTGGTCCCAGCTGCTCTTAGCTTTCCCAGCAGGAATGGGAATGCAGAGGGGAGTGGCTGAGCCATTGCACCAGTACTCGAGTGGCTCTCTTTCCAAGCCACTGAAGGCTGTTTGCCGGTTCCATTCTGCACTGAGCTGCAAGCAGTAAGACGAGACTTGGTCTCTGGGGCAGGCCAGAATGAGGCGGTCCCTACTGATCTCAAATAGTCCCAGTTCATGTGCCTGCCCGTACATTTTCTCTTGCTAGAATGGAAGTGTGGGGGCTGGGAAGGCCCAGAGCTGGCGTCTGGGGTGGGCATCGCACGGAGAGACAGAGCAAGCCCACCTCGTGCAGCACGGATGCCGTCCTGGGGACCCCCACCCTCATGACTCCAAATGCGAGACACCTCCCCCAGGCCGTCCTCCAAATGCCGTCGGCATGAGGTGGAGGGTTAGGTTTCTAGCACACCAGCTTTCGGGGGAAGACTGCCAACTGTAGCAACATGGCGCTGAAACTTACGAGGACTGGAGAGTCCTCCTTGTCCCTATCTTTCACTGACTTCCATCAGTCTTGGAGACACCAGGGCTAACGTTTTTCCCTTGCGTTTCTGCCTGGTGGAGTCCACAGGCAGGAGCTCCCAGAGCCCTGGGCACCATCTTGGAGATTGCTCTCTGCCAGCCCATCAGCTGGGCCCTTCTCCCCTCTTCCTTATCTGCTTGCTCTCCAGGGTCAAAGCCCCACTTCCCAAATGCTTCTCCCTGCAGAGCAGCACAGACAGCATGCACGGCTCCGGGTGAGATACCAGCCTGGCCTTGTGTGCGCTCCTTCAGGTCCAGGTCACCCTTCACTGCAAGACCTTTGTCATTCTAGTGAGCACCTGGGCCTTCCCACCAGCCACTTTCCAAGGAGCGTGTCCATTCAGGACACAGAGGTGCCACTCAAATGAAAGAACGCCCTCCGGGGCAGGCATTTGGCCCAGCAGTTAGGACTCAGGTTGAGGTGCTCACGTCCCATAAATATCAGAGGGCCTGGGTGTGAGTCCTGGCTGTGGCTCCTGGTTGCAACTTCCCGCTAATGCAGACCCTGGGAGGCCCAAGTAGTTGAGGTTCCTGGCTCATCCTTGAGCAGTGGTGGCTCCAGTAGTTGAGGTCCCTGCCACTTTTTTTTTTTTTTTTTTTTTTTTTTTTTTTGACAGGCAGAGTGGACAGTGAGAGAGAGAGAAAGGTCTTCCTTTTGCCGTTGGTTCATCCTCCAATGGCTGCCGCGGCCGGCGCACTGCGCTGATCCGAAGGCAGGAGCCAGGTGCTTATCCTGATCTCCCATGGGGTGCAGGGCCCAAGCACCTGGGCCATCCTCCACTGCACTCCCTGGCCACAGCAGAGAGCAGGCCTGGAAGAGGGGCAACCGGGACAGAATCTGGCGCCCGACCGGGACTAGAACCCGGTGTGCCGGCGCCGCAAGGTGGAGGATTAGCCTAGTGAGCCGCGGGGCCGGCTCCCTGCCACTTTCACAGGAGACCTGGATTGAGCTCCCAGCCCCTGACTCTGGTCATTGTGGCCATTTGGGGGAATGGACCAGTGTGTGTGTGTTTGGGGGGGGGGGGCCTCTCTCTCTGCCTCTCCTATTAGTCAATAAATAAATAAATAAAACAAAGCTTTCCAGCGGGCTTAGCAATCATATTCTCCGCACTGCCATGGAGCGCTCCCCAGCGGACTGCTCCCTCGCTCCTTAGCAGTAACCACACAGCACAGCGTCTGGTGGCTGTGCGCATGCGGCTTCCGTCTCCGGCGTGCTCTGGGTGTCCATCCATGGCCAACCCCGGGTGCAGGCCTACACTGGACCTCAAGGCAGAGAAGCCAACCCCAGGCGCCAGGGTTTCAGAAGTGTCCCCGGGCCTGCGAGGCTGCCCAGAAGTACCTGAGCCAATGCAGACGAGCCCGAGTTCCACCGAGGCCGCGTTGGGGGAGGGCTCTTGCCCAGGAGACCGGGTTTGCCCCAACTCGATGTCCGTGTGGGGGCAGCAGCGTTTGGAAACAGTAGGAACAAAGTCTTGACCTTTTCCAGAAATAAAGGGTGGGAAGTGACTTTTTAAATGAAGGGAAAATATTCAAATAGGCAGCTTGAAGAGCACACACAGCATAATGGATTTTAAACACAGAGGTCGCCCTCCCGAAATGGGATGCACTCGGGGCCACAAACACTGACTTGGGATTACCACCTAGCTCATTTCTCAGGAGGCCTGGAGGAAGAAGGCCGGGGGGGCTCAGGGAGATGACTGGTGGCTTTCACTCTCTCTGGCCTCTGGAGGCCTGCTGTCTGCGCTGACCACAGACTGAGTCAGCCAGAGCTGGGCGGCCTGGGAAAACAGCAAGACAAAGCTGGACTTATTTCCCTCTGACTCCCATCTCATTATCCCATTGCAGCTTATCGAAAACACAGTGTGGCTCCGGTTCCTGCGGACGAGCCCTTGGCCTTCGGGGTGGGGGCCGGGGGAGGGCCCTCAGGGTTCCCACACCCCCCCTCCATAAATCACTCCGCATAATTTGCAGGGGTCCACGCGGAGGTTTAGATGTACGGCTCTTCCAGTTCAGTCCACTAGGTGGCACCAGTGCCACAGTGAGGAACCAACTTACAAACCTCAGCAGCGCCCGCCGCGTGTGGGAAGCACCTCCCACCCGCAGCCCTCTCACCTGGTGCTCCTACCACCTCCACGTCCCGCCCTCGTCTCGGGTGGCTGGTGCTGACTCATCACCTCTCTGATCTTGCCCGAATCTAATCCCGAGATGGCGAACTGGCAGCCTGCAGACATAATTAGTTTGACTCCCACAGTGATTGAAATTGTCTTGGACCTGCTTGCCAATATAAGATGAGAGCTTTCACATGAAAGTCGGGATTTTAACTACTCTTGGGAAATCTAAGTCCGGGCAACCACAGGCCTGCGAGGCAGCGAGGGCTGCCTGCTCCCCCGCCCCCGCGGCTCGCTGAGCCCTCCTGTCTGGTGTGCAGCTCACAGCCCGATCTGCACCGGGCGCACAACTAGGGTGCAGAACTATATATCTTTTTTTAATGTAAGAGGCAGAGAAGAGACACATTAACAGAAAGAAAGAGTTCCCATCCACTGGTTCACGCCCCCAAATGCCTGTGACAGCTGGGGCGGAGTCGGGGCCAGAGCCAGACGCAGGGTACACAGTCCAGGTCTCCCACGTGAGCGGCAGGGGCCCAGCGCTGCTTCCTCCCGAGGGCTGCGTTAGCAGGAAGCCAGAGCCGGAGTTGAGAATCGAACCCAGGCACTCCAAGGTGGGACGTGGGAGCGCACGCACTAGGCTTAAAATGACCACTCCCTGGACCAGCTTTTTGAAACTGTCTCTGAAACCCAAATACTCGGCCCCACACTGAGGTCTGCAGTGTGCACGCAACCGGACTGGCCCGGGTTAAAGATCAGCTTTTGCTGCTCTGTGTATGGAATCCTGTTCGGGTCTCACGACACCATCAGGGCCCCCTGAGAAAACAAACTTAGGAGATGTGGTGGTCCCTGGGACAGTGCGAATCCCCAAGGCTGTGTTTCACTCTGCCCACCCATTCAACACCGCACTCTTCACCACCTCATTGCACACGGGGTCTGGGCGGGGGGGGCGCCTGGGCACTGCTGGGTCATTGAACCGATGAGAGTTGGATGTGGGCCAGGCATGCTGTCCAGAGCCCCTCACTCAACAGGTGCTCCTTTGGCACCTCCTCCAGTGCCGAGGGCCCTGCAGCCCTGGGCTCGGTGGCTGACGGCTGACACAGACAAGGCGTCACTGCTGCTCTGTGGTAGCCTGGTGGACTGCCTGCTCTGAACCCCACGCAGGCATCCATGAGCTTTGTGACCTGCAGAACGTTACTTAGCCGCACCCAGTAACTCGCAGGTCAACTAGGTGCCTCAGTTTTTCATCTGTGAAATGGGGTTACATAGTAACAGTACCGTCCTCTAAGACTGTTACCCAGAACTGAGTGAGTTCATTTCAGCACTGAAATAGTCCCTGGCCCATAGCCAGGGCCTGAACAATGGGTGTTGGCTGTCGTTAGCCAGAGCAGAGCACAAGAGAGACACCTGATTTGGCCTTTCTAGAGATTAATTACACACAGGTAGGTGTGCCGGCTAGTGGCTGACACAGCCGTGAAGACACCTGCATCCCACACCAGAGGGCCTGAGTTCGCTCCTGACTCCAGCTTCCTGCTGACGCAGAGCCTGGGAGGGAGCACTGATGACTCAAGTCTGTGGGCGCCTACTGTCCACTTGGGAGGCCTGGATGGAGTTCCAGCTCCTGGCTTTGGCTTGATCCAGCCCCGGCTGCTGCAGGCATTTGAGGAGTGAACCTGCAGCTCAGGGGTGGAGAACATTTTTTCTGCCCAAGGCCATTTGGATATTTATAACATCATTTGTGGGCCATACAAAATATCAACTTGGCACGGGCTCTGTGGCTTAGTGGGTAAAGCCGCCGCCTACAACACCAGCATCCCACATGACTGACGGTTCAGATGCTGGCTGTCCTACTTCCAATCCAGCTCCCTGCAAATGTGCCTGGGAAAGCAGCAGAGGATGGCCCAAGTGCTTGGACCCCTGCACCCATGTGGGAGACCCGGATGAAGCTCCTGGCTCCTCGCTTAGCATTGGCCCAGCTCTGGCCATTGCAGCCATCTGGGGAGTGAACCAATGGATGGAAAATATCTCTCTCTGTCCCCTTCTGTCTCTCCTTCTTTCTCTCAGAAACTCTGACTTTCAAATAAATAAAATAAATCTTTAAAAAATTTGTCAATGTAAAATTTAGCCTGTCATAGATTTACTGCGTTTTGAGTTCCTTGGCAGCGCCAGATCAAAGGATTGTGAGGGCCTTACACAGCCTGCAGGCCCTATGTTCCACACCCCTGCAGTACATGCTTCTCTCTCTGTCGCCCACACACCTCAAATAAATAGAAATTATTAATCAGATAGGAACCAATCTTTCAATTACCAAAACCTACTGCACTGGAGAAAGAACTTTTAAAAAAATATATATTTATTTACTTGAAAGGCAGAGTTATAGAGAGAGGAAGAGACACAGAGAGAGGTCTTCCATCCTCTGGGTCACTCCCCAAATGGCCACAACAACCAGGGATGGGCCAGGCTGAAGCCAGGAGCCAGGAGCTTCTTCCAGGTCTCCCATGCAGGTGCAGGGGCACAATGACTTAAGCCATCTTCCACTGCTTTTCCAGGCCATAACAGAGAGCTGGATAGGAAGAGGAGCAGCTGGGACTAGAATTAGCATCCGTATGAAATGCTGGTGCCTCAGGCGGAGGCTTAGCCTACTACGCCACAGCCCGGCCCTGATAAGGAGACTTTTAGATAACCAGCCACTAAGTGCACTCCGTAGTTTTAAAATATTACCTCTCACGCAATCTTCACAACTCCCTGGTGAACTTCAGCCTTCGTGTTGCAGCTAAGTGAGGTGAAGGTCACAGCCATCACTCGGCTCACAGTAAGGGGTCTGGCCAGGGCGGGAACCCACGAGTAGCTGGCTTGGAGCTCCATGCACCATCCACGGCACTGGGCTACTTTGCGTATCTATAGTCTGCCCCCCAAGGAATTGGGCTGGAGTGGTGGAATGGGTAAAATGATGATAGAAAGTCACATGCCGAAAAAAAAAATAAAGAAAAATGAAACAAAACAAACAGAAAAGAGAGTCTCCTTCCGTGAAAACAACATGCAATCAGAAAGGAAAGGGCCTCAGGGAGCGGGAGACCCAGCAGTGGGTTTACAGCCTAGAGAGCAGGTTCTTCTCGCCCACGTTTTTGCCCCCAGCCTTGGTTACTCCACGGTCGCTGTCGCTGTCACTCTGCGCAGGTTGCTGGCCGTGCCCTTGGTGTGCGAATGCCTGGCTCCTGCGCTTCTCTGCCCCGGGCGCCCAGGTGCCAGGAGGTAAGTGCTTTCCCCTACTTTTCACCGGGACAGCCTGCATCTCAGCCGCCCACAGTTCTGGTCCCCTCTCCAGTTAGGCTTTCTTTGCTTAGCCACAGCATTCAGGGTGGGACGGAGGGCTGGGGGAGGCGCTGTTGGCTTCAGGCCTTCAGGGCATGCCCTGAAGCCCTTCCAGGACCTGTGACCTCGGCGTACTGCCAGAGGTGGACAGTGAGAGAGAGAGACAGAGAGAAAGGTCTTCCTTCCGTTGGTTCACCCCCCAAATGGCTACCACGGCCGGTGCGCTGCACTAATCCGAAGCCAGGAGCCAGGTGCTTCCTCCTGGTCTCCCATGTGGGTGCAGGGCCCAAGCACTTGGGCCATCCTCCACTGCACTCCCTGGCCACAGCAGAGAGCTGGACTGGAAGAGGAGCAACCGGGACAGAACCAGAGCCCCAACCGGGACTAGAACCTGGGATGCCGGCGCCACAGGTGGAGGATTAGCCCAGTGAGCCGTGGCGCCGCCGACTCTGAAATTCTTACACTTAATGTTTGTAGCCACCAAAAATCGAAAGCTGCCATTGGCCACTCCCTCACAACTTGGCCACCAACTTAGAATGAAAGCAAGTCACCACATCTGGACGTTCGGCAGACAGAGAGCAGGCCTTCCCAATCAGCTCGGGGCATCGTCGGCACCTGTGACAGCCTGGCTCCGTCTGCACCAACCTCTTGCCTGAAAGCTGCTTTCTACATGGCAGGCATTGTCAAGGTGAGGGCCTCTTACCTTCAGTCAGCCACAAGCAGCCCAAAGGCCTCCCAGTCCTGCAGGTGGACAGCGGGCTCAGCTCGCCCCTGATGGCCCAGGTCCTAGTCCCCACCCCAAGACTGCAGTGCCAAGTCTCCTGGGATTCTTCACTCTGTTCATTCAAAGGCGCAGTCAGGGCTGCTGCTGTGGTGTAGTCGGTAAAGCTGCCACCTGTAGTGCTGCTATTCCACATGGGCGCCAGTTCGAGTCCCAGCTGCTCCACTTCCGATCCAGCTCCCTGCTAATGCACCTGGGAAAGCAGTGGAGGATAGCCCAAGTGTTTTGGCCTCTGGACCCACATGGGAGACCCGAATGAAGCCCCCTGGCTTCTGGCTTCGGATCGGCCCAGCTCCTTTGTGGCCATTTGGAGAGTGAACCAGAGGATGGAAGATCTCTGATTCTCTGCCTCTGCCTCTCTGTAACTCTTCCTTTCAAATAAATAAATCTTAAAAAACAAAACAAAACAAAACAAAAAAAAAACAACATAAGATGCAGAGTCTCTAAGATGGCTACGGAGGTCAGTCCGCCTATCTCTGTTTCATGAGGCCTCTCTCTAGCTTGTATCACGACCGTCGGGCTGCTGTTTTCACCCGGACCCCCGCCCCCCCTTGTGAAACTTCAGAGTCCCAGTGAGGAAAGCACTCCTCAGAATGTAGACCCAGGTCAGGGAAGTGCCTGTGGACCGCGAGTGTGTTGATGAGGGTGCCGGTCGTCCAGCCCTGGTGGGGAGGGGGGACATCCTTGTCTACACTGTGTCCATCCTGGATGTCCGGGTCCCTTCTGAACTTCACGCGTCAGACTGGACCCCTCGCCAGTGGTACTAGCGCCCTTTAAAGGGATTCCAGGGGGCTGCCCTCTTTGCTCTGGGTGAGGCTGCATCGAGACATTCATGAAGGCCCTCACCAACACCTGACCATGGCCTTCAGCCTTCAGAGCCGTGGGAAGGAAGTGTCTGGTGCTGTAAGCCCCCGGCACTGTGAGCTGATCAAGACAACTGCCTGCAGCCTCCTGGGTCACATGGACACACGTGGAGAATTTGGGAACATTCTAGGGAAGATTGCAAACCCCGTGACTGCGGCTTTCCCCATGACGTTCCTCCTATTCCTAGATGCCAAAGAAGTATCCTGTTGTTCCCACACCATGCTGGGGCTCGGAGCCTAGAGACTGTCCACGGCTCTATCTAGAGTCACTTCCCGGCTGCTAGCTGTCTCTATGGGTCTCACCTGGGAAAGGACCATGGGTTGTGCTTTCCTCCCAAGCCCCCAAATTTACATTGCTTAAAAAAAAAAATCACATCTCTGGCCTGTTCCTGTTACTCAGGACCCACCAATATCCTTGCTGTCACTGCTTCTCCAATTACCTCTCCCCCCTACTTAGTCCGGAGAACCACTCCAGGCCAGGAGCAGGCAAGCGAGCGCTGTCTTGTCACCATGGTCTCCCAGGCTTCGGCTGTGTCGACTCCTTTCACTGTCCTCCAGGAAGAGAAATTATGCTCCTTGTCACTTTGTGCTCAACATCCCTGCCATGAAAAGTGGGACAGAGGATGAAGGGCTCAAAAAATGTCAGGGAAAACACCAAAGGAACCACACTGATTAATATCCCAAAATATTATCCTGCCAAGGATGTGAACACCTCCGTCCCTGCACAGGAGGTCATGTTCGGGATCACCCAGCAGCGTGGGGATAGAAGTGCAAAGGCACTCTTGGCCCCTGTAGATCTCCAGTCACTGCCCAGCCCAGGGAGCCTCCCGACACCTTGATCACTATAAGCCGAGTGTCCCCAATCCAATCGCCCAGAATCTGAGACGCTCCAAAACCTGAAAGCTATTGAGCACTGGAATGATGCTTAAAAAAACAAACAAACAAAAAAACTCAGCTTCCAGAGTATTTTGGGTTTGGAGATGCTCATCACAGTAAAATCCGAGCAAATATTCCAAAATCGAGAAAACTCCAACATCTGAAATGCTTCTGGTCCCTAGTATTTCAGATAACAGGTACTCAACCCGGACTTTTCTGGAAAGCCCCTTGTATCCGATGTTTTAAAGGCAGTCACTCACTCAGAAAGGGGTCTTCAAAGAGCTCATGGCAACTGCTGCAAAACGCAGATTGTGAAAAAACTATGAATGGACTTCAAAGTGACTTTGCACAAAAATAAATTTATATTTTCAGAATATTTTATTTATGTATCTGAGAGGCAGACAGCTAAGAAAGGGAGAGAGAGACCCACAATGCCCAGGGCTGGGCAGGCCTAATGCCAGGAGCGGAAACTCAATTCAGGTCACCCTGGTAGGTGAGCCATCATTGCCACCTCCTCATCTCTGCATTAGCAGGAAGCTGGAATCATGAGCTGGAGCCAGGATTGAACTCAGGTACTCCAATATGGAAGGCAGGCGTCTTAACTGCTAGGTCAAATGCCAACCCTAAGTTTACCTCTTAATTCCGCTGCTGTGGACTTTTTGCGGTACCCTACACGTTCCCTGTGTCGCTGCAGAGCCCAGCTGAAGGCACCATGGAAGATGTACTTTGCTGCAGCACTTCCTACTGTCTTAACTTGCCCTACGCTCCAAAGCTTTTCAGGTATTTGGCCGAGAGTGCAGGATTTTTTAGCCTAAAGGTCTTATCTTTGCCTTAACACTCTGCCGAGAGCAAGAGCTTTGGCCTCCCCAGGGCACTCTCCCAACGCGTGTCTTCGCTGGGAATGTTACTGACTGCGTCACACATCCATCTGCCGCGTACCATCATCGTGACCGCAAGAGTCAGCATGCTGTCGGGGGACAAGAGCTCACGTACACAAGAAGACTTGAGTTTGCATCCTCGCTGTATAGGATCTGAGCCTCTGCTTTCCTTTTTTTTCCCATAGGTAGGAAAACTTGCTGGATTATTAAAAGGATTAAAGTGCCCAATCCATGGGAAACTTCAACAAGAATCACCTACTCTGATGCTGTGTTAATCCTTTCTAAAGGCCTTACAGATGCGGGTGTTGTTTTGCCCGAAAGGCAGGGTGGAGGCCCGTGCAGCTTTCTGTGCGTTCTGACGGAGGCTGCTTTGATGCGACTGGAAGCATTTACAACGTTCGTGACTTCCCCTCCCTGCGTGCTGCTGCCATTCTCCCAGACAGCAGTGAACCTGGGCTTGACGGGCTAAGAGGCAAGGCATGAAAAAGGATTACTGGCTGCCTATATGCAAATGAAGGGGCGTCCCCCGCAGCACATCAGTCTGAGAAGGCATCCTTCAACTGCCCATCAGCAGAAAAGCGGTTGGAGTGGCAGATATGATTTTTTGGAACCAGCAATAATGGGGACTTATCAGTGACAGATGTCAGCTGTTGGCCGAGTGGCTGCCAACACAAATCTCCCTCCACCTTCAGACAGCAAGCTGATGGAGAGCTGGGCACAGTGGGACTGGCAGCCCCTGCTCGCTTGGATCATTGGTCACGTTATTATTCCTCAGTCACTGGACAAAGCAGATGGTTTACCATGTATTCGTGACTTTCTGTTGGCCAAGAGATTCTGTTCTTCCATCTGGGTCCAGCATGTAATCAATTATGACAGTGGGTGGTGCAAGAAAATCTCAGCCAATAGAAGTTCAAGGCTTTCTCTTTTTATTAAAGCTACATAAATTGCTACAATTTCCCATGTTTAACCTGTTTTAAAAGTTTTTAAGCAACAGAAAGAAAACAGCTAAGTAGTAGTGTTGGAAAAGCTGGAGCAGTTGCGAGACACATTGTCAGTTGGTCCTGGAAATTCTGTCCGTACTTGGATGTTGATTGTACCTGTCCATTTTGTCTTAGGCTTAAAATCCTCTTGTCTGTATTCTGGTGAGTCTTAGAGAGCCTTAACCTAAAATCATAGGTTGACAGAATTAAAAACAAACATAACATTTCAAAAACACCCATACTCACCAACTAAACTTTTTCTTTAATACTCAGTTGTACTCTTTTTCAGTAGCAATAGCAGTAACCCAGCTTGTCTCACTCAGTAGGTATGATGGTCGTGTCCATGAAGCAATATAGACTTTGTTCTTCACCAACCATCTGGATAATTGTCTTCTTCTTCTTCTTTGTTCTTTTTTTTTAAAAAAAATTCATTTACTTGAGTGGCAGGGAAAAACAGAGACAGACAGACAGAAGTTCTCATCAGCTAGTTCACTTCCCACATGACCATAATAACCAGAGCCAGATCAGGCCAAAGGCAGGAGCTGGGAACTCAGTCCAGGTCTCCCACATGGGTGGCAGGGACCCAACCACTCACGCCACCACATGCTGCCTCCTTGGGTCTGCTTTAGCAGGAAGCTGGAATTTGGAGCAGCGCGGGGACTTGAACTCAGGCACTGCAATCTGAGATGCAGGTGTCCTGAGTAGCATCTTAACCGCTTTGACAAACACTCGCCCCTGGATCATTTTCTTTGCAAAAAAATCCTGCTTAGTTATTGTGCATATATCTCTGGAAAAAAATTAGTAGTAGGACAGAACAAGCACTTTCAACATTATAACTACCACCCAGAGAAACCCTTGACACAAATGACATGGTTTTTTTCTTTTCTTAAAAAATATGCTCTTTTTTTTTTTTTTTTTAAATCAGGTTCATTAAGAATTGATGGTTTTCTGTCCTGCTCCCTTTTTCCTTTTAACCACATATTAGGGGAATGTTATCAGACTATGACATATTCTTGCAGGACGTGTCCTCCACTGATAGTAGATATTGATTGGGTTTCTAAAATGTTTCTGGTACTACTCCAGGTGCTGGAGACGTAGAAGAGATTAGTTAGATTAGTTAGCACAGTCCCTACTGTCAAGGAGACAGACACTGGAGCTGGAGCAGCAGTAAATGATTTCATTTCAGACCTGAGTACTATAAATTAGGGTAATACAGTAACCAGTGAGGCTGCTCTGCCTGAGGGAAGCCCCCTGAGGATGTGACGTTAGAGTTGGTTCCTGAAGGCTGGGAAGGAGGCAGCCATGCAGACAGCTTGAGAAAGAGCTTTGGGAGGAGAAGGAATGTAAAATATAAAGACTGTGAGAGAGGAGCCAGGGGAGGGCATCACACAGGTCTTGCGGGAGCCGGACTCTATTCCAGCGCAGTGAGAATCCACTGGAGACTCTTCCAGGAAGGCAGTGACGTGGTGCGATCATAGAGACATCACTTTGATGGATGAATATGAGAACAGACAGCAGAACCGGGCTAGCCACCTGTCACCGCTGTCCCAACAGGAGATGATGACGACTCAGCCTTAGGACACCGAAACACAGTGCCCAAGTCCATTTTTCTGTTGCTCTGACGGAGCACCTGACACAGGGTGACTCAGAAAGGGTAGAGATCGACTTTGGCTCACAGATCTGGAGACTGAGAAGTCCAAGAGCCCGACGAAGGCTCTGGTGAGGGCCCTGTGCTGCTCCAGCTCACGGGAGAAAGTGGAAAGCAGGAGCAAGTGAAAGAGACAGAACACGAGCGTCTGCCTTGCTCTGCCACACCTGCTCTCGTCTGGGGTCCAGTCTTGCAAGAACACCATCAGTTCCTCTTAATGACCCACACTGCAACCAGATTTCAACATGAGTCTCTACAGAGCCAAACCGTATTCAAACCCTAGCAGGTCACACAGAGAAGTGGTGGATCCAGGACACGTTTTGGTGAGTGAGCCCATGAGAATTTTTATTGCTTACTTATTTGTCGAAGATTTCAATCACACAATCAACTTGCTTCAGACATACTTGGACATCTATAGAACTCTGCATCCAAAAATGAGCGACCCCACACTTTTCACAGCCACACATGATGCAGTTACACAAAATGACTATGGACTTGTCTACAAAACAGGTCTCTACAAATTTAAAAGATATGTATCTTTAAAAACCCATGATAGGGGCCAGCGCTGTGGCACAGCAGGTTAAAGCCCTGGCCTGAAGCGCCGGCATCCCATATGGGTGCTGGTTCTAGCCCCAGCTGCTCCTCTTCCGTCCAGCTCTCTGCTATGGCCTGGGAAAGCAGTAGAAGATGGTGCAAGTCCTTGGGCCCCTCCCTGCATCCACATGGAAGACCCGGAGGAAGTTCCTGGCTCCTGACTTTGGATTGGCACAGCTCGGGTCGTTGCGGCCATCTGGGGAGTGATGGCCAGTGGATGGAACACCTCTCTCTTTTTATATCTCTACTTCTCTCTGTAACTCTTCCAAATAAATATAATAAATATTTTTTAAAAAATCCGGATGGCGCTGCAGCTCACTAGGCTAATCCTCTGCCTTGCGGCGCAGGCACACTGGGTTCTAGTCCCGGTCGGGGCGCCGGATTCTGTCCCAGTTGCCCCTCTTCCAGGCCAGCTCTCTGCTGTGGCCAGGGAGGATGGCCCAAGTGCTTGGGCCCTGCACCCCACGGGAGACCAGGATAAAAACCTGGCTCCTGCCTTCAGATCAGCGCGGTGTGCCGGCCGCAGCGCGCTGGCCGCGGCGGCCATTGGAGGGTGAACCAAGAGCAAAAGGAAGACCTTTCTCTCTGTCTCTCTCTCTCACTGTCCACTCTGCCTGTCAAAAAAAAAAAAAAAAAATCCATGATGGTCCAGAGATTTGACTTTATAACTATCTTAGCTTTACTACCAAAATAACTCTTGTGAAAATAACTTTCAGCATTAAAAATGACACATAAGGGGGGCTGGGCTGTGGTGTAGTGGGTAAAGCCGCTGCTTGCAGTGCTGGCATCTCATATGGGAGCTGGTTTGAGCCCGGCTGCTCCACTTCCAAGTCAGCTCTCTGCTGTGGCCTGGGAAAGCAGTAGAAGATGGCCCATCCACTTGGGCCCCTGCACCTGCATAGAAGACCCGGAAGAAGCTACTAGCTCCTGGCTTCAGATGGGCCCAGCTCCAGCCATTGTGGCCATTTGGGGAGTGAACCAGTGGATGGAAGACTTTTCTGTTTTTCCCTCTCATTGTCTGTAACTATACCTCTCAAATAAATAATAAAATCTTAAAAGAAAAAAGGAAATAATAACTCCTACCCTTAGAGTTACTGCCGGCATTAAGTGAGACAAAGCAGAGTGTGGCTTTATTTAGGCTTTGGAAATGTGCTTGGAGCACCTTAAAGAGAAAGGGGTCAGAAGTTGGTGCTGTGGCTAGTAAGGCTAAGCCTCTTCCTGCAGCACCAGCATCCCACATGGGCTCCAGTTCGTGTCCTGGCTGCTGTACTTCTGATCTAGCTCTCTGTTAATGGCCTAGGAAAGCAGCAGAGGACTGCTCAAGTGCTTGGCTCCTTGCATCCCTGTGGGAGACCCAGAAGAAGAGGCTGGCTCCTGGCTTTGAATTGGCCCAGCTTTGGCCCTTGCTGCTATTTAGGGAGTGAACCAGCAGGTGGAAGACCTCTCTCTCTGTGTCTCTCCCTCTCTCTGTAACTCTGCCTCTCAAATAAATAAATCTTAAAGTGTGTGTGGGGATTACCTAATAAAAGCTAGAACCTACAAGGTATCTGTTACCATGGCAGCTCAAGGGACTAGTGACTAGGTATTAAATGTATTACTCATCTGTGTCTGTGTCTGTGTGAGGTTCTCACAAGTTCTCGTAAAATGTGTGCGAAATAGCTATGCCTGGATTTCACTATTTTGCATCAGAGTACACATTATGAAGATGCATATTATTTATTTATTTTGACAGGCAGAGGTAGACAGTGAGAGAGAGAGAGACAGAGAGAAAGGTCTTCCTTTCCGTTGGTTCACCTCCCAAATGGCTGCTACGGCCGGCGTGCTGTGCCAAACTGAAGGCAGGAGCGAGGTGCTTCCTCCTGGTCTCCATGTGGGTGCAGGGCCCAAGCACTTGGGCCATCCTCCACTGCACTCCCGGGCCACAGCAGAGAGCTGGACTGGAAGAGGAGCAACCAGGACAGAACCTGGCGCCCCAACCGGGACTAGAACCCGGTGTGCTGGTGCCACAGGCGGAGGATTAGCCAAGTGAGCTGCAGCACCAGCCTGAAGATGCATATTATGAAAAAACTATGCATGTATCTCAAAATATTTTTTGCACCCAAATAAACTTTTCTTTTAAAAAATAAGATTTATTTATTTATCTGGAAAGCCCAGTGAAAGAGAGAAGGGAAGAAACAGAGTGATCTTCCATCTGCTTGTTCATTCCCTACATGCCTACAACCTTTGGGGCTGAACCGGGTGCCCAGAACTCCATCTGGGTCTCCAATGTGAGTAGCAGGAACCCAAGAGTTTGGACCATCATCCACTATCTTTGCAGGTACATTAACAAGAAGCCGTATTGGAGGCAGAGTAGCCAGGGTTCAAACTGGATGCGGGCAGCCCCAGCAACAACTCAGTTCACTGTGCCACAATCCCTGCGTCTAAACTTAGCTTTTAATTCCATTTTCCATAAACCTTTTGAAGTATCCATGTAATTATGTGGTTCTTTTTTTATTATTTTTTTGACAGATAGAGTTGGACAGTGAGAGAGAGAGAGACAGAGAGAAAGGTCTTCCTTCTGTTTGTTCACCCCCCAAATGGCCGCCACAGCCGGAGCTATGCTGATCCGAAGCCAGGAGCCAGGTGCTTCCTCCTGGTCTCCCATGGGGTGCAGGGGCCCAAGCACTTGGGCCATCCTCCACTGCCTTCCTGGGCCACAGCAGAGAGCTGGACTGGAAAAGGAGCAACCGGGACCAGAACCCGGAGCCCATATGGGATGCCGGCGCCACAGGTAGAGGATTAACCAAGTGAGCCAAGGTGCCGGCCCGTGGTTCTTCTAGTATCTCACTTGTTCATAGCCTGTCCTCTGTATTCTGCTCTCAAGTTTACATCATTCCTGGTTTCTGTTTCACCCTGCATGCCTTCTCACAGCCCCAGCTCTATCTCAGGGCTTCCCTCCATGCTTGTGTTCTGCTTCAGCCCTCACAGGTAACGACTAACTTCATTTCATTTTCCAGTTCACATTACTAGGAGAACCTGTTGGGCTGAACGAATTGACTCACACATTCAGATCACTTATATGGCGTACCTGTGGGAACAGATGGTGTACCCCTGTGGCCCTGTTATACCCTTCCACCCTCATTTGGAAATGCCTCCTGCTGACCCGGCAGCTATTAGCAACGCTGACTTTGGCCCCTTCTCCAGACTTTCTAAATCCAGAACCTGCATTTTCACAAGGTTCCCAGGATAGTTTCTGATTTTCTTGCACATTCAAGTTTGAGAAGCACTGCTGTAAACTTCCGGCTCTCAAAACTGGTCGAAGGGCCTTCACAAAGCTCCTGGGAAATGTTCACTGTGAAAAATGATGCGCGGATTTCCAATTCCTCTTTGCACCAAAATAAACAGATCCTTTAATTTCATTTCTCATGAATTTTTTTGAAGTACTCTTGTAGCTGCGGATTAAGAAATATCAATTCCTAGGTCTTTCCTCCAGAGGTTCACAACTAATTATTCTAGGGAGCAGCCTGGTCCCTAGATGATTCTAGTGTACAGGTGGGTTTGCAGACTTCTGAGCCAGCTCTGTGTTGCCCCTGACCAGCTACGTGAGCCTAGACATTGCTAAGTTCACCTGCAGGTCAGACCTCTGATCTCTCAAGTGAAGATCATTTGGCCTAAGAGGAGCAGCCGGGTCTTGAGCCTGCACCCATATGGGAAGCTGGCACTGCAGGCCGAAGTTTAACCTTCTGCAGGAAAGCATAGAAGGGGGTTGGGATAGGATTGTAGGCTGCCTAGAGTGTGGTGGAGTGGCTGAAGGTGAATATTGAGCCCTGTGGGCAATGGGCAGCAGCCTGTTTATGTTGTCTTTTGGGAGGGGTCCTGCAGCAGAAGGGCGTGGTAAAGTCCCTTGTCTCAGCAATTTGGAGTGTCCAGGTGAGGGGCTTTCCCAAGGAATAGGCAGTCACTGAGCTTTAGGTTATTTGTGCATGGTTTTATCGAGTTTATAGCATGTTTTGGGGGTTTGAGGCATCAGTGACCCAAATGCTTCATTGTAACTTAGTGGCTCAATAAATTCTTTTTTTCTTAAAGTACCAATTTACAGCAATCTCTTGTTCACTCCTCTAAAATATTTATTTATTTATTTGAAAGTCAGAGTTACAAGGAAAGAGAGACACAGAGATCTTCCATCATTGGTTCACTCCCAGGAGCCAGGAGCTTCACTAGGTCTCTCAGGTGGGTGCCAGGGGCCCAAGCACTTGGGCCATCTTGTGCTGCTATTCCCAGGCCATTAGCAGGGAGCTGGGCGGGAAGTGGAGCAGCCAGGACTCGAACTGACACCCATATTGGATATATAACAGGTTCTAACACCTACCTAACGTTTTCAATTTTTATCCATACCATGGTTAGGTTATCCCAGTTCACCTTTACCAGGGATTACAGAGGTTGAGGAACTCTCTCAAGGCCCTGGAGGTTGTTGAAGGTAAATTACCCAGCTGAGCCTTGTTAAAAACTGCAAGAAAGGCCTTATTCAAGACCTTCGTAACAAGGATTAAGACTACTGCTGGCTGGCGCCGCGGCTCACTAGGCTAATCCTCCGCCTAGCGGCGCCCGCACACCGGGTTCTAGTTCCAGTCGGGGTGCCGGATTCTGTCCCGGTTGCCCCTCTTCCAGGCCAGCTCTCTGCTGTGGCCCGGGAGTGCAGTGGAGGATGGCCCAAGTGCTTGGGCCCTGCACCCCATGGGAGACCAGGAGAAGTACCTGGCTCCTGCCATCGGATCAGCGCGGTGCGCCGGCTGCAGCGCGCCAGCCATAACGGACATTGGAGGGTGAACCAATGGCAAAAGGAAGACCTTTCTCTCTCTCTCACTGTCCACTACTACTGCAATGGGACAGAGACTGGAGAGATTTATAGCCAGGGGGCAGGATGGACGCGGTGAGGGAGAACTCAGAAAATCACCAAGAGGAAGCGGTGAAGTTTCCATGGCAACAGGGAAGTGGAGCTTGATAACACCAAGTTTGTTTGAAAATCAGCTGAGTGGATTCTTGACCAACCAGCTTAACAGACCAAGGATGAGGCTCGGTCCAGAAGAGGAATCAAAGGAGGTCGCTACAGTTTAGTTACGGAAGCAGGCTTGGTCAAGGAGGAGCTGGGGCTGAAGTTGGGCAGGTCCAAGCCTGCACGGCTCGCTCGTTCGCCCTGCTTCCCCAAAGTCCGGGGACATAGTTTGGGGAGGGATTCATCACATCGAGCAGCTATAAAAACTACTGGTTGCATCCCAGCCTCAAATCAGTTCAACCCCAAATCCAAACATTGGTTACCTTATCTACCCAGCCTGCAGGACGCACATTTGCCCGGACAAGAATCCCGCAGCCGGACTCCGGGGGCGGGGCCCGCACGCACCTGCCACGAGCCAATCACAGGCCCGCGCGCAGGGGCGCAAGCGCCACATCCCTGGGCGGGGGCCCCATCGTGCTCCAGTCTCCACCGCCCCGCCGGCCTTCTCCCGCTCTGATTGGCCATCTCGGCCTGACGTAGGGGGCCGCCTCGGCCTATGGCTGCGGAGCCGGCCGGCCTGCCGGGTTGGCGGAAGTCGTGTGGGCGAGGTGATCCCGCAGTGCAGGAGCGGCGCGGCTCGGTGCGGGACAGCGGCGGTGGACTGGCTGTGGCTGTTGCTTCTCGTGCCTCCGGCCGCGTGAAGATGACGCGCTTCGCCCTGACCGTTGTCCGCCAGTGAGTGTTGCTCTCTCGCACGGGGCCTTTGCCTTCGCCGGTGTCTTCGCTGAGGGTTTCTGGGCTGGTGAAGGGAACCTCGCCGGCAGCGGTTTTCACGGCGCTTGCGTCTGGGTTGTCTCGTCTAACCCTAGCCGCGCCGGGCGAGGAAAGGCAGCCGTGGTGTTTCCCCGGAGCTGCTGATGGAGGCCCCCAGCCCGGTCCTTGGACGGCAGGAGGACAGCCGTGGCCTCGGCGCCGCTGTGGGCCCCGGGGGTCTGGCGATCTGGGTGCTAGCTGCCTCCCGCGGGCCGGCAGCCCCACCGGTGTGAGGCTGAGATTGATTCCCTGCCTCCAGCCTCGGGTTCTCGGAGAGATAAGAGGACCTCAGCCCTTGCAGACTTGAGCACAGGCTTTGCCTTCGGGTCACACACAGATGAGCACGCAGCACTGCATCGTCCGTGCTGTTCCTTCTCAGCACATGTCCACCAGGCGTCCACGCACAGTTTTTAAATAAAACAGACCTGGGTGGGATTCGAGGCTGCAGCCTAGGAGCCTGGGCCCCAGAGAACGCAGCTAACCCGACCTTAGGGTCCTGATCCACAGATGAGGTTGATGATAGCTCCTGGGCTCTTGTGCGCATTCGGGGGGGGGGGGTGTTGGGTTTTAGGATTTTTAGGGCTGGAAGAGGCTCAGAAAAGACCGGTTGTAGAAAGGACAGCGGAGGGGGCTGGGGACTGGATTGCAGGCCACCTGGAGAGCTGGCGAGGAGGCTGAAAGTGAATATGGAGTCCGCCTGTTTATGTCATCTCTGGGGAGGGGTCTGTAGCCCAAGGGCGTGGTAGGTCCGGTGCTTAGCAGCGTTTTGTCGCAGCGAGTTTGAATGTCCAGGTGAGGGGCCTTCCTAAGCAACGGTCATTCCGCTAATCTTTGGGCTATCTGTGCCCAGTTGTATCGGGTTTGGGGGCTTTAGGGCACAGCGAGGTTCTAACAGGGAAAGGTGAAGTGTAGGGCACAGCAGAGGGGAATAAATGTACCTGAGGATTCAGTAGCTTCTGCAAAGACAGCCAACAGAAATGCAGTTGGCTTTGAGCCATTTATGTGCAGTGTATCATAGCAGCCTGTTGAGTAGATGCTTTACAGTGTGGCGGTGACCTGGGTTCTACAGACGGGAAGATCAGATTTCTGCCTTCATGGAACACTAATGGGATTTCATCCCTCAGCTGACTTCTAGCTGCTGTCTTTCTGTGTTCTTCCTTCCTCTCTCTCTCTCTCTCTCTCTCTTTCTCTCTCTCTCTACCCTTCTCCTCTCTCTCTCTCTACCCTTCTCCTCTCTCTCTCTCTCTCTCTATATATATATAAATTTTTTAAAGGTTTTTTTTAAAGGTTTATTTATTTATTTGAAAGGTAGAGCTACAGACAGAGGGAGAGACAGAGAGAAAGGTCTTCCATCTGCTCGTTCATTCCCCAACAGTTGGACTGCAACAGCTGGATCTAGGTTGATCCAAAGCCAGGAGCTTCTTCCAGGTCTCCCATACGGGTGCAGGGGCCCGAGGACTTGGGCCGTCTTCCACTGCTTTCCCAGGTCATAGGCAGAAAGCTGGATCAGAAGAGGAGCCTCAGGGACATGAACTGGCACCCATATGGGATGCCAGCGCCCTAGGCAGAGGCTTAGCCTACTATGTCAATAGCACCATAAATTTATATATTTTATTTGAAAGTTACAGAGTGAAGACAGATCTTTCATGCACTGGTTCACTCCCAAATGGTTACATCGATTGGGGCTGGGTCAAGCTGGAGCCAGGAGCTTCTTCCAGGTCTCCCACATGGGTGCAGGGGCCCAAGCACCTGGGCCATCTGCTTTCCCCGCATATTACTGGAGAGCTGGATTGGAAGTGGAACAGCCAGGACTTGAACTGGCGCCCATGTGGGATGCAGGTGCTGCAGGCAGTGGTTTAACCTGCTGTGCCTGTTCTCCTTTATAGGGAGATAATACCAGGACTCTGCCAAAGTTCTTTACAAACCACAGGTTTTCAGTAGCAAAATTGGAAATCCATTTCCACCCTAACTCTTAACTCCTCTCCGTTTTTTGGACTACTTTATGGGGGCAGTGACTCTTGACTGACTTAGGGTCACAGCACAGGGATTCGAATCCCTGTCACCCTTCCCCTGAGGTATGGTATGCTCTCGGGACCTAGCCAGCAGGGTCAGATTTACCTTTTTTTTTTTTTTAAACAGAAAAGTTTTTTTTTTAATAAATTTCAAAAGTACAACTTTTGGATTATAGCGGTTCTTCTCCCCATAACCACCCTCCCACCCACAAACCACCCCATCTCCTACTCCCTCCCATCCCATTCCTCATTAAGATTCATTTTTAATTAGCTTTATATACTGTATACTGAGTAATCTATACTGAGTATATACTCTATACTGAGTAAAGATTTCCACAGTTTGCACCCATACAGACACACAAAGTATAAAGGTCCTGTTTGAAGACTGGTTTTACCATTCTCATAGTACAACACATCAAGGACAGAGGTCCTACATGGGGAGCAGGTGCACAGTGACTCCCGTTGTTGATTTAACAATTGACACTCTTATTTATGACATTAGTTATCACCTGAGGCTCTTGTCGTGAGCTGCCAAGGCTATGGAGGCCTCTTGAGTGCACAAACTCTGACCTTATTTAGACAGGGCCATAATCAAAGTGGAAATTCAGATTTGTCTTTGAAACTTAAGAGTTATGGGACATCTGGATGAAGGCATGGTATTCAGAGTCTTAATAGAGGACAGTTGTGTGCATGTGAATTTCATTCCTTCCTTGCTGTTTAGAAAGAGCTTAATTTGGAGGCCCTCAGGAAACATTTAAAGAACACAGTTTAAATAAATGGTTACATGTCAGGCACTTGTGTAACAGATCCTCCTTACCCCATATGCAGTATATCAGTGGTAAGACCTACTACCCTGCATGTGAGGTGAGGAAGTTGACTCAGGCCCTCTAACTTGCTTAAGGTCCTGTGGCTAGTGGGGAAGAACATAGAATTTGCTTTTTTAATTTTACATCAGTTTTTAACAGATTCAATATGCTTATAGATAAATTTTTTTTAAGATTTTTTTATTTATTTGACAGGTAGAGTTATAGACAGTGAGAGAGAGACAGAAAGGTCTTCCTTCCGTTGGTTCACCTCCCAAATGGCCGCTACGGCCAGCGCGCTGCGCCGATCTGAAGCCAGGAGCCAGGTGCTTCCTCCTGGTCTCCCATGCGGGCGCAGGGCCCAAGGACTTGGGCCATCCTCCACTGCCCTCCCGGCCACAGCAGAGAGCTGGACTGGAAGAGGGGCAACTGGGACAGAATCCGGTGCCCAAACTGGGACTAGAACCCAGGGTGCTGGCGCCGCAAGGCGGAGGATTAGCCTAGTGAGCCACAGCACCGACCACCTACAGCTGTATCTTAATTGTTACATTACTGTGATGTTTGTTGTCTGGGGATGAGGTTGATCAATTGGTGAGAGCCTTTGGGACTAGGGCTAATCTATATATAAACTAAAGTATATCATAAGCTGGGTATCTTACAAGTTTATTTTTTTCCTTTCAAATCATCGAGAGTGCAAGTTTCTATATTACTAGCTGTTAATTTGTATTCACAAGTGAATTAATTGGTGTAGAGGAATAAGGATTAAACTACATTCATGAGGAGCCAGTGCTGTGGCCTAGCGAATAAAGCCACTGCTTGCAGTGCTGGCACCCCTTATAGAAACTGGTTCGAGTCCTGGCTGCTCCACTTCCCATCCAGCTCTCTGCTATGGCCTGGAAAAGCAGTAGAAGATGGCCCAAGTCCTTGGGCCCTGCACCCTCAAGGGAGACCCAGAGGAAGCTCCTGACTCCTGGCTTTGGATCAGCCTAGCTCTGGCTGTTGTAGCCACCTGAGGGGGAGTGAACCCAGTGAACTAAAGACCTTCCTCTTTTTTTCTCTCTCCCTGCCTCTGCCTCTGTAGCTCTCTGCCTTTCAAATAAATAAATCAGTCTTTAAAAAAATACTGATCAATTTATAAAAAAAAACTATATTCATGATTAAGTATCAAGTGAGGCTTCACGTTTCTGTTTATAGTAAATCCTATGTGCTTTGTAAATGTCCCCCAAATGCACACTCATTTTTCATTAATGTCTTGGGACAAAACAAATTGCTTTTGAATTTGGATTCTGTAGAAAGATGTAATGGGGGAATTAAGTTTTTTGTATGATTTTCTTTAAAAAAAAAAAAAAGCCACAGAATGTGAGTCAGGACTAACAAAATATCCTTGCAGTGGAGAGCAGTGGGTCACTGGCAGCATGAATGATGCACGTTTGCAGGCCTATAAATGGCCGCTCACAAGACTTCACTTCTTGGCAACCGCATTTGGATTCCTGCAGAGCTGGTGTTCTGTTTTGGAAATGGATCTCACTGCAGAGTTTGAAAAGGAGTGGAGTTACTCCTGACCCCTTCGGAATATATCCTCTGACCTTTCAGCTTGCCCTACCTCGTCTGCCGCTTTCCTAGCCGAATTTGGGTTGAGAGAGGTAGATTACTAGGAAAGCTGTGTTAGCCATCTACTCTCCCACTTCAGAACAAACTAACTTTAAACACTTGCTTCAAGAATTTATATAACCCTCTCGATCAAGCCGATCAAAGCTATAAAACAAGAGATGGGGGTTTGGGAGAAAAACTCAGTTTTGGGACTTCTGCTTTGTTATATTTATAAAGTGGTTTGAAGGCAAAAATGCCTACTAAGCTAAATGTGGATGCCAGTGGTTAATGATGTTATGTCTGCACCAGCCCTCTCCTGACTAAAGCTAAATGGCTTCTAGATATTCTTCATTGTCACAGCTATTTTTCTCCTTTCACTAAAAATTGTTGGATGGTGGAGCAGAGCCTTTACAAAGCCATCAGTTTACTGGGATTTTAGCTTTGATAAGGTGACATTTTGAGAGTATGATAGTTCATTTTAATTTGAGTCTTTCATCACATCGGCTATTGAGATTAAATTAATATCTTGAGAGCTGGTAAGGGTGCAAAAGGTGACCATCTCTGCTGAATTTGCATGATTTTATAGACGTGAACTTTTTTGGTGGTGCTTGAATGATTGTTTTGGGTGAAAAAATGTAAAATTTCTCCTCATCCTTGATTTTAAGCTTAAGGACTATATGCTGCTTTGGCTCCTGCTAGAAGTTGGTTGGCTACACAGGCGCTGTGTTGAGAGCGTGTAGCAGTTCTTTTACCCTTGGTTCTTTTCAGTGTTTCTTTGTACAGACCCAAATATTTATCATTTCCCTCCTTGCAAAAGAGGTGGCATCCTATACTTTTTTTTTTTTTTTTTTTTTTTTTTTGACAGGCAGAGTGGACAGTGAGAGAGAGAGAGACAGAGAGAAAGGTCTTCCTTTGCCATTGGTTCACCCTCCAATGGCCGCCGCGGCCAGCGCACTGCGGCTGGCGCACCGCGCTGATCCGATGGCAGGAGCCAGGTACTTATCCTGGTCTCCCATGGTGTGCAGGGCCCAAGCACTTGGGCCATCCTCCACTGCACTCCCGGGCCACAGCAGAGAGCTGGCCTGGAAGAGGGGCAACTGGGACAGAATCCGGCGCCCCAACCGGGACTAGAACCCGGTGTGCCGGCGCCACAAGGTGGAGGATTAGCCTAGTGAGCCGCGGCACCGGCCGGCATCCTATGCTTTCATATTATATTCTACTCTATTATTCTGCACTTTTTTCTACTTAATCATGTATCTCTAGTGTTTCTGTATCTATACTTAGGATCTCTTTTTAAAGGACAGTTACAGGGCTGGTGTTATGGTGTAGCAGGTAAAGCTGCTGCCTATGACACCGGCGTCCCATATGGGCACCTGTTCACGTCCCAGCTGCTCCACTTCCGATCCAGCTCCCTGCTAGTGTGCCTGTGAAAGCAGCAGAGGATGGCCCAAGTGTTTGGGCCTCTGTTAGCCATGTGGGAGATGCTGCTGTCAATCCTGTAAGGTTTTTATCATTGTACTTTTAAACTGGTGCTTCACCTCAAAGCAGAGGCGTGATTGTCCTCCACTGTCATCAGGAAGCACAAGTTAAAATCATGGTGAGGTGACCTGTTCAGGTACGGATGGGCACAGATGGAAAGCTCGTGTGTTGCTGACTGAGGGGCAGGCATTTGGTGCATTTACTGCAGGGTGCTGTAAATTGGTACAGCCTCTTGGGCATTACCTAATAAAGTGGGGCATCTGCATGCCCTGTGTAGGGCCCTGTAACTGAAGTGCCAGGTGTTCTTGCACATCCCTAGGCGTGGGGCAGCAAGCCTTGGAAGCACAGAAGGATGGGAGTGCAGTTCCCCCGACTCCATCCTGCTCGCCCCAGACGATTGCTCTACTGCAGCTCTGCCCCGCCATCCGCTCTGGCCTGTGACTTCCCTTCCCTCCTCCTCCTTCCAGTCTCAGTTACCCCAGCGACTTTGTGATAAGGTTTCGACTTCTTTCCACTTGTTTGGGTGCTTCAGGGTTGTTAGGGTTTATTTTTGTTCCTTTAATTCTCGAAGTACAGTACCCAAACCTCAGTTCCTGGTGCGTTTGGCCAGGAAGATGACACTGCTAACTCCTAGGGACCAGGAGAAGGTAGGGCTTTGGAAGGTCTGTGCTGTTTGTTCCCATTCCATTCGGATGCCCATGCCCTTGCACTTGCTTATTCGGTCCAACAACAAGTACTGATGTTTTGGCCCTGTTGCACGTTCACGTAGTTGGAGTTTTAAAAAATCATTTATTTATTTGAAAGGCAGGGAGAGAGAGGTCTTCTGTCACTCCCCCTCTTCATGGAGGAACGACACAAGACCCTGCCTAGGCTTCATATCCGAGTCACGGCACCATTATGTCGCTCCCCGTCTTCGTGGAGGAACGACACAAGACCCTGCACTATTCTTTTGTCTGCTCGGCCCTCCCCGGGTTTGCTGCTGGTTCTTCCCGGGTTGGCTACCGACCCTTCCACCTCCGTGGAAGGGCGGTTCCCCCTGCCACTTTCCCCACTTCCGCGGGGGAGCGGCACACCGCCGGCCGGCTCTCTTGGGGGGTGCTCAGGTGTTCCTTCAGATAGATGTTCCTGGTGCATGTTGTCTCTCTCCTCCTTTATAGTCCTCTTCCACCAATCCCAACTCTGCTACCCACACGCCGAGTACGCTGCTGTCCTCCAATCAGGAGCAGGATCAGCTCCTGCAGGTCATCACTCAAGTTGGCAAGAGGCAGCTGCGTAGAAGTTGTTACTCCCTTCTCAGCACCATATTGTGGGAAAGCAGATGCATAGAATAAGTCTTAATTCCAGTAACAGTCTAGTCCGAGTTGCTCCCAGATGCTCCCCACAGTCTTCCATTCCCACAACAGCTGGGTGAGGCCAGGCTGAAGCCAGGAGACAGATTCAGTCCAGGTCTTCCCCATGGGCGGGAGCTTCTGCATTCGCAGGAAGCTGGATGGGAAACAGCTCTGGGACCAAGCCCAGAGACTCCACTATAGACCTGGACCAAATGCCTGTTCCTGAAAGTAGTTTTGATCAATATGCTTATTTTTAGCAAGATTATTTAGAAAAAATATTTTTTTAAAAATAGAATTTTCTACCTGCAATTTGCTTAAAGATTAATTCCTAAACTCTACAGTTTGGGACACTTTGAGATTCCTACCTCAATGTTATTAGTTTAGAATAAACTGTATTTCTATGTGTTAGATTATGAGCTATGTTACAAGATTCATGATATAGGGGCTGGCACTGTGGCATAGCAGCTTAAGCTGCCACCTGCAGAATTGGCATCTCATGGGCACTGGTTTGAGTCCTGGTTGCTCCACTTCTGATCCAGCTCCCTACTAATACACCAGGGAAAGCAGGGAAAGATCCAGGTGGTTGGACCCCTACACCCGCAAGGGAGACTCAGAGAAAGCTCCAGGCTCCTGGCTTTGGCCTGGCCCAGCCCTGACTATTGTAAGTGTAAGTGTGATATAAAAAAAGTATCTTTATGAATATCATTACCCTTCATTGCTTACTTTTTTTCTGACCTCTCAAAAGCAACATAACTTGGTAATAAAGTTTTTCTCCTTTTTCTGTTTTAGTGGCGAGACAAGATTTAACAAACAGAAAATACTTCAAGGTTGGTATAATCTGATTGTGACTTTAGATTTGTCCTGTGGTATTAATGAGATCTGTGAGTTAATCAGATTTGGTGAGTGTGTCGGGGGTAGGGGAGGTTGCTGAGGGCAGCTCTAGACTGGGATGGAATTGAATTGAGATGCGAGAATGAACGCCTTCTATCCGCGGAGCTGGGCCCAGAGCAGCTCGGACCGGAGGAGCGGAGCTCGTGACGGAGCTGGTGTGAGAATGGCTCTCCAGCTTGCTCTTTCCACGCCTTCCCAGCACCCGGTCAGCTGATGAGAGGGAGCTATATTTGGTGTAGATGTCTTAAAATACGACTGTCTGGGTTTAAGAGGATTTCATATTTGGAAACATGTAGCCTACTGACTGGCACTAACAGTGTTTTTCTGCTAAGATAAGGTATTTTAATTTTAGTAGAAACAAAGGAGAGGTTTAAAAAGAGCTATTCTTGCACATGGTTATTATTGGAGTCTGGAGAGATTCTCCCTCCTTGTTCTGTTAATCCTGACTTAGATCTTTTAATTGCCCTATGATCCAGCTAGTCTGGCTTTTTATATCTTATCACTATATTCCTAAAGTTGTACTTATGAAATGCATGAAGCTTGTATTCCTTAAATAAAAGGATTCTTTTGGGAAAAATAAAAGAGGAATAAAAAAAGGCTATCTTGGGCGCTCAATCAGCTAGACACACTATTTCTGTGCTGTGATTAGAGAAGCATCTAGGGTTTGTTTTTTTTTTTTTTTTTTTTTTTAACGTTTGGGATTCTGGGGTTTGCAGATACTGGTTTTCATGCCCAGTGGGCCTGACTCCCTTTCTTGGAGACTCAAATGGGGACACTTGAATGAACCTTTGTTTTTCCCATGGCCTGCACCCCACCCATGCCCTCCTTCAGACCCTGTGGCCTGCCACCTGTCCCTTAGCACCTCCCATTTGTCTTCCTTCATTAGAAGCTAGCTGACAGTGAAATGTGAATATGAATTTTCAGGTTTTGTGTCTTTTCCTGACTTTGTAAGTTGAATGCTTAGTTCTTTAAGTTTTTTGAAGAGTTCAAGTTTCATATATTTCTAAGTACCATTTTTTTTAAGAGTTATTTTATTTATTTGAAAGACAGAGTTACAGAGGTAGAGACAAAGAGAGAAGTCTTCCGTCTGCTGGTTCACTCCCCAGATGGCTGCAATGGCCGGAGCTGCGCCAATTCAAAGCCAGGAACCAGGAGCTTCTTCCAAGTCTCCCAAGTGGCTGCAGGGGCCCAAGGACTTGGGCCATCTTCTACTGCTTTCCCAGGCCATAGCAGAGAGCTGGATCGGAAGTGGAGCAGCCAGGACTAGAACCTGTGCCCATATGGGATGCTGGTGCTTCAGGCCAGGGCGTTAACCTGCTGCGCCACAGCGCTGGCCCCTCTAAGTACCATTTTGATTTCCTACCCGCACTTTTTTTTTTTTTTGACAGGCAGAGTGGACAGTGAGAGAGAGAGACAGAGAGAAAGGTCTTCCTTTTTGCCATTGGTTCACCCTCCAATGGCTGCCGCGGCTGGTGCGCTGCAACCAGCGCACCGCGCCGATCCGATGGCAGGAGCCAGGTACTTATCCTGGTCTCCCATGGGGTGCAGGGCCCAAGCACTTGGGCCATCCTCCACTGCACTCCCTGGCCACAGCAGAGAGCTGGCCTGGAAAAGGGGCAAGCGGGACAGAATCCGGTGCCCCAACCGGGACTAGAACCCAGTGTGCCAGCGCCGCAAGGCGGAGGATTAGCCAAGTGAGCCGTGTCGCCGGCCATCTACCCGCACTTTGATATACGGTGATTCTGTAGGCATTCAGCACTAACTATTTTAAATTTCTCTTATGAATTCTTCCTTGACCCATGTGTTCAAAATCTTTAGATTTCCTAATGAATGGGCCTTTTATGTTTGTTTATAATCTTTTGTAGTTGACTTCCCATTGAATTGCTTTGGGTTCCAAAGATATGGTTTAGCTAATAATACTCCTTTGGCATTTTTTTTCTCAGAAACTATTTACTTAAGGAATGCAAACTTCATACATCTCATAATTACATCTTTGACATTTAAAAAAATTTATTTAAGGTATACAAGTTTCATATATTTCGTATACAGATTTAGGATTGACATTTATTAATGTAGTTCTTATAATTCATCTACTGTATACTTGAGAAAAATCTGTGCTCTCCAGCAGTTGGGGTTAGAGTTACATACCAGTCAATCTTGACTATTTTTCAAATCTTCTGAGCTTTACTAGTTTGCAAATCTACTAATTTGCCTACCTGACCTAGATAATTTATGAGTGAAGTATGTTCAACTTCCCACTGCAATGGCCAGGTTATCCTTTCCAAGAGCTTCCCGCCCTCTTTCTGCCATGTGACTGTACAAAGGGAAGTTGGCAGTCTGCACGCTGTAGGGGGGCCCTCACCAGAGCCCAGGCTGGCCAGCGTCCTGATCTTGGCCGTCCCCCAGCCTTGGGAACTTGATTGTTTATGAGCCGCCATTGCCAATCTGTGATCCTTTGTTACAGCAGGCACACTAGGACAGTGCCTGCTAGGAGTTCTTCTCCCCTTCACATCTCTAGTATTTCTAAGATGTGGCCCATCTCTTTTCATCTGTGCTGTTCTCTGGGTGACATCGTCAATCCTGCCTTTGAGTTCTTTAAGCCCCCTTTTCAGCAATCTCTCCTAACCATTGTGGGATTCCCTGCCTGTCCTCAGCAATTCTACTTTTCCTTACTAAAATGACCTATTTGGTTCTTTTAGAGAGCTGATTGTTTTTTGAAATTTCCTGCTAATTGCTTGCTTTTGTGATTCTATCTTCATTTTTTATTCAAGGTTATTTTGGCCCCTGTTGGCTGCTTGAATCGTCTGTAGTCTTAATAATTCCAAATGTGTTACTTGTTGTTTCTGCTTCTTTATGGGTGATTTTCTACTGAAGGAACTACTCTTCTTTTGCAGGTAGTGGATTAGCCTTTGTTGAGAGTGATTTGCTCTGGGGAGGATTAGCTTTTGCCTTTTTTTTTTTTTTTTAAGATTTATTTATTTACTTGAAAGTTAGAGTTACACAGGGAGAGAAGGAGAGGCAGAGAGAGAGGTCTTCATCCACTGGTTCACTCTCCAGTTGGCTGCAACAGCCAGAGCTGTGCAGATCCGAAGCCAGGAGCCAGGAACTTCTTCTGGGTCTCTCATGCGGGTGCATGAGGACTTGGGCCATCTTCTATTGTTTTTCCAGGTTATAGCAGAGAACTGGATAGGAAATGGAGCAGCCAGGTCTCGAACCAGCACCTATGTGAGATGCTGGCACTGCAGGCAGCTGCTTTACCCACTACACCACAGCGCCCGTCCCATAGCATTTGCTTTTACCCTGGCCTGGGACTGTGTTTGCCTCCCTGCAGAGACCCTACCTCCAGGAATGTTGCATTCCCGTTTCTGTGTCTCCCCCCTTGCTGCCCTGTGCAGCAGCCTCTGCCCTCACCCCACAGCTGGTGCTCTTAGCGCGGCAGCTCCATCTCTTCTCAGGTCGGTTTCCTGCTGTGCCTGGTCCCTTGGAGATGGTCCCTGTACATCCCAGCCGTGTAAAACACACCACGTTCAGTGCTTTTGTAGTACGAGGGCTCTTCCAAGTGTCTGCTGAGCCTTCCTCAGGGAAAGAGAGGTTCCAAAGCATTTTATTTTATTTATTTTTAAATAAGAACAAGAAAGGGAGGGCAGAAGGAAAAAAGAAAAGTGATACTGTTAGAATACTGAATAGCTGGACAGTGGACATAAAGATGGGGCAACTTGTAGGTGCTAGTCCTGCCACCCTGGCACAGCACCTGGCAGCTCAGAGCCAATGTTAGAAAATACAGCTGAGGAGGAGGTGGGCAAATGCAGGGGAGGGGACACCTCTCATCATCATCCCACTTCCATTAGGCAAACATTCTTTAGGAAACCATTTGCATACCTCAGCTTTTAGAGAATTGTAAGCTGATTTTATAGTATTTTCTCTCAGCTGTGTGAAAGCACTCCAGGAAACCTTTCCGTTAAATGCAGATGGACTCGCTGTGTGTTCTCTTATATGTGATTTAATTTGCATCTCTTATTACGTACATTGTTGAGTGTTGTCATTCCTTCTTGTAAACACCACAGGACAAGGAGTAGATGAACCGCTTTCAGAAACTGGATTTAAACAAGCAGCCGCCGCTGGTGTCTTTCTGCATAATGTGAGGTTTTCACATGCTTTCTCCAGCGACCTCACGAGGACAAAACAGGTAAGTTCAGGGTCTTGGGCCACAGGTCAGGAGTCTCAACAGTTGTGTAAGCTTGAAAAATCTGTCAGAGTCTGTAAGGAATTAAGTAACACACAGCCATTACCTCCTACCTCCCAACCCCCCAAAACAACTCATGCCATTTAAAAAATTTTTACTTTATATATTTTTGGGAGGTTCATTTTAAAATTAGAGTCCATTAGGGAAATATCTAAGAATACAAATACAGTGTCATGAGAAAGTGCACCAGCAGAAACAACAGGCAGGAGAATTTAACCCAAAAATACAGCCCATACTAGAATGACTGGATGTAGTAAAAAACCATGTTAGAAAAATCCTCAGGGCACAGACTGCTATAAAAATGATGCCAGAAATTTTACAAAGAACCAAACCAACCTGTGCAAACTCAATGACACGAGATTTTTGTGACTCACCACGACTGGGTGATAGGGGTAGAGTTTTACCCAGCAAACATGAGCAAATATGTGAAACAGCTGTTGCCAGGCTTTGGGCATCTGGCTCTGTGGGCCTGGGTTGGCGGAATGAAGTAGGACCAGGTGAGTCCTGGGTTTGTCCTGGTTTTTGCAGCTGAACCAGTTCCTATCCTCTGGTAGGGGAAGCCAGACAAAGCTCAGTAGTCTCAGTGAGTGGAGGAGACAAAGCCTCTTGGAGCTTTGGGAGGTTAACAGCCGAGCTGGTTGAGCAGGGTCCTGGAAGAGAGCTGGAAAGGGACAGCTCTAGAAGTGTGTAGGGATCCCCTTCAATCCTCGGCAACCTAGTCTTGTGCACATGCGTTGGGGGAGCTGCATGAGTCCAGACACAACGGCCCCTCAGGGGAGGGAACAGTCAATGCGGCACTATAAGCAGAGTGATTTCAGAGCTCACTGGACTTCCCATCAGCCAAACAGGAGAGATTTAGTTGAGTACCTAGAGCATATGGTATAGATTCCAGAGGAATCACACCTTAGTAGTGAGGAGAAACTAACCATGGAGGAAAATAATTAGAGAAATAGAATATACCAAAAAAAAAATCTTTTTAAAGAACCAAATTGACCTAGAGATGAAAAACAGTATTCTGAAATGAAAATTTCACAATATGGGACCAATAGACTAGATACTATGGAAGAAGAGGTCAGTGAATATGAAGACATAGCAGCAGAATATTTGAAAATTAACTGGGGAAGAAAAGGAGGAAAAACCAAGTCTCAGGGAAATATGGGGCAGTATCAATGTACTGTATGTGTAGTTGGAGTCCCAAAAGGAAAATGGGGGAGTGGGCACAAGGATGAGTATGGAGATATAAAAAGTATTTTCTTTCATGTAAAAGTTAAGGTACCAAAAATAGACCCAATCAATTGTTTTGTTTTAGTTTTTGTTGTCAGTTGAGTTTTGGTGGCGATGCCAAGGTAATTCAGTGGAGAAAGAGTAGCCTTTGATATCTGTGGTGAAACAATGGGATTACCATGTGGAAAAACATGGACTGTGAATCTTCTCCCCATATACAAAAACTGCCTTGAAATTGAATAAATCTAAAAGCTAAGTATATAAAATTTATATGAGAAAATGCTGGAGAAAAATCTACAACCTTGTATTGACCAAAGAGTTCTTAGAGGATGAACTGTAAAAGAAAAATTTGATATTAGATTTTAACTGATTGAAATTTTCAGTTTTTTAAAGGTAAATTTAAAAAAGTTTTGAAATCCAGGCATAATTTTTACATGATACACATTTCTGAACTTTTTGAAGACCACATTATGCATAAATTTTTTCATTAAAATACTCTTAGATATCTTTTGATTCCATTTTCCCCACAGTGTTCTCATGTAATATATATGTTGTGTGTGTGTGTGTATCTGACAAAGTGTATAAATTCTTTGAATTTTGTATTTGGACAAATATCTACTTTAAAATGGGCTGAAGGTTAGAATTTGATCAGGTACGTCCCACGAGAAGGTGACTCGAAGGCCAGTAAACATGAACAGATGCTCAGCATCACTGGTTGTCATGGAAATGGAAATTAAGATCACAATGAGATGCTACTGTACATTTGAATGACTAATACTAAGTCACAAGACTGTAGATCAGTTGGAAGTCAGACATTGCTGATGCAATTGTAAAGTGAACCAAGTACTTTGGAAAATTATTGGACAGATCCAAATATACTTACATTATCATGAAGCAAGTTTAAACCCAAAAGTTTATCCAAGAGAAATAAGAACATATATCCACTTAAACACTTGCAGACAGTTGTTTCGTAGAAGCTTCCTTGTAAAAAAAAAAAAAAGAGTAGAAACAAACCATGTGTTTATTGGTAGATGAGTGGACACATGAATTGTGGTACATATGTGCAATGGAATACAACTCTGCAGATTAAGACTGAGCTAGTGATTTCCATGATTAAGGAGAAAAAAATCATCACTAAAGACCAAGAGTTAGGCTGTCAGCAAAATTCCATATTGATAGCGATTCTTTTCATATGCTAAGAGATGAGAAGGATCAGCCTAGAGTTTTGTACCCAGCAAAATGAAGACTTTTCAGACAAGCAGACCATAAAGTAAACTTTCAAAGGATAATTGGAAGGGAAGGAAAATAGCTTCCAGAAAGATCTGAGTTTCAGAAAAGGTGGTGAGCAAAACAGTTGGTGAATATAATAGGTTAATACAAAGAAATGTGGAAACGTGGAGCAGGCATTTGGCCTAGTGGTTAAGCCTCATCAGAATGCCTGGGTTTGTTACCTGGCCCCAGCTACTGACTCCAGCTTCCTGTTAACTGTACAACACAGAGAAGCAGCAGTTATGGCTCAAGAAGTTGGGTTCCTGCCACCCACACTGAGACTGGATCGAGTTCCTGGCTCCCGGCTTTGGCTCCAGCCCCGCCCCCGCCACTGTGGGCATTTGGGAAGTGAACCAGCAGATGGAAGTGCACTCACTCTCTCCCTCTCTCTGTACTCTGTCTCTCAAATAAACAAAAACAAATTTTGTAAAAGATTTATTTATTTGAGAGACAGAGTTACAGAGAGTGGTAGAGGCAGATTTTCAATCCTTGGTTCACTCCCCAAATGGCTGCAACTGACAGGGTGGGGCCTGGTCAAGGTAGGAGCCAGAAAACTCCTTCCAGGTCTCCAATGTGGGTAGCAGAGGTCCAACCTTGGGCCATCCTCTGCTGCTTTCCAGGCACATTAGCAAGGAGCTGGATTGGAAGTGGAGCAGCGGGGACGTGAATTGGTGTGCCATAGGTGGTGGCTTAACCCACTATACCACAACGCTGGCCCCAATAAATAAAAATCATCTCAGTAGTGATAATCTGTAGAGGGTATGCAGAAAAAAGGCAGATTGTGGACTAAATTTTTGCAGTTTTGCAAATATAGTGTCTTTTGTCAAAAGCACTAAGACGTATGATGAGAGAAGGAAACATAAGAATGAGCACATAAGAAAAGAGGGGTGCTGTTTGGCCTAGTGGATAACATGCTAGTTAAAACATTTGCATCCCACATTGGAGTACCTGGGTTTGATTCCTGGTTCCAACTGCTGACTCCAGCTTCCCTGTTTTTCTGCCTCCCAACTGGATAAATAAAAATTAAAAACAACAACAGAGTCACAGCAGTTACCTGGTAACTAGTCCCCAGACTTTAACTTAAATATTTTGGGGCCAGCATTGTGGCAGAGCAGGTTAAGCCATTGCCTGTGATGCTGGCATTCCATATGGGCACCAGTTTGAGTACCTCTGCTGCTCCACTTCCAACTCAGCTACCTGCAAATGCACCTGGGAAGGCAGTGGAGGATGGCCCCCAAGTGCTTGGGCCCCTGTACCCACATGGGAGACCTAGAAGGAGTTCCAAACTCCTGGCTTCAGCCTTCCACAGCCTTGGCTGTTGTGCCTATTTAGGGAGTGAACCAGCAGGTTGAAGATTCCTCTAACTCTGCCTTTGAAATAAAGAAATAATTCTTTTTTAAAAAATTACCATTTTATGCATAGGTGAAAGATGACATTGAGGATTTCAATAGAGAACTGTAAAAAATAATCAGGAATCAAATGCTAGTTCTAGAACTGAAAATCATATTGAAATTAATGCCCAGTAGGTGGGTTTAACAGAAGTTTAGACAGATTTGAGTGGAGGATGAAGAAACAAGCTTTTTTCTGTGAAGAGCCAGATAGTAATTATTTTAGGTTTTCTGGTTCATGTGGTCTCTCTCACGGCTGTCCAGCTCTGTTGCCGAGTACCAGAGCAGCATGGGCAACACCTAAATGAATGGTGTGGCTGTGTTCTGATAAGAGTTTATTTACAAAAGCAGGGGTGGTCTGCATTTGGTCTGTAGGTTAGAAGAAAATGTCAACATCAGGCATAAAGGGACCAATGGAGGCAGCTTCTACAAAGGAAAGTGACTGCCAAAGCTGGTGTGTACTGTACTAACATTTCAGCGAGAATGGCGATCACTCTTGTAAGAAATGAAACTTGTTTTTAAAATTTTTAGACTATGCATGGTATTTTGGAGAAAAGCAAATTTTGCAAAGACATGACAGTAAAGTATGATTCAAGACTTCGGGAAAGGGTAAGTGACTTTTTTTACAAATTGTTCTTCACCCCAAACTATCAGTTAGTCTCCCCCATTTGTCATGTGACTGAAACTTAAATGTAATTCCATCGGGGATTGGGAGATGGCTAGCTAGCATATGCTACAATGCTACTTTGTGACCCATTGTTCCATACTCTCGTATGTTGTAGTGCCTTAATTATTAATGAAGTTATTGAAATAAACATCTTCGAGTATAAAGGAAGGGACACTCAAATGAACTTTGAGTTGAAAAGTGAAAAGTTCTCACTTCGCAATCCTCCCCGACTTACAGCACACATGGTTTTCTCGTGCCCACTTCCTTCACCAGATATGAGTCTCCCAGAGGCCATGGTTTACCCAGAGCCATGGAGCAGTGTCAGAGGTTTGAGCCCCGGTCCTTCCTAGAGCAGTATGTTCTCTGCTGTACCCAGCTGTAGGCTTACCAGTTCCCCTGCCAGCTCTCTGATGACTCCTGCAGCTAGGTGAAATGCCACACAACGCCTAGGGCATTTCTGAAGGATTGCTGTGCTCGGCTTTTGTGTGGTCTCTGGCATAGTTCAAACTGTATGCAAGTGTTTCAGCTTAGATTTCTTACCTGAGTTGCGTGCTCCCACAGCACGCTGTCTGCTCTTTATCTGTGTGTGTGCCCCGTCGCTCATTCCAGCTCAGCACTGCGCACCTGCTGCTTTACCCACTGGTTCTCGCGCTGTGCAGTCTATTGTCGCTTTGTCAGTTGTACCTCTACATAGCGCTCAGAGCTGCTCCATTCTCTGTAAACCCACTGCTGCCATGCCAGTGTCGTCCTTCACCTCCACTGAAGCCGTGATTCTCCTGTTTTCTCTCTTGCTCCCTCTTGTCCCGTCTGCTCATCACACTGCAGTTAGCGCCATCTTTGGGAAGTGCAGTTGTTACACCTGGTATAAAGCAGTTTACTAGTTCTCTTCTACTGCAAGAGGTTGTGAAACACTCCCCTACCTCTCACCCCCTTTATAAAAAGATTTATTTATTAGAAAGGCAGAGTATTAGGGAGAAAGAGAGAGAGAGTCTGTCTTCTAGTGTTCTCTCCAAGTGTCCAGTTGCATTTGGCTGGGCCAGGCTGAAGCCAGGAGCCAGGGACCCCACCCATGTCTTGCACATGGATGACAGGGACCCAAGTACTGGGGCCTCCACCTGATGATGGTGGCAAAGTCTTTGGTCATCCTCAGGGCAAACCCCACCTGCTGACTTGTCTCCTTAAGTACTTCCTTATACAAGTGATCCATGTTCATTGTAGGGAGTTAAAAGAGAACAATGTAGAAAAAAGTGCAGCCGGCATTTCTACTGTGCACGCATAAGCGCTGTGAGCATTTTGGCATGAGCGTTCCTGACGTTTTTCCGTGTTTGGCTGGCTGGCTGGCTGCCCGTCCATCTATCTGTGTGTGTGCACTTTTCTGAAGAAAATCACACTGTCTGTACTGCTTTTAAGCCAGCCTTTCTCATTTACTGTATAATGATTGTTTTTCAGTCTTGTAAATTGTGTTGATATGATTACCTAATTAGTGGCTCGGTGTTCTTCTAGTCTATGGATATTTTGAAAGTTATGCAACCAGCTACTGCTGACAGCCACATATTAAATGAATTTTTGATGTAAATAATAAACTAATAAACATCTATTTAAATTGTGTCTGTATTAAATATTTTTTCACGTGTCATACAGTTTTTTTTAAATTAATTTTTCTTTTGACAGAGTGGACGGTGACAGAGAGAGAAAGGTCTTCCTTTGCCGTTGGTTCACCCTCCAATGGCTGCCAAGGCCAGCGCACTGCGGCCGGTGCACTGCACTGATCTGATGGCAGGAGCCAGGTGCTTCTCCTGGTCTCCCATGGGGTGCAGGGCCCAAGCACTTGGGCCATCCTCCACTGCCCTCCCGGGCCACAGCAGAGAGCTGGCCTGGAAGAGGGGCAACCGGGACAGAATCCGGCGCCCCAACCGGGACTAGAACCCGGTGTGCCGGCGCCGCAAGGCGGAGGATTAGCCTAGTGAGCTGCGGCGCCGGCCTGGCATACAATTTTAGATGCAGGCATTATTAGTGTGCATTTTCTTTTGCCTTTTTTTTTTTTTTTTAAGATTTATTTCATATGAAGGGCCGAGTGACAGAGGGAGAGACAAAAGAAAGAAATTTTTTGTCCTTTGTTTACTCCCCAAATGACCGCAATGGTGGGGGCGGCTAGGGTGTCGAGGGCCCAAGTCCTTAGGCTGTCTTCTGCTTTCTCGCGCACATTGGCAGGGTCCTGGCAGCTGGATCACAATTGGAGAGCCAGGACTTGAACCAGCGATGGTATGGAATGCTGGTGTTGCGGGCTGTGCAGCTCAGCCCGCTGCACCTCAGTGCTGACCCTAAGTGTGCATTTTCTTCAGGCTTTTATGCGTATCGCTACATTGCCTTCCAGAAAGCGCCCATTCATCCGTCTTCTCAGGAACGACCCAGGAGAGAGTGTGTGTTTTACACCAACACCCGATGCTCATTAGGCTCTTTGCCCTTCCCTTCTAAGAGCTGACGCATGTCGTCATTGTAATTTTCACATTATGGATTCTTAGGGCAGTAGATTTCCCATGTTTCTTGGCTGTATTTCTCTTGTGACTTACGTGTCCTTGGCTCGGGCTTGCTCTTGATGAACCTGGGAAGTTAATGAGCTTTGAAGGCACACAGATCTGGGCTTGAAGTCTAACCTTGCTGATTATTGGCTGTGAATCTGCAGATTGCTTCACTTCTCTGGAACTCAGCGTCATCACCTGTAAATACGGAGGTGTATTTAGGTGGTATGCGTGGTAGAGCTGGGTGTGTGAGGTGGTCTCTAGGCCCACAGTCCGGGTACTTTGCCAGTGCAGTCCCACCATCCACTTAAATTACCTTCAGTAAGTTCTTCCATACAGACTACTCGGAGCATGCAGCTCAAGACATACACCTTGTCTTCTAGGGTTAAAGCCCTTCAGAGCGTACGTTCCCATGAACAGTTCAGAGAGAAGGAAACTAAACTTATTCCTGGGGTGTTTTTCCAAATTTGCCATGAACATGCACTTAATTGTTGCGTTGCAAATCCATTCGAGGCACCTTTATCTGTTGGCCCATTGCAGAAATATGGGGTTGCAGAAGGCAAGGCACTCAGCGAGCTCCGGGCCATGGCCAAAGCAGCTGGGGAAGAATGCCCTGTATTCACACCGCCCGGAGGCGAGACGTTAGATGAGGTATGTAGGCCAATGGCAGGAGGGCCAAATCTCACTTATTCTGTAAATTAGCTGTTTGTGAATTATGGCTAAGCAGCTTGAGAGTTGCTTGGTTCATAAAGCACGGTGCTGTATCTTTTTTTTTTTTTTGCATTTTAAAGTTATCCTGAATTTCTCATTCACAGGTAAGTTGTCAGTCATTACTGATAATGGATTTAAGGAAATGTGTCATTAGGTGGTACTCGGAAGAAATGGGTGAAGCTGCCACCTACGGCACCGGCATTCTGTGTAGACACCAGTCCGTGTCCCAGCTGCTCCTTCGGATCCAGCTCCCTGCTGATGATCTGGGAAAAGCAGCCAAGGATGGGCCAGGTGCTTGGGCCCCTGCCACTCATATTGGAGGCCAGGATGAAGATCCTGGATCCTGGATCCTGGATCCTGACTCTGGCCTAGCCCGGTCAATGCTGGCCGTTGCAGCCTGCTGAGGAGTGAGCCAACAGATGGATATCTCTATCTCTCTCTAACTGACTTTCAAAATAAATAAATCTTTTTTTTTAAGTAAATGAAAAAGTCCTTGAATGTGAAGCAGTGCCATGAGCAGCAGCAGGGGTAGCCAGCAAAGCGACTGTAGTCATGTTCAAGGACGGAGTGGACGAATCACTCAAGAAGCAAAGCGATTCAAAACTGGAACTTAATAAGAGCAAGATCTGTAGTTCTCGTTCCAACTGAACAGAGTGCCAGCTCAAATTTCCTGGCCAGCACTACTTATGGGTTTTTGGATGCTTATAGATTTCCCTGCCTGGACCCGGAGTGCTTTGGAGTCGGGAATTAGAAGCTGTTTCCCACTTGCCTTTGTGCCCAGTGTGCTCATGGAAATAAGATGGAGTGATTAGAAATAGAAGTCAAGACTTGTCTGTGTGTGTGGTTCTCAGGTTGACAGATTAGAGAAACATCAGTTATGTTCATATTTTCGGGAAGTCATTAATGTCACTTGATTTCACCTTGTATTTCTCTCCTTCTAGGTGAAAATGCGTGGGAAAGACTTCTTTGAATTTCTTTGTCAGCTCATCCTGAAAGAAGCAGGTCAAAGAGAACAGTTTCCCCGAGGAGCTCCCAGCAACTGTCTGGAAAGTTCTTTGGCAGAGATCTTTCCTTTAGGAGAAAGCTGTGGCTCCGAATTTAATTCAGGATTAGCGGCCAGCGTCTTAGTTGTGAGTCACGGCGCCTACATGAGAAGCCTGTTTGGTTATTTTCTGACTGACCTCAAATGTTCCTTACCAGCGACTCTGAGCAAATCCGAACTCATGTCAGTCAGTCCCAACACGGGGCTCAGTCTCTTTATCGTAGGCTTTGAGGAGGGAGGAGAAGCGAAGCCGACAGTGCAGTGTGTCTGTATGAACCTTCAGGACCATCTCAATGGAGCGACTGCGACCCACTAAGTTTGAGTCTCCATCGCAGTCTCACGATTTTGAGCTTCTGAAGGGAGTGCCTTTGGCTGTATTTCTTTCTTTCTTTTCTTTTCTTTTCTTTTTTTTTTTTTTCTGTCCTTTGCTAGTGCTGATTTGCAAAGGGTTAAGAAGCAGGCTCCGGGGGATCATAGCCACACAAGACAGTGATGGAAAACCATGTTGAAGTGGCTCCTTCTGTATGAGTCCTTTGGCATTTTCCCAGCCTGCTCAGTTACATCTCTACATGTAACTTGCGATTGCAAATTGGGGAATTAATAACTGTATTCTATATTCCCACCCTCCCTTTTTTTTTTTTTTTTTTATCTTGACATTTTTCTTTAACATCTGAAGAAGTCCAGCCCATTTTATTGACTCTTGGAAAGATACTCTATGTTTTTTACTACTACATCCAGTGTTTGGAACAAAGAACTATTTATAATTCCCACTGTGTATTTATAGTGACTATGCATTATATCAAAAGTCCTTTCAATGAAATATCTACCATCGTGAGTTTATGTAAAGTGAAATGAGAAAGTAACACTGAAACACTTTATGTAGAGGTGAATTGTTGGAATGTTTTATTCTGGCGGGCTCAAAATGTGGGTGCTGATGGTTGTGGAACGCCTGGGGGAAGAAGTTAAAACGTCATTCAATTTAAAGCACGCTAACAAAGCACGCTGAGCAGGAGATGCAAGAACAACTTAGTCTGAATGGTGTCTTGGACAAGGCAAGTCTCTGGAAACCAGGAAAGCCAGAACGAAAAGGAGAAAGAAAAATGTTTGACTTCGAGGTTGGAGAAAAATACCCACCTCTTGCTTTTCTCAGGCTCTAAAGAAAGCAAACGGTTAACAATACACTACAGGAAACCTCAGGATAAAGTAGGGAGCACTGTCCTGAGAGGAGTGGTGGTCTCATAACCATAAGTGATTTTTGGTGGAAGCCACAGATGCCGTGACTGCTTCCTCCACCAGGGGGCACTGGCGGAAAGGGATTTTGTGCAGTCCTTCAGAAACCCCTGTGCAAATGGAGAGAATGTTGTCCATGTGGTTTCTTTAAGCCACCAGGTGGATGAATGCCGTGAGTCTCAGCTAATAAGAGGAACGATACTAGAGATGTCGGTTAAGGCAGAAACGATGTGTGACCAACATGTGCTTTGAGCGTCTTTAAATCATACGTGAAGTTCAGGATTGTTTTCTCAGTGTCCAGTGCTGCCAGTTCCTCTGCCAGTGTCAGAACACGGCGTGCATTTGAGCAGAGGAAGGACACTACATCACTTGAAAAGATAACTGAAAAGGACAGAGGATCCACTTTCCCACATGCAGAAGCAAATCACTTCTTTGTTTAAAGAAATAAGATTAAGATGTAAGTAGAGTTCCCTCTAGCCAGGTGTCACAGTCTTGTGCCCGCAGAGGCAGCTGGTACAGTGGGTCTGAGTGTGTTCATCTGTTCTGCCTTCTCGCCTCACGTCTGTAAGGAAACAGTATTTTCTGATGCTTTAAAAAAAAAAAAAGTACACTAAATATCAGGATGTCTGTATGCTTTATTATGTCTTGGTATTCTCTGTTGATTATGTGTAAATTAGTTCATGATAGCCACTGCATTCTGTGGAATAAATACAAAAAAATTTTGTTTATTGCTGGGTTTCTGGGTTTATTTATTACTTTCCTATAAAAATAAGCTACAGGGAATTGTCATTTGCATGACTCCTTGTGCTGGTCATAAGGTATGGATTGACGCTATGGTGTAGTAGGCTAAGCCCCAGCCTGCAGTGCTGGCATCCCATATGGGCGCCGGTTCGTGTCCTTGCTGCACTTCTTCCGATCCAGCTCTCTGCTATGGCCTGGGAAAGCAGTAGAAGATGGTCCAAGTCCTTGGGCCCCTGCACCCATGTGGGAGACCTGGAGGAAGCTCTTGGCTTTGGATCCACCTGGTTGTGGTCATTTGGGGAGCGAACCAGCGGATGGAAGACCTTTCTGTTTCGCCCTCTCTGTAACTCTGCCTTTCAAATAAATAAATAAATCTTTTAAAAAACGGATCTCCAGGTTCTACAAAAGCCAGGTGGCTCTTCAGAATGGCCATACTGACTGGCAGCACTCAGAATTCTACTGAATTATTTTTTGAGAGCCATGTGAGAGATGGGTGTCTTAGTGTTGGACTAAGTGCCTTCATGTAGAATTCCTGTTTCCTAAATCCTTGTCAGCCCTTGATGCTGTGTAAAATTTGCTAATCTAATGAGTGAAAATTGCCTTCTTTTAATAAGCTTTTCCATGACTGCTAATCAGCAAACTCCCCACCCCGCATTTGTATACTGATGATCCGATCTCACTGGTGAGTCATTGGTACATACTTTTGGCCTGATGTTCTCTTTGAGTGTCTGGCTTTTTCTTAGTAGCAGGAGTAATTTGACCATTCTGGGTAGGAGTCCTGCCTCTGATACACACATTGCAAATATCTCCCAGTGTGTTGCTGCTCTCTTACATTTGTTTATGATGCATACTTTTCATATATGTTAGTGATTTGTAAGTGTAAGTGTAAAGTGATTTGATTGTCTTTTGTCGGGTTTTTCTGGTTTAGGTGGTTTTTTTTTTTTTTTTTTTTTTTTTTTTTTTTTTTTTTTAAGATTTATTTATTTGAAAGGCAGAGTTACAGAAAGAAAAGGAGGGAGAGAGATCTCCCATCTGCTGGTTCACTTACCAAATGGCCACAATGGCCAGGGGTGGGCCTGGCCAAAGCCAGGAGCCTGGAACTCCATCCAGGTCTCCCATGTGGGCCCAGGCATCTGCTGCTGTTTTCCCAGGTGCATTAGCAGGGAGCTGGATCAGAGGTGGAGCAGCTGGGACTCCAAACAGCGCTCCCTGGGGAAGCTGACATCAGTGGTGTCTTACCCTTCTGCACTACAACTCCTGGCCCCTGGTGTATCTTTTTTTTTTTTTCTTTTAGAAAGCTTTCATTTAATAAATATAAATTTATATAAATTTCATAGATACAGCTTTTGGAATATAGCAGTTCTTCATACCCTACCGCCACTCCTGTCCCACCTCCTACTCCTCTTACATTCCATTCTTCATTAAGATTAATTTTTAATTATATACAAAAGATCAATGCTATACTAAGTAAAAGATTTCAACAGTTTGCACCCACACAAACACACAAAGTATAAAGTATTGTTTGAAGACTAGTTTTACCGTTAATTCACATAGTACAACACATTAAGGACAGAGGTCCTCCATGGGGAGCAAGTGCACAGTGACTCCTGTTGTTGATTTAACAATTGACATTCTTATTTATGATGTCAGTGATCACCCGAGGCTCTTGTCATGAGCTGCCAAGGCTATGGAAGCCTTTTGAGTTCACAAACTGACATTATTTAGACAGGGCCATAATCAAAGTGGAAGTTCTCCCCTCCCTTCAGAGAAAGTTACCTCCTTTGATGGTCCCTTCTTTCCACTGGGATCTCACAGAGATCTTTCATCTAGGCCATTTTTTGCCACTTGTCTTGGCTTTCCATGCCTTAAATGCTCTCATGGGTTGATTCTGAGGCCAGAGTGCTGTTTAGGGTGTTTGTCATTCTATGAGTCTGCTGTGTAGCCTGCTTCCCATGTTGGATCATTCCTTTTTTAATTCTATCTATTATTGGCAGACACTTGATTTTATTTATGTGATCCCATTGACACTTATTCCTCTCTTTATGATCAGTTATGCACTTAAAATAATTACTTTAACTAGTAAGATGGCATTGGTACCAGCCAACTTAATGGGATTTGGAGTCCCATGGCAAGTTTTTAGCTTTACCCTTAGGGGTAAGTCTGAGGGAACGTGTGCCAAACTGTACATCTCCCTCTTATTCCCACTCTTATTTTTAATAGGGATCAATTTTCAATTGGATTTAAACACCTAAGAGTAATTCCGTGTAAAGTAATGAGTTCAACCAATGGTATTTTTTATCAAGGTGCCCTGCTTTTTTTTTTTTTTTTTAAATTTAATTTGAAAGAGTTACACAGAGAAAGGAGAGGCAGAAAGAGTGAGAGAAATCTTCCATCCACTGGTTTACTCCCCAACTGGCCACAACGGCCAGAACTGTGCCAATCCAAAGCCAGGAGCCAGGATCCTCCTCTGGGTCTCCCACATGGGTGCAGGGGCCCAAGGACTTGGGCCATCCTCCACTGCCTTCCCAGGCCATACCAGAGAGCTAGATTGGAAGTGGAGCAGCTGGGTCTCGAACCGGCACCCATATGGGATGCCAGTGCTTCAGGCCTTGGCATTAACTTGCTGTGCCACAGCGGCGGTCCCCAACCAGTGGTATTAAGTAGGAAAAAATAGTAAAAGGAATAAAATAGTAAACTGTTCCTTGATAGTACAAGGGCTGATCAAGTCATTGCTTCTCATAGTGTCAATTTCACTTCTACAAGTTTCCTTTTAGGTGCTCAGTTGTCACAGATCAGGGAGAACATATGATATTTGTCCCTTTGGGACTGACTTATTTCACTCAGCATGATGTTTTCCATATTCCTCCATTTTGTTACAGATTACTGAATTTCATATTTTTTTACCACTGTGTAGTATTCCACAGAGTACGTATTCCATAGAGTACATGTCCCATAATTTCTTTATCCAGTTTTCCATTGACAGGCATTTAGGTCAATTCCATGTCTTAGCTATTGTGAATTGAGTTGCAATAAACATGGAGGTGTAGATAGCTCTTTTATTTGCCAATTTAATTTCCTTGGGTAAATTCTGAGGAGTGGGATGGCTGGGTCATATGGTAGGTCTATATTCAGATTTCTGAGGTATCTCCATACTGTCTTCCATAGTGGCTTTCCTAGTTTGTGTTCCCACCAACAGTGGATTAGTGTGCCTTTTTCCCCACATCCTCGCCAGCATTTGTTGTTGATTTCTGTATGAAAGCAGGGGCTGGCGCTGTGGCTTAGCAGGTGAAGCTGTCGCCTGAGGTGCCATCATCCCATGTGGGTGCCAGTTTGAGTCCCAGCTGCTCCACTTCCAATCCAGCTCTCTGCTATGGGAAAGCAGTGGAAGATAGCCCAAGCCCTTGGGCCCCTGCACCCACATCGGAGACCTGAAAGAAGTTCCTGGCTCCTGGCTTTGGATCAATGCAGCTCTGGCCGTTGTGGCCAGTTGGGGAGTGAACCAGTGGATAGAAAACTCTCCCTGCCTCTCCTTCTCTCACTGTATAACTCTGACTTTCAAGTAATTTGATGGTGTCGGGTTATAGATTTAGATCTTTAATCCATGTTGAGTGGATTTTTGTGTAAGGTGTAAGGTGTAAGGTATAAGGTAGGGGTCTTGCTTCATACTTCTGCATGTGGAAATCCAGTTTTCCCAGCACCGTTTATTGAATAGACTGTTCTTGCTCCAGGAATTGGTTTTCGATCCTTGATCAAATATAAGTTGGCTGTAGATGTTTGATTGATTTCTGGTGTTCCTATTCTGTTCCCTTGGTCTATTCATACGTGTTTGTACCAGTACCAGGCTGTTTTGATTACAACTGCCCTGTAGTATGTTCTGAAATCTGGTATTATGATGCCTTGAGTTTTGTTTTTGTTGTACAAGATTGCTTTAGCAATTCAAGGTCTCCTGTGCCTCCATGTGAATTTCAGCATCATTTTTTCCAGATCTGAGAAGAATGTCTTTGGTATTTTGATTGGTATCACATTGAATCTATAAATTGCTTTTGGGAGAATGGACATTTTGATGCTATTGATTCTTCCAATCCGTGAGCATGGAAGATTTTTCCATTTTTTGGTATCCTCTTCTATTTCTTTCTTTAAGATTTTGTAATTCTCATCGTAGAGATCTTTGACATCCTTGGTTAAGTTTATTCCAAGGTATTTGATTGTTTTTGTAGCTATTGTGAATGGGATTGATCTTAGCAGTTCTTTCTCAGCCAAGGCACTGCCTGTGTATATAAAGGCTGTTGATTTTTGTGCATTGATTTTATATCCTGCTGCTTTACCAAACTCTGCTATGAGTTCCTGGTGTATCTTTAAGAAGCCTTCTGTACCATGAGATCCTATATTAATCTCCCTTTTTCTTAACACTTTAGTGGATTTTTGAAAGTTTTTTGCAGTTAAGGTAAAAATTCAATGGTATGGTTTTACTGTGGGTAGTAGTTACCCCCATACCATTGTGAGGAGTCTACTTTGTGAAGGCTCTGATTCTGTGCGGTGTATGCTGGGGTCTGTGTGTGGGCTGTGTCCTGTTTCACTGAACTCCGTGTGTGTTTTCTCAATGTAAATTTTATTACTGATCAGTTTCTGGAAAGCTTCTGTGGCACATTTTCTTGGGATCGCATTCATGTTTTTAATCTAGTATCCAATAAATATGTTTGAGTGTTGCACACTCATTGGGTATTATTAACTATTACAACTGTTGCAGTCACTGCAGAACTACAAAGTCACCATGCTTGTGGGACTTCTGGAAAGGGGTGGGTGAGGAGAGAAGATTGGGGGTGGGGTGCAGCTCTTGGGAGGGTGAGCAGGGAGGAGCCCTTGATGGGAGCTCTGCTTGGCCCAGGGAGAAGAGCAACCCAGAGGTGTGGGACATGCAGAGGCCCTGAAGTGTGGAGCAAGGGGAGTGGGGGAGTGGGCAGACAGCCACAGGGAAGGGGCACCCAGGCAGAGGCCGCAAGGCTTTGGACAGGAGTGGCAAGGTGAGACGTGTTTCGGTGAGGACCTCTCTGGTTGCTATGTGGAGCGCCAGCTGTAGGGGGCACTGTGGGAGCGTAAGAAAGGAGGCAGGGAGGATGAAAGCTCTGAGCCATTTGGAGAAACAGGGCCAGGGCAGCCAGCAGGGTCCCGGTCATCCGCAGTGGACCACTCCAGTGATAGACTGAGGAGCCTGGGTGTTGAATTTCCGAGTAGCTTAGCAAAGAGTCATCATCTCCCCCTTTAAGAACGCCATAGATCTCTCCCTTGTTCCGGGTCTGATTCAATGTTTTATTGTTTTCTTTGTAACGTCTTGCCTGTTTTTTGTTCACTTTTTAAATCTTAAGTTTTTATTTTAAGATTTATTTGAAAGAGTTACTGAGATAGAGACAGAGAGCTTCCATCCACTGGTTCAGTCCCCAGATGGCCACTGTGGCTAGAGCTGTGCTGATCTGAAGCCAGAAGCCAGTAGCTTTTTCCTGGTCTTCCACTTGAGTGCAGGCACCCAAGGACTTGGGCCATCTTCCACTGCTTTCCCAGGCCATAGCAGAGAGCTGGATTGGAAGTGGAGCAGCTGGGTCTTGAACCAGCGCCCATATGGGATGCCAGCACTGCAGGCAGCAGCTTTACCTGTTATGCCACAGCACTGGCCCCTGTATGTTGATTTTATATCCTGCAGCTTTACTGAATTCATGTATCAGTTCTAATATTCTTTTGGTAGAGTCTTTAGGATTTTCTATATAGATAATCATATCATCTGCAGACAATTTGACTTCTTCCTATTTTATGCTGTTCTTTTGTTCTGTTGTCTAATTGCTCTGGCTAAAATTTCAAGTACTTTATTGAACAAAAGTGATGAGACTGGACATCTTTGTGTATGGTTCTGTGAGGAGTCAGATAGGTTAATAGGCAGTTAGGTGGGTCCCAGATGAAACTGAGGGTGCAAAATGCTTGCTTCTCCCCAAAAGTTATCTTTAACCAGATCAAAAGTGCCTGCCCCCTGCTTGGGAGCTTTCAGGAAAATAGCAAGGGAGTGGCGATTCCGTCCTCCTGGGCTCGGTTTATTGTGAAAACTGAGTTACCTGTCCCACCTCCAGATGGCATTTTTGTTTTATCAGGAGCAAGCCAGGCAGGGCAATAAGATTACAGGTTAGGTCTTTTGATGAGTTTTGTTCCCACCTTGTTACTGATTATCAAGGTTTTTTCTTCCCCAAAACTGCGCTTAAAGACCCCCGTACCACCAGCCCCTTCTGGTTTTGCCTCTCTTGGAGACACCCCACCCCCCCTTCCTGGCCTCTCTGCCAGGAGGTCTCTGACTTAAATAAATCTTGCTCTTAAATACGTCTTGCTTCTTTCTTCCTTGTCTGCTTGGAAATTCTTCCATGTGAGGCAAGGAACCGACGTAATCTTTTTTCCACCGCTGTTTGACCTGCTACAGTTCCAGATGTTTTAACTTTTCACCATTCAGTATGATATTGGCTGTGGGATCGTCATATATAGTCTTTTTATGTTTTATACCTAATTTGTTCAGGGTTTTTTTTTATCACAAAGAAATGCTGGATTTTATTTTTCTTCATTTGAAAGGCAGAGTTACAGAGGGAGAGAGATGGAGAGACAGATTGATTTTTCATCCGCTGGTTCATTCCCCAAATAACTGCAATGACTGTGGCTGGGCCAGGCGGAAGCCAGGAGCCAGGAGCTTCTTCTGGGTCTCCCACACGGGTGCAGGAGCCCGAGGACTTGAGCCATCCTCTGCTGCTTTTGCAGGCACAATAGCCGGGAGCTGGATTGGAAGTGGAGCAACTGCGGTACAAAGCAGCGCCCATATGAGATTCCAGCACTGCAGGCCATGGCTGGCCTTGTGCTGTTGAATTTTCCCTTGAGCTTTTTCTATATCCGTTGAGATTGTTACTGGGGATCGGTTGCTTAGGGTTCTTTGCACAAGAGAGAATTCAGACATGAGACAGAGAGTAGTGGCAAGGAAGCTAGCAAAGTTTAATGAAGAGCATGCACCTTACAGAACAGGTGGGCATCTCAGTGAAGAATTGAGAGCCCAGTCTACATTCAGACTGCAGTTTTTATGGTTGTTGGGGTGGGTCTTCTTTCTCCTCCCCTACACCCTCTCTGGAATATCGTGGGGTGGAGGGCTCTCTGGGTGTGGAGTCTCTCCCAGAACTTCCTAATAGTCCCCTTGGTGAAGAGCAGTGAGACTCCCCTAAGCTGGCCTCAGGGGGAGGGCCAGGGGAAGGTCATTGAACTATGGTGAGACTTTTGGAACGTGAGTGTTGGTTTGCTCCCAAGGTTTCCCAGGCTGTTGTCTCTAAGATCATCACAAAACACACCAAACACCGGAGTAAGGGAAAGGGTTTACTGGGGAAACCCAGCAGGCTGGAGGGAAGGGGCGAAGAGGAAAAAAGAGAGAGAAGGAGAGTATGAGAGAGAGAGAGGAGAGGAGAGAAGCTATCGAGGAGAGAAGAGAGAGAGCAGAGAGAGCGAGAGAGGGAGAGGAGAGGAGAGCAGAGAGCGCAGAGAAGAGAGAGAGAGAGGAGACAGAGCGAGCAGGAGGGAGCAGAGAGAAGAGAGGAGAGGGCCACGTGTTCAGGAACAGGTCCTTTTAAAACTCTGCTGGAGGGCGGGCAGGGAAGCAGGAGCAGCGAATCCCATTAGGATGGGGGTGGAGTTTGACACTGGTGGTTGGGCCATGTAGCCACCTGGCTTCCAGCAATGGTGGTGAGGGCTAGAGCCTAGGATGGTGTCAGGGTGTAGATCGTGCCGTTTAAAACTGCACCATTTTCCTAACAACCATCTTGCATTCATGGGATACATTCCACTTAATCATAATGAATGATGTTTTGATGTGCTTTTGTATTTGATTTGCTGGTTCTTTTTTTTTTTTTTTTTTGAAATTTTTATATCTATGTCCATCAGGAATATTGGTCTATAGTTTTTTGTTGTTGTATGTGTGTGTGGTTTTGTTGTTGGGGAATGCTAACCTTGTTGAATGAGTTTAGAATTTCCTGCTTTTCAGGTTTTTGGACTGGTTTAAGAAGTGTTAGTTCTGCTTTAAAAGTTTGGCAAGGGGCCAACGCTGCGGCACAGTTGTTTAACGCCTTGGCCTGAGGTGCTGGCATCCCATATGGGTGCCAGTTTAAGTCCCGGCTGCCCCACTTCCAATCCAGCTCTCTGCTGTGGCCTGGGAAAGCAGTAGAAGATGGCCCAAGTCCTTGGGCCCCTGCACCCATTTGGGAGACCCGGAAGAAGCTCCTGGCTCCTCGCTTCCGATCAGTGCAGCTCTGGCCATTGCAGCCAGTTGGGAAGTGAACCATCAGATGGAAGACCTCTCTCTGCCTCTCCTCTTTCTGTGTAACTCTGACTTTCAAATAAATAAATCTTAAAAAAAAAAAAGTTTGGCAGAGTGAGCTAAGCTGCTACCTGCAATGCTATGGGGAGTCAGATGGTCAACAGGCAGGTTGGTCCCAGTGGAAAATGAGGGAGAGGGGAGTTCCTCTAAGAGAGTACAGCATGTTTGCCTTCCCCCAAAAGTTGTCTTTAGCAAGGTCCCCATTCCTTGGGAGCTTCCAAGCTTATGAGAATAGCAAGGGAGTGGTGACTCCCCTTCTGAGCTCCCAGTTTACTGTCAAACAAGTCACCTGTCTCACCCTTGACTCTTGTTTTATCATGAGAGATAAGAACCTGGATGGATTTTGTCCCTGCCTTGTAACTGATCGTTGGCTGATGGTCAGGTTTTTTCTCAAAACTGTGCTTAAAAACTCTGGTACCACCAGCCCCTTTGGGTTTTTCCTCTCTTGGAGCCCCCTCCAGGCCACTTTGGCAGGAGGTCTCTGACTTAAATAAATGTTGCTTTTCTCTCTGCCTTGTCCCTGTGGAAATTCTTCCCTGTGAACTAACCTCCCCCCCCCCCCCCCCGCGCCGCGCTGTTTCATCCGTAACAATGCCAGCATCCCATATCAGAGCGTTAGTTCAAGTCCTGGCTCTCCACTTACAATCCAGCTCCCCACGTATGTGCCTGGGGAGGCAGCAGAGGATGGCCCAAGTAGTTGGGATCCTGCCACCCATATGTTAGACCCCAAAGGAGCTCCAGGCTCCTGGCTTTGGCCTCGACTATCCTGCCTGTTGTGAACATTTGGGCAATGGATGAGCAGATGGGAGATCTCTCTTTCTCCCTCTCCCCCCTCCCCATCAGTCTGTCTTTCAAGTAAATCGTTCTTTTTTGAAAAGTTTGGTAGAATTCAGCAGTGAAGCCATCTGGTCCTGGGCTTTTCTTTGTTGGGAGACAGTTTTTTGCTGATTTAATCTCATTACTCATTACTGATCTGCTGAGGTTTTCCATGTCTTCATGGTTGCTTGGGTGGGTTATATATGTCCAGAAATGTATCGATTTCTTCTAGTTTTTTTTTTTAATTTATTTATTTGAAAGAATTACACAGAGAGAAGAGAGGCAGAGAGAGAGAAGGCTTCCTTCTGATGGTTCACTACCCAATTGGCCGCAACAGCCGGAGCTGTGCTGATCTGAAGCCAGGAGCTTCTTTCCGGTCTCCGACATGGGTATGGGGGCCCAAGGACTTGGGCCATTTTCTATTGCTTTCCCAGGCCATAGCAGAGAGCTGGATGGGAAGTGGAGCAGTGGGGTCTTAAACCAGTGCCCATATAGGATGGCGGCACTTCAGGCCAGGGCATTAACCTGCTGTGCCACAGCGCTGGCCCCTTCTAGGTTTTAAAATTTGTTGAGATGTAGTTTTTTACAATAGACCCTAATGATTCTTTGTATTTCTATGGGGAAGCAATGATGAAGGTGACCCAAGTTCTTATCTCCTCATGGAGAAGGAGAATTTCCAGGCAGGCAGGATGGTGAGCAAAGCAAGGTTTATTTAAGTCAGAAAGTTCCTGCTGCAGCAGACAGCAGAGGGGTCTCCAAGGGAGGAGTTGCCTGGAAAAATTGCCCAGGGTGGAATCTTTTAAGCTCCAGGTTGGGGGAGTAACAGAATAACAGCTAACAAGGAATCAAAGGGTGGGCACAAAACCCACCAGAGAGCTGGAATTGTAAAACAGAAAAGCCATCAGAAGGGGATTCTGGGTAACTTCTTTCTATTCTCAGGAAAAACTAGAAGCTCAGAGGTGGGAGACTGGTGTTTTGTCTTGCTAAAGGCATCTTCTGGGCAGAAGCAAGCACCTTGTCCACTCTTAAAGGGACTTCCCCTTTTCTCAGTCCAACAGGGACTTAACCTAACTGCCAGTTTAGGCCACCTAACTCACCACAATATGATTTTGATTTTTTTTTATTTGTTAAGATTTGTTTTGTGGTCTAATGCTTTGCCTCAGAGAACCGTGTGCTAATGAACAGAATGTGTATTCTTGGGGGTGGGTATTTGGTGTAGTGGTTGCAATGCTTCTTGGAGCACCTGCATCCCAAGCTGGAGTGCCTGGTTGGAGCCGTGGTGCCTCTGCTTCCAATCCAGCTTCAGGTCCCTGCCACCCACTTGGGAAACCTGGACAGAATTCTGGGCTCCTGGCTTTGGTTTGACCCAGCCCGGGCTATTGTAGGCTTTTGGGAATGAACTAGTAGATGGAAGTTCTTTATTTGTCTGTCAGTCTCTTTGCCTTCAAATAAAATGAAAAATAAATAAATAAAGATTAAAAACAAGAATGTGTATTCTGTAGCTGTTGGATGGACTGTTTTATAAATTTTGTAATTGTGTTGGGTCTATTGTCCACTTTTTAGTTTTTTAAATAAAATATTTTTTTATTTGAAAGGCAAAGTGATAGAGAAAGGGAAAGAGATATCTTCTCCCCCCAAGACTGATTTATTCATTTGAAAGTCAGAGTTACAGAGAGAGAGAGAGAGAGAGAGAGAGAGGGGTCTTTCATCCGCTGGTTCACTCCACAAATGGCCGCAATGGCTGGGGCTGGGCCAGGCCAAAGCCAGGAGCTTCTTCCCAGTCTCCCACATGGGTCCAGGGGCCCAAGCATTTGGCCCATCTTCTACCGCTTTCCCAGGTGCATTAGCTGGGAGCTGGCTTGAAAGCAGAGCAGCCAGGACTCAAACTGGGGCCCACATGGGATGCCAGCACTGCTGATGGTGGCTTAACCTGCTGCACCACCATGCCAGCCCCTACAGTTTAGTTTATGATGTTGAGTTTTTGTCTGTTTGGTCTGTCCAATTGATATGAGTGAAGCAGCAGCAGCGAAGAGACAGCTCAGTTCTTTGTTTCACAGGAAAGAATTATCAGGCAGACAAGGCAGAAAGAGAAAAACAGGATTATGTAAATTGGAAACTTCCTGCCAAAGTGGCCAGGAGGGGGGTTCAGGAGAGGAAGACTTGGAACTGGTCTGGCTTGCTCAGGATAAAACAGAAGCGTGGGATACTTGTTTTCCAGTAAACTGGGAGCTCAGAAGAGTGGGGTCACCACCCCCTTGCTGTTCTCATGAGACTGGAAGCTCCCAAGGAGTGAGGCAGGCACTTTTCACCTTGCTAAAGATAACTTTTGGGAGAAGCAAGCATTTTGCACCCTCAGTTTCCACTGGGACCCACCTATGAGCCCGTCTGACTCCTCACACCGTGATGAAAGTGGGGTGTTGGGGTCCCCCATTATTAACATACTGAAGTCTCTTACTTTAGATGTAATAATTTTTATTTTACAAAGCTGGGTGCTCCAGAACTTGGTGCACATATGATTATAATTGTTGTTTCCTCTTGTTGGATCCATTCCTTGATCATTTTATAGTGACCTTCTTTGTCTCTTTTTATATTTTTTGTAAAGGTTATTTTATCTGATATAAGTAGAGCTAAATCACTTTTGGTTTCTGCTTGCATGAAACATCTTTTTCTATCCTTTCACTTCCAGTCTGTGGGTGTGTGTCTTTATTGGTGAAGTGAGTTTCTTGCATATAATTGGGTCTTGTGTTTTTAAAATCCATCCATCCAATCTGTGTCTTTTAGTTGGGGAATTTGATCTATTTATATTCAGGACTATTATTGACAAGTAAAGCTTTAATTGTATCATTTAAAGAAATTTCTCCCATTTGTTTTAGATATCCTTTGTTGCTTCTCTTCTGCACATCGCTTGTCACGTGTTTTTGTAGTGGTAGTTACTGTTCTTTCACTTCCGGATACAGAGCTCCTGTAAGTGCCCCCCATGCCCACTGTCGTTGTGTCAGCATTGGTGCAGTCTCTGGGGGAGCAAGCCTGTTTCAGCTTTGACTTTGTTGTAGGTTATTCCTTTTCGCTGGGGTTAGTCCATGCTTAAGAAGATACAGCTTTCTGGCCGGCGCCGCAGCTCACTAGGCTAATCCTCCGCCTAGCGGCGCCGGCACACCAGGTTCTAGTCCCAGTTGGGGCGCCGGATTCTGTCCCGGTTGCCCCTCTTCCAGGCCAGCTCTCTGCTGTGACCAGGGAGTGCAGTGGAGGATGGCCCAAGTGCTTGGGCCCTGCACCCCATGGGAGACCAGGAAAAGCACCTGGCTCCTGCCATCGGATCAGCGCGGTGCGCCGGCCGCAGTGCTCTGGCCGCGGTGGCCATTGGAGGGTGAACCAATGGCAAAGGAAGACCTTTCTCTCTGTGTGTCTCTCTCTCACTGTCCACTCTGCCTGTCAAAAAAAAAAAAAAAAAAAAAAGATACAGCTTTCTGGGAGCAGGAGTCTGTCCTGGTAGGTAAGGCACCGACATCCCATCCTGGAGGATCTGTGTTCAGCTCCTGGTTCCAGCTCCCAGTTCCAGCTTCTTGACAAGGGAGGCAGCAGTGATGGCTCAAGTAGTTGGGTTCCTGTCCCCCATGTGGGAGACCTGGGCTGAGTGCCTGATTCCTGGCTTCATCCCTGCCCAGTTCTGGTCCCTGTGGGCATTTACCAGCAGATGGGAGCTCTGTCTCTCTGTGTTTCTACCTCTTGACTTGGAAAAAACAATGCTGATGCACTCAGTGAGATTCTTCGCTGGGGTCTGGTTGGGTTTCTTTCTTTTTTTTTTTTTTGACAGGCAGAGTGGACAGTGAGAGAGAGAGACAGAGAGAAAGGTCTTCCTTTTGCCGTTGGTTCACCCTCCAATGGCCGCCGCGGCCGGCGCGCTGCGGCCGGCGCACCGCGCTGATCCGATGGCAGGAGCCAGGAGCCAGGTGCTTTTCCTGGTCTCCCATGGGGTGCAGGGCCCAAGCACCTGGGCCATCCTCCACTGCACTCCCGGGCCACAGCAGAGGGCTGGCCTGGAAGAGGGGCAACCGGGACAGAATCCGGCGCCCCGACCGGGACTAGAACCTGGTGTGCCGGCGCCGCTAGGCTGGTTGGGTTTCTGATGTTTGTCAGCACTGGCAGCCTGGGGAATCACTCGCTGCTCTTCTCCTAATGCTGCAGCAGGTCAGCTTTAGAGCTTCCTGCCTGTTTCCTTGTGCGTGTGCTATCCAACCTTTGGCCAAAGCCTGCTGTGAATGCGCATTCAGACTTCTGAAGGCTCCCTCTTCTCGGCTACCCTGCCCTGCAAAGGGCAGCTTTTCTGTCAGCTCAGTGACACTGCCGCTCGGCCTGGGTTCTACCTCCTGTGCTGTGGCTATCAAGCAGCCTTGAGACAGAAAGTTGGATGATTGTGGCTCTTACCTCCTGAGTTATTTTTCTCCAGAGGATCATAGCCCTGAGCTACACCATGCCTGGAAACAACTACTTCCTATTTACATATTTCTGTTTTATAGTTTTGACAAGAGAGCAGATCTGGGTAGCATTTACTCCATCATGACTAGAAGAGGAACCTATGTGATTCTCAATGTTGGATGAGTTATAATGCAAGAAAGATCTATATAGGAGTCACTGCCGTGGCTTAGCAGGTGAAACCTCTACCTGCAGTGCCGGCATCCCATAGGGCATCAGTTCGAGTCCTGGCTGCTCCACTTCCAATCCAGCTCTCTGCCATGGCCTGGGAAAGCAGTAGAAGATGGCCCAAGTGTTTGGGCCCCTGCACCTGCTTGAGTGACCAGGAGGAAGCTCCTTGCGCAGCTGAGGCCATTGCGGCCATTGCGGCCATCTGGGGAGTGAACCAGCGGATGGAAAACCTCTCTCTTTCTCTCCCTCACTCTCTCTGCCTCTGCCTCTCTGTAACTCTGCCTTTCAAATAAATAAATCTTTTTTTTTAAAGAAAGATCTATATAAACAGTAAATCTCCGTATAAATATATATTGGTGTTGTGATGACATCTTTGGCAAGGATTTGTAATTATGTAGACAGGAAAAAGACTGGGCTTTTTTTTTTTTTGACAGGCAGAGTGGACAGTGAGAGAGAGAGACAGAGAGAAAGGTCTTCCTTTGCCGTTGGTTCACCCTCCAATGGCCGCCGCGGCTGGCGCGCTGCGGCCGGTGCACCACGCTGATCCGATAGCAGGAGCCAGGTACTTATCCTGGTCTCCCATGGGGTGCAGGGCCCAAGCACCTGGGCCATCCTCCACTGCACTCCCTGGCCACAGCAGAGAGCTGGCCTGGAAGAGGGGCAACCGGGACAGAATCCGGTGTGCCGGAGCCGCTAGGTGGAGGATTAGCCTATTGAGCCGCAGTGCTGGCCAAGATTGGGCTTTAAACACTGGAAAATCTGCCCATGGTGAGGTTGTTGAAGCCTCTAGCAGTCAGTTTGAAATATATAGAACTGAACACACACACACACACACACACACACGAGTCACACTCACGACATTGACATTTCTGTTCCCTTACCCCCTACCATCCTCACCCCACCTATTGCTTTGTGTTAAAGGCTCTGCTTTTCCTTTCTTTAGTCAGGGATGGCTTTCCTGAAGAAACAAAAGAACCCCGGAAGCCTGTGGAAGAGAAATGGCCGCAGTACCTCTTTTTTTCTTCTTCATCGCTTCATCCTCCCGCTGTAAGGGGATGAAGGCCTGTTTATTCCCAAGAGCTTATTTGTCACTGCTCCATTTCTATGGGTTTTTGGGTCCAGTGGGCCAAAAACAAAATGAAGAATCACTCGGCCCTTCTGCCTTTTTTTGGTAAAGGATTTATTTACTATTTATTTAAAAGAGTTATATAGAGGCAGAGGGGGGGGGAGAGGGAGAGGGAGAGGGAGAGGGAGAGAGAGAGAGAGAGAGAGAGAGATCCTCCATCCACTGGTTCACTTCCAAAGTAGCCGCAATGGCTAGAGCTGAGCTGATCTGAAGCCAGGAGCCAGGAGTCTCCTCTGGGTCTCCCATGCAGGTGCAGGGACCCAAGCACTTGGGCCATTTTCTACTGCTTTCCCAGGCCATAGCAGAGAGCTGGATCGGAAGTGGAGCAGCCGGGACTCAAACTGGCTCCCATATGGGATGCCGGCACTGCAGGTGATGGCTTTACCCACTATATTCCTGCTTATTTATATTTATATATTTGAGAGGCAGAGACACACACGCAAAGGGAGAGACAGCAACAGACACACTGAGATCTCCCATCCGCTGTGTCACTACCCAAATGCCCTCAACAGCTGGGGTTGGGCCAGGCCAAAACCAATAGCCAGGAACTCAGTCAAGATCTCTGGTGTGTGGGTTTCAGGAACCTTGCCAAGTACTTGCATTAACACGAACCTGGAATCAGGAGTAGAGCCAGGCACTTTGATATGGGATGCAGGCATCCAATAACCACTATGCCAAATGCCCATCCCTTGAGAGAACTCCGGAAGGAACATCAACCAGCCTTTGAAAACTCTGTTTTGTGTGATCAAAGAAGTACAGCGTTTCAGCGTCTACTGGGGATGGTGCTCCTGTGCCCTTAGAATGGAGAGCGTCAGCAAGTCTCAAGGGAGACTTAAGAAGAAAATTCCCTTGGGAGACTTGGTCAGAAGGTGGTTTGAATACCAAAGTGGTGAACCACTATGTACTACTTCTTTTTTTTTTTTTTTTTTACAGGCAGAGTGGACAGTGAGAGAGAGACAGAGAGAAAGGTCTTCCTTTGCCGTTGGTTCACCCTCCAATGGCCGCCACGGCCGGTGCACCGCGCTGATCTGAAGGCAAGAGCCAGGTGCTTCTCCTGGTCTCCCATGGGGTGCAGGGCCCAAGCACTTGGGCCATCCTCCACTGCACTCCCTGGCCACAGCAGAGAGCTGGCCTGGAAGAGGGGCAACCAGGACAGAATCCGGCACCCCAACTGGGACTAGAACCCGGTGTGCCGGAGCCGCTAGGTGGAGGATTAGCCTAGTGAGCCGCGGTGCCCGCCCCACTATGTACTTTTACATTAATTATTAAAAGGGAGGAGTTGATAGCTAAGACCAGGTCATGAAAAGCCAACTATGGCTTGAAGGGCTGTGAATTCCGTGTCAGTGTGTCAGGAGCGTCTTTGCATCCTGTGTTTTGCTAGTCTGATGGAGACCAAAGAGAGAGCTCTGAGAACCCCGGCCTTGGAAGGACAGGGTGCGCAGACTCCTGAACTGGGTGATATCCTACCAGGTCTCACAGGGCAGCAACTCAGCTGATGTCTTAAGTTTACGAGACACTGCTGTGGTTGTATCAGTGTGCATTTTTCAAATAAAGATGATTTCTCTCTTTAAAGAAATTACTTTAGGGACAGAATGATCAAAAGTCTAATACTGGTAAAATTTCCTTGTTTTCAATAATTCTATCTGGATTAATAAAACTTGTTTTCTTAGTGTGCTTATACATGGGAAAAAATCTGAATATTTAAAAATTCCGATGCCAATTTTGGTTTCTCTGGATTTCCCCAATGCTCCACTCCCACCATCCCTTTAAAAAATTTTTTTTAAACTTCCGAAACAAGTCAGTTTCTTTTTTTTCTTTCCTCTTTCTTTTCTTTCTTTTTTTTTTTTTTAAGATTATTTATTTACTTGAAAGAGTTACACAGAGAGAAGGAGAGTGGGGGAGGGAGAGAGAGAGAGAGAGAAAGAGAGAGAGAGAGAGAGAGAAAGGTCGGTCTTCCACCCGCTGGTTCATTCCCTAATTGGCTGCAACAGCCAGAGCTGCGCCAATCTGAAGCCAGGAGCTTCTTTGCAGTCTCTCATATGGGTACTGGGGCCCAAGCACTTGGACCATCTTCTACTGCTTTCTCAGGCCATAGCAGAGAGCTGGATCAGAAGCAGAGCAGCCGGGACTTGAACCAGCACCCATGTAGGATGCCGGAACTGCAGGCAGCTGCTTTACCCATTATGCCACAGCCCTGCCCCACCCCCACCATCCTTTTTATCCCCTTGCCCCGACATGCTTTCATGAGTAATACAGAAAAGCAGACACTATGAGAAGCTGAGATGAGTTTTATTTTTCTCTTAAACAGAAGAAAAAAAGTAGGGTTACATTTTCATAAATATATATAAATACGGAGTGACAGGCAACATTCTTCCAAATAAATAAATAAATATTGCCACACGCTAAGGGACATCAAAGAAGTGATAGGGGCCACCTTGGCTCTGCCCAGAAGAACCCCTCATGGTGGTGTTGAGGTTGTAGGATTGCAATCATTTTTCTACCGAGTCCTTTTGGGATTCTTTCCACCTAGTTGTCAGTATGGGGAGCCTCTACCAGCTAGCATCCAGGATAGTATCCCCAACAGGAAATGAACACTATTGAAGTATTTGCTAGGCATGGCTATATACTATGATACACAGCTTTAGTGTTTCAGGAGAGGAACTGGCCCTTCAAGTTCAGCTAAAAACTATCAGGAAAAAAGCAGTTGTCCAATGCGAGTAGACAAGGGCTCTGTTGGCCTATATGGTGGCAGTTACAGACAGTGGTGACTGGCACGAAGCTGTTGTTGGGATCTGTGTTTCAGGTGTATTCTGTAGTTTAGGTGGGTGCTAAAATGGAGGTAGGAAAATAAGGCCCCCTTGTAGGGCCAACGTCAATCCCAGCTCTTGGGCATCCCTACTTGAGGCTTTGTTCTGCTCAGTACAACACTGAGGCTCCTGGGACAGGAAGCTGTCTTCAGTTAATGCCCGCAAAATTTCCAAGTGGATTGAGACCCAGGTGTGTCTGCCTAGCAGTGTTTAAAGTAATCCAATAGCTGCTATTCCACAGCACGAACGAAATCATGGTCAAGATCGTTTCCTAATTCCTACAATTTAGTCCCCTGGTTATTGGACTTCTCCCCGCTACCCATGAGCCCTCAATGCCACTTCACTTAGGAAAAGGGACACGATCCTTTGGTCCACAGACGGCCTACCCCAGAGCAGCCCGAGCGTCTCAAGGCCTCTGCCCCAGTCCCATTTTTTGTAATTCATCCAGGATGGATGATTATTGAGTCTGGAAGGAGAGGCTTAACAAAGTGCCTCTTGGGAGAGTTTGAATGCCTTTTCCATTTTGTAACACCAATCTAGATTTTCATGACCCTGTACGAAAGCTGGTCCTTGGGCCAGATTCACTAAGGGCAAAGATGGGGCCCAGAGGTGAGGCGATCTCCCAAGCCTGTTGGGAGCAGGGTCATTTCTTGCTTTCTGGCTCTGGCTGCACAGAGGGAGAGAGAGGGGTAAAGGGTGCCTCTCTCCCGGCAGGGAAGCTGAGTTCCCCGGCGAGGTTTTGGACACCAGGCACCCTAGATGCTGCCTTTTCCCACAGTTCTTCTCCAGAGATGCCTGAGGAAGAACAAAGGCTGGAGACCCGTGTTTTCATCAGCTTGCCCAATCCAGCTGTTAGCAGCAAGTCCTGCAGACCCAAATGCCAACAGGATCAGGGCAGGAACACATACCCTCAGATCCATGGAGAAGCTGCCGGAATTCTCTCCCGCCCTGCACCTTGCGCGTTACTGAGCTCGCCAAGCTATTGCTTTACCTTAATGCCAAACTGAGTAAGAAGAGAGGCCGAGGGAAGAGATGGAAGAGATATAGAAGGGGGACAGGGAATGGGGAGGAAGGAGTCCCTGTTTCTCATTTACCTGTTGGGGTTGCTCATTCAGAAAGGTAGGGTTATAGGGGTGAGGAAGGTGGTGAGACGACTCTCGGAGAAAGGACTGGAGAGCAGCAGCTGATTCCACACCACCTTCCCCATCCATCGAGGGGCAAGGGAGGGAGCTGGTCCCTATACAGAGTTTAGTTTGCTAAAGGAGAGTTAATGAGGCTCCCTTGGCATCCCTAGATGAACTTGGGGAAATGGTGGCACCTTTCCGGGCCCATCCTGTCCCCGTGCATGTTCACCCTATTGCCCCGGAGCACTCCGAAGGGGTCGCTGGCCACCAGGCCATTGTCTTCAGCACTTGGGGCCTCCTGTGAGCAGGAGGCTGGGGCCGGGGTCAGCCGGAACCTGGGCTTCAGCACGTTCAGCGGGTCCTGCTCCCAGGCGTCCTCGGCGCTCCGGGTGTGCCTTCGCGGCCTCGGCGTGTTGAAGTGGATCAGGGGGATCTCGTTCCTCCGGGACAGGAACTGGGAATAGGGTGGCGGGTTCATGCCTGGCAGGAAGGGCCTCTTGGCCCGGCCCAGGCTGACCAGGAAGTGATGCTCCGGAGAGTGGTAGACGTCGTACCCGTTTTCCAGCGTCCTGTGTCTGAACCTGCAGTTCTGGGGGTCGAAGTAATGCTGGAGAGGCAAGAGGGAAGTGTGTGAAGGCTGGGGATGTGGGCCTGGGACCCCAGACCCTACCCCCACACACACACACTGGGGCCTTAGGCTGTGTGCCAACCGGCCCAAAGGCCCAGAAGGCTCTCTTGTGTCCAGCTTTGACTTGTTGACTTAGTCCACACACCATTAAGTAGCACTGTTTAACCTCCTGGGTCCCCTCTCGGGGACAGTGATGGTGACAGATGCCTTCTAGGTTGCCCAAGCACTGAATATAGTCCCAACTTCCAGGGAGTGGCCGCCGCTAGGGTGCACAGCTCATGGCTTTGATACCTGGGCTGGGCAGCACCCCAGAGAGAGCTGACACCAATGGCTGCATTCAGGGTTTGGAGCCAGGGCTGTTACACGTCACCTCCTCCTCCCCTACTCTCTACCTTTTTGAATCCTCTCCTGGCTGGAAGCTGATGGGCTTGCGTCCTTGCCTGGATGGGGTTTGCACAATCAAAAGTGAGTGAGAGTAGTGACATCAGAGAGAGCATGTGGCTTGGAGATCAATGGCAAGAACTTTACTGAGAGCTGGCTGGGCTCCAGTACTCACTCCGCATCTAGTACTGAGTGAGGCTTACTGAGTGCCTATGAAGGCCTTTACGTGTATTTCATTTAACTTTCAAACTCCACACAGTAAATGTTTTACAGTTAGGAGCTGTGCTCGTCTAGATGTTCTGATGTTCCACAGATAAAGAGTGTCCTTCCGGGCAGGCAGTTAGGATCGGACACATCCCACATCCCACATCCCACATCCCACATCGCATATCGGAGTGCCCGGCTCTGGCTCCTGACTCCAGCCTCCTGCTAATGCACACCCTGGCAGGCAGTGGTGACGGCTCAAGTCATTGGGTCCCGGCCACCCACACAGGAGACCCCAAATGAGCTCTCAGCTCCTGGCTAAGGGCTACTGAAGGCATTTGGTGAGGGAACCAATGGATGGTAACACTTGTGTGTGCTCTCTCTCTTAAATATAAGTAAGTAAGTAAATAAATAAATGTAGATCCACTCTGGCTACATAATATTGTAGGAACTGGGACTTAGCAGGTACCCAAACAGAAAATCCCCATTTTGCGCCGTCTCTCTGAGTATGCCTGGTGGTAAAGAGAATCCTGAAATAAGCAGTTCCACTGTTTCACTATCTCAAAATCCACTGGGACGTGCCAGCCGGCTTTACTTTGAGGAACCTCTTGCTTGCCAATCTGAATGACCAGCGATCAGACTTGTGACAGAGGTGCTCCCTAATCATGTGGGCCACTCCACCACATTTTTTTTTCTGAGTGAAAAAGCTGAAGTTTGGGAAAGTGAGGGGACTGGTTAAGGTAGCAGCTTGCAACAGGTCCAAGCAGACACCATTAGCTTCTTGCCCGTTCTAATGTGCTTTATGGCATGCTTTCACATATCTCTAAGACCTACAACTATACACAGGGGTCTGTGCTAGATACAAGAATGGGCACCCATGGGCAGTGCAGACAAGGGACCGAGTGGCTGGGTTCTGGGGCCAGACAGACTGCGGTTCAAACCCCAGTTGTATAAATGTGAACATTTCAGATCAGACAAAAAAGTGTTCGCTGAGAACAGATGAGCAAGGCACCCGCAAAAGGAAGCTTCAAGCCAGAAAAGTCCATGTTTTCTGTTTTCCCGAAATAGATAACTATTGGAAAATGCAGATCCATAACCGCTGCCTCCCCGCACACACACACACACACACACACACACACTCACACACACTCACCGATCCAAAAATGTTGCCTCTGAAATCCATACAGAGGTACCTCCTGCTCATGACACCTGTTATCACCACGAAGCCAGCATCCTCCGATCTGATCATCAGGGCACCTATGGAGAGGAGCGTCCTGGTCAGAGACTGTTTGCACCTCCAATTCCCACCTTCAGGTACTTGCACCCTCACAAAACCTTCCTGTGTTGGTGTCAAAGATTGATGATGGCGTCACTCAATGCTCTCTCTCCACTTCTCTCTCTGTCTCAATCTCACACACACCCACTCACTGCCACACCCACCTCCTGCTGTGTGGGGCACTCTGAACTCACAGCATTCTCTCACCTGTGCTGTACACCTGTTTCTCTCTCTGCACCTGTACCCTCTCTGTCTCCCCTGTTGCCTGGCTAATGCCTCTTCCTGTCAGTGGTAGTGGTCATGTTCTTCCAAGCCTTCTGCGTTTGTAATTTTAAGGCTGTGCTGAGATCTCTGTCAAGGGTGCAGCCTGGAGGTAGAGTCCGGTTCTCCACCCAGCCAGCGGTGTAATAGTCTAATGCGTTCCACAGCACTCATCACGTGTCCAGAACTGTATTTGAGTAAGTCTCTCTCTCCCTTCTCTGCTAATGTTAAGCAGGAGCCCTACCCATTGGGCTCTAACTAGTCAATACCTAGTCTTTAGCTCCTTGGCAGTGAGCTACAGGGGAGCAGAGGCCTTATCTTTCCACGTTGAATGGCTATCAAGGCTGGATGGAACATTTTTCTTGGGTCTTCCTGACTGTCCTTGGTCCTTTCTCATGTGGTAGTTCCCATTCCATGGGCAACCCCTTGTGGTCTTTCAGTGTCTCCTCTCAAAGGCTGGTCTCCAGCCAGGGCCCGAAACCCATTCATGCTTCCTACACCATACATAATTGACAGTAGCTTTAAGTCTGACCCCTTCGCCCTCTGCCTCCGTGGAGACTGGTTCCAAGCTCAAAGGTCACAGCCATGTCAGGGCAAAGATTACCTGTACTGAGTCTAGGGGCATAGCGGCTGCCTGGGAAACCCACGAAGCTGCCAAATGCTGTCCATCTGAATCCCAGTAGGGGGTTGGTGGTGTGGCTTAGCAGGTTAAGCCTCCACCTGGGAAGCCAACATCACATATGGATGCTGGTTCGTGTTCTGGCTACTCTTTTTTTTTTTTTTTAAAGATTTATTTATTTGCTTGAAAGGCAGAGTTACAGAGAGGCAGAGGCAGAGGCAGAGGCAGAGAGAGAGAGAGAGAGAGAGAGAGAGAGAGAGAGAGGTCTTCCATCCATTGGTTCACTCCCCAGATGGCCACAATGGCCAGAGCTACGCCAATACGAAGCCAGGAGCTTCTTCCAGGTCTCCTACATGGGTGCAGGGGCCCAAACACTGGGGCCATTTTCTACTGCTTTCCCAGGCTATAGCAGAGAGCTGGATCAGAAGTGGAGCTACCGGGACTTGAACCAGCATCATATACCATAACAGCAGCCCTGTTCCTCTTCTGATCCAGCTCTCTGCTTATGGCCTGGGAAAGCACTGCTTAGGCCCCTACACCTGCATGGGAGACTGGTAAGAAGCTCCTGACTCCTGGCTTTGGCCTGTCCCAACCCCAGCTGTTGCGGCCAACTGGAGAGTGAACCAGCAGATGGAAGATCTCTCTTTTCTCTGTCTCTTCCTCTCTCTTTGTAACTATGACTTTCAAATAAATAAATTTAAAAAACAAACAAACAAATATTCCTTAGCTGTTCTCTACCCTTTCTTTCTATGGGAGTCAGAATAATGTGTCATCATCTATTCTCATGCATTTTAAATCACATGTAGCCTTTTTATGATTTATTTATTTGTTTGAAAGGCAGAGTTATGGGGGAAGGGAAGAGAGAGAAAGAGAGAGAGAGATCTTCCATCCACTAATTCACTCCCCAAATGGCTGCAACATCCAGATCTGGGCCGGACTGAAGCCAGGAGCCTGGAACTCCTTCTGGGTCTCCCACATGGGTGGCAGGGGTCCAAGCACTTGAGCTATCATCTGCTGGCTTTCCAGGTGCATTGGTAGGGAGCTGGATCAGAAGTGGAACAGCCAGGACTAGAACTGGAACTCATGTGATGCCAGCATTGCAGGCAGTGGCTAAACCCATTGCACCACAACGCTGGGCTCAGATCACAGACAGCTTTGCAGAGGAGGCCGAGGTGGCTTCCCCTGAGAGGTGCAAACCTGTGTTGCCTAGAAGTTCGAGAAGGCACTGGCAGGCAGAAGGGATGGCAGACTGGAGGCTGTTGAAGAGCTCTGTCTTCCCTCTCTGTATCATTCCAGACATATCGTGGGTCCTACTAAATACCCACTGACTACCAGGAGCAGGACTGTGGTCACATCAAGTAGATCCAGATTTAGTTCAAATATATGCTGTTAGATCAAACTCAGCTTCAAGAATAGTGACTCTGAATACTGCTATATCTCCTTTGCTTCTGGAACCTGCTTGGAATTTGGAGAGAACTCCCCATCCCTTCACTGCCTGTCAGTACCCAGTGAGCCTTTGAGGTTTCCAAGGTTGACTCTGTGTGTGCATGCATTATGCTACCAGGCTTAAAAAGCATTGATTCCTAGCAGAACAAATGCTTTGCACACAGCAGGGTCACAGCAAGATAATTCCTTACTCTAGTCCAACAATAAAAGAGAACCCATAATTCCTATGAGAAGTTTTTCAGTTAGAGATCAGGATTATTCCTTCATTCCTTTGACCTGAACTATTTTGAGTCAATTTTCATTTTTCTGTGTCCTCAGAGTAATTTAACATGTCCTCCTAAAACAGAAGACCCGTCAAGACACACATGCCCTCTACTCCATTCTCCCTTTTACAGTGAAGGAGCTCTCCTTTGGGTCATTGCTAACTGATGGACTGCTGTGGACTGTGATCCAGCATCCCACAAACCTAGTCTTTGGAAACTTTGCAGTGTTCTCATGTGTCCAGTGAGTTCCCAGTTAGCTCAACTTGACACTGCTAGGACAGATGTGAGCTCCCCAGAGAATAGTCACCAGCTCACCCTGGACTCCTGCAGAACATGAGTAACCCTGTTGGGCGAATGGATGCATGGATAGATGAGGACATGGAAGGAAGTGCTCTCGGTCGGACTCACCGAGATACAACACCTGGGCACTCTGCCTTCCATCTGTTCTTCCGAAGAACAATTATGAGGTCAGAATATTAGAAGCTAGGAGTTGGAAGCAGCTTCTTGATGTGATAAGCAATCTTCTTTATAATCTCCCTATTTAGCAAGTCCAAAAAAGCATCCTGTGTTCATCTATCTATCTTCTCTTCTTCCTAGACTCCTTGCATTTCTTTTCCATACTTTTTTTTTTTTTGACTCCTTGGCCAAGGCAAAGGGAAAGTGGGCTCTCATTGTGGGAAGAGGGGTTTTAGCTAAGACAAAGTATTCATGTTGAGAGAAATCAGTAAGTACTGATTAGGGAGAGAGCAGACTCTTCTCCTAAGGATAACACACACACACACACACACACACACACACACACACACCATGAAACGGTTCCTGGGCAACACATTCGGTGGCTGGATTAGCACTCTGGTCTAACCCAAGCCCTCTCCCAACTCTCCATAGTGGACAACAGGGGAGGTCCCCGTTCTTCCCAGCCAGAAGCCCCTACTCACTGTAGATGGTCTGATGAGGTGTGCCATCCACTTGGCCGTCCTTGTGGATCTGCAGGTGGTAGCTGTTTCTGGCGGTGGCCGTGTACAGGTGGGTCAGGCCAGCCCAGCTGGAGCTGAGCAGTGGGGAGGTGTCAGGGTAGGCTCGGACCACACACCAGCTGCACACACTGCCCAGGGCACAGACCAAGAGCCGGAGGAGCCGGGCCCCTAACATCGCGCCTCTCTCTCCGAATGGCAGATGCTGAGATTGAAACCTGAGACTCCCCTCTGGGCTGAGTCTTGCAAGTAGCAGAGAGGGACGTGAGGAGCCTCGGCTGCATTCCCTCCTTTTGCCCCCTAGACTTTTAAAGGGTAGCAGTGTGACATCAAACAGGAAAAACCCCAGCGTCCACATCCTCTGTGTTGTAATCAGCCCATTCAGAGAAACTGGAGTGACTCCTGAGGGTCACGGAAGGCACGTTGGCTACACACACACACACACACACACACACACAGTTTCAAGCCAGCACTCTAAAAAGTGAATGATGTGTGGGCAAAAGTTATCTGTGACTCTGGCTGTCTGTTGACCTGCCCCACTTCCACCAGGAAATGTGAAGGCAGCCAGCGGTTCCGAAAACATCCAGCCGCAGTTGTGCAGTCTGCGGATGGACGCTTTCCATCTCCCACTTCGTCTCCCAGTCCTTGTCACTCCAGTCAGCAAGTGTGCTTCCGGCGCTCTCTCTGTGTGCAGCAGTAGGTGGCTCTCTGGAGGGACACAGAGCTAATGTGACACCACCAGGCAGCTAATGGCACCCTCTGAGGTCCCCACCTCGTAAAGACACGCGAGCTGGCAGCAGGGGGACAAGGGACACAGTTGCCACCTTGGGAAGATTTCAGAGCAAGAAGTGCCGAGGGTCGATTTCTCGGCTTCTCTCGGGTGCATTGTCTGGGGGCCACCCGACTGGTCCTCTGGTCTCTCCCAGGTAGGGAGACCAAGTCCTAGGAGATTGGAAGGCTGCTGGATGCCAGGGGTTCACAGCACAGGCAGGGGCCCAGGAGCAGAGCCGCGGGACAGGAAGTCTGCAGTTAGGGTCCATGGTGGGTGGACTGCTGGTGGCTGCTCACAGGTGTGCCCTCTGGGAGGCTGTATCTGATGCTGGGGGAATGGTCCAAGCCCATACAGCCGAGGCAGAGCAAGCTACATGCCAGGAAATCACACACCCCAGGGGACAGTTGCTCTTCCAACCTCGTATTTACTGAAAGTATTCCACGTGCAGGCATCAAACTCAACAGTGTGGTCAACACAGGAGAGGGAAGATGGGATTTCGGCCTCAAGGAGCTCACATCTGATAGGGGCAACAGATAAAAGGATTCATCGTGGGAAGCACATGCCATCACACAGGTGTTCCCTACTTGGCAGAGTGAAGGAAGGTGCGGACTCGGGATAATTCTTCCCACTGGACGGATGGAAAACTTGAGAGCAGAGGTGAGGATTTGGTTACCATGCACAGAAATGTCCAGCACCTGCCTGGACTCATGACCAGTGGGTTCCCAACCAGAGCTCTGATGCACTAACGCCCCCCAAGGCTGATCTCAGACGCTACAGAATCTGTAGGGGCAAAGGCCACCACCCATGCTTTCCTCAGAGCCACCTGGGAGGTTCTAATCAGCCACCCTGGGTGGTACTGATACCCAAGTACCTATCACAAGCAGACTCTGGCTGCCAATCATGCCCTGGAATTAGTACACAGAGCCAGGGCCACCCTCAGGGGCCGGCCCAGTTTCCCATGCCATTCTGTAATTTCCAGCTGAAGTGCTGGTTAGGATGCAGGTGGGCCTTTCTGGGGAGTTTAGGGCTGAATACCAACCAGCACCCACTGCCTATAAGCAGCCTTTCCCGGAGCCTGGGCCGTGGTCTTCTCAGAGGCTTTGGGGAGGTGAGAAGGGGGAGGCAGGTCGGTTCCTGGCCTTGGCACCTAGAGGGCACTCCTCTATCACAGTTCCGATCGTAGGGTCGGGAACTAGCTGACCTTGGGAGCCAAAAGTGAGACAGACACCAGGTGGGAGCAGGAGACGCAGGAAGGAGGCTTTTTGGATGTCACCATCCATGGTTCCCAGGCAACTACTTGGATCTGCGTCGGAGGCTGGGCCCATGGCAGGTGGAGCACCTGATCTGGAGCCAGGAGAATTTGCCCTGGGAGCTGCGTGGAGGCCTCTGGGCCAGTCCTTGTGCTTATGTCCGTGGACTCTGTCCCCACACAGGACTGGGCACTCTAGGTATCTATTTTCCCATGGTCCTCCATGTCCTGATGTATTTTTCTCAGACTCCTCTGTGAGAAAGGATTATCTCACTGGAATCATACAGAGATACTGCAAAGTGTTGGTGGCAAATGAAATGAAAAGACATCAGGGTGGGTGTTGTGGCACAGCAGGGCACACCCACTTCCCATGCTGGAGGGCCTGGGTTCGAGTCCTAGCTCCACTCCTGACTCTAGCTTCCTGCCAATGCACACTCTGAGGGAGAGCAGATGATGGCTCAAGTTCTTGGGTCCCTGCCAGCCATGTGGGAGACCTGGCTGGAGTTTCTGGCTCCTGGCCCAGCCCTGGCTGTCATGGGTATTTGGGGGAGTGAACCAAATGATAGAAGATCTCTTTCTTTCTCTGCCTCTGTCTCTCTGTAGTTCTTCCCTTCAAATAAATGGCAATAAATAAATAAAGACACAAAAGTGTATTCATTTTGGTGTAATTTTTTCACAGTATGCATTTTCTGTGAACTTTTAGACAACCCCTTGTAGTTATGATTTTGAAATTGCTTTGCACCAAGGTCAGTTATCTTTGGATTCAATTTTCTATGAACTTTTTGAAGTATCCTCAGGTTCTCTCACTGTGAAGACTTGACACCAATATTCAGAAAATAACACAGGCCTGACTGTCATTAGACTAAGATGAACAATGTTGGTGGCAACAGGGGTGAGAAAAATTCACAGGTAGGAGAGGAGGTGGTCTCACGATGGTTCAGTTTTCTCTTCTCTTTGAGACTCTGTCCAAGGCTCTGTCCACCGATGGCAGGACACAGCAGGCCTCTGTTCCCTGTACCTTATCTCCTCACGATTGTACTGGAAACTTCCCCATCATCCTCCCTTCCTGGGGACTACCTTGTTGTGTCCCTGCGTCCAGACAGATGGGTATATAATCCACCAGGGCAACAGTTGTTCCTTGTATTCTTGAAGTTGCCTGGGCAGGTGCCCCAGCCCTACCAAAAATGCTTTTCCCATGTTTTATCATGTTCACAGTTAAAACGTGCCTCCTCGTGTCCAGTCTGATTCTCTGTTGCTTTAGTGCATCTACTCAGTAGACACATTTGTTGATAAAAGCCTGTTCTGTGACAGGTGCCTTATAGAAAGTCTTTACAGGGTGGAGCCGTTGTGGCCTAGTGGGCAAAGTCACCGAATATGGGGCCTGGTCATGTTTCTGCTGCTCCACTTCAGATTCTTGCTCCCTGCTAATGGCCTAGAAAAGGCAGCAGAGGATGGCTCAGGTGCCTGGGCCCGTGCCACCCACGGGAAGACCTGGATCAATCTCCTGGCTTTGGCCTAGCTCAGCCCTGGCTATTGTGGCCATTTTGGGGAGTGAACCAGCAGATGGAAGATTGCTGTCTTTCTGTATCTGGCCCCCCCATAACTCTTTCAAATAAATAAGTAAATATTAAAAAAATGTCTTTAGAGCTGGCTCTATGATGTACAGTTCACATCTATTGTCTCTTTTTAAATTATTTATTTGAGTGAGGAGAGAGAGAGAGAGAGAGAGAGAGAGAGAGAATCTTCCATCTTCTGGTTCATTTCCCAGATGGCCACAATAGCTGAGCTGGTCCAGGGTGAAGCCAGGAGCCTGGAGCCTGGAATTCCATCTGGGTATCCCATGTGGGTGGCAGGGGCCCAAGGACCTGGGCCATCTTCCACTGCTTTCCCAGGCGCACTAGCAGGGAGCTGGATCGGAAGTGGAGCAGCAGGGCCTTGATATGAGATGCCAGTGTTGCAAGCAGCAACTTAACTCTGTGTCCCATGATGCCAGCCCCTAGAGAAGTGTCAGTCCTTTCAGAGGGATGCCTACTTTTCTCTTGGGAGTGCTGGGTTACCCAGTGGGCAGGTTGTTACACAGCAAGCCTGACACCTCCTCTCGGTCTCTCTCATGCACCTGCTTCCCTTTTCTGCTTTTCCTACGTGAGTGGAACTGCCTGAGACCCTCACCAGAAGCAGAAGCCAAGGCTGCGTCCACATTTTTGAGCTAAACTCTTTCCTTTATGAAGTAACGAGTCTCAGGTATTTTGTGACAGCGATGTAAAATAAACTAACATACACCCCCTGCCAACACACACCCACTGGCCCTGCGAGGGGTGTGTTGGCGGCCGAGTCGCCACAGGTCTCTGCCCTCCCTGCACTTACCACCTCTCAGTCCTCTCCTCTGCATCGCTTCTTTCCCTCCAAGTGAGATGTTCCATTTTCTCCTCCCCAAAGACAACTTCCAGCTTATTTTTGTCATGGCAACCTTGCCTAAAAAAACTCTAAAAATAGAAGCCCAGGGGAGGGCTTGTCTTCAAGGCAGCCCCTTCTCCCACATCTTGGGCGAGGGAGCCTAGAACTCGTGCTGAGTGGGACCTAGGGCCTGGAAAGGGGCCCAAGTCCCCCCATAAAACGTTGTGTTGCTGCGCCATGGCTCAGCAAGGAGTGGTTTTCACTCCTGCCAGGGCTTCCTCCAGCTTCCAGTGCTCCTGAACGGCCACACTCATTAACTTATACATATTGACGCTGACACTGGGTGATGAATGTTGACGAGAAGGGTGTAGGCATCTGAGTACAGCTTACTTAATTTGAAATAAGCTCTGATTTTCAAATGCGTAGCATTGAACTTTCCCACTTTTTTTTTTTAAAGATTTATTTATTTATTTGAAAGACAGAGTTACAGAGAGAAACAGACAGGCAGACATCAGAATTCAATCTTATATCTTCTGGTTCGCTCCCTAGGGTGGTTGCAATGTCCAGTGTTGGGCCAGGCCAAAGCAAGGAGCCAAGAGCTTCTTCCCCATGTCCCATGTGGGTGGCAGGGGCCCAAACACCTGGGCCATCTTCTGCTGCTTTTCCTAGGCCATTAGCAGGAAGTTAGATCAGAAATGGAGCAGCTAGGACATGAACCCACGCCCATATGGGATGCCGGCATTACCCACTATGCCACAGTGCCAGCCCTGTTGCTGCCTACTTTGAACTTAATACAGAGCATAACAGTTTTTACAATGATAGCAAAGGTTTGAGAGTATTTCATAAGATTATGCATGGCTGAGTGCTTGCTTATCCACGGCGCAAACTGTCCTGCACTCGGGATCAGAATTCGAGCACACCGCGCTGTGCTGAGTGTGAGAATCCTGAAGGACGTGAGACAGACCTGGTAAAGGGACTGACATAAGGATGCTGAAGAGAGAAGGCAGGAAAGCCACAGGTGCGTCAACAGCAGGTGCAGGTGAGAGCACTCAACCAAAAGCTAATTGGGGCATCCGAGAACACAGTTACAGGCTCTGCAAGGTGTTAGGGGCAGGATACACAGAATCGATACATTTTGTGTCAGCACTTGTGGGTAGGAGTCACTGTCCATTGTGTGAGTACAGGAACAGTCCGCAGACCAAAGAGCTTGAGCACAGGAGTTTTTTAAGGCAGTGAAACAGTTGTGTATGCTACAGTAGTGATGGATATATGATCTTACACATTTGTCAAAACCCACACAACTATGGAACAGATGAGTGAATCCTGCCGTAAACTGTGGAATTCAGCTAATCACAATTAAAAAAAGAGAGACTGCTCCACCCTCACTCACTCTCATGTTATTATCTTATTTTCTTTTTAAAGATTTTATTTATTTATTTGAGAGGCAGAGTTACAAAAAGAGAGAGAGACAGAGATCTTCCATCCACTGGTTCACTCCCCAGATGCCTGCAATGACCAGAGCTGGGCTGATCTGAAGCCAAGAGCCAGGAGCTTCTTCGGGGTCAACCACGCAGGTGCAGGAACCCAAGCACCTGGGCCATCTTCCACTGCTTTCCCAGGCCATAGCAGAGAGCTGGATCAGAAGAGGAGCAGCCGGGACTAGAACCCAACCGGTGGCCAAATGGGATGCCAGCACCGCAGGCAGTCTTAGCCCGCCACAGTGCCAGCCTCTTACTTTATATTTAAATAGGTTAGAATACTCACATAATGGTTCTCTCCTTTGTCCCTGGCAGAAATTGGCTGCAAGGAGAGGCACTGCCCCCACTCTTGCTCCTGCAGGTCGGTGCCTGGCTGGAGTCTCTCCTACTACATCCCCTGTGCGTGGTGGGTGTCGCTGCTTGGTGCCTGCCCACATCGGAACCCCATCTGGAGTTCCCAGAACTTGGCAGACTTGCGAAACCTGAACACACTCCCTTTCTCTGCTGTTTCCTTCCCCTCCCAGTACCCCCAAGCAGCGTGGACCATGGAGTCCCTTCTGCCTCGCACCCTCTCCTGGTGGGAATCAGCATCTCAAGCCCTGTTGGGAACCACGGAGAGCATCAGTGTGGCCCCAAGGGCATGTGGCTGGGTGGAGTGGCAGAGATTGGGGTGAGCACAAGGCTTCGGACCCCGGGCGTGCAGTCCCCATCTGCTCAGTGCAGGGAATTCGGCTTCTGTGTCCTGAGCCCGGCTGGTGACCAACCCATGGTCCTCTTCCTTGGCTTTGGCCTCATTCACGCCACCTGGCATTCGGGGTGCTTTGGAGATAGAGGAGATGGCTTTGAGGGGTGGAAAGAGCTCTGTCCTGCCTCCCTGGTCCTAGCGCTGACCCAGGGGCTGGGGGTTTGGCTCCCATAGCTTCCCTGCCCTGTCTCAGGGGCAGTGACTCCTTGTGCCCACAGCGAAGCAGACACCCAGGAAGCCGCCTTGGGCCAGTGCCTCTCGGGATCTCATTTCCATCCTTAGTTGAAGAAAAGGATTCTGCCGGGTGGGGGTTGGCGTCGGGGGTAGTGGGAAGTGGCTGCTGTTCCTGGAACGCCCAGCTCTGGGTCCTGTCTGCCTGGCTGTGCTAACCAGTCTCCTGCTAACGTTCAGGAGATCTGCCTCCTGCACAAGTCTGTAGAACTTCCTGAGCTATAAGCCCATGAAGGTCCCCAAGGGTGCTCGGTGCATGGTGGTGTGGATGTGCTCACCTGGTCACCTGTGGAGACCCCCCAAGTGTCCGATGTGACATACAAACAGTCATTTTCTGAGCTGGGCATTTAGCCTAGCAGTTAAGACTCATCCCACGTGAGTGCAGTTAGCTGCATCCCACATCAGAGTGCCTGGCTTCGATTCTTTTTTTTTTTTTGAGATTTATTTCATTTATATGAAAGAGTCACAGAGAGAGGTAGAGACAGAGAGAGAGGGCTTCCATCCATGGTTCATTCCCCAAATGACCTTGATGGCCCTCTAGAGATGAGCTGATCCAAAGCCAGGAACCAGGAGCCAAGAGCTCCTTCCGGGTCTCTCATGTGGGTGCAGGGGCCCAAGCACTTGGGCCATCCTCCGATGCTTTCCCAGGTGCATTAATAGGGAGGTGGATCAGAAGTGGAGCAGCTGAGACTCAAACCAGTGCCCGTATGGGATGCTGGCACCGCAGGCTGGGGCATGAACCTGCTGCACCACAGCACTGGCCTCTGGCTTTGATTGTTGGCTCTGGCTCCTGGCTCTAGCTTCCTGCCAATGTGGGTTCCTGCCACCCATGTGGGAGAACTGGATTGAGCTCCTGGCTTCAGCCCAGGCCCAGTCCCAGCTGTTGCAGGCATTTGAGGGAGTGAACATGAGTGTGCTCACTCTCTGTCTCTCTCTGCATCTCTCAGATAAACCCAAACTTTAAAAATGTAAATATTTGATCGTGTTTATGTGGGTTCTGTTGAGATAAGATTGGAAGGTCAATGCCAGCCGCTGCGGCTGCAGGAACAACCTGCTGAGGGCTTTCTCAGACCTGCTGAGCCCCACGGAGGAGGCCAGGGTGGGAGGGCCGCATGAGACGTGTCTGTGACAGGCCCCAGGTGCTCTGTAAGGGAGGCTAGGGTTGGACCCTGCACCATGCCATCTATTAGAAGTCCCCAGACTGGGGCATAGCAGGTAAAACCACCAACCGCAGTGTCAGCATCCTCTCTGGGCGCTGGTTCCAATCCTGGCTGCTCCATTTCGATCCTGCTCCCTGTTCATGTGCCTGGGAAAGCAATGAAAGATGGCCCAAGTGCTTGAATGCACGTGGGAGACCCAGAGGAAGCTTCTGGCTTCACCCAGCCCAGCTCTGGTTGCAGTCATGTGGGGAGTGAACCCATGGATGGAAGATTTCTCTGTCTCCTTGTCTCTCTCTGTAACTCTGCCTTTCAAATAAAATAATGAATCTTAGAAAAAAAAAAAGTCCTCTCCGGAGCCTCTCGAGTGTGCACTCTCTGTCTGACTTGATTTCCCCAGCAGCTCCACAGGTGTTATGAATCACCACCTTTCTTGCATCAATTTGTGACGTGCCCAAGGTCACACACTCGGGCTGTGGCAGGTCCTCTTGCACCGAAAGCAGAGATCTCAGCACCACCACGTCCCCTGCTGCAATGTCCCTGCTTCCAAGAAGGTGTCCTCTGGTCTGAAGCCACTGGGGTGGGAGCCTGTGGGGTGGAGGGCCAGGGAGCAGGGAGATGGGGGAATTGAGTACAGTGGGAACACTCTCGAGGGTGAGCATGGGGTGTTTGTTTGACTTTGAACCTTCGGTCACTGTTCTGTGGTGCTCAGCCAGGCTGCTGTCCTCCCATTATCCCAGGCTAGTCCTTTGTCCCAGACCAGAGCCATGACAGTCGCACTTCCAAAGCCGGGATAAGAGAAACTTTGGACTGCACAGGGGCTGCACGTGCATGTGTGTGTGAGTGCATGCGTGTGTGCGTGCGTGTGTTAGTCCACGCAGGCTTCCCGAACTTATTGGTGCCCCAGGGCTGTCCTAGAGGGCCTGGCCCGCCCTGTCAGGATGCCTGGGGTTTGTCACGCAGCCCACGGCAGGGAACACACATCCTGGCTCCCACTCATCTCCCTGGATGGAGCCCGTGACCCAGGCTAGCCCACCATCCGGGCTCATGTTATCTCAGGGTCCTGGGACTCGTTGCCCCGCCTCCTTGCTTCCCTGTGGACACGTAGCCACTACCCACTTCTCGGAGGGCTATTTCTAGCTGAGGGGCCGGTAATCCAGCCCCAGCCTGTCAGCTCAGGCCGGCTGGGCGCTGCAGCTGGGACGGGCCATCTGACACGTCGTGGGTTCAGCAGAGTGCAGGATGTCGGGGCTTCCGGAGGAGGCACCCCCTCAGCCTGCTGGAGGTCAGGGTTGCTGAGGGGTGGGGGTGGGGCCGACAGGATGCTCCTGCCACACGGCTGGGAGGAGCCGGGGTCCCTGGGGAGAGGTGGGCGCTCAGCCTCCTCCTGTCTCCTGGCGTGCCCTGTGCTCTGACCCTCTGCGGCCCTCTCACTCCCTGGACCGTTTGCTAACTCCCAGCTCCGCCTGGGATAGAGCTGGGCTGGACGGCCACGTTGCGCCAGGCCCGTCACCTTTGTCAGCTGCTTCACCTCGCGGAGCTTCCGTTTGCTCATCTGTGAAAAGGCGACAGGTGCTGACTGCACCTGCCACGTTGCACTGTTGACGCCGCATGCTATCAGGACACCTGGAATGCTTAATCTTGCAGTTTGTTGTATGCTCCTTGTGTGCTTGTTACTGCTACTGTCATCTGGTTTGTGGCCTCAGCCTCCTGGCACAACCCCACAGGTGGTCCCTGTACAGCCCTTACCTCCGGGCAGAAGAGACAGAGAGAAAGGTCTTCCTTTACCGTTGGTTCATCCTCCAATGGCCACGCTGATCCGAAGCCAGGAGCCAGGTGCTTCTCCTGGTCTCCCATGCAGGTGCAGGGCCCAAGCACTTGGGCCATCCTCCGCTGCCTTCCTGGGCCACAGCAGAGAGCTGGCCTGGAAGAGGGGCAACCGGGACAGAATCCGGCACCCCGACCAGGGCTAGAACCCGGTGTGCCAGAGCTGCAGGCGGAGGATTAGCCTATTGAGCCACGGCACTGGCTGCCTGGTGCATTTTAAGCACTTAATACTCATGGAACGAGAGTGAATCCTCCACATGATGTGACAAAAAGCAAAGTGAACCTAGAAAGAAAACAGGAGCAGAAACAGAACCTGGTGGGTTCAGATGCCGGCTGCGCTTGGCCAGTGTTGCCGAGGGGCCGAGCTCACAGCTTCCCGATGCTCTGCAGGCTCCCATCCACCAAGTAAGGATCGTGGCTCCCGTCTGGGCTTCCCTCCAGGGGCACGAGCACAGCCATGTGTAGGGCAGGGCACTGTGTGGGAGCCTGGGGTGCCGGGGGCTCTGTGCATGCCAAGGAAGACCGTTCTTTCTCTCCGATTACCCCCCACCCCAGGTTTCAGGTCTCCCCTCCAGGAAGATAGCCTTGCTCTGTGGCACCTCCTGTCACATCGCCAGTTCTCAGCCAGTGCCAGGGTTTGCCTTTGCTGTCTTCAGTCTCACCCTCCTCTTCTCCTCTCCTTGTTCTTCAGAACTGAACCAACTCACCTCACCCAGGAAGCCTCCCCAGCAAGCGCTCCCTGTATGGAGGCACTGGGTGGCACATCTCCTCTTTGGGGCGAGCCCTTGTGTTCTTGAGAGATCCATTTGTCTGCCATGTTTCCACGGCAGTCCTCTAGGTACCTTCTGCTCCCTTTCAAAGTAAGGCCACAGAATCTGGCCTGCACATCACCACAGCTGGGGGAGGGAAGTAAGATTGGCGATACTATACCCATTTTACAGATGAGAACACTAAGACCTAGAAAAGGTTGTTGATGGATTCCAAATCTCATGAGTAATGACTTATGCCCAGTTTTCTCTGCATTCCAGTGGGGCACCCTATAGGTGACATGGGCCAGGTCACATGCTGTGGGATCAGTGGCCCCACGTCTGTGAAATCCCAGAGTCTTGAACTCTGCCCGCCCTCTTACCAGCTGTTGTCTTGGACAAGTTACCTGATGTCAGGGGCCGGTGCCGCGGCTCACTTGGTTAATCCTCTGCTGCGGCGCTGGCACCTGGGTTCTAGTCCCGGTCGGGGCACCGGGTTCTGTCCTGGTTGCTCCTCTTCCAGGCCAGCTCTCTGCTGTGGCCCAGGAAGGCAGTGAAGGATGGCCCAAGTGCTTGGGCCCTGCAATCGCATGGGAGACCAGGAGGAGGCACCTGGCTCCTGGCTTCAGATAGGCGCAGCGCCGGCTGTGGCGGTCATTTGGGGGGTGAACCAATGGAAGGAAGACCTTTCTGTCTCTCTCTCACTGTCTATATCTCTACCTATCAAATAAATAAAAAATGAAAATAAAAAAAGTCACCTGATGTCTCTGAGCTTGTGAATATGACTGCAGACTGAGGATATGCTATCTACCTCCTACACAAACTATCCAGTCCACAGTAGCTGCCCAGCGCGTTCTTCCATTCTTTGTGCAATGGGACTCAATGTGGGAAATTCACATTATCCTCTCCTTCCATTTCCCATGGACTTCCTGAAGCACCCAGCAGCCTCTAAGAAGTGTGTGTCCGTTCTTGGCGTTGGTCCATCCCACCTCCTGGAGGTCTCCCAGGGTGAGGCAAGCTGAATATTTATCCAGTTGCTCAGACTACACCCTGAGTGCTTAATACAGCCCAGTGCCACACTGAATTAGGGGGTGCAGGGGTGAAAAGACAAGTCCTGGCCTTCAAGGAGCTTCCACTCGGGTAGGGGAAGCACCCATGGGAGAGGCAGCTCCCGGAGGGGACTTGTGCCACAAAGGAGTGTCCGCGGGCTTTGGGAGCTGGAGAACGAGCTCCCACAGGGACGTCGAGCGTCACAGAGGCAGCTGGGCTTTGAGGGAGCAAAGTGGACGCGGGTGGCATAGGGAGAGCATTTTAAAAGAGGGGCGCTCACTGTGGAGAGGCATGGGATTGTGAAAGAACAGGACAGCTTTGGACAGCTGCTAGGAGCTCCGTAGAACCACGGTATCATAGCAGGTGTGGAGGTTGCCAAATCAGGCAGGAAAGGTGGGCAGGACGGAACCCAGATGGACAGTAGAGGAATCTGAACTTCAGCCTAAAGGATGCCCTGCGACTTCCAAGCAGGGAATTAGCATTTGAATTTGCATTCCTGGGTGATCATTCTGGTAGCCTGTGGCGTGGTGAATGAATTGACATGGGACCACACTGTATGAGGGTATTTCAGAAAGTTCATGGAATTAAAAGAAATATTTACTTTGGTGCAAATTTTTTTAAAGCCAAGTATAGTTTCTTTTAATAATACATATTTTCGACACACTTTTTGAAGACCCCTCTTTATTTATTTATTTATTTATTTTGACAGGCAGAGTGGACAGTGAGAGAGAGAGAGAGAGAGAGAGAGAGAGAAAGGTCTTCCTTTTCCATTGGTTCATCCCCACAATGGCCGCTGCAGCCGGTGCGCTGTGGCTGGCGCACTGTGCTGATCCGAAGCCAGGAGCCAGGTGCTTCTCCTGGTCTCCCATGCAGGTGCAGGGCCCAAGCACTTGGGCCATCCTCCACTGCACTCCCTGGCCACAACAGAGAGCTGGCCTGGAAGAGGAGCGACCGGGACAGACTCCGGCGCCCCGACCGGGACTAGAGCCTGGTGTATGGGTGCCACAGGCGGAGGATTAACCTATTGAGCCACGGTGCCGGCCAAGACCCCTCTTATGCATAGAAAAACCAAAATGAACTTATCTTTTAATTCTATCTTTCTATGAATCAATTCAAAATTGTCTGAAATATTCTAGATGAGAGATGATAATGGACTGAATTAAGAACAGTCCATTTGAAGCTAGGGGGAAAAAATTAGGAGTCAGGAGAAATCCTAGAAAGATGAACTCCCAGGAACAAATGATTGATTGTAGAGGGGGCAGAGGGCCAGTGGTGGAGCAGCTAAGGGGGATTCTCGGCTTCTGGGACTGGTGCTGCCAGACTAGAAAATACTGGAAGGGAGTAGGCTTGGTAGGCGAGATGGAGGCTTCAGGCTGGGAGGAGGGAGATCTTGGGATTCATGAGATATGTGGCTCTTGGGAGAGAGCTCAGGCCTCTGGGGGAGAGAAATGGGAGTTGTTTCCGCAGAAGTGATAGTTGAAGCCATCTTAGGGGTGGGGCAACCAGGGAGGGGGTGTAGACTCACAAAGGCAGACCTTGGATGCAGAGCAGCCACAGTTAAGAAGGGGGTGGAGGAAGAGCTGCCTACGGATGGAGACCACGAAATTAGCTCCTTATGGTTGGGCTGAGAAACCTGAGCCACCCGACTCCTGCCTCAACCTTTGCTTGCAGGGGATTCCAGAGGGAGAGCAGCTGGTCGGACTGTACCCCGGGCATGGTCCTGCCTGTCTGTTATGGGCCAGACTTGTACCTGGTGCGCTGTGCGGGGCAGCGTGTGAGCCTACGGGTCTCACAACTGACTGGAGATGTTGACCCAAGGCGGAGGCAGCTGCTCCAAGAACTTCTGTTGTGCTTTTGCCCCTCAGGGGTCTCACCTTCCCAGTTGCCAAAGGAGATGAATGCAGACTTGTAACTAAAGGGAGATTGACGGCTCCTTTCCCAAAGGCTACAGCAGAGCCCACGCAGCTCCCTCTTCCGGCCCCGTCCTGGCGCCCTCCATGTTTCAAGCAGGCAGGGAAGGGCTAAGAGGGATCTCAGCGGTGTGGTGAGATTGCTCTGTGCCACTTCTGAGTGGTTGATGTAGCTCTCCCACTAAAGCGTTGCAGTTGCTACTATCAACACCCCGGTGTTGGGGCCGGCGCTGTGGCTCACTTGGTTAATCCTCCGCCTGCGGCAACGGCATCCCATATGAACGCTGGGTTCTAGTCCCGGTTGCTCCTCTTCCAGTCCAGCTCTCTGCTGTGGCCCAGGAAGGCAGTGGAGGATGGCCCAAGTGCTTGGGCCCTGCACCCGCATGGGAGACCACGAAAAAGCACCTGGTTCATGGCTTCGGATTGACACAGTGCTGGCCATAGCGGCCATTTGGGGAGTGAACCAACGGAAGGAAGACCTTTCTCTCTGTCTCTCTCTCTCACTGTCTATAACTCTACCTGTCCAAAAACAAAAACACCCCAGTGTCTAGCTCTAAGAGGAAGAAGCCCATTTTGTTATTGAGATTCCATTCCGGGGGGAGGGGGGGTGGGGGGTGGGGGGGTGGAGCTAAGAGGCATCCTAACTCCCTCTAGAAATCTGAATGTGTCCGTAACCATAAGAATAGGAGAGTGAAATGTTAGGGAAGCCGGAAGAAGCAAGATTTCCAGAGAGAGGACGTGGCCAACCATGGCACACGCTGCAGGAGAGACGTCAACCGCAGGGCCCGAAAGTCTGCAATTTTCCACATGCTGATTTTGCAAAGAGCTGCTTCACTCAAGTGGGAGGGGAGTCCTGAGAACAGGAGGCTGAGAACAGGGGGGCTGGGGATGTGAGCTAGAGCAGACCCACTTTGGAGGGATGTAGAGACGATAACGGGAGGTAACACAGGGTGATGGTCTGAGCTAAACTAGTTAACAAACTCGAAAGGAAAATGCTGTGTTCATCAGATAGCAAGAAGAAATACTTTAAAAAATCATTTGAAAGGCAGAGTCACAGAGAGGCAGAGGCTGAAAGAGAAAGAAAGAGAGAGGGCCGGCGCCGTGGCTCACTAGGCTAATCCTCCGCCTTGCGGCGCCAGCACACTGGGTTCTAGTCCCGGTCGGGGTGCCGGATTCTGTCCTGGTTGCCCCTCTTCCAGGCCAGCTCTCTGCTGTGGCCAGGGAGTGCAGTGGAGGATGGCCCAAGTCCTTGGGCCCTGCACCCCAGGGAGACCAGGATAAGTACCTGGCTCCTGCCATCGGATCAGCGCGGTGCGCCGGCCGCAGCGCACTGGCCGCGGCGGCCATTGGAGGGTGAACCAACAGCAAAGGAAGACCTTTCTCTCTGTCTCTCTCTCTCTCTCACTGTCCACTCTGTCTGTCAAAAAATAAAAAAATAAATAAAAAAATAAAAAACAGGGTTAGAGAGAGAGGGAGAGACAGAGAGAGCAAGAGAGATTGTCCATCTGCTGGTTTAGTCCCCATACAATGGCCAGGACTGGGCCAGGCCAAAGCCAGGAGCCAGGAGCTTCTTCCATGTCTCTCATTTGGGTGGCAGGGACCCTTGGACCATATTCTGAGGCTTTTTAAGGTGCATTAGCAGGGGACTGGATTGGAAATGGTGCAACTGAGACTTGAACCCATGCCCACATGGGATGCCATTGCTGCAGGTAGCAGCTTAACCCACTAAACCATAGTGCCAGCCCAAAGAAGAGAACTTAGAGACACATCACCCAGTCCTCATTTTCCACGTTGATTTCACCCATGGGGTTCTGTGCTTTGTGAGGACTTATAAGGTGAATGTGTGACTGTCTTCTCTAAGCAGGGACTACCTTCTTCTGCATTTCACAATAATTACCCCTGAAAATGTCCATGTATCGCATAGCCAGATAAATACAGCAGAACCCGGGGATTCCATCTGGGAGATTAAAAGCCGTCACAGCAGTGTTTGCTGTGGGACTAACTTCAGCCTAACAGGTATTAATTGCGTAGAGTTGCTCTGTGGTACTTGCACAATAAAAAAAAAAAAAAAGAGGCACTTCCTCTGTTCTCAGGGTGGTGAATGTGTAGAAGGAAGGAAAAACAATTCTATGGATCACATTAAAGTGCAACAAATGCTACGATAGGAGTGGAATATGGCGAGGCGACCTCTCCAGACAGAGCGGCCAGTGAGGGACTAGGGAGAAACCGTGAAAGATGGACGCCTTTGGAGAATACGGAAGGGAGAGGTGTGAAAGACCCAGTCTCTCCAAGCATAAACAATTCTTTCGTGACACAGTAGTGTATTTTCCTCTGATCTCTCTTTCTCCAAAGGTGACTTTGTGAAAATAACACTCATAAATACTGTAAGGAAAAAAGTAAAAAGAAAAGGATTTTAAAAAAAGAAACCACACCATACATAAATAACCACCCTGGGAGGAATGCTATTTAGGATCTATTTATCTATCCTTGTATCTATCTATCTGTCCATCTATATTATTATTTTTTTTTTTGACAGGCAGAGTGGACAGTGAGAGAGAGAGACAGAGAGAAAGGTCTTCCTTTGCCGTTGGTTCACCCTCCAATGGCCGCCACGGCTGGCGCGCTGGGGCCGGTGCACTGCGCCTATCCAAAGGCAGGAGCCAGGTGCTTCTCCTGGTCTCCCATGGGGTGCAGGGCCCAAGCACCTGGGCCATCCTCCACTGCACTCCCGGGCCACAGCAGAGAGCTGGCCTGGAAGAGGGGCAACTGGGACAGAATCTGGCGCCCCGACCGGGACTAGAACCCGGTATGCCGGCGCCGCAAGGCGGAGGATTAGCCTAGTGAGCCGCGGCGCCGGCTCGTCCATCTATATTATTATCAATTTTTTTTTGGCTAGGAAGGCAGGTATAGGTGTGGTGTTAACAGGTATCCTTTTCTAAAAGCAGGCTCATGCCACATATGCTAATTTTTAAGTAAGTGTTCAGTTAAGATCCTGCTTTTGCAGAAGAAAAAGAAGTGGACATCAAACTGGGGGAACTGATGAGCTTCAGTTAACTGTAGTTGCACATGAGATAGTGTTTCAGTAAAATACTTTCACATTTAGGAAAATATGAAAAACATTATAGAAACATTAGGAGGGTAGACTCACTGGCTATATATTGTTTTATGACTGATTTAAATTAGGCAGTAGGGATTGGGTAAATGCTATGAAAAATAACAAATTAGTCCCCTCTTTAAAACTCCTTAACTTTGCTAATTATTAATTTGACAGTGTCAAAATTTATCAAAATTTGTCAAAGTTTACATTGTCAAATTTGTTCTGTAATCTCCATTCCCACGATTGTCTAGTTTTTGTTCACACATCTAATGATCTGATATTACCCCTAGTATTTTTTTGTTTGTTTCTCTTTTCTTGAATTTTTATTTATAGTACATCCTTTAGTTCGTAGACTTTTTTTTTTTAAAAGCAAGATTGTGTTTCTTTTTTTTTTTAAGATGTATTTATTTATTTGAAAGGCAGAGTAACAAAGAAGTAGAGAGAGAGAGAGAGACAGAGAGACAGAGACTTCCATCTGCTGGTTTACTCCCAAATGGCTGCAACAGCCAGAACTGAGCCTATCTGAAGCCAGGAGCTAAGAGATTCTTCCAGATCTCCCACACAGGTGCAGGGGCCCAAGGACTTGGGCCATCTTCTACTGCTTTCCCAGGCCATAGCAGAGAGCTGGATCGGAAGTGGAGCAGCCAGGACTCAAACAGGTGCTCAAATGGGATGCCGGCACCGCAGGTAGCAGCTCCACCTGCTATGCCACAGCGCCAGCCCCAGTACACAGACTTTTCTAACCAAGGAGTTGTTCCTGCCCACATGGGCGTCTTGGGTGCTGCCTTCCTAGGTTCTTTCAGAATTTGAAACATTCTGGCTTTGAGTCTTTATGTTGAATGACTTCTTGATAAAAACAACTTGGGTGACCAACCATTCTTTTCCTCCGAACTCTGTCAACATTGCGGCATTATTTTCTGGTGTTGAAGGCAGCTTTTGCCAGGCTGAGACCAAGCTGGACTGTAGCTCTGTGTAGGTTAGTGGCTTCCTTGTGAAGGGGCAGGTTCTGTCACAGCTGTTGTTAATCCTGGAGTTGCATTAATTGACCTAACACTTCTGATCAGCTTCAGGGTGCCTGCAGAAGTCCTCAAGTTCAACAAGCGAGCAGGGTGTGTCCTGCTGACGAAGCTCCTGTGCCAGCTTTCCATGGAGCCACTGTTTTTCCGTTCTGTATTGATTCCTCCTGCATTTCAGGGACATTATTATTTTAATATTTCTATTCTATTTCTTGGTTTCTCTGCCTCAGAGACACCAGTGGCTTAAGCTGAGCTGTCTTTCTTCGTTTTCCACACCTAGTATTTCCTCTCAAATTGCTTTTAATGCCTACCTTTGTCTTCCATATTCAGTAGCACTGACGAGTTTTCGTGTGTATTATGTTGATTCTGTTTCTTATGTATTTACTACTTCTGCAATGATCTTGTTTTTCTCCATTATTTTTGCTCTACAATCAATCTGCATCTCCTTATTCTACTGCCTTATTATCTTATCTTTGAATTTGAATTCTCATTTTTATTGACCGTGTGCTTTTTTTTTTTTTTTTTGGACAGGCAGAGTGGACAGTGAGAGAGACAGAGAGAAAGGTCTTCCTTTGCTGTTGGTTCACCCTCCAATGGCCACCGCAGCCAGCGCACCGCGCTGATCCGATGGCAGGAGCCAGGTGCTTCTGGTCTCCCATGGGGTGCAGGGCCCAAGCACTTGGGCCATCCTCCACTGCACTTCCCTGGCCACAGCATAGAGCTGGCCTGGAAGAGGGGCAATCGGGACAGAATCCGGCGCCCCGACTGGGACTAGAACCCGGTGTGCCGGCGCCAGAAGGCGGAGGATAGCCTAGTGAGCCGCGGCGCTGGCCGACCGTGTGCTCTTTTTAGGCATTTTTAGAACACTTGTGAAGAATTTCCTTCTGTTCCTGGGGTTATATTTTCTTCTAAACTGAGTTCTTTGTCTTTTGACTACTGTGATTCTTTCTTTGCTTTTTCCTTTCTTTTTCCTTTTTTTTAAATAAAATTTTTAGGCTGGCGCTGCGGCTCACTAAGCTAATCCTCCGCCTTGTGGCGCTGGCACACTGGGTTCTAGTCCCGGTTGGGGTGCCGGATTCTGTCCCGGTTGCCCCTCTTCCAGGCCAGCTCTCTGCTGTGGCCAGGGAGTGCAGTGGAGGATGGCCCAAGTACTTGGGCCCTGCACCCCATGGGAGACCAGGAGAAGCACCTGGCTCCTGCCATCGGATCAGCGCGGTGCGCCGGCTGCAGTGCACCAGCCGCGGCGGCCATTGGAGGGTGAACCAACGGCAAAGGAAGACCTTTCTCTCTCTCTCTCTCACTGTCCACTCTGCCTGTCAAAAATAAAAAAAAATTAAAAAATTAAAAAAATAAAATTTTTATTAACTTATTTATATGGGAAGGATGGAGAGAGAGAGAGGGAGAGAGAGAGAGAGGCACAATGAGAGGTCTTCTGCCTGCTGGTTCACTCCCCAAATGTTGAAACAGCTGGGGCTGAGACAGGCTAACACCAGGAGTGTGGAACTCAGTCTGGGTCTCTCGCGGACCCAAGGACCTGCTGCCTCCCAGAATGCACATTAGCACGAAGCTGGAATCAGAAGAGGAGGGAGGACTCAGACCCCGGCAGTCTGATGTGGGATGCAGGCGTTCCAAGTGGCATCTTAACTGCCATGCCAAACACCCACCAGTCTTCCTACTTTTTAAAATCTCCGTGGTATGCTTGCATCACTTCTATGCCATTTCTTTTTTATCTTCTTCATGCCTAAGCAGCTCCATCCAGACCATCTGTTTGCTCTGGGTTGGTGATGAGGTTGAGGACAGCTCTGTGGAACCTCTGCAAGTTTTTGTTAGATTGTGTAACTCTCTTCTCCCTCCAAGATTTGGTTAAATGACCTGTACTGGCCGTTACTCTAGCTTCTAGTCACTCTAGACCTTCTTTGCAGCTTGATAAAGCACTGGGGTGGCAGATTAAATGTGGCTCCAATTCTTGGCCATTGCTGCTCCTGGCGGTCAAAGTCCATTTCCTCTGCTCTTGAATCCGGGCTGATTGTATCATTTCAGTCAATAGATTCTGACCCAAGGGACACTGTACAACATCCAAGGCTTAACCTCAAGAGGAATGTGTCCTCTGCTCTTGCGTATGTGGGGAGTGCTCCTTTTTGGAAGCCAGCTGTTGTGTGTGGAGTCTAAATGCCACGAGACTGCCATGCTGTGAAGCAGTGTAAGCTAGCCCAGGGTGGGGAGGGGAGGGGGGAGAAAGAGAGAGAGAGACGAGAAATAGAGAAACACCACCAGACACATGAATGGACCCTTCCTGGATCTTCCAGTTGGCCTCAGTCACTAGCTAAACACAAGTAACTAGGGGCCAGCGCTGTGGCACCATGGGCTAAGACTTGGCATCAGTGTCAGCATCCCATATGGGCTGCTCCACTTCCCATCCAGCTCTCTGCTATGGCCTGGGAAAGCAGCAGAAGATGGCTCAAGTCCTTGGGCCCCTGCACCCGCGTGGGAGACCTGGAAGAAGCTCCTGGCTCCTGGCTTTGAATCGACTCAGCTTTGGCCATTGTAGCCAATGGGGGAGTAAACCAGCGGATGGAAGACCTCTCTCTGTCTCTCTCCTTCTCTCTGTAATTCTACCTCTCAAATAAATAACTAAATCTTAAAAAAAAATAAAATAAAAGGAGAGCGCTGGGAGCCAAAGGGCTCCCTCTGCATGGTCCGTGGGTCCGAGAGGGGACAGGGATGCTTTGAAGAACCTGCCTTCCAGAAGGGTGGGGAACAGTTTTCCTGCCAAGGGCCATTTGGAGATTTGGAACATGATTTGTGGGCCATACAAAATTATCCACTTAAAAACTAGCCTGCCATAGATTTGCTGAAGTTTTGCATTTCACCTGTGGTTGCCTTGGCTGGGCCAGACCAAATGATTTTGTGGGTCTTCTGTGGCCCGCGGGCTGGACGTTCCTCACCCAAGTGACACGGGGTCCTGAGACCCAGAGGGCACCTTCGGGTGTTGAGATGGGGGAAGAAAGCACGTCTGGGCCAGAGGGCACACACCTTCATGGTTAAGGGGTCAGGGGCAAGGACAGCCCTTCAACTGCAGTAAGCCAGAGCTCTGCTTTGGGAAAGATAATTTAGTCTCTACTGTTTCTATTTTCTGTCAGTACATCCTGTTTCACTTCACCTGGAGACCTGGTCAAGTTTCTTCAGGAACTGGTAGCCTGCCTGTGCTGATGTCAGGGTCCTGTTGGGTGGGGCCCGGTGGCAGCAGCGGGGAGAAAACCCCACAGAGGTGATGAAAATGTACAGAGAAGTACAGTGCAGAACTGTTCTCCGATATCCAGTTCCGAACACCAGAGGCACGGGCTGGCCCTGGGGAAGCTGCGCACCTGCTGCTCCCTTCGCTCCAGGAGGTCTTGTGCATCTGCCATGAGAAGAGGGGTCCGTGCGAGGTGTGCCCGGCCTTCCTCCATCATTGCTGGGGGTCTGTGTGTGGCCACAGGGCTCCGGACATGGCGGGGTGGCCTCCTCAAAGTGGCTGTGGCTCCTGGGGTGCTGGTTCATCTTGGCTTTCGCCCTGTCTCAGAGCATGCGCCCTCTCTCAGCCAGCAGTGCTTGGCCCTGACTCTCCTCTGGGGTGACAGCCACTGCTCAGCTCAGCTGCTGCCGTCCACACACTTGCCACACAGCACCGACCTATGAGCTTCTGTCCCTGGAGCCTCAGAAGCTTCTGAGCCTTCTCGGCCCCCTCTTTGTGCACTTGGCCTTCTCTGAGCCTTTGATTCCCATGTTGACGGGAGAAGCGGTGAAGGGTGAAGGGGCTGCTTTGGCTCTGTCTTGAAGTCTGCTGGTGGGATGTGAAGTGTTTACTCCCGACTCATTAACAGCTTTTCTTTTTTCCGAATGTGAGGATTTCAGGTCTCTTGTCTGTATCTTGGGGTGTTTGTCACAGTTCAAGGATAACAGGACAAGTCTCACCCAACATGGACAAAATTTTAAGACAGATCATCCCTAAACATTCCTCTACATTTGGTTTAAAAAACATCTTGAAGCTATTTTTACAGGATGTGGGAACTAGAAGCAGCAAACTAGCTTACTATATATATGGGTTGTTCTACTGTCCTTGGACTTGGCCATGGAGATGGCAGAACAGGCTGTAGGATGACATCATTCCTGTGGAGGCTCCCAGGAGCTGGCAGGTAGGGACCCAGGCCTTTGTGCTCTACACAGGGTGTGGAATAGGACAACCCCAGGGTCCCGGAGGCCTGGGAGCTGATGAGCTCAGGCACAACCAGGGCCTGAACTCTGGGCACTTGACTTGAAGGCAGGCTCTGAGTTCGTTGGCTGGCAGTTTTTTCTCTGTACTTGTCTCAGAAGGTTAAAAAGAATCCCAAGCAGGAGAGGACTTTTGTGGGTTTTTAATAAGAGCATTCAAGAACTTTTTGCATTTATTTGGCTGTGGGGAACACTCCCATCTGCTGGTCCACTCAACTGTCAGGAGCCAGGAGCCCAATCAGGGTCTCCCATGTGGGTGGCCGGGACCCAACCCCCTGAGCCATTGCTGCTGCTTCCCAGGGTCTGCATTAGCAGAAAACTGGAGTCAGGAGCTGGAGCTGGGAATCAAACCCTGGGCACTCTGATGTGCTTGGCTGTTACAAGTAGTGTGTTAGCCACTGCACCGAATGTCCACTCCTTACTCCTCGTCATCGTCTCTGGGGTGTGAAAGTGCCTCACAATTGACAAAGCATGTTGGCAGGAAATCCTCTCAGTATTCCTGCATGGCCGTGTATTAAGAGTGCACTGGTTGCCATGAACAGAAAGCCCAGCCACAATGGCTCGGGCACCGAGGGGGTCTTTGCCGGTAACTGGCAGCTCGGGGATGTCAGGGCTGACCTCACTGTGACCTTTGGCCTTCACCCCATGGTTGAAAGATGGCAGCTCCAGCTCCAGAGCTCCGTACTCATTTTCAGGTCAAGAATCAAAGGGAAACAGGGTGGGGGGTGCCTCCCAGAGCCTTGGGTTGAGTTCTGCTTGGGTCTAATTGGCCAGAAGATCATCACGTGGACACCTCTGGCTACAGAGAGGCTAAGTGAGTATTTTGCTTGAGATTGGGAGCAGTGCTAGCTCAAGCAAAATTGAGTTTCACTGACCAAACAGCCAGTGGTGCCAGCCGTAGGTGGCTCCAGGCTGCTCCTTCCCTCTTCCCCACATGGTAAACAGTGATGTTTGGTTTTGCTGTGTTCTCATTTCCTCTTTCCATGCCAATCTGCTTGGTTAATGACCTCTATCCCTTCCTTGATTACAAAGGAAGAAAATTTTTATTCTAGAACCTGGAGTTTTCTAATTCCAGAAAATAGCAAAATCATCAATAGCCTTATACTGAGGAATAATACCAAATATTCACATTTTCATGGTACTTCCTGAAATGTCCCACACATGTGTGTAGTATTATCTTGTGTACTTAGTATTGGACTATACTTTTTTACTCAATAATGTATTAGAATCTCTTTTTATATTTTTTTCTGATGGCCAAAGTGGCACATGTTTGTTATAAATATGTATGAATACATCTGTTGTACATCTTTATGAATGAATTTGTGAGAAGTCTATGAATACTCCCTAGACTCAGCCCTCCAGAAGGAAGAAGCCCCGATGAACAGCCGGCAGCTTCAACAGAATTTATTCAGCTACTCTCTTATTATTAGGCATCATTTATTTCATTCATTATATATTTATGTCCAGATTTTTATTATTGAAGACAAAATGTTGATGGCACATGGATTCTACTTACATTCTGATTATTTACTCTGTGTAGATTCCTAGAAATGGAATTACTGGGATAAAGGATATGAACGTGCTCAAAGCTCCTGGTTCCTGTTGCCAAACTACTTTTTGGAAGGACTGTGCTGTTTTGCCGTAGTCAGCGTTTTATGGGACTCACTCACTCCCACCTCACCAGCGTTTCTGAATCTCTTTCAGCCCTTTTGCAAGAAAACCACGTGACTTAGCAGAAATCACAGCAATGAGAAGTCAACTGTTTTTGACTAGCAGTCGGAAGTCCTGATTTTAGGTTCTGTCTCTACTGAAACGTGTGTGTGACCTTGCGTGAGTCACTTCGTTTCTCAGTTTCGTTAAAAAGAAAAAATAAAATACCGTGGGGGCAGGCATTTGGCCTCACGATTAAGATGCTTGCATCCCATATCGGAGTGTCGGGTCTGATGCTCAGCTCAGGCTCTTTTTTTTTTTTTTTTTTTTTTTTACTTATTTGACAGGTAGAGTTAGTGAGAGCAAGAGAGACAGAGAGAAAGGTCTTCCTTCCATTGGTTCACCCCCGAAATGGCTGCTATGGCCTGTGCTGCGTCGATCTGAAGCCAGGAGCCAGGTGCTTCTCCTGGTCTCCCATGGGGTGCAGGTGCCCAATCACTTGGGCCATCCTCCACTGCCCTCCGGGGCCACAGCAGAGAGCTGGACTGGAAGAGGAGCAACCGGGATAGAACCCGGTGCCCAAATGGGATGCCGGAGCCGCAGGTGAAGGATTAGCCAAGTGAGCCACAGCGCCGGCCCCCAGCTCTATTCTTGATTCCAGCTTTCTGCTAATGTGGACCCTGAGAAGCTGAAGGCAACAGCTCCAGTAATTGGGTTCCCGCCACCCATGTGGGAGACCTGGATTGAGTTCCTGGCTCCTCCGTGCTGGCGCCCCAATTTGTTCAGATAGCACCTCCCCTCTGTGTAGCCTTTGAACCTCAGGGGATGTGGGGCCCCTGCCCCAGTGGGTGGGTGCTTATTAATCCAGTGGTGGTCCTCAAACGTTTTGGTCTCAGGATCTTTTTAGCATCCATCTTTATAATCTTTGGCCTTAAAACTCAGAAACTTTTAATTGCTTATTAATTTGAAGATAACAATAAGTCCATTATTTGATAACTGTCTTAACATATTTTAATGAAAAGAACTACATATTTTCTCTCTCTCCCTCTCTCTCTCTCTCTTTTTTGACAGGCAGAGTGGACAGTGGGAGAGAGAGACAGAGAGAAATGTCTTCTTTTGTTGTTGGTTCACCCTCCACTGGCCGCTGTAGCTGGCATGCTGCGGCCGGCGCACCGCGCTGATCCAAAGCCAGGAGCCAGGTGCTTCTCCTGGTCTCCCATGGGGTGCAGGGCCCAAGCACTTGGGCCATCCTCCACTGCACTCCCTGGCCACAGCAGAGAGCTGGCCTGGAAGAGGGGCAACCGGGACAGAATCCGGTGCCCCGACTGGAACTAGAACCTGGTATGCTGGCACCGCAGGCGGAGGATTAGCCTATTGAGCTGCGGTACCAGCCTACATCTTCTAAAACTAGAAAATTTAGTAAGCAGAGTGGCATTGTTTCACATTTTTATTATTATCATTTTAAATTTGTGTGTGTGTGTGAGAGAGAGAGCGCTGTTGTCTGCTGGTTCACCCTCTGAACGCCTGCAATGGCTCTGGCCAGGTTGGGACCGCAGCCAGGCACCAGGAATGCAACCCAGGTCTCCCCTGTGAGTGGCAGGGCTCAATCCCTTGAGCCATCGCCACTGCCTTGCAGGGTCTGCATGAGTAGAAAGTTAAGAGTCAGGAGTCAGAGGCGGGTGTTGAACCCAGACACCCTGATGCGGGACACGGGCCTCTTAGTGTCTTACCCGGCAGGCCGAACACAGACTCCATTGTTTTACCTTTCTGCAAATTTCTGTACTGCCTTCGCTAACAGAAGACGGCTGGATTCTCAAATCTGCTTCTGCATTCCGTGCGTTGTGCTGCCACCCATCGAATTCTCTGTGAAACTCCATTGCGAGAACGCAAGGGAGAAAAGGGCAATGATGTTAAGAAAATTGCATTGCAACATGAGCGTCTTTAAGGAATCCCAGGGACTCCAGGGTCTCTGTCCTCTCTTGGCAAGCTGCATGTTGGTCCCGCCCCTTTTGCTAGGAGTGCACATATACCCCAGGTTCACCCAATGAGGCGTTAGGAGAGGCTACTGTGGAGCTTTGTGGGGGGGGTGTGTGTGTGGGATTCTTGTTCCCCAAGACAAGCCCAAGAAAGATGTTGTCATCTCTACGCTGCAGCAACTTCTCTATCAGCCTGAGGATGAAGCCAGTACCTGTAGGAGGACAGAGCCGAGAGCCAGCAGGCCAAGCCCATGTCTCCTGGGTCACCTCCGGGATCCACCCTCACTGAGATAAACGAACGTACAGAAACTCCAGTACAGAACACAAGACAAAAATGAATTATTTGCAAAACTATCCACTGCACACTTCTTTTCCTCCTTTCTTTTAAAAAAAGATTCACTTAAGTTATTTGAAAGTCAGAGTGACACAAAAAGAGTGAGAGACAGAGAGAGGGGTCTTTCACCCACTGGTTCACTCCCCAAATGCCTGCAATAGCCAGAGGTAGGCCAGGCCACAGTCAGGAGCCGGGAGCTCCATCTGAGTCTTCCATGTGGGTGGCAGGGACCCAAGCTCGTGGGTCTACTGCCTCCAAGGCACATCAGCAGGAAGCTGGAGCTGGATCAAAAGCACAGAGTAGCTGAGATCTGCACCCAAGTACTCCAATATGGGATGTGGGTGTCCCAAGCCACAGCTTAACCTGCTGTACCACAGTGCTGGGCCTGGGTTCTCCTAACTCCCCATCGCATCTGACCTCAGAGTGTTTAGCCCTATACCCTGCCTCCTCAGCCGCTCCACTGGCAGGCTTCTCAGATTGGTGGAATCAGATGGGACTTGGAGATCTTGCCATACAATGCTTCAGCTTCTAGGTGAGGCCCCTGAGGCCCGGGGAGGGATGGTGACTTGTCTGACCCCAGCTGTCTGGGTCTTCACAGCAGATCAGGGTCACAGTGAGTGGAACCCCACTTTTGGCTGCTGGCTGAACAGCCCTTGATGGTAACTCGCCCATTAACACAACAGAATTTCTTGCCTAGCTTCAAGAATATTGTCAACATTTGGCATTCTGCATCGTTTACACAGGTGTTACTCAATAACTGTACCACCTGTGTACAACTTGGTAGCACTTTTAGTTTGTTTTTGTTTTTTTCTACCTATGTTAGGAGTTTGGAGAGGGGGACTTAAATTCTAGTATTTTGAGATGTACAGTATCAACACACTATTTATTCTAATTATTCTTAGTTACTTTGGACACTCTGATCACATCCTATCCTTGCCTTTTTCTTGGGATTTGCTTTTTTTAAAAATAAAGATTTATTTATTTACTTGAGAGGCCTAGTTACAGACAGAGAGAGGGAGAGACAGAGAGCGAGGTCTTCCACCTGCTGGTTCACTCTCCAAATGTCTGCAATGGGTGGAGCTGGGCTGATCCGAAACCAGCAGCCAGGAGCTTCCTCTGGGTCTCCCATGTGGGAGCAGGGACCCAAGCACTTAGGCCATCTTCTACTGCTTTCTCAAGCCATAGCAGAGAGCTGGATGGGAAGTGGAGTAGCCGGGACTCGAACTGGCGCCCATATGGGATGCTGGCATGGCAGGCAGATGCTTAACCTGCTCCACCACAGAGCTAGCCCCCCTCCTTTTTTTTTCCTTTTTCTTTTAAATTGCTTTAAGTTGATGGTAGATCTGGGCTGATCTCAAAGAATCATGGGATTTTAAATCTAGAAGGGACCTTCAGTACTTGATATGACTGTTCTGTAGTATTGGTTAAGCGATCTCGCTCATAAACTGGCAAAGAATAAGTTTACCTAAAGTACTTATCAGGCAAGTTCCATGCAGCAAAACCATTTCGCAAAGATGGTGAGACAGGACCGACGGCTGTTGGAGGACAGGGGCGGATGCTAATTCTGCAGTCACTGTGGCCCTCTCCGTGGTGCTAACAGTGGGCTCGGCAGGCAGGAGGCGTGTGATGAATGTTTTTACCAAGTGCATGGACTGACGGGGTGGATGCAGCCCCGCCAGGGAGAGTCCTCCGCCTTTGTGGCACAGAGGGAACACGGCATCAATAACATGCTCATTCCAGAAACACCAGTGAGGACACCATTCCAGTAAAGGGTCGGAGTGACCTGTTTCCGGCTCGCATCTGCCAAAGTTGGTCCAGGAAAGACAGGAACGGTGATCATTTCTCGGAAAATGCTCAGATACCATCGTCCCGGGAAACAGAGCCGCACAGAGGCACGGAGGCCTCCCCTTTCCTCCACTCCCACCATCTGCCTCTTTTCCCGCCCCTACTCGTCAGCAGTGTACCCGCGGGGGTTCCAATTCCAAGAACCTCTGGAGCTGGGAAGGGCCTGAATCACTGGCACAGGGGGAGACAGGGACAATACCCGGAGGCCTGGCACGTTGCACTGTGGGAATCCACCAGCTGTCTGTCCTGTTTCCTTGCTGACAAGAGAGAGGTGGAGGGATGGGTCCCATGGAGAAGCAGAGACTTCAGAATCTCATGCACAAAGCTTCAGGAGGCCCTTGAAGAAGCCTTGGAGCCATACCTGCTCCAAGGGGCGCACGAAGCGGGCGGTTGATTCAGCGTGGCCATGTCTGAGCAGAAGAGCCGTTTGGTTCATGCTCGGGTAACCTGGGCTGTTTGTTTCGGTTCTGATTGTTCAGCGAGCTGTATTGTCTCCTGACAGTTTGACTCTCTCCAAGGGCCGTGTCATTCTGGCCATCTTAAGGAGGATAACTACGCATACAAAGCGTGTAACAATTGGGACCGATTCCTAAGAAAGCCTCACGTGTTGAACCCATCTATCGTAGGGCATACAAGGCCAGAACCTTTGGCTCTTGGTATAGAATGGGATGTACCCACCAAGATGGGAAACACTGAAGTCTTTCATTTTTTTCATATTTATAACTTTGTGACTGCTGTCCATTTTTTCCTCCTGTCTGCTTGCAGAGGGCTTGAAGGAATTACGGGTAACTTGTAGCTTGAGGCTGCACTGAAATGAAACAGTGAAAGGGCAGGGGGGTCCCAGCTCAGGGGTCCCCTGAGTTCAAAGAGGAAGTGGAAGCTCATTAAGATATAATTATAGGGAGTATTGGGGGCAGTGCCAACCACTGCCTCCCAGGCTCACACATGGGAACCAGATGTAGTTCTGAAAAGCGGGATTGTCCCCACATCCTAGTTAGAAGTGACCTCAAATGGTTTCTCCCTTCTGGCCCCAGTTTTCTCAGGTGCAGAACAAGGGGGCTGTCTGGGATGATTTATTCTCTCTCCACCTGGGCAGTTGCACAGGACAGCAGAGTTCAGGCAGCACCCCAGATGACTGGTTCAGAGCCCAGGATTGCTTCTGGTATGACCTGGCACCTGTGTTTTGAAAAAGCCCCACATGTGATTCTACGGTGAAGCCAGACTTGCCTTGGGCACGTTACTGTTCACTCTAATGAGTCGCTGAACAACAGTGCCTGCATGGGAGCTGCTCTTTCAGTTTGGAAAGGACCTCTGAGGGGCCCTTGTGGAAATGTGCTTCTTTCATAGTTGGTGCTGCACAAGGTTACTGTTTTGTAAAACACTGGCGGCTTTGATTTTACCCTGGCCGTCCGGCGACATCGGTTCTTTTCCACATGGGGTGTCTGATGAACCTGCTTCCTATAACTCTGGAAAGTGGGCAGTATGGCATCATTGGTTGAAGAGCGGTTTGATGATTTGGTGAATCAGGCAAAGAAGGGAGTTTCTGGAACTGTCCTGTAGCCCATCCAATCATTCACCCCCTCCCAATGCCTACCGAATGGCTGTCTTTAACGTAAGGCACTGGGCCAGGTCGACGTCTGGAGTTCGCCCTGTGAGCCCTCTGGAGCTCCCGTCAGGGAGCTGCTCCCAAAGCCAGGGCCAGTGCCTGTGCGGATGCTCTGCTCTCTGCACAGCCAGCAACCCCCGCAACCACAGAATGTTCCACCTTCCAACCCCACGGAATGTCATGTCAAACAGCAGCGGCTGGCTATGCACCCAAGGCCTCATGTCATCCCCCAACTCCAGCCAATCAAGGCTTGTGTTGCCCCAGAAATCATCACTTGGAAAACTCTGATCCCTCCTGTGGTGGTGGCTGGGGGTGTGGCCTTCTGGAGGGAGTCAGGGTCAGGTGAGGTCACGAGGGTAGAGCCCTCAGGACAGGATCAGTGCCTTTCTGGAAAGAGGAAGAGACCCGGCTCTCTCGTGGGGATGCATCGGAAGCTGCCTTTGCCAAAACCTGACCACACTGGCATCCTGGTCTCAGACTTCCATCCTGCAGAAGTGGGAGAAACAGGTCTCTGCTGTTTAAGCCACTTGGTCTGTGCTAGCTAGGCTTGAGCTGACTGAATGATGATTGCTTTTTATAGGTGAGAAAACCAAGGCTTAAAGAGGCCATTTGACTTGTCCAGAGTGACCTGGTTCAAAATGAGGTTTGGAAGGCCAGCCAGGACTCCCTGACTCCTAAGCCACGCCCACATTATTCCCTCGCATCCCAGAAGAATGGCTCGGCTGCTCTGTTCTGCCTCCCCTGCAAGCCTGCTTCTCTGGCAGGGCCAAGGTCAGGGTCAGGGCTCACATATGCCGCGCGGCCTCCTCCAGCCCAGTCTGAGGGTCCCTCCTGCACTGGTCCTACTCTGTGCTGGGCCTGTGTGATAACTGACTTTTCATGTTTCCACACACATAGGGGTTTATGAGCCCCTTGAGGTTCTTTTTTTAAAGCTTTATTTATTATTTGAAAGACAGTTAAGAGATGGCAAGAGAGAGAGAAGAGGAGAGGAGAGGAGAGGAGAGGAGAGGAGAGGAGAGGAGAGGAGAGGAGAGGAGAGGGGAGGGGAGGGGAGGGGAGGGGAGGGGAGAGAGATCTATTTGCTTGTTCACTCTCCAGATGACTGCAACAGCTGGGGCTATGCCAAGCTGAAGCTTGGAGCCGGGAACTCCATCTGGGTCTCCCACATGGGTGACAAGGTCACAAGCACTTGAGACATCTTCTGCTGTCTTTCCAGATGCAATAATGGGGAGCTGAGTTGGAAGCAGAGCAGCCAGGCCTCAAACTGACAGTGATATGGGATGCTGGTGACCCACTGTGCCACAATGTCTGCCCTTGGACTTGCTTTTCTACTCTGCTTCACCTGCTGCACTGTTCCAGGCTCAGAACTAGACCCATGTTAAGACCCAGCATATGTTTTTACAATCGATTGAATAAATTAATAGATTGATAAATATTCTGGATTCCTGCTTCCAGAGAAAGACTCACCCTCACACCAAATACTCCCTCACCACTGATTAATCTGACATGTTTATTGAACATATGTTGTGTTCCCAGATAAGCATTTCCTTTGCAAAAATTATTAAGTGGATGGGGCTGGCGCTGTGGCACAGCAGGTTAACGGCCTGGCCTGAAGCGCTGCCATTCCATATGGGCGCCGGTTCTAGTCCTCTTCCAACCCAGCTCTCTGCTATGGCCTGGGAAAGCAGTAGAAGATGGCCCAAGTCTTTGGACCCCTGCACCCGCATGGGATACCCAGAAGAAGCTCCTGGCTCCTGGCTTCGGATCCGCGCAGCTCCAGCCGTTGCGGCCATCTGGGGAGTAAACCATCGGACTGAAGATCTCTCTCTCTCTCTGCCTCTCCCCTCTCTGTGTAACTCTTTCATATAAATAAATAAATCTTTAAAAAAATTATTAAGTGGCCTCATAATGTGCTTTCCCACTTGAGTCCCCGTCACTCACATGGGAGACCAGAACGGATTTCCAGGCTCCTGGCTTCTGCCTGGACCAGCCTGGTCTACTGTAGCCCTTTGGGGAGTGAACCAGCAGATGGAAGGTCTCTCTCTCTCTCTCTCTCTCTCTCTCCTTTTCAAATAAACAAATCTTTTAAAAAATCTTTTTAAAAATATGCTTTTCTACTTTGTGAAATGAAAGCAGCAGTTAAGTGTACCCCTGTCTTCTGAAACTTGTGGTTTCGTCATTAATGAGATCTTAGCAAATCTGAAAAGATAAGTATAAACCCCAGGACCCAAGGATGTGGAACAAATTGCCCAGAAAATTCCAGGGCTGGGTGAGGGGGAGGGTGAGGGGAATTTGGGCCTCCTGTTAAACCTCAAGGCTTTTTCTGTCTGAACACGTAAGGCCTAAATGTTTCTACTCCGACTGGGCATGCACAGAGCAAGCCTTCAACTGCTGGCTTTGCTGGGTCTGGGGCCTCACTTATCTTGGTGGGTGTCTCCCCAGGCCCTGGATGGCAGAGAGCACCTTGGCCTGGCTTGGTTGCCCTCACCAAGAAGGAACAAGCAAAAGGGTTCTTGGTAATGGGATTTCTGTATCTTTCCCACTCTGTTCTAGTTGTACACATGTGCTAACGCTGCAGAGGGACAGACACAGATGGGGACTTTAGGAGGCCAAGGATCTAGCCCCTACCTTTGCAATTAGTGACATGTGCGATTTGAGCAAGTTACATAAATCTTGTATTTCTCTGCAACATGGTGGACCTCTGTAAGACTGAGGGGGAGGATTCCTCCCAGCCCCAAGCATTTCATTACGGTAGCAAGTTGCTGTCTTAATGCCTCTTGTACCTATATTTCTCCTGAAAGAGTTAGAGTGAAAAGCATCCTGTAGTGAGGCGTGGGTGGAAAGCCTGTCCGTGTGCTTACCGAGCACGCCTGGCTCTGGGGGAGGAGCATGACGGGGCCGACGGGAGCCAGGCCCTGCTGCAAGCCCTAGAGATCTCTGTACCAGCATAGCTCGGTGCATAGCTCTGGAAGGAAGGCACCAATGACACATTCATCCCACTGAGAGGGAAACTGAGTCTCAGGGAGGCTAAGGCCATGCAGCAAAGGAGAGATGAAGCCAGGATTCGGACCCAGGAGTCTGTCGGTAGGGGCAATGTCACCTCCCCCAGATTCTCCGGCCCCTCTTGGGCGTAGGGAGTCTGTCTCACATTCCTTAGTGCCTTCCCTCAGCACAGGGCCAGAAAATGAATGAGATGGACTGACCTGGACAGACTATGATGCTGATTGTGGTCCTTCACTGCAGAACCTTCCAGAACAGACACCCCAATGCAGCTAAGAGCCTGTCCTGAAGACCCAAGGACATAGCAGGTATTTGGGGGGGTGTGTTTGGTCTTGAGGGGAGAGGTAGGCTTGTTGGCCCCTGTAGGTTCTTTCCCAGCCCAAGGGTTCAGTATCCCGCCTGATTCCTAGAACTGTTTGTTGGCCGAAAGAGTAAATGCTTACGATAAACCACGGCACGGGATCAAAGGTGACAGGAACCGCGCGTTTGGCCTGATGTTTATCTTGTGGGCCAGCCAGCAGCAGGCAGCCACTTCCCCACTGCGTAGGGCTTTCCCCATCGGCTTCCTCTCCCGTTACTCACAACCAGTGTAATGGCGGCGGGGAGGAGGCCTGGTGGGGGCAGGGACCTCTGTCCCGAGTGCCACCGTGACAGAAGCCAGAGAGACCTTCACACTCCTGAGATGAGAGCCCTCCAGGCCATCTCTGGCTGGACCAGAAACCTTGGTGCCCTGCTTACTCTCACCCAGAACCAGAGCTGAGTTAGTGACACACATCCTTCATTTCTGATGGCTGCACTCTCTCAACAAACAGAAAACGGATGCATCCACGCCACTGGTTTTGTCCATTCTTTTCTAGATCATGCCGTATCCTCCGTGTGTATTCATGTATTCATCTAATCTTCCCATGCGTATCTCCCGGGGAGCACCTGCCATGTGTCCACCAGTGGGTGTGGGGCTGGGGATACAATGATAACTGTCACCCAACTCCTACCATCAAAAAGCAACCAGTGAGCAGGAGACACTGGGAGAGACGGTGCAGGGAGGAGAAGTGGGTGCAGAGACTTGAAGGGAGTCCAGGCTAGAGGCCTCCAGAAAAGAAGGCTTCTAAGGGGGGTGACTTGTGAATTGCAGTGAGTAGGAGAGAACATTCCAGAAGGAGCAGGATGTTGGGGGATGGTGAGTGCTGTGTGAGGCTGTGAATAGCGTATAGGAAATGTAGTGGAAGTCTCCAGGGGTTCTACTGGGAAGGGCTTGCAAAAAAGGGCTTGGAAGAGAAGTGAGATCTTAGTGTATAGGAGACGGGGGCCAGAGAAATCTCAGCTGAGCGGCCACAGGGGGTGAATTGCGGAGGAACAGTGGAGAAGGCTCAGAGGCCATGGTCAGGAGCAGCAGGGCAGCACTCGCCAGGGGTGCTGTGCATGTGCAGCCGAGATAAGGCGGTGGTGCGCCGTAGGGGACAGCCACAGCGCACGGTCACCCCTCCCTGGCTTTGCACCCAGCTCTTTCCTCTTTCTCACTCGTGGAGCATGGGCGAGTTCTTCAGCATCTCTGTCCCTCAGCGGGGGGACGGCCATAGCATTAGAGCCGCTAGGAGAGTACGTGGGGCCGCGGGCCCTGCAGGTGTAGTGGCGCGGGCGGGGTGTCTATCCAGACCCACGACGGCTCTTACTGTCACAGGTGGAGCAGAAGAGCTGTGGATGCCCGTCTCCGGCATGGGATGACAGTCGTTAGCGAGAAGAGAGTGATACGAGAGGAGGAACAGGCTTGGATGGAGGAGGTGGAGCAGCGTGAGCTGTTGAGTTGGGTACAGGGTGCGAGGGCTGGCTGCTGACGTTGAGAAAGCCGTGACGTGGCACCTTCCTCCGTGCCACTCACTCCATAGTCCTCTGCCCCAAGATCTTTGCCTGTTGTTCTGCTCCCTTGTTCCACTAACTGTAGCTGTAAAACAAGTCGCACCTTCAGTCAGCACCCTCGCTTTCTCATTCCATCCCGCAGGTGTGGGGGTGACTGCACTCAGCTGGTTGGTTCCCTCTCAGGGCCCCCCATGTGGCTGCAGTCAGGCCACAGGTGGCCCTGGAGACATTGCAGAGGCTTCCTCCCTCGAGCTGGCGATGGCCGAGGCTGGATGTCCACCTGACCTCAGCTGAGGTTGTTGGTCAGAGCACCGGCCGGTGGGCTCTCCGGGTGGCCTGGGTTCCCCCACAGCATGGCAGCTGGGTTCCTAGGACGAGATCCCAGGAGGGCAATGGGGAAGTTGGTCACTGTTTATGATGCAGCCCCAGAAGCCACACTGAGTCACTGCAGGTGGAGGGCATCAGACACCATAGGAGGAGGGTTCCCGTCCAGCCTGTGGGGTGGCGGCTCTTGCCGTGGCTGTTTTTGGAAACGTGGTCAGCCACCCCCTGCTTGAAATGTTCACGTTCTCCCCGTAACCAGCTACCCATGGCCCCTCATCCTTTTTTTTTTTTTTTAAGATTTATTTTATTTACTTGAAAGACAGAGTTACAGAGAGAGGTAGAGACAGAGAGAGGTCTTCCATCCGCTGGTTCACTCCCCAGATGGCCACAACAGCCAGAGCTGTGCAGATCTGAAGCCAGGAGCTAGGAGCTTCTTCCAGGTCTCCCACGTGGGTGCAGGGGTCCAAGCACTTGGGCCATCTTCTACTGCTTTCCCAGACCACAGCAGAGAGCTGGTTGCAAGTGGAGCAGCCGAGACTAGAACTGGCACCCATATGGGATGCCAGCGCTTCAGACCAGGGCTTTAACTTGCTGCGCCACAGCACCGGCCCTGGCCCCTCCTCCTTGACCTTGGTGTGGGGGAGGTGAGGTCTCTCCACTCCCTCACCAGCCAGTGGCTCCCCTAGCACAGTTCTTGCTACCTGTCAGCTCACTGACCCTGAAAGGGGGAAAAAAAGTTTGGGGGGAGGGAAGGAAAGAGAAGGGAAGGGAACAGATGGGAAGGGAAGGGGAGCAATGGTTCAAACAGGCAGGCAGCTTAGGGTCTGGATTCCAGGCCTCACGCCCCAGCTGGGCAGGACAGAGCCCGAGCAGTTAGGTGTGCGTATCTGGCCACAGAAGGAGAGCTGCTGACTGGGGAGGGCTCTGTGAGCCTCCGCTCACTGCCTGTTGTCCTTCCAGCTCCCTAGTACCCAGCAGGAGCCAGATTCTTGGCCGCTATCTGCTGCTTTCCCAGGCACATTAGCAAGGAGCTGGATGGGACGTGGAACAGCCAGGACTTGAACTTGAATGGGATGCCCACGTGGCAAGCCACAACTCTGGCCTCTATCACTCTTTTTTTTTTTTTTTTTAAGAATTCAATACAAGGTCTCAGAGGAGCTCCAGAGAGTCCCACCAGCTGGCACCTGGGTGGCTCTGGACCTGAAAATTATGGAAACACACATGGAGTTAAGGCCTCTCCTTGCCAGAGACCTCAGGAGCATCGTTCCAGCCAAGAAGAGGAGAGGTTCGTGTGACTCAGCTGAGGTCACACTGCAGACAGAGGCTTGGGGAATCCAAATCTCCCAGCCTGCAATGCGGGGGTCACTCCTCTGCTGTAGAGGTCCAGGTGCGCGTGGCCGTCCTGTTCCCTCGCCCCTGCGCCCCTGACACCAGGAGCTGATCTCTACGATCTTGGAGCTCTTCTCAGAAAGATGCTCCATAAATACAGTGTCTCTCCCTCACCCCGCCTCAGGGGTGACGGGCAGATCGCCAGAGGCATCCACACGGGGGACCTCAATTTAGTCCAGACAACTCAGCTTGCTGACCGCGACAGCCCTGGGAGTTGTCCCCAGGAATAACCACCAGAATATTGGTTTTTTTAAATTCACCCTTTGGGCCTTATCCTGCCTTATCACAACGTGGAAGCATCAGAGATTAATAAAGGGTTTTGGGAGCTGAGTGTGCATCTGTATCTTCAAATATTAGGACGTCCTCCCCGGTCCTTAGTTGAGGTGCCCAGACTGCCCAATCCTGCCCAGACGGAGCTGGTTGCTGCTCGGACTCCACGAGGCGGCTGCAAGGCCAGGGAGGCACGTGGAAACCATTTCAGCGCCAGTGCTCCCCCTGCTGTGGTAACAGACCGCCAAGGCTCTCGGGAGCTCAAACCTTACATGCTCACAGACCACCAGGGCTTTGGAGCGATTTAACCTCCCTGTCTCTAGTGAGGTTAAGTGAACTAGTTAAGTGAACGTGGCAATTCTCTCCCCCATCACTCCCATGACACTTTTAAAAGCAAATGTTTTATAACAACATCTTGACTGTTTAAAATGAAAATCAAGGTTAGCCGGTGCTGTGGCTCACTAGGCTAATCCTCCGCCTTGCGGCGCCGGCACACCGGGTTCTAGTCCCGGTCGGGGTGCCGGATTCTGTCCTGGTTGCCCCTCTTCCAGGCCAGCTCTCTGCTGTGGCCAGGGAGTGCAGTGGAGGATGGCCCAAGTGCTTGGGCCCTGCACCCCATGGGAGTCCAGGAGAAGCACCTGGCTCCTGGCTTCAGATCAGCGCGATGCGCCGGCCGCAGCGGCCATTGGAGGGTGAACCAACGGCAAAAGGAAGACCTTTCTCTCTGTCTCTCTCTCTCTCTCTCACTGTCCACTCTGGCTGTAAAAAAAAAAATCAAGATTAATTGGTGGACACTTTTTAAAGTTCATGGAAAATGGAATTAAAAGACAAATTATGTTGATGCAAAAACAATGAGATCTGGGTATGGTTTTTTCATAATAGGCAGAGAAGCCTATTATGGACCCCTTGGATAACTTAAGTTACCTGTACTATCTTTTAAACATCAATATAAAGCCTAAACTGTAGGTAGAATAAGAGGAAAGTAGCCTAAGATACTCTGTGTTTCAGTATTTAAATGCTCAGACATGGATACATTAAAAGATAGTGGTGGCGTGGGTATTTGGCCAAATGGGTTAAGACAGTTGGGACAGTCACATCCATGTCAAGAGTGCCTGGGTTCAATTCCTGACTCTGGTTCCGGACGCCAGTTTCCTGCTAATGCAGACCCTGGGAGGCAGCAGCGATGGCTCAAGTAGTTGTGTTCCTGCCACCCACATGGGAGACCTGGGTTGAGTTCCCAGATCCTGGTTTTGACCCCAGCCTAGCCCTAGCCTTTGCGGGCATTTGGAGAGTGAATATGAAGATGGGATCCCTCCATCCCTGCCCCCCCCCCATGACTCATTTCTTGAATAAAGAAAAATAAAAGCATAGTCAGATGCTTGTACCGTTATATGACATGTATTTGGATTCGAGAACAGCAAGAAAATGTTCTATGGTGTGGGTGGTTGGCACAGCAGTAAGTTGCTCTCTGGGACACTTGCATCCCCTGAGTGCCTGATTTGAGCCCTGGCTCTGCTTCTGATCCAGCTTCCCAAGCACCCCGGGAGGGGTCCCCGCCACTCATGTGAGATACCTGGATTGAATAAGTGTCGGCTCCTGGCTTCAGCCTGGCCTAGCCCTGACTGTTGTGGGCATTTAGGGAGTGAACCAACATCCATATCTTTCTCTCTCTTCCTGCCTCTCAAGTTAAAAAAACACAAATTAAGAAAAAGGAAATCGTATAAAAATTGCATCCTTTCTGATCTTTGAAATAGGAGTTAAATAAGTACCGCCGTCTAGCTCTATGTACGGGGAGAGCGAGGATCATTGTGAAGGAGAGGGCTCCCAAGGCAGCCATGCTGGCAACTCAGTGCCTTTAACACAGAGTGCATTTTCAAAATGCTGAACAGCTCTTGGAAGGATTCAAGCAAAACAAGATTTACACCCTAGTTGGAAAACTCACTGCATATTGATCTAGAGAGAGAGAGACACTTCCTATTTTATGGAAAGCCCAGTTGATCCTAGATTCAGACTTAAAAATGGTGTTTCATCTACCCGACATTTTCAAAACTGAGCAGAGTGCAGGAGAAGTCTGCATGCCAGGGGACAGTCCTGCCTGATGCACATGTCCCTTGCACGTGGCTTCTGCCCGCGAGTGCCAGCAGCACTCCCCAGTTTACTCAGCCAACCCCACATCCACTGACAGCCGCTGGTGTAACAGTTGCGAAAGTGCCTGGCACTTTCAGAAATACTTCCTCCTTCCTTCCCTTCCATCTTTCCACATGATTCTAAAAGGTGGGGGCAAGGCAAAGGGATAGAATAGAGTACCTCTGTCTGCCTTGTTGTGTGGACAAGCTAAGGGAAAATCAGATGAGTCATCTGGGAGGGGACCCCAGGGACGCACTGGGAATCCGTTACCACTAGGGATTTGCCCAAGAACCCAGCATCATTCTTACTTCTGCAGTGACTGACACTTCACAAAACTCTCCCCAGCATAGCCCCTCATTGCGATCCACCCACTGACTCTGCAGGACGAGCAGGGCAGAAGAGTAATCTGTCCGTAAGAGATGAAGAAACTAGGGGACCGCGTCGTGTTGCAGCAGGTCGAGCTGACGCTTGCCCCGCTGGCACCCTGTAACTGAATGCCGGTTCCGGTCTTGGCCGTTCTACTTCAGATCCAGCTTCCTGCTTCATGCACCTGGGAAGGCAGCTGAGGGTGGCCCAAGTCCTTGGGCCCCTGCCACCCATGTGGGAGACCTGGATACAGTTTCTGGCTCCTGGTCAGCTTGGCCCAGCCCTGGCTGTTGTAGCCACTTAGGGAATGAAGCAGTGGATGGAAGATCTGTCTCTCCCCCATGCCCCTGATGCTCTGCCTTTCAAATAAATACACCCAAAACAAACAAACAAGCAAACAAACAGAGGAAGATGAAGAAATCGAGGCCCCGGAGCCTGCATGACTCACTTATCCATGGACATTTTCTAGCCCCATGATTGTTTTCTTGCCAGCCCACCTGTCATGAGTGCTGATGTCCCTGTGTGTGGTGACTGGTGGACGTGAATGGAAGCTCCCATGGGCAGGGATCTGTTGTGGCTCAAGTTCACTGCATCATTACTGAAAACCAGTATGATTAAAATAAATATTTACTTAATACGTGGCTTAGCCACTCCCTTCCTTCCCATGCTCACAGGATTCTCATCTTAATATAGGACCTGACCACACCACTTTTTGCAAAAATCGGCAGTGGTTTACCACTGTCTGCAAGGAAATTTTTAACTCCTCAGCTTGGCATTCGAGACCTGTTTCCAACTTGCATTCCCCTCCCAGCCCTCCGTGCCAGCCATCCTCTGACACCTGCCCTGCTTGCCATTAGCATCTAGAATTCACTAGCGCTCGTTATGGGCCAAGTCCCGTGCAGAGCACTGGGTGTGTGTCATTCCACTTCATCTTCACAAGGACTCTGTGAGATACTACGATTATGCTGGTTTTATGGAAGAGGAGGCTGGGGCGTCAATAACTTAAGATCACGCAGATCTCAATAGAACCCCCCAAATTTGGACCCTTATCCATCTGCATCCACATCCACACTGTAACCCCTTCTCTCAGCTCATTTTGTGCTTTTTTGAAGAAAATTTATTTATTTGAAAAGCAGAGCACCAGAGAGGAAGAGAGAGAGAGAGAGAGAGAGAGAGAAACTTCCATCTACTGGTTCTTTTCCCAAATGGCCACAAACTGCAAGGTGTGGTTGGACCAGGCCAAAGCCAGAAGCCAGGAACTCCATCCTCATCTCCCACATGGGTGGCAGGGGCCTTCCTACACTCGTTAGCAGGAAGCTAAACCAAAACCTGGGGCTTGAAGTGGTCCTCCCATGTGGGCAGTGGGATCTTGGCCCTTCCGCCTGTGCTCTGATGCTCGGGCTAGGGCCGTGCTCAGGCCTTCTCCCAGCCTGGGACAGCCCTACTTCCCCCGTGCTTTCACCCTCGCAGTCCCAGCTCTACTGGCCTGTCCTCCTGAGTCTTTGCACCCTCTCCATTCTGACCAGCCATATTCTCCTCTGCAGTTTCACATGCATTTCTTCTTCTTCTTCTTCTTCTTCTTCTTCTTCTTCTTCTTCTTCTTCTTCTTCTTCCTCTTCCTCTTCCTCTTCCTCTTCCTCTTCCTCTTCTTCTTCTTCTTTTTGACAGGCAGAGTGGACAGTGACAGAGACAGAGAGAAAGGTCTTCCTTTTGCCATTGGTTCACCCTCCAATGGCCGCCATGGCTGGCGCACTGCAGCCGGCGCACCGCGCTGATCCGATGGCAGGAGCCAGGTGCTTATCCTGGTCTCCCATGCGGGTGCAGGGCCCAAGCACTTGGGCCATCCTCCACTGCACTCCCTGGCCACAGCAGAGAGCTGGCCTGGAAGAGGGGCAACCGGGACAGAATCCGGCGCCCCGACCGGGACTAGAACCCGGTGTGCCGGCGCCGCAACGCGGAGGATTAGCCTAGTGAGCTTCGGCACCGGCCCCTCACATGCATTTCTAATTGAATGCAGGTATTCTAATTACCTGAACAGGCACTGTCCTCCACCCAGGTCTATGAGCTCTTTCCAGGCAAGGATCTTGACTCATTCTTTCGTAAAATCAGCATCCAAATTCCAACTCACAGTTGGGATTGAGTGCATCTGTTTTGAACATCTAGGGATGACATCCAAGGATGAAGACGTCGTTAAGGAAATAACCACAAGGGGGCAGTACCAATGGGTCCGGTGCAGAATGGCCCTTCCTCTTCCATCTGGGAGCAGGTGTCTGGATTAAGAGACCTACGAGGCTGAAACAGCAGCCCTCGGGGGCAGAGGAACCAAAGCAGAAAACGATGGAAATGTGCTCGGTCAGAGATGGCAGCAGCATTGTGCAGCATGGCGGGAGGACTGGAAGGCAGGGACAGGATGCTATTTCGGAGACTTTGAAAACTTTTGAAAATTAAAATAAAAAATATTTGGAAAACACAATGAATATAGCTTTTTTAAAAAAATTATTTATTTTTTACTTGAGAGTCAGAGTTACACAGAGAGAAGAGAGGCAGAGACAGAGAGAGAGAGAGAGAGAGAGAGAGAGAGAGGTCTTCCATCTGCTGGTTCACTCCCCAGATGGCTGCAACGGCGGGAGCTGTGCCAATCCGAAGCCAGGAGCCAGGAGCTTCTTCCAGGTCTCCCAAGAGGGTGCAGGAGCCCAAGGACTTGGACCATCTTGTACTGCTATCCCAGGCCATAGCAGAGAGCTGGATTGGAAGAGGAGCAGCAAGAACTAGAACCGGCGCCCATATGGGATGTCGGTGCTTCAGGCCAGGGCATTAACCCACTGCACCACAGCACCGGCCCCACAAATATAGCTTTTTCTGCAGAATATGCTTTGTTCTTGCCTTACAAACGTTACATCTTGAGTTTTATAAGCATAATTTGATTAGCAAACCAGGAAACAGCACATTCTGTGTTATTACAGAAGACATGCATTTAGATCTATAAAGAGGCCTAAATAATGAATGCTATCTCCTGTTATTCTCCCCAAATTTTGTTATTTCTCTCTCCCTTCTCCTCCTAATTGTCACCCATGGGTTTTACCTTTCAAATTATGGGCTATTTAGTCTTCATGTTTTGTTACTGTTGCTTTGCTGCATTGTCTCCAGTTAAAAATGCTTAGGAAGACACAGAACTTTTGAGATACGTTGTTTTCCTAGCGATGTTGGAGATTGGGGGGACCCATAGCTGATCCTGGAGGGACAGGAAGCCACAGAGCAGTGGCAGGTGCTCTGGGACTCTGCTCAGGAATTCGTGAGATTCTGGGGTGGGTTTCTGGCCCATAAGTTAAGGCATCAGCTGAGATGCCCACACCCTACATCAGAATGCCTGGGTCTAAGTCCCAGCTCCGCTCTTGACTCCAGCTCCCTGCTAATGTGCATTCTGGGATGCAGTGGGTGATGGCTCAAGTATTTGGGCCCCTGCCACCCACGTGGGAGACCTGAATTGAGTTTCTGGCTCCTGGCTTTTGCCTGACCAAGCTCTGACTGTGGTGGGCACTTGGCGACTTGCACCTAAGCACTCTGGTGTGGGATGTGGGCGTCCCAAGTGAGTTGTTAACTGATGTTCTCAGTACCTGCTCTGGACTGCTGGTTCTTTAAGAGGCTGAGAACAGGGCCGGCGCCGCGGCTCACTAGGCTAATCCTCCGCCTAGCGGCGCCGGCACACCGGGTTCTAGTCCCGGTCGGGGCGCCGGAGTCTGTCCCGGTTGCCCCTCTTCCAGGCCAGCCCTCTGCTGTGGCCAGGGAGTGCAGTGGAGGATGGCCCAGGTGCTTGGGCCCTGCACCCCATGGGAGACCAGGAAAAGCACCTGGCTCCTGGCTCCTGCCATCGGATCAGCGCGGTGCGCCGGCCGCAGCGCGCCGGCCGCGGCGGCCATTGGAGGGTGAACCAACGGCAAAAGGAAGACCTTTCTCTCTGTCTCTCTCTCTCACTGTCCACTCTGCCTGTCACAAAAAAAAAAAAAAAAAAGAGGCTGAGAACAGAGTAGGCAAAAGTGATGACAGCAGATCCCCCATACCAGCCAGCCATGAGCCCTTCCTGGAGTGGCATTAGAACAGCGCCATGTGTGAGCGAGGCTTCCCTGGGTGGCAGTGGGCGCTGGTGAAGACTGAGTGTCCCCAACAGGACACACCCTCTTGCTCCTTGTGCACAAAAACAAGGCCATATAAGGACAGAGCAAGAAGTCAGAAAGAGAGGCTTTGCCTGAAGCCCACCCTGCCAGGCATCGATCCTGGGTTTCCTGCCTCCTAGGCTGCGAGAAAACAAAAGTCTGTTGTGGAAGTCACTCAGTCTGCAGCAGCTTTTTTTTTTTTTAATATTTATTTATTTGAAGTCAGAGTTGCAAAGAGAGATGGACAGGGAGAAGGAGAGAGATCTTCCAACTGCTGGTTTACCCCCCCCCCCCCCAGGTGGCAGCAACAGTCAGTGCTGAGCCAAGCTGAAGCCAAGAGCCAGGAGCTTCATTTGGGTCTCCCATGTGGGTGGCAGGGGCCCAAGCCCTTGGGTCATCTTCTGCTTTCCCAAGCACGTTAGCAGGGAGCTGGATTGGAGGTGGAGTAGCTGGAACTCTAACTGGCACCCATATAGGATGCTGGTGTTGCGGGCAGCAGCTTTACTGGTTACAACACAATGCTGGCCCCAGGCTGTGGATTCTTCTTATGGCTTTGTGAGCGGTCTGAATTAGGCACTCAATGCACTTCTATGGAAGCAAGGACAGCTCTCTATAGCCCCAGACTTGCTAGGTCTGTGTGGATGGAGAGTTTCCCACCAACACCAGACAGGAGGACTCTTGTGTTCCTTGCAAAAACAATGTAATGGGGGCTGGTGCTGTGGTGCAGCGGATTAAAGCCCTGGCCTGAAGCACCGGCATCTCATATGGGCACCAGTTCTAGTCCCAGCTGCTCCTCTTCTGATCCAGCTTTCTGCTATGGCCTGGGAAAGCAGTAGAAGATGGCCCAAGTGCTTGGGCCCCTGCACCCACGTGGGAGACCCAGAAGAAGCTCCTGGCTCCTGGCTTCAGATTGGTGCATCTCCGGCTGTTGTGGCCATCTGGGGAGTGAACCAGTGGATGGAAGACCTCTCTCTCTGACTCTACCTCTCTCTGTAACTCTTTCAAATAAATAAAATTAAAAAAAAAAGAGTAACTGTGCCTGAAGGATCTTAAGGAAGCAATGAGAATGTCCTAACTGATTTATGGTTATGACTTCACTTACAGCTAATTCAGCTGCTCTGCACTGGCTCCTCTTATCCACCCAGATGAGCACCAAACTCTGTTCTGTGCTCCACAGAGCACTCGAACTTTCTCCTTCACCCTACTCCTCACCTTTTACTCTCATCATTTATTTGGCACCCATATTTCTTGCCAATCTATAGGCTAGTAGGGATATTCTTGGGCCCCAATGTGGCACCTGACATACAGCAGGAGCTTAGAACTCCGAATTGCATGAATGAATACAGGAATGAGGTGGAGGCCAAAGGAGCAGGCAGCCCTTCCAGGAGCACATAGATTCATTCAGAACCCAGCACTGTTCAACCGAAGGAGCAAGACGATCTCCCCAGGGAGGGCATGAGGAGGGGCATGGGGGGGGGGAGGCTGGAGCAGGAGCATGGCGGAGGCATCTCCTGCCACCGAGGAAGAGGAAGGGTGAAAGGAGGGAGGAAGCTCAGGAGACTGCAATCCCGGGAAGGAACTCAGCTCTGGGTCATCTTCATCCAATCTCTAAAGGAGCTCTTCTAATTTGTGGAGTCTCCCCAAGCTCAAATGTTCTGGACTCATGGCCATCCTACTGGGCAGTGCTTTTCAACGTCAGAACTGCCTGGTGCGCAAGTTGTAAGTGTGAATCCTGGGACCCACTCCATCCTCCGGGGCCCGAGTCTTGGGCAGTGAGTAATTATTTTTAAATGAAAATTTGTGGGAGGATGGGGGCTGGGTCCACCTTGTCCACTCAGGTATCCCCCAAACCTAGCCCAGTGCAGTGGTGAGGTGCTCCATAGGTCTTTCTGGATGGATGGGCGGATGAATGAGTGGATTCTACACGCACAAGAATATGTTTATTTGACTTTGACTAAGGCAGAGAGAAGAGCTGCTGCCTCCTTCAGGCTTAGGGTTGCTTCTTCTCATCTCCTGGGCCAAATCCCCCATTGATAAGATGGGTGGTTGGGCTAGGGGAGCCTCCGTAAGTGGCAGCACCATGGGTCTCTGCTTTCTTCTCTTGCCTTGCCTGCTTTGAGAGGGAGGGAGAGAATCAAGGTAAATGTCAACCACAGTCCAGAGCTTTGTTGTCAGTTTTAATAGGAGAGGAAGAGGCAAACAGTTTAGAGAAACGTATAAAAAGACCTTATCCTTTAGGGCTGGAACATGATATGGTTTGTGCATAGCACATACATATTAAAAAAATAGAAGCATCACATTTCACAAGCACACGATTGAACAGTTTCTGGGTTTCCTGTCCGCTGCTCCCAAACTTGAGGACAGCTCTGCACCGGGACCCAGCCTGAGGTTCCTAATGATGTACAGAGAGAGAAGACCGCATCAGGACACGGCTGCCTGATGCTGGAATTTCAGTAGTTCGATGAGGTATACAAACGCGGTTCTGTATTGGCTATCTGCAGGAGGGACTGGATTCGGGATCTGCCGAGGGCACTGTCACATCCTCGGGCTGTCTAGGAGGCAAGCACCAAGTGAGTACTTCTACCTGTTTTTCTGACCTCGTCCCAAGCATTCCTATCTTTGGAGTTTTTCTGGGAGCTCTCAGCTTGGGTGGTTGGCTCCTCGAAGGGGAAGAAGGGGGAGGAGCAATCTTGGAGATGCACTTTACAGGCAGAAGAGTGTCAAGTGGCACTCCCTGGTGACCCCTGACCCGCATCTTTGGGGAAATGCATAGGGATGAGAAGAGTTCTCTAGCTGTGTCCACATGCAAAAGGTAAAAAGGGCACAGAGGGTAGAAAAGACATCTGGGTATCTTGGGAGTCAGCGGTCACATCCGGGAGGTATGTTTGCACGGGTGACTGTGGGACAACACAAGCAAAGGCAAACGATGTCAGACACAAGACTGGACTCTGGGGGTCTTCCATGTCTTTCTTCCATCAAGACTTGCAGGGAGTGAGAACTCAAAGGATTTGGGGTCTCAGGACAGAAAGGGGTTCAGAGCCCACAAAGGAAGGAAGAATCCCAAACTCTCCAGGGTAGGACAGAGATGGGAAGAGAATTTCAGGAGAAACCTCAAAAGGTTAGAGAGGTTTGTACCCTGACTCAGAGGACCAGAGCAAATGTCCTCTTTCTTAAGGCAGAGAATGGCCCTGACCAAGGGCTTGGACATGTGGGTTAGGGAGGGTGTGTCGAGGTGTGAGGAGACGTGCTGGCAGAGGGGAAGGCTGGCGAGGATGATGATGAGGTATTAATTATGAAATTATACGCTGATTTCCAAGAGGGGCTCACAGATGTATGGGAAGTGAGAAGGAAGGAGGGGTGGGAGGCACGAACAAGGCATTTGGAATTCTCTCGTTTCCTCTGAGGTCCATTCATTGTCCTGAAGGTGGTGGAGACTTCGTAAGGAGCCTGGGCTCCCCTTCATTTCTGAGCTAAGCTTTTCCAGCTGAGAAGTCTCATTTGCTCTTGGGAGAAGGACGAAGGCAGCCTGCTGGCTTTTGGAACCCCAAGTTCACATGGAGCTGCCAGAAAAGATCCAGGATAGAAGAGAGGCCAACGAGCTACACAACTCTACAAACCAGGGTCTTTGCCCAGGAGTTGGGGGAGGGAGGACCCAGGCCACTCCTGGCACATCCTCAGTGGGAGGGAGGGGCTCCCTCTTCTTCCCCTGTCCATGGCAACGTGCTCTGAAACCGCTGGATTCAGTGGGACTGACAGCTGAGTGCAGGGCTTGGTGGACCTGTGGCCATGGAGGAAACAGCTTCTCATGCCTGTGCGCGGTAGTGGGAGAGAAGGGTCTGATGCACTGGCAGACTGATCTTACTCCGTTCTGGTTCTTAAGCCCACTTCTCTGGATGGGCATTGGCTTTGCTCAGCGTGAGATGCTGTCAGGCCAACGAGAAATCCCTCGAGATGATTCCCTTGCATGGGAAGGGTGCTAAGGAGTCAGTCATACATCGGCTGCATCCAGGGGTGATTTTCAAAACCCTTAACGACTAGCACAGCATGGGCCCTGATATCAGTTATTGCAGATGCCTGCTTCTCCTAACCCGTGCCTGTCGGAGATAATCACTACACAGCAGCTGAGCATCAAGCCTGTTTGAGCGTGGACATTTTATAGCTTCTCCTTCTCACCCTTGGCATGAAAAGTGGGAGTGGACATTTGGGGAAACTCCTGTTTGGGACTGGAGTTTTCTGAGCCCCTAGAGAGATGTACAGAAGGTCTAGCTGTCCAAGGCTTTGAGGGCTCTCTTTAGAAGGTCACTTCCTTTCACATCAAATTAGCTCAAAGATCGAGGTAAAAAGGAATTAGTGCTTTAGGAACCTAAAACTTTTTTTTTTTCCCTGACCAGATCGCAGTCCAATTGCCCCACCTCACCACCTTCCACTCCCAGTTCTGTTGGGAATCAATATGCACCTCAGATTGCAAGTGCCTTTGTTTCCGGTGGAGTCCATTCAAGAGACCAAGCGCACTGGGCAAGGTCCTGAAAAACAATCAGCTTTGTCCCCTGCACTTCCGTATTCCAAGCGGTCAAGGGGGGCGGGGACCAACGTTGTGCCCCTTGCGCGTGATCCAAGGTCCCGGCTCCTGCTCGTCTCCATCCAAGGCCTGACCATGTCCACACCTGATCCAGAGCTCCTGCCATCTGCTCGGTCTCCGCTCACCTTGGTTTGGCCTTTGCGTGCTCCTCACCCAGCACACGCCCTCTTTGACACCAGCAGGGTGGAGGAGGTGGCCAACATGGCGTCCCTCTCTTGGATCGCCAAGCTCCATCTTCAGCTTGGAACCCCTCAGCCCAGATCTATCTATAGATGGGTGCATCTGCAAATAGACAGGTTGAAGATGAAGGCATTTGCAACAGATGAGGGATTGTCTTGCAGGCCGGGGCCCCTGAGAGTAGCACAGGGTGTCAGGTCATTTTGTAACTCGATGGTTGACATATGCCAAAGATATTTGCACTCTGCTACGGATCTCTCTGGTTTCAGATTTAGGAACATTCCAGTGGTTCAGGAATCTGAAGGCTCCAGCAGACAACATTTATAGCCACTTGGGGAACCTCTGCTTTAAATACTCGCAAAGGACAGACGGCAAGAAGGCATTGTGCAGCGGGGAGCTGCTTCAGTTTGGCGGCTTGATTTCATGGGATTATCACTCCTCTCCTACTGTAGGGAGGAAGAGGGGGAAACGCAGGAGGTCACAGTGCCCATTCGACTGCATCCAGGCCGCAGTGTGTGTGCGACATGAGGACGAAAGGAAGTGAGAGTATCAGATGAGAACTTGGGTGAGTTTCCTGGACACAGTTGGAGAGGAATTATCATCCGTAGTCCAAGGCCTCTCTACTTCCTCCATGCCCTGCTTTGCACCCCCACCCCTCCGCCCCTCGCCAAAGAGGTTGCCATTATTAGGATCCTTGTCATCTGAGGTTAAAATAAGACCCAGTTCAAAGTGAGGAAAAGTTGTGGGCAGGCAGCCTGGCCCCTGAGTTCTCGGAGCCACACGTAGCGCTGAGTGCTCCAGGCAGAGTGGCTCTCCTCAGAACATCCAGTCCCTTCCGCCGCCTCCGGCAGCCCTTCCTCAGCCGAACCACCCCTCTCCTGCAAGAAGGGGACCCCTTCCCCGAACCCTGGCTTCCCTGACAAGGCATCAGAGGGTCCCCAGAGCCCTCTCAGGCAGGAAGTGTGGGGGTGCCTGGTCACCCTCTTTCTGGTTTGCAATGAAATCTGTTACCCTCTGCCCCTGCCCTTTGGGCACTTAGGGGACAGCTGCTGCCCGGCACCCCTGCTCAGTCGGTGGCCTCCGAGTGGAAAGGTAATGGGAAAGAGGCAGAAAGGGAGCGCACCCATCCATCCCACTGGTTTGACAAGTGACATTCTTGCAAGCCAGTTCCTGCAGCAGTGATGCCAGGAGGAAGAAACCCGATGCTTTGAAATGCCTGAGCTCTGAGGCTATCTCTATAAAGACGTATGGATCTGCATCGACACATACACACTCCCACCCTGGCCTTCTGTGCACACGGTCACGCGCTACGAGGGTCATGTCCACCTTGCTTCCTCAGGTGAGGGCAGGACACGGGATCTGCTGCCGTTCTAAGAGGTCGGCTGCAGCCCCTCCCTTGGGTGTGTGACATACCATGGGGTCCGGAGTCAGGGGGCACCAGAACCATCTCCCCGAGCTCAAGATAAAGCTGGACTCGGAAGCCACAGAGGGGCAAGGGGGATCGTTCACTTGTGCAAATTCCAACAGGAAACGATGCAGCTTTCACCCCGCGAGCCTTCTTGCCTGGGTCCTCATATCCTGGGAAGGAAGTGAGTGACGGTCATGATCGGGGACACCTTGCTGCCCCGCTTCACCCGTCCGTACTTGCTCAGCGCAATGTAGGTCCCGCGGTACAAGTCAGACTCGTAGGCGTTGTAGTTGTTGGGCAGGAGGGTTTCTCTGAACTTGCATTCCTCTTGGAAGCTGGGCTGCAAAAGAGACGGACAAAGAGCAGAGGCCCAGTTAGGAACGAGACGGGCTGCAAATGCCAGCCGAGAGGGGTGGGGAGGGCCAAGAGCCCCTTCCCCCCTCTTTGCAGGACAACCGTTGCGAGATCCACGCCGTCCTGGGTAGCCAGAATCAGCAAAGGCGGGAGCAGGAGGAGACTTCAGGACTCTTGTGGCTCCTTAGGGAGAGGGAACCAAGGGCCGGGGATGTAAGTGGATGCTTTGTGTCACATAGGGTGGGTGGAGCTGAAGCCACCTCTGCTCCTCAGATCTCCTGACGCAAAGCTCAGGGTCCATCCACGAAGCCCCATTTGGAGAAAAGTCCTAAGCAAGAATACAGTGAGCTGGTTTCTCAAGTCCACTGTGAGAGGAAGCCCAGTGGAGAAGGACTGAGACCCGGGGTTCCTGTCACTGACTTCTCCACTTCCTACTTGTGTGACCTTGGGGAGGTCCCACCCCTCTCAGCCCATTTCCGTTTCTGCAAACCGTGTCTTGCAGGAAGAGAGCTTCCTCCCTCTGTAGGGACAAGCAGGGACAGAGAGGTGAGGAGCTGCAATTTTTCTCAGGGAAAAAGAAGCTGGTTCCTGATGTCACCAGTGGTGCCAAGGAGTCCTGGGGCTCAACGAGGAATTGCCCGCTTCCATGCTAATTGGGAGGAGAAGTGTGTGGAGGCCACTTGTTCTAATGCATCTTGGACTTCCTGCCCCACACCAATGCATTCATTGTCAATGCATCACCCAAGTCCTGCTTTCTTCCTAGAAAAGTGGGCCCTTTCCTCCCTGGCCTGCTGAGACCCTGCCCTGCCCGAGTCTGTAGGGATTTCTGGGCAGCTGAGGGGCAGTCAGGAGATCTGGGATCTAGTCTTTAAAAGAAATAGCTGGGGCCGGTGCTGTGGTGTAGTAGATTAAGCCTCCCTGCCTGTGGTGCCGGCATCCCGTCTGGACACCAGTTTGAGTCCCAGCTGCTCTACTTCTGATCAGCTCCCTCCTGATGAACTGGGATAGCAGTGGAAGATGGCCAAGGTCCTTGGGCCCCTGCACCTGTGTGGGAGACCTGGAAGAAGCTCCTGGCTTCTGGCTTCAGATCGGCACAGCTCCAGCCGTTGCGGCCAATTGGGGAGTGAACCAGCAGATGGAAGACCTCTCTCTCTCTCTCTCTCTCTCTCTCTCTCTGTGTGTGTGTGTGTGTGTGTCTGTGTCTGTAACTCTACCTTTCAAATAAATAAATAATTTTTTTTAAGAAAAGAAAGAACTGAATCAGACAGAGAGAGGTGGGGCATAGTTTCCAACTGTTTGCAGCTACCGGAAGCTCTAAGAAAATCCCACTCAAGGAGGCATGTCCTGCTGCCGGAGGAATCCTCCCCGGGCGTGGCAGCCTCCCCAGGCAGCGGGGTGGACGAGAGCTTTCTGGACAGAATGGGAACGAACCCTGTGAGTAGCCCTCGCTGATCCCTCTGCACACAATCTCTCCCCAGACTCCAGGATCCCCAACCAGGGTTGTGTCTTGGTGTGCAAGTGAGGCTGAACGTGTGATGACTGAAGGAAGACAACACTGAAGCAAAGGACACGCTCACACTGGGGTCTCTCCTGGTGCAGCATGCGAGTGGCCTCCCCCCTTCCCCCCAGCAGAACATGCTGTCTCCTTTCCCATCCACAGGCTCCACCCTTATTATACACAGCGCCTTCACCTGTGTGGGTTGGCTGGCGGTGGATGTCTAAGCTTTTGCCGCCAGGCCAGCTGGCTCCTGGACGCCACACCAGGCAGTTTCCATCTTCCCTCTGCCTCTCTTGTTGTGGGTGATCAGTAAATGAATGAGCCAGGAACTGTTCTAATGGTGGGAATAGCCCAATGAAATTCCAGAAAGAGTACATTTGCATGAGGTTAGACTACTGAGGGTTACTCTTTAAGTTAGCAATGTGCACTTGGCCAAGTTCCTTATTTCCTAAGCCTCAATTCCCTCACCTATACAGTGGGAGCCATAAGAATGGTGATGTCATAGAATTGGAGCAAAAATGAATACGCACAGTGCACGGAAAACCCTGGAAACAACACCCGGCACTTAGGAAAACAAAATAAAACAAGATATTATTATCAGTGCCATTCTCACTCTCCAGCTGGATCCTGAAGTCTCGCTGTGGGCTGAGGTCTGCAGTCCTTGACTGCGTGGCTGGGAGACCAGGAGCTGGCATGCAGGGGCACGGAGACGCCACGCCAGCCCTGGCACTGGGCTAACCCCCACGGACAGGCCCCGGCCCTGGCTTCTGAACCTGCACATGGGGTGTGCAGGGACTCCAGTGAGTGAAGGCTGTTAACGGGTCAGGCTCAGGAGCAGCAGCAGGATGGAAGATCAGGCTCAATCTCAAGTGCAAACATTAACTGAGAATTAAAGCAACACTAAGTAAAGGCCTGGCTCCGATCAACCAACAGAACAGAGTCCAGACGACGCACGCCGTCTTCAGATAGATCACGGCAGACACAGATTGGGAGGAAACCATGCATGGAGCGCAAAAATGCTTGTGACCAAGTTTTAATTCTATCTTGTAATGAAAAGTTTGAAATATCCTCATATGTGAGCATAAAATAAAAACAAATCTGAAATTAATATAAAGCAGCATTTCAACTCACCGGAGAAAACAAGGTGTTAGAACAACTGGATAATTTTTTTTTTTTTTTTTGACAGGCAGAGTTAGACAGTGAGAGAGAGAGACAGAGAGAAAAGTCTTCCTTCTGTTGGTTCACCCACCCCCTGCAATGGCCGCTATGGCCGGCGCTGCACCGATCCGAAGCCAGGAGCCAGGTGCTTCTCCTGGTCTCCCATGCGGGTGCAGGGCCCAAGCACTTGGGCCATCCTCCACTGCACTCCCGGGCCACAGCAGAGAGCTGGACTGGAAGAGGGGCAACCGGGACAGAATCCAGCGCCCTGAATGGGACTAGAACCCAGGGTGCCAGCGCCACAGGCAGAGGATTAGCCTAGTGAGCCACAATGCCAGCCGATAATATCTTTTAATAATAAAGTATGAGTTATGACTTCATTCTTTAAATCAAAATATGCTCCAAAAGAAGCAAAGATTTAAATGTAAAAAAGAGAACCAAGAAAATCCAGAAAAAAAATTTTTTTTTAAATCTTGGAATCATGAAGATCTTTCTAAGCAGAACACACAAAAAATCGGTAGTTATGAAAAAACTCATAAATTTGACTTCTACTTGAAAAATATTAGCTTAAACCAAATGAAAATATAAATGGTGAACTGGATAAAAAATTTACAATATACGTAGGTTAAAGAGCCCATTGTTATTCAGAATCCTTAACTTGCTGGAAAGTTAATGGCATTTATAAGTGAATATCATCAGAAAAGGAGATATAGGTGGCATACAAATGTAAGAAAATATGCCTAATAGGAAAAATATAAATCTTATATATTAAAATATAAATTGCCCTATATATTAAAATATAAATATATATAAATATATATACATGAGGTTACATTTGCAATAGTCAGATTGCAGACAGAAAAGCACTTCTTGTCAAACTTTTGTTGATGAAGGCAGAGAGATTAGGAATTCTCATTTAATGTCTTTTGGGGTATGTGTATTCTTATAACCCCTATAAAGAACCATTTGACCATTAAAAAAAAAAAAAAAGAACCACCTACCAGAAAAACAATGAATATAGCAACTGGTCATCAATCTCACTTGTAACAATTGGTCCTCCTAGGGGCTGGCGCTGCGGCCTAGCTGGTAAAGCTGCCACCTGCAATGCCGGTATCCCAAATGGACGCTGGTTCGAGACCTGGCTGCTCCACTTCTGATCCAGCTCTCTGCTATTGCCTGGGAAAGCAGTAGAAGATGGCCCAGGTCCTTGGGCCCCTGCACCCACGTGCGAGACCCGGAAGAAGCTCTTGGCTCCTGGCTTTGGATTGGCTCAGCTCTTGACTGTTGTGGCCATTTGGGGAGTGAACCATTGGATAGAAGACCTCTCTCTCTTTCTTTCTCTCTCTCTCTCTCTCTGCATAACTCTTTCAAATAAAATAAATAAAAATCTTCAAAGAAATAAAAAGAATTGGTCTTCCTGGCCCCCCACCCCACCCCCAGGCACACAGAAGTTACTGAAGCGTCGTTCGTTTCCAATAGTAACAGCTGGAAAGCGAGGAGGAGTCGTGAGAAGGGCAGTGCAGTACAGGAAGCCGTGAGAAACACAGATCTCTATTGTCTGCGCACGTGAAATGGCCCCAAAGACACAAAGCTCAGTGAAGAAGAGAGGGCTAAGTGGTGTGTGTAGCACACTCCTGTTGGTGTGATTTTTAAACAACGTCCTGGTGTGTGCACACACACACACAGGTTATCCCTGGAATAAGGAATAAGCAACAGGAGCTGCCTTGCGGGAAGAACTCGGTGACTTCAAGACACATGTAGGGGCAGCCCGAAATTTCCGTAGAATAATCATCTGTGTCTTCTATTCTTAAACTGTTCAGGGGTTACCTGTTACCTACTGCCGGGAAATGGAGTGAGAGAGCATCCTTAGCACACTGGTGGTCTCTGCTTGCATGGCCCCTCCGCAGGCCTGCCAGCCCCCTTGTTCTAACTTTACGCCCCCCGCCCAGACAGTTTCCAGGAGCATTTATTTATTTCTGACCTGGACCGTGGTTAAGGGAGAGGTTCCGGGTGTTGTTTGCAAACCCAAGAGAAGAAATCAAATCTTGGGGCAGAGGGTGTGGGGCATTACCAACCTCAGGGGCGAGGGTGGGAGGGAGACGAAGTCCACTTGAGAAGCCCTCTGCTTCCCTTGCGGGCTCCTTTCAGCTTCCCGCCACCCACGGATGGGGTCCAGTGGCGCCATAGCTGGGACATGTCCCCCAGGGGTTTGTGCGCTGGCAGCCTGGTCCTCAGGGTGGCAGTATTTGGAGGCAGCATGGAATCTTCCAGAAGCATTCAGGTCCCTGAGGGTGCTGTCCCCGGATGGAACTGCTGTCACTTTTGTGGGATCCCAGCTAGCTCTCACGAGGGGGTTGCTACAAAAAAAGCAGGCCTGGTCTCTGCTGTCCCTGGCTTTTGTTTCTGCATGCAATCTCTGCCCTGTGCATGCACTCCTGCCTCTGTGACGTCATCTGGCTCGAGGCTGCCTTTGCCAGCACAGAGCAGAAGCCAGCCCCATGCTCTTGAATCTGCAGAACTGTGAGAGAATAAACCCCTTTTCTTTATAAAGTACCCAGTCTCCGGTATTTCCTTATAGTAACAGACAACAGACTAGCACGGTTGCTAGGAGGCCCATGGCACGCTGGGGAGCACCACATTTCCCCTGAACACAGCCCAAATGCTCCAGGCTGGCAGGATTTTTCCCACTGGCCAGCGTGATGCTCCAGACCCAGCGCCTACTCCTCTCCATCAAATCCCTGAGCTGGGAGTTCTCATGGCTCAGGAATGTTGGCTCCTCAGCTCTGGTGAGAAAAGCACTCGAGCCAAGCGAATGCTGTGTTAATAAAAGCAGCTACCGTATATTATTACTTGAACAAATGAAAGTAATTCCACTGGGTCACATTTCCCGGGTCTGCCACGCTTGAGCCGCAGCGTGACAATGTCTGAAATTCCATGTGGGTCCAACCAGACTTATGTGGGACCAAACTCCACTCAAAAGAAATGCGTTCAGAGGGGCACAGACAGCCAAGGGTGGCTCAGGGTGCAAGGCTGCTGGCAGAAATGCCCAGAAAGCCCGAGACGACAGACACCCATCCTCTTGTCTTTAGACTGAGCTGAGTCATGGGGACTGATGGAGGTCTAGTTCCTTCTCCCAAGATCTTCACTCTGTGGCTCCTTTGGCCACTTGCCCCTGCTACTCCTGGCTGTGTGTGTGCGGTGGGGGTGGTGCACAGGGTCCTGGAATAGAGTGCAGAGGAAGGAGGTGACAAGGAGGAAAGAAGAGAGAAGAAAAGCAGCACTTCCTGCTAGGACTCTCCCTTCTGCAGCCCTTACCTGCCTCTTTTTCTGTGTAACAGACACGCAGGAAAGTCTCCCAGCTCTGAGAACGCCTGCAGGCTTGCAAGTCTTTTTCCTAACACCCGATTGCACAGTCAGCTAGGTACGATTGGGAAAGTTCTCAGCAGCTAGGTCGGCCTTTCGACTTTTTGTAGCAGGCAGAGATCTGCGTGCAGGGCCTCAAGCCCCTTGTTACTGCAAGCACGCATGGCCCCTTGCACTTCCCCAGGGTGGGGGGGCCTCTGTGTCTTTCCCCAGAGACCGCTGCTCTCTGCTAGATAAGAAGGCAGCTCACAGAGCAGAGAAAGATTCAGTTCTCTGCTCCACAGGCGAATGCTCTAGACATGGAGGCCTCTGCAGATGAAACCAATTGTGTACTTTCTTTTTTTTTTCTTTTTTTTTTTTTTTTTTTGACAGGCAGAGTGGACAGTGAGAGAGAGAGACAGAGAGAAAGGCCTTCCTTTGCCATTGGTTCACCCTCCAATGGCCGCCGCGGCCGGCGCACCGCGCTGATCCGATGGCAGGAGCCAGGAGCCAGGTGCTTTTCCTGGTCTCCCATGGGGTGCAGGGCCCAAGCACCTGGGCCATCCTCCACTGCACTCCCTGGCCACAGCAGAGAGCTGGCCTGGAAGAGGGGCAACCGGGACAGAATCCGGCGCCCCGACCGGGACTAGAACCCGGTGTGCCAGCGCTGCTAGGCGGAGGATTAGCCTAGTGAGCCGCAGCGCCGGCCCCAATTGTCTACTTTCATCTTATCATAGGACTGCCCGTGATCACCTGCCGTCATGGCCCCAACACTAATATCATTTAAAAGTGTGACTGAGTCCCAGATCATTTTGTCAGTAGGCATCAATATTTTCCATACTGGTATTTTTCTCAAACCAAGAATTCTAGCAAAACTGCCAGCAGGTGGAGGAGACCCCTGAAGTGTTGCTTTCCTAGTTTTCAAGGGGAACAAGGGGGTTGCAATTCCCTGATTTCAACCTCCATCTACACCCGAGCGGGCAGAATCCGGGACTCAAGAAGTTATTATTCTTGGTCCTCTGCTCCCAAGGCGGTGACCAAAGGCCTTTGTAGAGGAAATTGTTTTGTGCTATGTCAAATGCTCCTGTGGGGCAGGCCTGCACGCAGCTGGGGCTGGATGGGAGACCCCGGACACCAGTGTCCCCATCTGCAAGAGGAGGCTAAAGACCAAATGCACCTGCCAGAGGCGCCCTGAACCAATGCCTGGAAAGCACTCTGCAGGGAGCTCCACAAACAAGAGGTGCTCGGCACTTGCCTGGCCTCAGGAGGGAGCTAAGCTGCCCAGAGACGTGGGAGGCCACTTCCTCTGGGTGGGTTTCCTCGTCCCTCCCTCTCTGACCACGAATAGCCGCCAGGTCTCCTCACCCCCACCCGCGCCCCGCACACTTCCCCTCCTCCCCGTGAGAAAGCCCACTTAGCGGCAGCAGCAGCTGAGCTGCCAGGAGATGAGGCAGCTCAGGGGGCTTACAGAGAAATGGTGTGAATGAAATCATCACCCGGCGGGAGTCTTCCTGGCTCCGGGATCAGCTGGCAATTGTTTTTTTAGACTGCGATAATGGGACGGGCCTCTGAGGGCCCCAGCAAGGGCAGGGCGGGGAGTGGGGGTAGGAGGGGTGGGCTTGGGCAGGGGCACCTGGTCCTCAGCCACACCAGGTGCCCCAGTTTGGGCCACAGCTGCCCAGCCCTGCTCTCTGCACCCAGGACTGCCCAGCCCTGGGGTCGGGGAGCAGGATCTCCCAACTAGCAGAAGACACTCTGTAGCCAAATGCTGTGTGGGAGGGAGGGGAAGGAGGGTGCGGGTGGGAAGGGGGCTTCTTTTTGGAAAAGCCCTCCCCCTCCTCCTCTCCCTCCCCCTGTTTCTCCTGGACTCTGTCCATTTAAGGAGCCCTGAACTCATCTGCCCACTTGACCCTGCTAGCATCAGCCCAGCAACACAGCAGAGCGCCAGGCCCGTGTCTGGTGGGCGTCCACGCAGCTCACACTCCAAGGATGGCTCCTTTCCTCTTTGCTGTTCTGCTTTTTGCCCTCTGGTTGCTTTCTCTACCCATTAAACCTCGCATTGGAGAAGAGGTTATGTAATTGTGTTTCCCTCCGAGAAATGTCTCTGCTACAAGCCCACTGAATGGAGTCCTGTAGGCAAAAACCAAGTTCTCAGCCCACCAGTTATGGGCAATTCCTGGCGCTGCACAGGCGGCTGAGAAGGGGCCCTGTGGAAGGAGTCACTGCCAAGAGGGTGGTCCCTGCACCCCCAAAGCCTGGGCTGGACCCTGCTGCTTCCTGACCATCTCATCGCCTTTCCAGAGTGGTCAAAAGGGTGTCTGAGAACTCCAAGTGACAGGCTAGGTTTCATCTCTGGGCAGGTGTACCACGGAGGCAGGTGTACCCCGGGGGCGAGATGATTCCTTGCCCCCCAGAAGTCCTGTTTCCAGGTGGTCCCCAAGCCTGCCTGTGTCCCAAAACACAAGAGACATTTAAAAACAAAAGTGACACTTGGGGCCAGCATTATAGCATAGCTGGTAAAGCTGCCGCCTGCAGTGCCGGTATCCCATATGGGAGCTGGTTCGAATCCTGGCTGTTGCACTTGAGATTCAGCTCCTTGCTAATGGCCTGGGAAAGCAGCAGAAGATGGCCCAAGTGCTCAGGCCCCTGCACACACATGGGAGACTTGGGCTCCTGACCTTAGCCTGGCCCAGCCTAGCTGCTGGGGCCATTTGGGCAGTGAACCAGCAGGTGGGAGCTCTCTCTCTCTGTCTGTTTCTCTGTCTCTCCCTCCCCCTACCCACCCTTAACTCTGCATTTCAAGTGAATAAAATAAATGTTTAGAGAAAAAAAGCAGACATTTCTAAACTAATCCCAGCCCTACTGAGTCAGGGTATCTGAGGAAGGTCCCGGGATACCTGTACTTCCACAGATTACCAAAGTGATATGGATGCAGACTGTCCACAGAACTGCATGGCAGGTCCACTGACTTTCCTCCATACTACATATTCATGCAAATCAACCAGAGATGCTAGCCCTAGGATGACGGGCCACCTGGTCAACCATTCACACGTTTCTTGACCCTCCTCTGTTGAGATCAGTGCCTGGAGCCCGACACCCATCCCAGAACTATTTGTTCAGTCCCCGATTGTCAGTTTGCCCTCCACGCCCTTCCCATAAATAACTCTGCTTGGTATTCCTTGAGGATTGTTCTGGGGCTGTCCTTTTTAGCCTCCTTATTTCTGTACTCACAGATTCTTCAGCTTTGCAGGGATGTCTTCCCAGCCCATGTTTCTGGAATACGCCAAATCTCAGACTGCAGAACCCTGGGCATGAGTGGCTCAGAAGCCAGAGGCTTTGGCAAATGTGTATGGTGGGTGGCTACGTGAACCCAGGGGCCAGTGTGTGCCTTCCTGGGTGTGACCCAGGTGGTGCAGGGACAGCTGGACCGGGGCTGCCCAGAGAGCCCGACAGGGAGGTGCATCAGGGGACTTCCGAGCTCAGCACGTATGGAGGTGCAGGGAACCAGCCCCACCTGTGCCCCGGGGAACAGCCTCACACCAGCACCAAGGCTTCCCTGCAACCCAGAGCTCCCTGAGCTGTGCTTTCTGATTCATTGCAGAGGCCCTGGCATGTGGGGTCAGAAAAATCACGGCCCAAGGCCAAGGCTGACCAGATGGAAGCTTCAAGGCTCAGGCTCCTTGCACGGCTCCTGCTTTCCTCATCTGAGATAACGATTCCCTCCTCAACTTGGGATTCTGTGTTCTTTTCTTCAATGGGGCAAGGCCAGGCCTCCCCTACGCTGGCGCATCCCCCTGCCCGGTGAACTCACCGTCGTGTACAGTCTTCCTTTACTATTCATGGCAATGAAGAGGGCGCTTTTCACTCCAAAGAGACTCACCACGCCTCGCTCCACTGTGGAAATTTCCAGCAGGCCTGACAAAGAGATGGGGAGCACGTTACCCGGGGCGTGTGCGGATCAGCCTGCCAGGAGCGACTACGTCCGCCCCCCTTGCTCCTAGAAAGTCAGACGCTCGCCACCTGTGTCCTCCATCCCTCTAGCTTTAGGAATCCTGGGTGCGAGTCCTGCCACGACACCGTTACAGGTTCAGTTCTGCAGGGAGAAGCTCTGCACACCCCTCTGCGTCTAGTTGAGGTGGGTTTTAAATCTGAGATTTCCCTGCCGTAATCAGGCAGGTCCTTGTTGTGGGCAAAACCACACATTTCCTGTTTATTATCATTATCATTTAACGTCCAGCTCACATGCATCAACCAATCTCGCCCCCTCTAAGCTCACAAACACTGGCGAGGGTCCTGCAGCCCCCATGCTCCCCCCCGGGGTAGGAGACCATCCATGCAGCAACCTCTCGACTTCAAATTAAAGACCTGGGGACCGAGCAAGCAGGCTGAAAGAAAACGAAGGGTGTGCTTCAGCCAGAAACTTTGCAGCTTGCCTTTCCTTCTCCTGAGTAAAAATAAGCCGGTGTCTAATTTGGTCCAAGGGTCCAGATTCATCCTCCCCACCCCAGCTTGCGGCATCCACAGCTGATGGTTCTTACCAGGACTCCGATGGACCCCACAGGACACCTGGATACTTGGGCCCGACCCCATGTAATCTGCGTCCAGGCAGAATCAGAAGGAGCCATTCGAGGGGTAACATCCCCCCCACCACAGCAAGGCCCCCAGGTCTGTCGGCCGTGCTCCAGCCTGAGCCCCCCGCGTCCCCGTGGGCTGCAAGGGCACTCACTGTAGGGACTCTCCTCGTGGACTCCACTGACCCGGCCGTCGGGAGGCACCTGGAGGTGAAAGCCGATGCCCACGTTGCAGTAGAGCCTCCGCTGCCGCTTGATGCCCACCAGATAGCCACTCTCCCAATTCACCCCGGCGATCTCTCCGGCCAGCCCAGCGCGGGACCTGGACAGCAGGGCGCCCCAGCCTCTGGAGGCCAGCAGCGTGCTGTTGGCGCGAGTGCCGGCCGGCGAGGGCACCACCATACCCACTAGGACGCCGAGGAAGACGAGAGCCCGCAGCGTGCCCTGAGGCCGTCCTGCTCCCCGGGACATAGTGATGAACAGCCTCTGTCCCCGCGCCATCCACCTTGCCTCTCAGGCACGTGGTCAGAATTAATGGCCCTAAAAATACCCCCCTTCTTGTTTTTCTCCCCTCAGCATGGCGGCAGGGGCTTATTTTTGGAAGGCAGATGAAGGCTGCTGACACGAAACCAAAGCCTGCTCCGGGCACTCGGGCTGAGAGCCTCGGGACCGGAGCTGAGCCGCGGCCGGTAGGGACCATGGCTTGGGGACGCTCTCTAGGTGGCCTGCTTGTTGTGTCCCGAGCTGATTATATTGGATTTGATCTATCTTTATAGCTCGGCAGCCCGGCCCTCCCCTGCACCCATCAGCACCCTGACGCCAGCCGGCCCAGGTCCCTTGCCCAGCCCTGTAACATTAACCTGCCCCTGGGCCTGGCTGCCTCCCCAGACCCCCATCGCCCTCCCCACTCCCCAGGGATTCTGGGAGCCACTGTCATTCCAACTATGAGGCAGGAATGAGGTTAGCAGGGAGCATCTCTGTGGGGGGAGGGGCAGCTGGCTGGGGGCCCAGGGGGAAGAGGGAGGCGAGAGGCCACCCAGGACCCAAATTGGGCAAGAGTTCTTGGGCTGGCAGTGCCAACTTCCTTATTTAGAGGGCAAACGGTAAAGACAGGGATGAGAGAAGGCGTGGAGGCAGACGGTGACAGTAGCCTACAAGTGTCTGGGAGACTTTTCATGGAAAGAGCTCGTGGTGAGGAGGGAGCTGAGAACGCAAGCCCTTTTGCAGGAGGGCATGGAGATTCTGGTTGGGGGCCGCTCTGAGGCGTCTTCGGGTTACGGAGGGCGGGAAGGCTGGGCCCAGTCCACCTGCTCACCATCCTGGTTAAGGCAGTCACCCCACAGGGGGGATGTTGTATCTGGACTTGAATAGCTCACTGATAACTCCCCTACCTGCGCTCCTCCTTGGGCTGTGCCCTGTGTTATTCCCATCATACAAGGGAGGAGGCTAGGGCTTAGGGATGGTGAGTGTCTTGCCCACGTTACCACAGCTTGCACACAGCCAGGTCGGAAATTGGAGGTATGTGCGTGATCATCCCTAGAATCAGCGTGTCGATTTCCGGGCTGCTCCGCCGAGTGGGTTTAGCTCACTCCATCCAGGAGTACATCGTGGGATTATTTCAGTAGCACAAAATGACGCGTTTCTTTAAAGATCCTTCCCAGAGACCTTTGACGTGCCTGGTATTTTCTGCATATGCCAGGCTGATATTACAGACAGAAAGTAGCAAAAACACTGCAGCTAACAAGTTTTGCCTACACTCAATTTTCTTCTCCCGTATTGCTTTTAAATAGATTACATGTCTAACTGATGCAACAAATCCCTTTTTCAAAAAGCTACCAAAAAAGCCTCATCTACCAATTGCTATGCAAATGTAAGAAAGAAGGAATTATGTTTCTGAAGGCAAAATGATTCTTTTAAAGGATTAATTTATTTATTTGAAAGGCAGGGTTACAGAGGGAGGGAGCAAGAGAGAGACAGAGAGATGGATCTTCCGTACACTGGTTCATCCCCCAAATGGCTGCAATAACTGTGGCTGGGTTGGGCAGAAGCCAGGAGCCCAGAACTCCATCCTGGTCTCCCATGTGAGTGTCAGGGGCTCAAGCACTTGGGTCATCATCTACTGCCTTCCAGGCACATTAGCAGGGTCCTGGATGGGAAGTAGAGCAGCCAGGACTTGAACCGGCACTCGTAGGGGATACCAGCATTGTAGACTGGAGTTTAATGCACTGCACACAACACGGGCCCCATGAAAGTGAAATAACTTAACAAGGGCCACGCAGGAAATGAACTCTAGCTTAAAATCTAGGCTTCTTCCCTTACACCTGAGGTCTTCATCAGCACTGATGGGGAGGGCTGTGTGGGTGGCGGCAGGGGCAGTAGACACGGGTTTGAGCACAGTGTGCGGGCAGGAGCTGACCCAGCTGACAGACTTCACCTGCGTGCCACACCCACACTGCAGGCAGCCTGGGAAAGCCATGGGCGAGTCCCTAGCTCCCTTCTGAGCCTGAAGCTCCTGCCGTGCCTGGGTCCCTGCCTCTGGTCTGTGGCTTTCACCTTCCTCCTGCCCATCAGTCTCGCTCATTTGGACTGATGCTTTGGCTTGAATCTCTGTCACACTGTATATGTCAGTCTCGCCTATGCGTGCTCTCCTTGAACCCTTGAAGGCAGGGCATGGCATTGCCCTCCGCTGGGAAACAGAGTTGGGGAGACAACCGGGCTTCATTGCTTGCTGGTACCCTCACCCAGGGCCCTGCCCAGCCTCCCAACCATCCTAGTTCTGTCACCTCCATTGCCACCACGTCCCCGCCACAAGGAGAGACTGGAGACTTGCGGGCACAGGTGAGGCCTTATTGCTGGGAAATCATTACACACATACACACACACACATAAACACACAAGAGGATTTGGAAGCATCTTTCTGCAGAGTGGGTGGGCCAAGGATAATCCAAAGACAACATGGTCAAGGAAAAGGACTTTCCTTTGGCTTTCTGGCTTGCTTTTGTATATTTAAGATTCGTGTGTACAACAGCAATGGGCACACTTTTTTAGCGGTGTTTGGTTTGGCATCTTGTGTTAACTCTCTGTGTTCTACTGACGTCAGGAAGAGGCAATCCTGAAGGACTATGGATGTAAGGAGAAACTAGCCAGGTATTGACACTGACCTTGGATAACTGCAGCTGGGCTTTTCAGGAGAGGTCAGACCCTGGGGTGTTTCCCGTAACCATCCTTTGGAATCAGCCCTGGAAGAATTACACCGTAACAGGGTCCACGCTGCACATCAGTGAGAATGGTAAGTCTCCACCTCACTCAGATCCCTCTCTGTCACAGGGAGTGTGGGTGATGCCTTATAAAACCCTGGGCTGTGCATGGTGGCACCTGGACTTCAATCTCGGCTCCACCATTTCTTAGCTGTGTGGCTCTGGGCAAGGTCTGAACCTCTCTGGGCTTCATTGTTTGATTTCCTCTGCAAAATAAGATCAGTCCGTCGTGAGGTTGTTATAGGCGATTAGTGATAATGTATGCCCAGGGCCAGCGGAGCGCACAACCCGTTCTCTGAAATACACTGGAACTCTGTCACCGCAAGCAGCAAGGACCAGCTCTCATCCCGAGAGTGGGAGGGGCACGTGGGCCTGCAGGTCTTAGCTGCCGTCCAGCACAGCATATGTTGTGATGGCTGTTAACATATGCACGAGCAGGCAGCCCAGATTCCTAAAATATTCTGAAAACCAGTAATAGCCTCGGTGTCGTCCCCTGTTAAATATAAAACTTAAGTAATTCATTCTATTAAAAAGCCTGGGTCTTATTTTTATCAGGTGATGCGATGAGGCCCTGTTCTAAATGCGCCTCTGTACCTGTCTCCATGGCAACCCCACTGTGCTCGTATATCCATAGATTTCTCCTGGAGACTAATTAAGTTGACAACTGCTAGGGCTTCTTGGTTTACCAGATTTGCACTTGACCCTTCTCTTGGGGCTTAGGGACCCCTATGGATGTGAAGTGATAAAGAAAAGAGTAACAGGTGGAAGAGGCCTCCTCGTGGACCCCTCTTTCAAATAGTTGTCCAGCAGCCTTTGGGGGTTGTCAATCATTCTCGCTGGATGAGCCAAGATTTAGTGGAGGTGAATGGGAAAACACATTAATGTCTGTCTCCCTCCCGCACAGGGCACCGTGAAGGATACATCAGTCCACTTGGGTGGCTTAGCTGCACCCACCTTTCTTATCAGCTGCACGGCAGAACATCTCTGATACCAACAGGCAGGCTACCCTCTATGACTCCTATTTATTGCATAATAAAGTTTAAACACCTCTGGAGTGACCCAAGGGGCAGGTGCACGAAGAGACATAAACGTGTAGATTGGGGAGAACTGCGCTCACTGGGCATTTCTTCCATTAGGTTTTGAGAAAGTGAGGATTGCCTTCCTCTGTGGATATTTGGAGAACAGAGAAAACTCCAAGGTAGCAAGTAAGGTTGCTGCTTGTGCTGGGTGTCATCATATCCCTGGTGTCAAAGCCTGTCCTTGACCACTCTGACACAGGGTCCTCGATGCCTCCCTCTGTCCCCTCCCCTGGTCTTGTGTGCACAGGCACCTCCATACCCCTGTTTCATGGTGGAGGTTGCTCACGGGACTTCATCGGTATGGGATGGACGAAGGGCAGAGGTGAGTGGCTAAGAAGAGTCCCTGCCCCAGACCTGAGCAAAGACAGGCATGGAAAGCTCATGAAACTTGCTGCAAAAGGGAGAATTCAAGGGGGGAGAATCCGGTCACATCGACCATCCCCTGCAGGGCTGAGTCGGCTGTTGCCTTGCTCACTGTTCTGAGCAGGAGCCTACACGAGCTTTGTTCTTCCTAAGGCCGGCAAGTGGGGCTGGGGGTCTGTGGGCCCCTCAGATGTAGGTACAGTGTCTGTCACAAGCAGGCTGCCTGCTGTGGCTGCAAAGCCCGTCTCCAGACTGGCCAGCATCTCCCCCACTAATAGCTTCTAGTGCCGCATGTGTGACCTTGTGGTTTTAAATCATGCCTTCAGGGTGGGTGCAATCTTCTACCCAGAGCTGGCAGAGGAGGGGGCTGAGCCCCTAGGGAGAGTCGGGCTGTCTCCAGGAGACCCCCGCTATCTCCATGAACCCCAAGCCAATCAACATATAGTATGTGAACATCCCTCTCCATCCAGTGGGCACCCCCAAGTAGAATGACCCAAATAAAGAGATAGTGATGCCTTAAAAACCCTGGGTACTTCCTCAAAGCCAGTGGTCGGCTCGGGCACTCCACTTGATCTTCTCTTGGGACAGATGCTTTTTCTGTCCTTTGCCAATCAAATAAAAGTTTGTGCTTCTTTGCAAACTGTTTCCTGGCTTTTTATTTCTGTATTGAGCCAAGGAAAAAAACTCACGAAACTCGCTCCAGCAAACACCCTCTCCAATGTGACCGATAACACTCCCCCAGTGAAACTCAACCACCCCCAGCTCTCACAGATGTAAGTGACAGCCCATGAACAGCCATAACCCTTGTCTCCCTAGTTCTTGCCTCCACCAACTCACGAGGGACTTCACCCCACAAGAAATCACCCGCAGGGTTTCCTGAAGTTCCAGAACCCGTCTCACGGGTGCTGTGAACATGCAACTGCTCCTGCCTTGGATCCCCACAGAGCATCTGCATGGACCATCTTGTCTACCAGCCCTTCCACCTGCTGCCGGATGGCTGATGGCCATGACCTTTCTTACTACAGCTCGGAAACGGAAGCCCTCAAGGAATCAAAGCTGCTTTCTGTTGAATTTCAAAGCCAGAGAGAATCCTTTAGACCCCTCTGCACGCTCTGCCTGAGAAAGGACTGACTTGTCTGACTTGCATTTTCAGACGTGCTGCCAGGAGAGACGCAGTCTGGTGATGGGTCAGGCTCATCGGGTTGGGTTCTCTTTTCCTTCCAGGTTATGCTTTCTCCGGGGCTCCCCAACCCTCAGACAGACGGACATTTGTGGGGCCAGTTGGGCTTTGTCTGGGTATGTCTGATATACAGCCTGAGTTCACTCCAAAGGCTACAGTCCCACAATGTGGGGAGGAGGAGTCCCAGGACACACACAGCTTTGGGGGCTGGTTGCCCAAGGGTCTGCAGTTTTCTGGAAGAGGTCCACTGCCTCATCCCCACCCTAGAAATCATCCTTGGGATAGTGTGCTTCATGGTCTAACCTTTCCACCTGAGCGCCCAGCTTGCTGTGTGACTTCCCACCACCCGGTTCACACATGCTCTCTCTCTCTCTCTCTCTCTCTTTCTCTCTGTTGCTCTCTCAGTCCCCATATATTCAAGCCTAGAGGGGTAGCCAACTGCCAAGGAGGCAGCACATCAGGGTTGGCTGACCACCATGGCTGCACATCTCAGCTGAATTTGCAAAGGGGCAGAGGACTCAGATAACTTTCTGGAAGCTCCGGGCTTTGGCTCTGCTCAAGAGTTTTGTGGTTTCTCAGATTTGCCTGTGGTGGTCATCATCTAATAATACCTACTGCGTGCTTAGGCGGGCACGCACCCTGCCAGCGACCGCGCAGAGTTATGTAAAAGACTCAGGCCTTAATGGCAGGCTCCCCAGTGTGGCACGAAAGGCCCCTCCCTGTCCTGACCTCCTCTGGCCTCTGCAGCTCCAGTCCCCTGCCTCTCCCTCTCTGGGAACTTTTGCTTCAGCAACTTCAAATGACCTGCTGTTCTCAGGCACGCTTTGTGCTGCCTCTGCTTCGTGTCTTAGCTCAAGCCGTCCTCTCTCTCTGCCTGGTGGATTGCTTCCCATCTTCAAGGGCTCAGCTTAAATGTCACCTCCGGAAGCAACCATTGACGACCTGCCACCTGTCTCTGAGCTGGATTTGATGCCCTGCCCCCCCCCCCACCCCTGCTGCATTAATGCTGTGCACATGTTTCCTGCAGTGCTGCACCAGGTGATGAGAGCTAAGGAGCTACTCGCTTTGACGGTAGGAGCGCAAGGCAGCGATGGCATCGTGCGCGTCCTGATACGTCAGGACTGAGCGTGGATCCATCTGCCACACAGCACGCTCCAGGAAATATTTGTTGAATTCAAGTCTTTCTGGTTTTCACTAGACAAGGGATTCTGAAACAATGGCTGAGCCTTTTGTGGAGGAGTGGAAACAATTTTGGTGCAGGTAGAGCTAATTAATTTGCAACCAGCACTTTCATTGTTGGGATTTGCCTTATGTCATTAGAAATTGTTATGCTAGAGGCTTGTGTTTCTGCTCTCAGAGAGAAACTTGTACTGGACTTGTTCTCCTAGAATAAACAGCAGGAAACATCTAGACAACAGGACAAATCTGTGAACCAACTGTGTTTAGACACCGGATTGGAGGCAGCACAGGACTGCGATCCCTGGATAAAAACCAAGAACCAGTAGGGCAGAGCCCGTGGCCGCTCCTTCTCTCTGCCTGGAGGCACACGCACTGCAGCCCAGCAGTCCTAGCGAGTTGGCAGTTCAGAGTTTGGGGAGGCCGAGTGCCCGGAATTTGCAGGGCAGAGGACCAAGGAAGAGGGGGTAATGCAGAGAACGAACTCCAGGAATCTGCCCTTGAGGTCGCTGCTGCACACGAAGCCTCACAAGTATAGGGGGAAACCCTGAGACCAGGAAAACCATCACCAGTGGAGCACATTTGAGAGCGCACCCTGGGGAGTTTGAGCTGCGTGGGGAGAACTGGATGTTCTCAGTGGAGAATATTCAGCAGGAACTCAGAAGGACCACAGGAAGCTGGACCAGCAGGGAGTTGGATCAGCAGGTGCATTAGCAGGGAGCTGGATGTGAAGTGGATGCCGGCATCCCAGGCACTGTACCACAATGCTGGCCCCTAAACTTATTTTTTTAAAATTCTATTTCCGCTTGAACTTTTTTCTAAAGTACCCTCATACTCTCTTGCCCCAAATAACGGAAGAGCTGGAGATATTATTTCAAATAATATTTTGAAGACATTCGATGTTTCACAGCAAACAACAGTAGTCCTGGAGAAAGGAGACTCTCCTATTGGAGAATCCGGAACCCAAGTCTTAGCTTTGCCCCCAGTGCCAGCTTCCTGCTAATGCACATCTGGGAGCCAGATGGGGATGGGTCCCTGCCACCCACAAAGGAGGCCTGAGCTGATATAACCGGCTCCTGGCTTCAGCCTGGCCCAGCTCCAGCTGTTGCAGGCATTTGGAGAGTGAACCAGCAGATGGGAGATCTCTCTATTTCTGTTTTTCTTTCAAATAGATTAGATAAAATATAAAAGATAAAGTGTTGAGAGAAAAATCCATCAAACTAGAATTCTGTACCCTGATAAATTAGCCTTTGAACGTGAAGGAGAATGACTGGTGTTGTGGTGCGGTGGGTTAAGCCACCAACTGAAACATATCCCATATCAGGGTGCTGGTTTGAGTCCTGGCTGCTCCACGTCTGGTCCAGCCCCTGCTACCCACATGGGAGAGCTGGATGGAGTCGCTGGCTCCCAGCTTTGGCCTGGCCCTACCCAGGCTGTTGTGGCCACGTGGGAAGTGAACTATCGGATGGAAGAACTCTCTTTCTGATAAAGATGGAAGATTTCTCTCTGATCTGGATGAAAGATCTCTCTTTCTGATCTCTCTCTCTCTCCCCCCTCCCTTTCTCTGTAACAATGCCTTTCAAATAAACACATCTTCAAAAAAGAACATGAAGGAGAAATAAAGACTTTCTCAGACAAACAAAAATTGAGAGAATTTGTTGTCAGTAGATTTGGCTTGTGAAAAAATTTAAAAGAAATTCCTCAGAGAGAAGGAAAAATGATATAGATCAGAAACTTGGATCTACATAAAGAAAGGAAAAGCACCAAAGAAGAAATAAATAATGACAAAATTTAAAAAATAATTTCCCTTGTTCTTTTTTTTAATTGAAAGAGTTCATTAGTTTTAATGTAGTCACATTAATGCAATGCTAGACATACTTTTCTTTTTTTTTAAGATTTATTTTATTTATTTGAAAGACAGAGTTAGAGAGAGGTAGAGCCAAAGAGAGAGAGAGAGGTCTTTTTTTTTTTTTTTTTTTGACAGGCAGAGTGGATAGTGAGAGAGAGAGACAGAGAGAAAGGTCTTCCTTTGCCGTTGGTTCACCCTCCAATGGCTGCCACGGCTGGTGCGCTGCGGCCGGCGCACTGCGCTGATCTGAAGGCAGGAGCCACGTGCTTCTCCTGGTCTCCCATGGGGTTCAGGGCCCAAGCACTTGGGCCATCCTCCCCTGCTTTCCCGGGCCACAGCAGAGAGCTGGCCTGGAAGAGGGGCAACCGGGACAGAATCCGGCACCCCGACCGGGACTAGAACCTGGTGTGCCGGCGCCACTAGGTGGAGGATTAGCCTATTGAGCCACGGCGCCGGCCAAGAGAGAGGTCTTCCATCCACTGGTTCACTCCTCAAAGGACTGCAATGGCCAGAGATGAGCTGATCTGAAGCCTGAAGCCAGGAGCTTCTTCCGGGTCTCTCACATGCATGCAGGGCCCCAAAGACGTGAGGCACCTTCTACTGCTTTCTCAGGCCATAGTAGAGAGCTCTTGTCTTCCACTGGCCCAGCCCTGGCCATTGCAGACATATGGGGGATGAACCAGCAAATGGAAGATCCGTTTCTCTGTCTCTCCCACTCTCAGAAGTAGAGCACCCGGGACTCGAACTGGTGCCCACATGGGATGCTGGTGCTGCAGGCCAGGGCTACTCTGCACCATAGTGCCAGCCCCTTTCCTTGTTCTTAAATGATTTAACAATAACAATTTTTTCAAAATAATAGTAGTAAAAATTTATTCTAGCATGAATACTGACGTATATAATATGCGTACGTACAGGTGAAATGAGTGACAGTGTTGATACAGGTCATGGGAGACAGGAATTGGGAATATTTTGTTATTATAAGGCATTTGTACAATCTGTGAAGTGGTAGAAGTTTATTTAAAAGTAGACTTGGATTAGTTCTCAATGTCTATTACAAACTAAAGGCCAACTACTAAAAAGCAAAATAGAAGTACAACTGATATGCTAAAGACACAAAATGGAATTATATAAATAAATTGGTTAAAACTATAAAAGTCATCAAAAGAGGAGACAAAAATAAGAACAAAGAACAAAGGTAGTGAATACAAAATAATGACAAATAGAGGATATGAACCAGCTGTATGAAAATAATTTTAAATGTCAATGGTCTAAACGCATCGATTAGAAGACAAGAATTGTTAGAATGGATCTAAAAACAAGACTCAAACATTAGTCTTCTTTAAATGTAAAGACAGCTATTGATTAAAAGAACAGAAATGGAGAAAGACATACTGTGTTAACACAAATCAAAATAAAGTGGGAATAGCTATACTAATTTCAGACACAGCAGACTTCAGAGCAAGGAAATTTATTAGAGATAAAATAAGACATAATAGAATAGTGAGGGTGTCACTATTCCAAGAAGACATGGCAATCATTAATAGATATATCCAGGATTGGGCATTGTGGCACAGTGGTTAAACTGCCACTTAGGATACCTACATACCATATCAGGGGGCTGGTTCCAGTCCCAGCTATTTTGCTTCTGATTTAGCTCCTCACTAATGTATCTGAGAAGCAGTGGAAGATGGCTCAAGTACTTGAGCCACCCATATGGGAGACCTGGAAGGAGTTCTGGCTCTTGGCTTCAAATGGCCCCAGCCCAGGCTGTTGTGGTCATTGGGGAATGAACCACTGAAAGAAGATCTCTCTCTCTCTCTCTCTCTCTCTCTCTCTCTCTCCTTTCTCCTCCTGCTCATCCTCCCCCTCCCCCTTTCAAGTAAAAATAAATAAATCTTTTAAAAAAGATTTTATTTATTTATTTGAGAGGTAGACTTACAGTCAGAGAGAGGGAGAGACAGAGAGAAAGATCTTCCATCTGCTGTTTCATTCCCCAAATGTCAGCAATGGCCAGAGCTGGGCAGACCTGACGCCAGGAACCAGGAGCTTCTGGGTCTCCCACGTGGGTGCAGGGACCCAAGGACTTAGGCCATCTTCTACTGCTTTCCCAGACCATAACAGAGAGCTGGATCGGAAGAGGAGCAACCGAGACCCGAACTGGCACCCATATGGGTTGGTGGTGCTGCAAGTAGAGGCTTAGTCCACTAGGCCACAGTGCCGGCTCCAACAGAAATCTTTTTAAAAAGAGATGAATCCACTATCACAGTTGGAGACTTCAGCACCCCTCTATCAGAAATGGAGAGTTCCAGCAGGCAGAAGATCAGAACGGACATGGTCAAGGTCACCAGCCTCCTCAATTAGTAAACTACAGGCATAGCAGACGTCACCCAACAGCAGCCAAACAGAAATCCCCTCAATCTTACGAGGAGCAGTGACCAAGCTGGTCTGCCACCTGGGCCCTGAGACACAGCTTCCACACCTACCTACCTATCTTTCTTTCTTTCTTTCTTTCTTTCTTTCTTTCTTTCTTTCTTTCTTTCTTTCTTTCTTTCTTTCTTTCTTTCTTTCTTTTTCAGGCAGAGTGGACAGTGAGAGAGAGAGACAGAGAGAAAGGTCTTCCTTTGCCGTTGGTTCACCCTCCAATGGCCACTGTGGCCGGCGCACCGCACTGATCTGAAGCCAGGAGCCAGGTGCTTCTCTTGGTCTCCCATGCCGGTGCAGGGCCCAAGGACCTGGGCCATCCTCCACTGTACTCCCAGGCCATAGCAGAGAGCTGGCCTGGAAGAGGGGCAACCGGGACAGAATCTGGCGCCCCGACCGGGACTAGAACCCGGTGTGCTGGTGCCGCTAGGTGGAGGATTAGCCTATTGTCCACACCTTTCCAAGTTAGACAGGCTATACATCATACAATGTCTGCTCTTGGACTGTGGTGGAATTAAGCCAGAAATCCACAACAGAATTATAGACAAAAAAATCCCAAATAGTTGCAGATTAAACAAAACATTTCTAAGTAATGCATGAGTTAAAGAATTCTCAAGAGAAAATTACAAAGGTGTTGAATGAAATGAAATGAAAATATGACTTGGCAAAATGTGTAGGAGCAAGAAAAGCAGAGCTTAAAGGGACATTTTTAGCATTGGATTAACATACAGCAAAAAGGAAAGATCTGAAGTAAATCATCTATCCTTCCACTTAAGAAAACTAGAAAGAAACACAAATTAAATCCAAAATAATAATAAGAAAAGAAATAATAAAAATTAGAGCAGAAACAATAACACTGGAAGTGAGAAATCAGTAGGAAAAAAAAGGAAAGTTGATTCTTTGACAAGATCAGTGACATGCATGAGTATAAGCTTCTTACCAAGCTAACTAAGAAAAAAAGAGAGGGGAGTCACCACATTGGAGAACAGTGGGCTATGCTGCTGCTTACAACACCAGCATCCCATATCAGAGTGCCGGTTCAAGTCCCCGCTACCCTACTTCTGATACAGCTTCCTGCCAATGCACTTGGGAAAGCGGCAGAGTGATGACCTGAGGGTGTAGGCCTTTGCCATCCACATGTGAGACCCCAGTAGAGCTCCACTTCCTGGTTGCAGCCTGACCCAGCCCCTGCCCCTGCAGCTACTTGGGAAATGAACTCAGCAGATGGAAGACCTCTCTGTCTGTCCCTCTCTTTCCCTGTCAGTCTGCCTTCCAATAAATAAACAAACCCTAAAAAGAGACGACACAAATTACTACTAACAGAAATGAAAGAGGACATATCACTACATGTTCCAAGGACGTTAAAAGGATGCTAAAGGAATGCAAGGACACTTCAACATTTTTGTGAAAAAATGAAATTAAAAGATAAGTTCATGTTTGTGCAAAAAAATTGAGATCCATGCATATGAGTGTACTTCAAAAAGTTTATAAAAAATGTGCATTTTGAAAAACTACTTGGGGGCCAGCACAGTAGTTAAGGTCATCAGGGTCAGCATCTACGATGGCCACTGGTTCAAGTCCTTGTTGCTCTACTCCCAATACAGCTCCTTGCTAATGTGCCTGAGAAAGCAGCAGAGACTGTCCCAAGAGCTTGGGCCCCTGCACCCAAGTGGGAGACCCAGATGGAGTTCCTCCTCCTGGCTTCAGCCTGGCCCAGCCCTGGCCGCTGCAGCCATTTAGGAAGTGAACCAGAGGACAGAAGTTTCTTTCTCTCTCTTTCTCTCTCTGTAACTCTGCCTTTCAAATAAACTTTTTTTTTTAAAGAAGAAAGTACTCTTGAATTTCAAATTTTTGTGCTGAAATAAAATTACCTTTTAATTCAATTTTCATATATATTTTTTTTTTTTTTTTTTTTTTTTTTTTGACAGGCAGAGTGGACAGTGAGAGAGAGAGACAGAGAGAGAAAGGTCTTCCTTTGCCGTTGGTTCACCCTCCAATGGCCGCCGCTGCAGCCGGCGCACCGCGCTGATCCTGGCAGGAGCCAGGAGCCAGGTGCTTTTCCTGGTCTCCCATGGGGTGCAGGGCCCAAGCACCTGGGCCATCCTCCACTGCACTCCCTGGCCATAGCAGAGAGCTGGCCTGGAAGAGGGGCAACCGGGACAGAATCCGGCGCCCCAACCGGGACTAGAACCCGGTGTGCCGGCGCCGCAAGGTGGAGGATTAGCCTATTGAGCCACGGCGCCGGCTAATTTTCATATATTTTTTAAGATTTATTATATTTATTTGAAAGGTACAGTTACAGAGAGAGAGAGAGAGAGAGAGAGAGAGAGAGAGATTTTTCCTTCCTCTGGTTCACTCCCCGAATGGCTGCAACAGCCAGGGCTGGGCCAGACCGAAGCCAGGAGGAGAAGCTTCTTCTGGGTCTCCCATGTGGGTGCAGGGCCCCAAGCACATGGGCCATGTTCCACTGCTTTCCCAGGCTGTTAGCAAGGAGCTGGATGGGAAGTGCAGTAGCCAGGACTTGAATCAGTGCCATACGGGAAGCCAGAGTCACAGAGAGCTGTACCTGCTATGCCACAATGCTGGCTCCTTCCCACAGAATTTTTGAAGTACAAACTCTTTACCAAAAAATTTGACAACCTCAGTGAAATGACCCAAGCTCCCCACAGACATAGTCTGCCCAGACTCAGGGAAAGAAGTAGACAATTCATGTAGGCCTGTGTCTACTAAAAGAAGTTGTCAAAGACTAATAGTTTTTCAAAACAGAACATACAATACCCAGATTCATCTAGTAAATTCTCTCTAATGTTTGAGGCAGAAATTATATTAATTTAAGGCCCGTGTTGTGGTGCAGTGGGTTAAGTCCCTACCTGCAGTGTTGGCATCCCATATGAATGCTGGTTTGTGTCCTGGTTGCTCCACTTCCAGTTCAGCTCCCTGCTCATGGCCTGGGAAAGCAGAGGAGGATGGCTCAAGTGCTTGGGACCCTGCACCCAGGTGGGAAATTTGGATGGAGTTTCCTGGCCCAACCTTGGCCACTGTGGTCCTCTGGGGAATAAATCAGTGGATGGAAAATCTCTGTCTCTCTGTTTCTCCTTGTCTTTCTGTAACTTTGCCTTTCAAATAATAAATAAATCTTTAAAAAAAGGAAATTATGCACAGCAATCTTTTCTTTAAGGTAGAATCAGAATATTTTTGAATTCATCCTGTGAGGTCAGCACTAACCTAACACCAAAGTCAGACCAAGATTTTATAAGAAGACTACAGATTTCTTTTGAAAACAGATGCAAAAGGCCTCAATATAACATTAGCAAGTCTAATCATAGTGTACAAAGAGAATGATCTACCACAATCCTGTGGAATTTGTCTGAGGTGTCCTAATCTGTTTCAGTGTTCAAAAAGCAGTTAATGTAATCATCATATCAACAGGCTAAAGAAGAAAAATCACAAGGTAAGAGCAATGCATGTAGAGAAAACATTCGACACAACCCAACACCCATTCATAATAAAAACTCCCAGCAGAGTGAATAGAGGGGAACTTATGCAAGTTGATAAAGAACAGTTACATACTCTATAGCCAGCATCATTCGTGTTGTGTCAAACCAGAAACTTTCCCATTAATGATCAGAAACAAAGCAAGGATATCTCATTTCCCCACTGCTTTCAACATCAGGCTGGAATTCCTAGGTAATGTAAAAAGAGGAGACAGAGGAAGGAAGAAATAAAACTGTCTTTGTTTGCTGATGACATTGTCTATGGATAAAAGGCAAAATCATTGACAAAAAGAGGACTTTCCTGGAACTGGCACATGATTACAGCAAGCATGCAGGATATGAGACATGAGGTTAACGAAAAAGCCATCACTTTGCTCTATGCCAACCAAGAGCACACGGAACTTGAAATGAACAAAACATTACAAGTTATATTATCACCCCTCAGAATGGAATACTTAGGTACAATAAAATATTACAAGTGTTATATGAGGAAAGCCATAAAATTCTAATGAAAGATACTGAAGAAGAGCTAAATGAATGGAGACAATCCATATGATGGATAGAAGCTTCCGTACTGTCAAGATATTCACTCTTTCCAAATGGATCTCTAGATTAATGCAAAGTCAGTTAAAATCTCAGCAAGTTATTTTGAAGGATATTCAAAACCTTATTCTTTTAAAAAAGATCACTTTATTTATTGGAAAACCATAATGACAAAGAGAGAGAAAAAAGAAAAACAGAAAGAAAGAGAAAGAAAGTGAGATCCACTCTCTGCTGGTTCACTCCCCAGATGCCTGTAACAGCTGAGTCTGGGCCAAGCCAAAGCCAAGACACTGGAACTCCATCCTGGTCTCCCACATGAATGGCAGAGGCCCAGTACTTGAACCATCTTCTGCTGTTTTCCCAGGTGCGTTAGCAGGCAGTTGGATCAGAAGCAGTGCAGCGATCTGATTCAGGATGTCAGCTTAACCCACTTCATTACAACTCTGGCCTCTAAAAATTTATTCTAAAGTCTGATTGGGGTGGCAAAAGACTCCGAATAGCCAATGCAATACTTGAAGAGAGCAAAGAACTGATGGTGCTTTACTCAAGACTTCCTGTAGAGCTATATTAATTAAGACAGTGTCGTATTTGTGAAAGAATGGACAGGTAGATCGACGGAAGAGAATCAGGACCCCAGGAACAGACCCACACAAATCTAGTCAACTGCTCTTGACGAAGGAGGAAAGGCAACACCATGGAGGAAAGACATTATTTTCAATCAATTGTGCTGAAACATTGGACAGTCACATGATTTTAAAAAAAAGAATTTGGGCAGATGATATGCTCTTTGCAAAAACTTACTCAAAATGTGTCACAGTCTTGAATGTAAAATGCAAAAACTATAAAACTCCTAGAAGATAACATAGGAAGAAATCTAGATGGTTTTGGATATGGTGGTGACTTTTGGATATCACACAAAACACAAGATCCATGAAAGAAATAATCGGGAAGTTGGGTGTATTAGTCAGCTTTGTGTCACAATGAAATACCAGAGGCAACTCACTTATAAAGATAAGCTTATCTAGCTCACAGTTTTGGAGGTTCCAATCCAAGATCCTGTAGCTCTGCTGGTTTGGCCTCTGGAGAGTGGCAAAAGGCATGGAGCGGGAGCCGGCGCCGTGGCTCACTAGGTTAATCCTCTGCCTGTGGTGCCGGCATCCCAAATGTGCGCCAGGTTCTAGTCCCGGCAGCTCCTCTTCCAGTCCAGCTCTCTGCTGTCGCCTGGGATGGCAGTGGAGGATGACCCAAATCCTTGGGGCCCCTGCACCTGCATGAGAGACCAGGAGGAGACTCCTGGCTTCGGATCAGCGTAGCTCCAGCCATTGCAGCCATTTTGGAGGTGAACCAACGGAAGGAAGACCTTTCTCTGTCTCTCTCTCACTGTCTATAAACTCTACCTGTCAAAAAAAAAAAAAAAAAAAGGCATGGAGAGGACACATGTTGGAGGAAGGGGCCTTGTCATCAGCTAGGAGCTGAGATGGGGTGGGGCCAAGGTCAGATTTTATAGCAACCCTCTCAGGACACCTACACGCCAAGGGCAAGCCCTCAATGGCCTAAGGAACTCCTGCCAGGCCCCACCTCCTGCAGAATCTACCACTTCCCAATAGCGCCCCACTCAGGACAAAGCCCACAGTGCAGTGGTAATTTGTGACAGTGATGAACCAACATTTTTTTTTAACTTTTATTTAATGAATATAAATTTCCAAAGTACGGCTTATGGATTACAATGGCTTCCCCCCCATAACGTCCCTCCCACCTGCAACCCTCCCCTTTCCCACTCCCTCTCCCCTTCCATTCACATCAAGATTCATTTTCGATTCTCTTTATATACAGAAGATCAGTTTGGCATACATTAAGTAAAGATTTCAACAGTTTGCTCCCACACAGAAACATAAAGTGAAAAATAATAGATGAATTTTTTAAATGATGATGAAATCAGATCAGACCTATTGTCATGTTTAATCCCATTGATAGTCAAGTTGGGAATTGATAATTTCTTTTTTTTTTTTTACAGAAGTTCAGTTTAGTATACATTAAGTAAAGATTTCAACAGTTTGCACCCACATAGAAACACAAAGTGAAATATACTGTTTGAGTACTCATTATAGCATCAAATCTCAATGTACAGCACATTAAGGACAGAGATCCTACATGAGGAGTAAGTGCACAGTGACTCCTGTTGTTGACTTTACAAATCGACACTCCTGTTTATGGCATCAGTAATCTCCCTATGCTCCAGTCACGAGTTTTCAAGGCTATGGAAGCCTTTTGAGTTCTCCGACTCTTATCTTGTTTAAATAAGGTCATAGTCAAAGTGGAGGTTCTCTCCTCCCTTCAGAGAAAGGTACCTCCTTCTTTGAAGACCTATTCTTTCCACTGGGATCTCACTCACAGAGATCCCTCATTTAGTTGTTTTTTTTTTTTTTTTTTTGCCAGAGTGTCTTGGCTTTCCATGCCTGAAATACTCTCATGGGCTTTTCAGCCAGATCGGAATGCCTTTAGGGCTGATTCTGAGGCCAGAGTGCTGTTTAGGACATCTGCCATTCTATGAGTCTGCTGAGTATCTCACTTCCCATGTTGGATCACTCTCCCCTTTATTTATTCTATCGGTTAGTATTAGCAGGTACTAGACTTGTTTATGTGCTCCCTTTGACTCTTAGTCCTTTCATTATGATCAATTGTGAACTGAAATTGATCACTTGGACTAGTGAGATGTCATTGGTACATGCCACCTTGATGGGATTGAATTGGAGTCCCCTGGTATGTTTCTAACTCTACCATTTGGGGCAAGTCAGCTTGAGCATGTCCCAAATTGTACATCTCTTCCCTCTCTTATTCCCACTCTTATGTTTAACAGGGATCACATTTCAGTTAAATTTCAACACTTAAGAATAACTGTGCATTAATTATAGAATTAAACCAGTCATACTAAGTAGAACAGACAAAAAAAACTACTAAGAGGGATAATGTATTAAGTTGTTCATTAACAGTCAGGGCTATGCTGATCAAGTCACCGTTTCTCATAGTGTCCATTTCACTTCAACAGGTTTCCTTTTTGGTGTTCAGTCAGTTGTCACTGATCAGGGAGAACATATGGTATTTGTCCCTTTGGGACTGGCTTATTTCACTCAGCATGATGTGTTCCAGATTCCTCCATTTTGTTGCAAATGACTGGATTTCGTTGTTTCTTACTGCGGTGTAGTATTCTAAAGAGTACATATCCCATAATGATGAACCAACATTTATGCATCATTCTAACCACTCCTGGTGGTATATATTCTGGTGGTTTTGAGAAATGTGTGATGACATCATAGGGTCATACACAGTGGTTTCCCTGTCTTAAAAATCTGCTGTCTTCTGTCTGTCTGTTCATCCTTCCACACCCTGGCACCCCTGATCTTTTGACCATCTCCAGTTTTGCCTCTGTCGTATAAGTGCAACCTATAGTATAAGAGGGGTGGCTTCTTTCACTTACCAATATGCTTGACATTTACTCCGTGTCCTGCCCTGGCTTGATAGTTCATTTTTCTTAGTTCACGTTCCCTTGTCTGAATGAACCACATTTTATCTATTCATTCACCTACTGAAGGATGTCACCAAGTCTTGTCAATTATGAATAAAGCTGGTATAGGCAGGCTAGGCATTTCCAGTTCATTGGAGATAACACCAAGGAATGTGATTGCTGAATCAAGTGATAAGGATATGCTTAGCTTTTTTTCTTTGAGAAACTTACAAACAGTGGCTATGGCGTTTTCCATTTCCATCGTCAGTGAACATTCACTCCTCTCTCTCCACCAGCATTGGGTGTGGTCACTGTTTGGGATTTTTACTATTCTAATATATGTAGTGCTATCTCATTGTTATTTTAACCTACAACTCCCTAATGAATTGATATTGAAAATCCTTTCGTGTGCTAACTTTGCTGAAGTGTTCAGTAAGTCGTTGGCTCATTTTTTAAAAATCAGATTGCTTATTTTCTTATCCAATTTAAAGATTTCTTTGTATACCTGGGTAAACAGTGCTTTGCTGGATGTTTCTTTTAGTAGTATTTTCTTTCAGTAGGCAGATTGTCTTTTCATTAGCTCAGTGTTCTTTCCTATTGCAGAAGTTTACATTTTTTTTAAAGATTTTTATTTATTTACTTGAAAGTCAGAGTTACATAGAGAGAAGGAGGGACAGAGAGAGAGAGAGAGAGAGAGAGAGAGAGAGAGGTCTTCTATCTGCTGGTTCACTCCCCAGTTGGCTGCAACAGCTGGAGCTGTGCTGATCTGAAGCTGGGAGCCAGGAGCAAGGAGCCAGGAGCTTCTTCCGGGTCTCGCACATGGGTGCAGGGGCCCAAGGACTTGGGCCATCTTCCACTGCCTTCCCAGGACACAGCAGAGAGCTGGATGAGAAGTAGAGCAGCTGGGACTGGAACCAGTGTCCATATTGGATGCCCGCACTGCAGGCGGTGGTTTTACCCGCTATGCCACAGCGCTGGCCCCAGAAGTTTAAACTTTTAATGAAACCCAGTGCTGTGGTTTCAGTGTTAAATGTTGCACATGGGTTCAGCAGGTGTGGCACATCACTGCACTGTGGGATGCAGCTGTGCGGGGACAGGTGGCAGATGGGAAGTCTGTGCTTCCCAGTCAGTTTTGCTGTGAACCTAGAACTACTCCTTAAAAAGTAAGGTGCATTGATTTAAAAGAAAATGAACAAAGCATCGTTTGAGAACAGGGAAACTGATTTAAAAAAGAGTTTAAAGGCATAATCACCCCAATTTTTCAAATTTGAGGATAAACTATAAAGTCACAGATCTCAGAACCTCAATAACCCCACAAACACAAGACACGTAAAAAAAAAACTGCAAGGAACATCACATTGACAAAAAATAGTGACAACAACAAATCTTACAGCAAACAAAGGAAAAGCACATAGAACTAAAGATAAGGTGGCAGCAGGTTGTTTTGCAGGATATACTGACATTTTGTTGGATACCAATAAACTGGCAGAATTACATTCAGAGGTTTCAATATTCCCAACAATTCTGAGAACAATTAGACTGAAAGTCTCGAAAGATTGAGAAGACCTGAACGACATTACCAATTAGCCTGACCTCTCAGACACTTCTTCATTGGCACTTTCCATCCAACAAAGCCAGAACACCCAGGTTTTCAAGGGCACATAGTGTGTTTACCAAACTAGATGCTGCCTTCACTGGCAATTTCTATCAAGCATTGGAGGAATACATAACATCCATCTTACACAAGTATTCCAGAGTATCCGTGAGGAGGAGCTACTTCCCACCTTGCTCTAGGAAGCCAGCATTTTTCACCTTCTAAAAACCCCTTAAAGACATTACAATTGCAAGAACTACAGGTCAATATCCACCTGAACATAGTTGAAAACAGTCTTAACAAAAATCACAGCAAATCAATTGCGAGAACATATAAAAGGAGAATGCCCCATGATTACGTGGGATCTTTCCCAGGAATGTAATCTCAGTTTAATATTCAATAATAAATCAATGGAGTTCTCCCTTCAACAAGCTATAAAGATTATTTCAATGTATTCAGAAAAAGTCCTCAACCAAATAAATATCCATTTTTAACGAAAACTCTTTGAAAACTGAGTGTAAACCAGAATTTCTTCAACTTGGTAAAGGGCCTCTGCTGTTTTTATACTGAATGGTGAAAATTGAATATTTCACCCCAGTATGAGGAACAAAGCAAATGCATTTGTTCTCACTACTTGTACTCAACATTGTAACGAAAGTTCTAGCCAGTGAAATTAAACAAGAACACATGAAAGCCATTCATACTGGAAAGGAAGAAGTAAAACTGTCTTTATTTGAATGTCCTGTGATCAGCACTGAGAAAAATCCTAAGGAGTTGGCAGCCACCAGAAATCTAGAACCAGCAAATAAATCCACACAGAGGCATTGTCAACATGCAAACCTGATTTGTGTTTCTGTGTATTAACAATGAGCAGGCTGCAGACGAAATAAAACAATTCCATTCACAATGCACCAACAAGAATAAACTAATTCCATTTACAACAGCACCTTTAATTTGTTTTTTTTTTTTTTTTTTTTTATTACTCCACCAACGCACTGGAAGTTCAAAGCGGATTTAGTATTGTAAAATAAAGTGAATTACACTGTTGTTTAAAAGAAGAGAAATTTGTGCTCTGGATAGCATCTTTAATTTTACACTTAAAATAAGGACATTTTATAATGCACAGATTACATATAACAGGCTGATCAAATAATAATACATTTTATACTATACATATTATAAAGCTGCTAAAAATCCAAGAGAGATTTTTATAAAAATTGACAGTTGATACCAAAATTTATAGAAAATGGAAAGATCCAAAAATGCCAAAACGATTTTGAAAGAGAACCAAGTTGGAAAACTTATATAATCTGATGTTAAGTCTTCTCTAAACCTACAGAATTCTAAGAGGGTGTGATGCTGGGGTAAGACAGATACGTAGATTGGTGCAAGTAAATGGAATTCTGAAATGGATTTGCATGATGACGGACAACTGGTTAGAGTAGGAATGCCATTGAAGGCATAGTCTAGTTTGGTAAACACACCATGTGCCCTTGAACATACGGGTACTCTAGTTTTGTTGGATGGGAAGTTCCAATGAAGCAGTTTCAGTGAGGTCATGCCTGCCCCCAGTTCTCTGTCATGATGGTAGTGGCTGGCCAACTTCTCGCCCCTTTAACTCTTACGTGCCTGCTGTTACATACACATTCCAGACTACATCAGGCCTGGGTTTTGTGAACTAGAGTGGACAGTGGAAGGGGATGGCATGACTGTGTATGAAGGGGATCGAAGTGTCTACCTTGTTCTGTTGGGGATGACTTAGGGGGAAGCGGCTGCCACGCTGTGAGGACACTCAAGCCAGCTGCAGAGACACCCACGTGGAGAAGACCTGAGACCTCACACGAGGAGCCGGGGTAGCTCAGGGGACATGTGGTGTGGGTCATCCAAGCCTGTCCACCCTTCAGATGACTGCAGTCCAGCTGAACCTTGAATGGACCTCGTGTGAAACCATGAACCATGAACCTGACCACCTGGCCAAGACATCCTTGTGAACCTGATCTAGAGAAACCATTAACTAGAATGCATACTTACTCTTGTTTGAAGTCACTAAGTTCCATGTGAATGTGTTACCTAGAAGACCAACAGAGTTAGCCAATCCTTTGTGCTTGAGCTTCTCATTCTTGCTGCCAGCTGTGCGCCTGGTAAGTGCCCAGGGCCCTGCCTGAGGCTTCCCAAGCTCACCCACAGATTACTCAAACTGGGATTTGTATCCTCTGAGTACCCAGATGTTCCCATGTTGTTTCTGTTCTAAAAACAACTCTACTCCTTTTCTGCCACTTCCTCCTCCTCCTTCCATTATCCATCCTGATTCTGCACTTGGCCTACACATTTCGAGATTTTTCAAAACAAGATTCTCACAGTATTAAATCGTGCAGGACAGGGCTCAGCCAACTGTGGCTTGCCAGCCAAGTCTGTCCCTCTACCTGCTCTTGTAAATAAAGTTTTATCGGAACACTGCCATGTCTAATTGTGACACCCTCCCTGTCTGCTTTTGCAGGGTAAGGGCAGGGTTGAGTGGATGGAACAGAAACCATACTGCCCTTTACCGGAAGACTTTGCGATCCAAGACTTAGGATTTCTGATATTTCATATTGCGTTCCATCCCTACAAAACTCCTGCAGAGAAATGGGCACAGCCCATCTTTATGGGGTGGCATTCACCCTCATTTACTTCCAGCACCTCACCTCTGCCCTGTGGGAACCATCAGTGCCCTCACAGGTGGACCCGCTACCCTGCTCTGTTCATGCTGGAGTTCTCACGGGGACTTGTCAGGTGCGCGCCTACTTCTTCCTCTTTTCCCTGCTTTTCTTCCCTCCCCTCCCTATTTCCTTCCTTCTCCTCGAAAAGGTTAGGTAAAATCACACACACACACACACACACACACACATACACACACAAACACAATCCTCACGTTTCAATTCATTACACAAAGGGACTGGCACCTGTGGTGTAGCAGGTAAAGCCGCCACCTATGGTGCTGATATCCCATAGTGGCGCTGGTTCAAGTCCTGCCTGCTCCATTTCTGATCCAGCTCTCTGCTATGGCCTGGGAAAGCAGTAGAAGAGGGCCCAAGTGCTTGAGACCCTGTACCTGAGTGGGAGACCCAGAAGAAGATCCTGGCTCCTGGCTCCTGGCTTTGGATCAGCGCACTCATCTGGGTAGTGAACCAGTGGATAGAAGACCTCTCTCTCTCTCTGCCTCTGCCTCTCTGTAACTCTGCCTTTGAAATAAATAAATAAATCTTAAAAATATATTATTACACATGAATTGAGAGTCAGTGCAAGGAGATGGGAAGATTTTGCTTCTGGAAGCAGACACACACACACACACACACACACACACACACACACGGCCGGGCAAGTGTGGCACGGAGGTTCACTCCCTGACATATAATCACAGAGCACTTCTCAGCTCTGGCCCTTCAAAGAGGAAGAGGAACAAGAGTAATTCCAGCTATTACAGGCTCCTGGGCACCAAATGAAACACTCGGCTGTAAATTGTATATAATCAGTGAGGAAGACTTTCATTTCTCTGTGGTTGCGAATGGGGCTTTTCCTTCCTCTTGTCTAGGAGGAAAAGAGCTGGTTTAGATCAGTCTGGGGGAGTTTCATTTGGCCGAGATGACCAAAAGTCTCCCTGGAACCTGACAGTCCTGCAGTGGGATGGGGATCCTTTGTCTCCTTTGTTATGCCCAAGTCTCCCTCCTGCTCGCGCATCATCTCCGTCTGTGGGAGCAAGCCCATGACTACAAGATGGTGGACATTTCCAGACGGCTAGAAGTGATGGGTGCAGACCATTAGCTCCTGCCCATCCTAACGCATTTCTGCAAGTCTGTCCACAAAGTGTTGGCCCTCTGGGAGCTCATGGTTTTGTGGGGGAGACCCGTGTTCTGTAGGAGAATGAGGAGCTGCAGAGGTCTAAGCCCTGAGGAAAAACAGGCCAGGAGGGGTGATCAGATCCTGCGTGTGTTTCCCTGTGTCAAGGCAGGACAGACAAGTTCCCCTGAGGTTTTTTTTTTTTTAAATTTTTTTATTTAAAAAATTTTTTTTGACAGGCAGAGTGGACAGGCAGAGTGGACAGTGAGAGAGAGACAGAGAGAAAGGTCTTCCTTTGCCGTTGGTTCACCTCCAATGGCCAGCGCACCATGCTGATCCGAAAGCAGGAGCCAGGTACTTATCCTGGTCTCCCATGGGGTGCAGGGCCCAAGTACTTGGGCCATCCTCCACTGCACTCCCGGGCCACAGCAGAGGGCTGGCCTGGAAGAGGGGCAACTGGGACAGAATCCGGCGCCCCGACCGGGACTAGAACCCGGTGTGCTGGCGCCGCAAGGTGGAGGATTAGCCTAGTGAGCTGGGGCGCCGGCCCCCTGAGGTTTTGCTTTTAGGAACGGCACTGGTGGGGGGACCGGTGATGTCCTGCAGGGTGGGTGGCGACAGTGACAGCTGGAGGCTGGGCTGCTCTGTACCATGGCCGCTTTTCAATACATTTCCTCCTAGCCCCACGCTGGGTGGCATGCCAGCAAGGGAGGGGTAGACCACTCTTCCCGGGATGCAAGGCTTTTGGAATGGAGACAAGACTTACATACACAAAACAGCCAGAAAACCAACAGAGGAAAATAGATTTCTGTACCATTCAGAACAGAGGACAGGGAGTTCCCAAGCAGAGGAAGAGAGCAACATGATCTGGAAGTCAGAGTTCATGGCACTGCACAGTGTAGGCGTGGGGTGGGCAGGGAGGAGGGGCAGGGCTGGGACAGAGTGCCCTCCATGCCACACGCTGGAAGCTGCTCCATTTCCGCTGACCTAGTTCCTACCACCCCGCTCCTTCGTGTCTTCCATTTGTTTTTTCTGTTATCTAATGCAATTTTTATATTTCACCCTGGGTTTATCATCCACATGAGTTGGTCCCTCTCACTTGTATAATGTTACCATTTTTCTCTATATATAATTATTCTCTATTATTATGCGATTTATTTACTTCTCAATCTGTTTTACTTCCTGCCTGTCATTTATCTCCTTATTTCATATATTTCTCCTCCCTGTTTATCATCTATTTTATTTATTTATTTATTTATTTATTTGAAAGGCAAGAGAATCAGAGGGAGAGAGAGAGAGAGAGAAAGAGAGAGAGAGAGATCTTGCATCCACTGGTTCACTCCCCAAATGACCACAACAGCCAGTGCTGGAGATCATCCAGGTCTCCCACATGGGTTGCAGGGGCTCAAGCACCTGGGCCGTTCTCCACTGCTTTTCCAGGTACATTAGCAGGGAACTGGGTAGGAAGCGGAGCAGCCAGGACTTGAACCAGCGCGCTGACACAGGGTGCTTGTATCACAAGTGGTGGCTTAACCTGCTGCACCACAATGTCTGTCATCATCTGTGTTTATTTTCTTGTCCTCTTTTTTATGTATAAATGCTGTTTATATTAACCATTTCATGCCTGGAAGTTAGTCTGTTTGTAAAGACATGGACACACACACATACACACACACACACTAATGTATACTAGAGTATGTGTGTATATATATATATATATATGTACACTAAAAATGCCACAAAAAGCTGTTCAAACTAACAAGCAAATTTAATAAAGCTGTGGAATACAAAATTGATACCATTTCTGTACACTAACAATGAACTATCCAAAAAGTAATAAAGTAAACAATCCCATTAGAGTAGCATAAAAATAAACAAACACTTAGGAATAATTTTAACCAAAGAGGTAAAAGATCTGTACACTGAAAACTATAAAATACTGATGAGAAAAATGAAAGAGAAAACAAAAACTAATGGAATGATATTCTTTGTTCATGGGCTGGAAAAAGTAATATTGTTAATATATTCATAGCATGGGAAGTAATCAATAGACTCAATGCAATCTCAATCAAAATTCCAGTATAGAAGGAAAGAATTCTAAAATTCACACAAAACTGCAGAAGGCCCTGAATAGCCAAAGTGATTTTGAGTAAAAGCAACAAATTGGTGGCAACACATTGTTTGATATCACATCTATTACAAAGCTATAGTAATCAAAACAGCATGGTACTGGTGCAAGAACAGACACACAGATCAATAGAACAGAGGAAGCACCACGCGGTTAGCATTAGAGATAGCTAAGAATAGCATTAGAGTGAGCCCAGAAACAAATGCACACATGCACGATGAGCTGATCTTTGACAAAGGTGCCAAGAACACAATAGGGGAAGAATAACCTCACCAATAAATGATGTTAGGAAGACTCAACACCCACATGCAAAAGAATGAAATTGGACCTGGATCTCACCCCATAGACAAAAAGCAACTAAAATGAATTAAAGGCTTAAATGTAAGAGCTGGAACTGTACAACTATGAGGAGAAAACAACAGGAAACTTTCTTGACATTGGTATGGGTAAAGATTTCTTGGATCTGACCCCAAAGCACAGACAACAAAAGCAAAAATAGACAAACGGGACTGCATCAAACTAAGCTGCTTCCTACAGAATGGAAGAAAATATTTGGGAGCCAAACACTGGATCAGGGATCAGTATTCACAATACATAAAGGATGCAAACACCTCTGTAGTAAGAAAACATATCTCAATTTAAAACGGAGCCAAGGATCTGAAGAGACATTTCTCAAAAGAAAGCATGGCAAGAAATGCATGAAAAAAAAATGCTCAACATCGCTGTTCATCAGAGAAGTGCATTGAAACCACAGTGAGGTTGGCGCGTGGCTCACTAGGCTAATCCTCCGCCTGCGGCGCTGGCACACTGGGTTCTAGTCCCGGTCGGGTCGCAGGATTCTGTCCCAGTTGCCCCTCTTCCAGGCCAGCTCTCTGCTGTGGCCCGGGAGTGCAGTGGAGGATGGCCCAAGTGCTTGGGCCCTGCACCCCATGGGAGACCCGGATAAGCACCTGGCTCCTGCCATCGGATCAGCGCGGTGCGCTGGCTGCAGCGTGCCAGCTGTGGCGGCCATTGGAGGGTGAACCAACGGTAAAGGAAGCCCTTTCTCTCTGTCTCTCTCTCACTGTCCACTCTGCCTGTCAAAAAAAAAAAAAAAGAAAGAAACCACAGTGAGATGGCACCTCACATAGCCTTAACAAAACAACAAGAGATAGTGTTGGCAAAGAAATAGAGGAAAGAGAACCTTGTACATGATCATGATTGGTGGTGACACAAATTAGTACAATCATTAAGGAAAACAGCATGGCACTTCCTCACAAAATTAAAAATAGAATAACCAACCTAGTCAGATGTTTCATGTCTGGTCATATATCCAAAAGAAATAAATAAAATAAAATAAAATTCTGTTTATATATCGAAAATAAAATAAAATTAGGGATACATGCACTCTGTGTTTATTGTAGCACCATTCACAATAACCGAGATACGGGATCAACTTTCAATGTCCATTACCAGAGGAAAGGGTAAGGACGTTCTATTCAGTCTTTTTTTTTTGACAGGTAGAGTGGACAGTGAGAGAGAGAGACAGAGAGAAAGGTCTTCCTTTGCCGTTGGTTCACCCTCCAGTGGCCGCCGTGGCCGCCGCACTGCGCTGATCCAAAAGCAGGAGCCAGGTGCTTCTCCTGGTCTCCCATGGGGTGCAGGGCCCAAGCACTTGGGTCATCCTCCACTGCACTCCCTGGTCACAGAAGAGAGCTGGCCTGGAAGAGGGGCAACAGGGACTAGAACCCGGTGTGCCAGTGCTGCAAGGTGGAGGATTAGCCTAGTGAGCCGCGGCGCCAGCCTCTAGTCAGTCTTTAATAAAGAAGGTAGTCAGGGCCGGTGTTGTGGATCAGCGGGTTGAGCCTCCACCTGCAAACACAGGCATCCCATGTGGGCACCAGTTGGTGTCCCAGCTGCTCCACTTCTGATGCAGCTCCCTGCTAATGCACCTGGGAAGGCAGCAGAAGATGATGGAAGTGCCTGGGCTCCTGCTTCTCTGTGGGAGACCCAGATGAAACACCTGGCTCTAGCCTTGCCCAGTCCTAGCCATTGTAGACATTTGGAGAGTGAACCAGTGGATGGACGATCTCTCTCTCTCTCTCTCTCTGTTTCTCCCTCTCCCTCTCTCTATCTCCCTCTCTCTAATTCTGTCTTTCAAATAAATATTTTTTAAACACGGCAATCCAATCATTTGCAACAACATAGGTGATTGTGGAGGACAGTATGCAAAGAAACACAAAACAGCACATTTTTATTTATATGGGGGTACCTTTAAAAATAAAATGAAATTCAAAGGTAAGTTAATTTTGGTGTAAAAATTTGAAAATCATGCATATGCAGGGTCCTCAAAAAGTTCATAGAAAATGCATATTTTAAAAAATTATGCCTGGAGTTCAAAAACCTTTGTGTACCAAAATAAACATCTCTTAATTCCATTTTCCATGAACTTTTTGGAGTCCCTTTGTATGTATAATCCAAAAAGTTGAACTCTTGGAAGCATAAAGTAAAAGAGTGGTTATCAAGGGACTAGGAAGAGGGAAGAATTGGAGAGATTTTGGAGAAAGGACACATTTTCAGTTAGTAGGAATACATTCAGAAAATTTATTATACAATATGGTGACCATAGTTAATAAAAATGTGTTTTATAGTGAAAATTGCTGTAAGAGTGTTTTAAATGTTCTCATCACAAAAAGGATCAGTATGTGAGATAATGCATGTATTAATTGATTTGATTTGATATTTCCTATATATATATAGTATATGTATGCCATAACATATACAACCTTGTCAATCAGAAAATAAAGTAATTTTTAAAAAGATTTATTTATTTATTTGAAAGGCAGAACATCAGAGAAAGAGAGAGAGAGAGAGGAAGAGACAGAAAAAGAGGGAGGGGGAGAGACAGAGACCACTGGTTCACTCCTAAAATAGTTGCAACAGTCTGGGTCCATCCTGGTCTCCACCTGGAGATCCAAGCACTTGGGCCAACATCCATGCCTTCCCAGGTGCATTAGCAGGGAACTGGGCGGGAAGAGGAACAGCTAGTACTCAAACCAGCACTCTGATATGGAATGCCAATGTCATAGGTGGTGGCTTAACCTGCTGCACTGTGTTGCTGGCTCTCAGAACAAATTAATTTTTAAAGGTCTCTCAACCTGAACATTTTCTTTGCTTTCCTATTTTTACTTCTTCCTCCCTACACATTTTCCCACTCTTGTTTCCGCTCAACACAGTAGTTCTCCTCTCCTATGGGAAAACATTCCACCTCCTGCCCCAGTGACTTATTTCTCTCTCAGTGATTAGTAATAAATAATTACCTAAGTGCTACCTATGTGTGTTCCTTCCTGTGTGTTCTGGGCACTGTTAGAAGTATTTTGTAAGCCGGCGCCGCGGCTCACTAGGCTAATCCTCCGCCTTGCGGCGCCAGCACACCGGGTTCTAGTCCCGGTCGGGGTGCCGGATTCTGTCCCAGTTGCCCCTCTTCCAGGCCAGCTCTCTGCTGTGGCCAGGGAGTGCAGTGGAGGATGGCCCAAGTGCTTGGGCCCTGCACCCCATGGGAGACCAGGATAAGTATCTGGCTCCTGCCATCAGATCAGCACGGTGCGCCGGCCACAGCGCGCCGGCCGTGGCGGCCATTGAACCAATGGCAAAAGGAAGACCTTTCTCTCTGTCTCTCTCTCTGTCTCACTGTCCACTCTGCCTGTCCAAAAAAAAAAAAAAAAAAAAAAAAAAAAAAAAAAGAAGAAGAAGTATTTTGTAAAGGTCATTCATTAAATACTCAGAAATACACCACGTGATAATTGATTCCCATCCCCATGCAGAGGAACCCAGATACAGAGAGGTAAAGTAACAGGCCCAAGGTCCCACAGCTAATGCACAGGGGAGTCAGGCCCCAGAATCTGTGCTACTGACCCTGACGTGATACAACTTCTCAAGAAAGTACACACTCTGGCCAGCGCTGTGGCTCACTTGGTTAATCCTCCGCCTGCGGCGCCGGTACCCCAGCTTCTAGTCCTGGTTGGGCCACTGGGTACTAGTCCTGGTTGCTCCTCTTCCAGTCCAGCTCTCTGCTGTGGCCCGGGAAGGCAATGGAGGACGGCCCAAGTGCTTGGGCCCCTGTACCCACATGGGAGACCGGGAGGAAGTACCCGGCTCCTGGCTTCAGACTGGTGCAGTGGCGGCCGTAGTGGCCATTAGGGGAGTGAACCAACGGAAAGAAGACCTTTCTCTCTGTCTCTCTTTCACTGTCTATAACTCTTTCTCTCTCACTGGCTAACTCTGCCTGGCCAAAAAAAAAAAAAAAAAAAAAAAGTACACACGCCTTTGGCTTCTTTAAATGTGACTTTGAGCTCCATGCTGCCAAGATGGTGGTGTGACACAGTCCTCAATGGGAGTGCTCCAGCCCCCTGGGTAGAGAAAAATCCTAGGAGTTTTATGTGGGGTAGAATACTTAAGGGTGCCCCTTCTGCTCTCAGTCCATTTAGAATGGTTGTGCTCCATGTCCAAGACCTGTCATCTTTTGGGGCCACAAGAAGGTTGCTGTACCATCCTTGGATGTAGGAGTCCTCTTGACACCCTGGGACCTGGACTTCCACCTCCAGGAGAGAGCACACTGCCATCCTGCTGAGCCAGAAAGAAAGCACTCTTTGGCTGGTCAAAGTTTTAGAGACTTTCCCCCTGCCTTCGCTTCTCTCTGTTCTGTTACTACTCTCTGTTCTGCTCCTACTGCTCCAAATAGGCTCTTTCTGTTCCTTCCCCAGTACAACCCCAACAAAGAGCTCAGAATTCCCACAACAGAGATCAGAGAAGGAGGTTGTCCACAGGTGATTTGCTTTTAGCCTTGCTTCCAACTGATGACACAAAGAGCCATGTTCTTGTAATGAGAGAGAAGCAAATACAAGGCAACACAGCTAACAATTACTATCGCAATAAACTATCCTGTCATAAATCCAGTGGTCTTGGGTGGGATGAGAAAAGCCCAGAAAGCACATGGCCCTGTGACCTATTCTGGCGCAGGTCTCCAAGCCCCTGAGCCTGTTAGCCTTCCTCCATTGCCAACTCCACGTCCCTGCTCTTGTAGCCAGAGAAAGCTGCATGAGATACAACTTTATTCCATGAATTCTCTGTTCCGAAATATTCAGAAGGATGTTATCTGTTCTGGAATTAGACTGTGGTGAAAGTTATATAACTTTGTGAAAATACAGAAAACCACTGAGTTTTAGGGAGTGTGCGTTGTAGCTGTTTTTATAAAGAGGAAGGCTGTTACCCTCTCCCCTCCTTGGAGTTAAATTGAGGATCCTCTTTCTGATCCCTTACTGCCCTCCCTGCCAGCTTTGTTTCCTACTCCTCAACTCCCCTCCTGACTGCATCCAGTCCTCTGCATCTCCAGCCGCATCGAATCCTTTAACTGGAATTCTTTTCTCCTTTCATTCATTCCTTTCCCAACTCCCTTCAAGACCAGTCCAAGTCCTATCTCTCTGGCAGCTCTAGCCTTTATGGATTTCTTCACACTCAAAGCCCTCTTTGCACTTGTAATCTTCCAACTTCTGCATCCATTCTTTAGGTTGGCAGTTCCTTGCATGCAGGGATCCTTCTTTTCCATCTTTGTAACCCAGCATCCTACACAGTGTCTGATACTGAGTAAATACTCACAAAGCTACATGAAGAAATGAAGAAATCGCATTTTTACTCATCTCTAAATGGCTCACATGTGCCTGTCTTATTTTTTCAACTAGACCATAAGACCTTGCAGGAAGGGTTTAGGTTTGTGCCCGGGATTTAGCACCTGTTCACGACAGGACCCATCATTGACCATTCAGCTGCTTGATTATCTGAAGGCTTGGCAGAGAATGCTGTCTCTTTTACACTTTATTGGTGATGGCCTGGAAAGGGAGGACCCGGAACAGGCGGGGAGAGTCCCCAGGATGCCCGGCTGAATGGTGGTTGCTCCACCCTTAACCACAATGGTTCAGTGCCCACCACTTTTGGCATTCATAACAGCATTTGGAAAGAGATGTAGTAATTTCCCCCTCAAGGCTTATTTTTAAAATCAGCAGCTGAGAGTGCCTGCAGGAAGTGGGGTCAGACAGAGCTCAGAGCTCCGAGTTGCCTCCTGGAGGAGATGGGTGCTACCCAAGCAGAGCTCCAGTGGTTGGTCCTTAATTTTGGACCTCTGTTGCCTTGGAGGAAAAAGTCAGGCCAAAGGGAAGAGATGGATGCTTTGCCCAAAACACAGATCATAGCTTCCATGGAGATATGACTACCTAGCCAGCTACTGTTTCCCAAGCCCTACATTTTTAAGACTAGGGCTGGGTGAGCCAGAGGGCCTCTGGTCTTTCATTTGCTCAATGGAAAAAATAAAAGTTTTATTTGAGGCTATAGTGCTTAGTACTCTGCTTGGCTTTAGAGACTAGAATGTGGACATGACAGTTTCTGTGCTTAGAAAGGTTATAGACAGGTGATGGGATCATTACAGACATGAACAAGTAAATACTTTAGCGTGGTAAGTGTAAAACTGGTAGTAGAGAAACAAGGAATCTGGGGCAAGAGTCCTTGAAGAAGTGGCATCCAAGATGAGAGTTGGTGATGAATGGAAGGTAGTCAGATAAAAGGAGGGAACATTCCAGAGACAGAGCATGTGGTATTCAAGAGATGAAAGAAAATAGCATATCCATAAATCTGTAGGTCAGTTGTCTAAAGCAGAGGTCACCAAATAATGGCCCATGAGCCTATGCCAGCTAGGCACCTGTTGTTTTGATCAAAACTGGGGTCGGGTGGGAGGGTTGGCAACGGGGAGACTGGGAGAAATCAGGAGACAAACCATGAAAGGACTTGAAAACCAGCTGAGAGCCTTTACTCTCTACTTTAAAAGCAAGAGGAAGCACTGGCATGTTTTAGGCAGGGACGCGACATGATGGCATTTGAGTTTTAGATAATTATGTTGGGATTCAGAATGGAGAAGAGGCAAAACCAGATTAGGGAGACTAGCTGGCAGAATGGCTTATAAGCAAGAAATGGTGGTCTTGGTTAGGTAGGTACCAGGGGGAGGCAGAGAAGTGGACAGATTTAAAAGATAACAGGGAGGATTTGTGATTGGATACAGGGTTGCATAAGGATCCTCCATGAGGCAACTCTCTATTTGGAATTTTTCTAAGGTGAGGAAGAAGCTACAGTTGTGATACCATAGTCCCTTGATACTTTGGGACTTATTTCATTTGCTTCAATGCTCCAGAATCTTCATTGTTGTGACTTTTTTTATATACTTATTTTATTTATTATTTATTTGAAAGAGTTATAGAGAGCGGGAGATCAGAGAGAGAGAGGTCTTCCATCCGCTGGTTCACTCCCCAGATGGCCGCAACGGCTTTCCCAGGCCACAGTAGAGAGCTGGATTGGAAGAGGGGCAGCCGGGACCAAAACCGGCGCTCATATGGGATGCCGGCGCTTTAGGCCAGGGCTTTAACCCGCTGTGCCACAGCGCCAGCCCCAGTCTGGTAACTTTTGTTGTAGAGACTTTGTTACCCTATAGGCCTGGCTTTATGTTGTAGTTGTTTTATGCATTCCATCCATGTATACTGTATCTTCATTGGACACTGTTATAATTTTTTTGTTTTCTATTTCATTTCTTTCTCGGATTTCAATGTTTTATTCCCACAAGGCAGCCAGGGTGGGGGCACTGAGCTGAAGCCTGGTGCCCCTGGGATCTTCTTCCGGCAGGGTGCACGCGGTGGGCTGGTTTGCAGGCAGAGAGTCGTGAGGGCCTGGGGTGGGGGGTGGGGGTGGGGGAGGCGCTTGTGGAGCTGGAGATGGCAGGGCAAGTGCCTCTCTCATCAGGGCTCCTCCACAGGGCCGTCCCGCTTCGCCACGCAGCCGTCCTTGGTGAGGTTCCGCAGGATGCCACTGTCCTGGGGCTGCGCTTTCACCCACTTCCACAGCACAGGTGCGCGGTCGCCGTTCCCACAGATCTTGCCGTACACATCGAATTTGCCATTATAGCCAGCGTTGGGCTCTTTGATCTCTGCCTTACTCCCTGGCTCCTGCCTCCCCACCTGATCGCAGCGGAAGGCCAGGATCCGTCAATCGCACTCAGCGTAGCTAGCACGCGTGTAGGTCGACGAGCTGAGCGTCGCTCATGTCCGTTCTGCCTCATTGAGAGGCCACGTGAGTGACGATGCACACCAAGGCCCGGTGCTTGTCCAGGCAAACTATGCGCCCGTCGAGGTCATTGGCTGAGAACTCGTGCGTGGAGTGCGCACGGCGCTTACAGTGTTTCACTGTAAGTAACAACTTGGTGTTCCCTGGTTGCTTTCAGGAGTTTTTAGTTGTCTTTAGAGTTCAGCAGTTTGGTTATAATGCTTACGGGTGTAGATTTCATTGAGTTTATCCTTTTGGGGGCTTACTGCACTTCTTGAATCTACAGGTTTATATTGCTCACTAAATTGGGGAAGTTTTCAGCCAATGGCTATTTTTTTTTTTTTTTTTTTTTTTTTGGTGACAGGCAGAGTGGACAGTGAGAAAGAGAGAGACAGAGAGAAAGGTCTTCCTTTGCCGTTGGTTCACACTCCAATGGCCGCCACGGCCAGCGCACCGCGCTGATCCGATGGCAGGAGCCAGGTGCTTCTCCTGGTCTCCTATGGGATGCAGGGCCCAAGTACTTGGGCCATCCTCCACTGCACTCCCTGGCCACAGCAGAGAGCTGGCCTGGAAGAGGGGCAACTGGGACAGAATCTGGCGCCCCGACCGGGACTAGAACCCGGTGTGCCGGTGCCGCAAGGCGGAGGATTAGCCTAGTGAGCCTCAGCGCCGGCCCAAGCCAATGGCTCTTTAAGTGATTTTTTCAGTACCACATTCTCTCTGCTTTTCTTCTGGGACTTCAGTGACATAAGTTTATTTATTTGAGAGGTAGAGTTACAGAGGGAGAGACAGAGAGAGAGGTTTTCCATCCACTGGTTCACTCCACAATGGCCTCAATGGCTGGAGCTGGACCCATCTGAAGGCAGGAGCCAGGCGCTTCTTCCAGGTCTCCCACATGGGTGCAGGGGCCCAAGTGCTTGGGCCATCTTCTAGTGCTTTCCCAGGCCATTGCAGAGAGCTGGATCAGAAGAGGAGCAACTGGGACTTGAACTGGCACCCATATGGGATGCTGGCACTGCAGGCGGTGACTCTACCTGCTACGCCATGGCGCTGGCCTTGTCTTTATTATTTTGATGCCACCTCTAACTCTATCCTGTTTTCTTCTTATTTTTTTTCTTTTTCTTTTTTAGATTGCTAGTTCCAAAACTTTCATTTGGTGCTGGTATCTATTAATTTGCTAAGAATTTCCCTCTTCCTACTCATTTCAAATGAGTTTGCAATTATTTTAAAAGCATTTTCAAAATTGCTGCTCTAATGACTTTGTTATATAATCCCACCATTCCTGTCATCTCAGAACAACGTGGCCAGTCTCATAAACGTTTTTAACATCAGATCCATACTGTACTAGCGCATCTCTAGGGAAAGCCCAGGAGTTCACAAATAACTTTATGGGATAGCTTTCATGCTCTGTCTTTATTGATTTCCTTGGTATTTGCCTTGTTTTTCATTTTCAGTCTTCTAGGTAGATATATATGGCTTCACTTTCTCCCACTCATTTGTATTACCTCTTGTGACTGTTGGTTTTATTTTATTTTTCTCAACCAGAGAAAGTGTCTTCCTCTATTCCTCATATGCTAATTACTAACAATATTTCAGGTCTTACCTTAAACGTCATTTCCTCCTGGAGGCTTTCTCTTATATCAACTGTGTTCCCCTTGTGATTTTCTCATAGGACCCCCTCATCTATAATTACATATGTATCTCATACATATCTCTCCTTCCGGACTGGGAATGGGATGGTATCTGTCTTGTTCACCAATACGTAATGTTTCCAGTATCTAAAACAGTGTGTGGTACACAAAAGATAGCCAATAAATATTTATTTAGGGTAGAGTTCTATTCTTCTTTGCAGTAACACATTCACCCCTCTATGCCTTTCCTCAACTCAAAAAAAAAAAAAAAAAAACGATAAAAGATCCTCATAATTAATGTGACCCTTCTCTCAAGAATCAAGTTAATCCATATGTTTTTAGAACTTTATAATCTCTCTTCTCATGTTGCTTTTTTCTTGTGTGGTATATGCAGTCGAGAAGGGGGAAAGGTGTTAATCATGCTTTAGAGACATGGAGCTGAGATAAAATAATGCACCCAAGGTCACAGGTGGTCTATAATGGAGGCAATGGACAGGGCTGTGTAGTTGGGTATAAAATGTTAGATTGGCACTTATTTGCCCTCAGCACTAATCATTTTCTAGTGATGATAACTGAGAAGCTTAAAGTCTTTGAAATTTTCATTCAAATCTCTTTCTTTGATATTTCAAAAAAATTAAGATTTATTTATTTTAGGCATTGTGCATTTTGCCATGAAAGGTCTAGTAGGTTTATTTGTGCTTTTCCACTCGGAGCTCAACCTGCTTCCTCAACCTGGAGATTCATATCATCCGTTCTACACAATTTTTGTCATAATATGTTTGATGATTATATTCACTCTACATTACTCGATACCCAAATAAAATTGGATGCTTACCTCCTAATACACAAAAGTAAGTATCAGATGGATTAGAGGCCTGAAAAAGAAAAAGCAAACCATGAGGAATCTTAGGAGCACACATGTGATAGCAGTATTCCTGGGGGAATTAAAAGGATGTCCCAAGCGAGGTACAGAAAAGCTAAACCGTAAAGGAAAAGGGCGTTCAGTCACACTACATTATAATTGGAAATCCTGCAAAAAAAATACTAGATAATAAAAGTGGAAAGCCAAATCATAAACTGGGAAGGGAGATTTGCAAGAGCAACTTACAAAAGTTTACTGGATGGCGCCGCGGCTCCTCCTCAGGCGCCGGCACACCAGGTTCTAGTCCTGGTCGGGGCGCCGGATTCTGTCCCGGTTGCCCCTCTTCCAGGCCAGCTCTCTGCTGTGGCCAGGGAGTGCAGCGGAGGATGGTCCAAGTCCTTGGGCCCTGCACCCCATGGGAGACCAGGAGAAGCACCTGGCTCCTGCCATCGGATCAGCGCGGTGCGCCGGCCGCTGTACGCTGGCCACGGCGGCCATTGGAGGGTGAACCAACGGCAAAGGAAGACCTTTCTCTCTGTCTCTCTCTCTCACTGTCCACTCTGCCTGTCAAAAAAAAAAATAAATAAATAAATAAAAAACCAAAAGTTTATTGCTCAACATTTAGAATCTAGAGTGTCTGCAAAATTAATACGAAAAAGGCTAACAATTTGTGGGAAAAAAATATGGAGAAATGATTTGAGCAGGCAGCTCATGAAAAGGGAGATGGAAGTGGCCGACAAGCAGGACGTGCTGCTCGTCATAACCAGGGAAAGGCAAACACAACACCCCAGCAATGCTATTCCATATTTATCAGGTGATAAAGTTAAAAATTCCTGCCTTGTTTATATGAGGATTTGGAGAACAATGAGTGTTCCAGGGAATGGGGGCTGGAGTAGTGGCTCATTGGGTTAAGCTGCTGTGTGCAACGCCAGCGTCCATATCAGAGTGCTGATTGGAGTCCCTGCTCCTCTGCTTCCCATGCAGCTCCCTGCTAATGTGCTTGGGAAGGCAGAGGAAGACGGCCCAAGTACTCGGATCTCTGCCCCCCATGTGGGAGACCTGGATAGAGTTCCTGGATCCTGGCTTCAGTTTGCCCCAGCCTCGGTGATTGTGGCTATCTGGGGTGTGAACCAGCAGATGGAAGATTCTCTCTCTCCCCCTCTCCCTCTCCCTCTCCCTCTCCCTCTCCCTCTCCCTCTCCCTCTCCCTCTTCCTCTCTCTCTCTCTCTTTCCCCCTCTCTGTTACTCTGCATTTCAAATAAATAACATAAATCTTTTCACCAAATGAGAGAATGAATAAGAAATGAAATTGGGCTATAGGCATATCATTCAGAGTATACAAAAGCAATATAGTGAAACCAAGGTTAATCAAGTGACTGTGTGGTTACCAGCATGGTTATGTCCTAAAAGCATGATACTGGGTCAACAAAAGAAAGCAAGCAAGCTGTTGAATGATATGTAGAAGACAAAGCTTTCAATACATTATATACAGCTTATGGCTACACTGTGCATTAAAGCTACAAATAAACCCATGAGAATTAAGAACAACAAAATCAAGATAATGGTTTCTGCTGAGGAGAGAGAGAGAGAGCACAACACATTGATGGCTAAAATATTCCCAACTTTTCTTCTTGTCCTGTGTCCACACCCTTTGCAATGTGACTTTTGTAGCACTTCTTATCAAACAGTGGAGTCTGTTACGCCACCCCTGAACCTGGGATGGCGTGGTGACTTGTTTTAATCAGTGCAATTTGGTGGAAGTGATGCTGTGTCAATGCTCTCTTTCCCAAACCCACTGTGTGCACAAGGCTGGGCTGGTCTCCTGGAAGATGAAACCCAGTGAAGAGAAGTCCAGCTGTCCCTCTGAGCTGTCAGCCAACCCCCAAACCTGAGAACGAGCCTGGCCAAGATCACCAGAGTGGCCTACTTGCCCCACAGCTGAAGGGAGGCTCATAACTGAGGCCAGCTGACAGCAGGACTGCGGAGGTGACCGGTGAGGCCACAGTGAATAAAATGCATGTTGTTTCAGTCCCGCGTGTCCCCGCGGCTCATTGCTCAGAAGCAGCTGACGTAGGATGCAGAACAGAGCTGGTGAGGAGTTAAAGGGGAGCCTTTGACCTGTATCAGTGATGTGTTATGTGCCAACAAAGAGGGAGCCTTAGAGCAAAGATGCAAAATGTTAAGATTTAACAAATTAGGTAGCAAGTATGGGGGTATTTGTTATAATAAAATTCTCCTAACTTTTCTGTATATTTGAAGTATTTCACAAAACCAGAAAATTCAGATAGAATAATAGATGTGCTGGACTTTCTAAGACAGTCAAGAAGATTTTCTTCCTTTCCTTCTTTCTTTCTTTTTAAACATATTTATTTATTTGAAAGGCAGAGTTATAGAGAGGCGCAGAGAGAGAGATAGAGAGCGCGAGCTTCCATCCGCTGGTTCACTCCCCAAATGACCTCAAAATGGCTGGAGCTGGGCAGATCGAAAGCCGGAGCTGGGCAGATCGAAAGCCAGGATCCAGGAGCTTCCTCCAGCTCTCCCACGTGGGTGCAGGGGCCCAGGCACTTGGGCCATCTTCCACTGCTTTCCCAGGCCCTAGCAGAGAGCTGGATAGGAAGTGGAGCAGCCTGGACTCGAACCAGCATCCATATGGGGTGCCGGCAATGCGGGTGGCAGTTTTACCCACTAGCCCACCGCGCTAGCCCCAGCCAAGAAGATTTTCCAAAAGAACACAGAAAAGTGCTTCTTCCATCGCCCCCTTCCCCCTCCATCACCACCATCCAAAGCAGACAATTTAGACTAGTGACTTCTAAACTCTAATCCCTGACTCTCATTTCGGGACATAGTCTCTATACCTTCCTAGCTTTTCATCCTCTTGGTTCGGTTGTCATCCTTAAGGCAGGAAACGGCTCATGGGTTCACTGGCAGGAGAGCACACGAGAGGAACTAGGGAAGCATTTCCTCATTAGAGCTGCCACCGGAGCAGGAGACTTAATTCCATAACGACTTCATACTATTGTTATGTCTAAAATCCAGGTTCACTTGATAAAAATATGATAGTTCTTCCTGCTCCACTCAAATACAGGGTTAGTCACCTACCCTGTGACTTCCTCCTGACATTCTAACCTGCCCTGTCCTTTGTAGCTGAAGCTGGTGCCATTACTGGCACAGGTGGCATTCTGTCTGCCTGCCATGTGGATTTGTGCTTGACCTGCGAAGCGGGACAAGGGCTCTCAGAGGATACCCCACAGAAAGGCAGAGCTAAGCAGTCTTCCCTCAGGGGCTCCGTATCTCTCTTGCCCCCGGTGCATTGCTAATGCTTCTGTTCCGACCTGCGCATCTGTGTGTTTTCTTCTGCATTGATTGTATATGCTTAGTGCACGCTGGCTGCTACTGTGTTCTCTTACCAACCCAATTAGGCTGTGAGCTCCTTGAGGACATGGTGTTTCGAGTGACTCAGTATCCCTACTATCTAGTGAAAGGAAGGAAGGAAAGGAGAAAGGTGAGACGGAAGGAAGGAAGGAAGGAAGGAAAGAAGGGGAGACAGGAAGGAAGGAAGGATAATAGCAGCAAATATTTATAGAACGACGATATGCCAGGTAGTGTGCACTTTCTTAGTTAATCCTCCCAACTACTCAGTGAGGTAGATCCTATTATTAAGTTTTCCTAGCTTACAGAGGAGAAAACATGCTTAGGAGGGTTAGGTAATACGCCCAATGTAACAACCCACAGGGAACAAAATTGGAGAGCCAGCACTGGAGCCAGCTTAATTCTAGGGACAAAATTCTTGATCTCTGATGCTGTGCTCTTGCTCAGAGAGGAGAGTTTGAGCTAAGAACGAGAAACTGGGAATCTTTATACAGAAAGGAAAAGACAAGAAGGCTGCAGAGAGAAAAGGGAGGGAGAGATGCCTCAGTACGACCTCCTCCTGAGGTAGTCAACCCCAACCTGAGACAGAAAACGCGGTTTCTGCTGAATTCCTAAACATCTCCAGAAAGGATGTGTGGACTTCTTTGGAGTCTGTCCCAGCTTTCATTCTTTTTTTTTTTTTTTTTTTTTTTTTTTTTTTTTTTTTTTTTTTTTTTACAGGCAGAGTGGACAGTGAGAGAGACAGAGAGATAAAGGTCTTCCTTTGCCGTTGGTTCACCCTCCAATGGCCGCCACAGCCGGTGCACTGCGGCCAGCGCACCGCACTGATCAGATGGCAGGAGCCAGGTGCTTCTCCTGGTCTCCCATGCGGGTGCAGGGCCCAAGCACTTGGACCATCCTCCACTGCACTCCCGGGCCACAGCAGAGAGCTGGCCTGGAAGAGGGGCAACCGGGACAGAATCCGGTGCCCCAACCGGGACTAGAACCCGGTGTGCCAGCGCCACAAGGCAGAGGATTAGCCTAGTGAGCCGCGGCGCCGGCCTCCAGCTTTCATTCTTCAAGCGTCAAAGATTTCCGCAGATAGCTCTTAAGTGGTCTTGCCTAGGGGAGAAAACACATAGTCGTGTTTGATAAAGTTACCATGAACAGGGGCTGGCGTTGTGGTGCAGCGGGTTAAACTTGCTATGTCAGCATCCCATATTGGAGCACTGGTTCAAGTCCTGACTGTGCTGCTCCTGATCCAGCATTTTTCCTAATGCATCCTGGGAGGCAGCAGGAGATGGCTCAGGTACCTGGGCCCTGCCACCCACGTGGGAGACCCAGAGGGAGTTCTGGCTGTTGTGGACATTTGGGGAGTGAACCACAGATGGAAGCACTCTCTCACTCTTTCAAGTAGATGAAAATAAATAAATTTGACTTTTGAAAAGCTACAATGAACATCAAACGAGTGAATACTAAATCTTTGTTCCTAGAAGAAATACAAGGTTAGATTCCTGCAAGCCTTTGTCCACATTTTCATTATCTGACCAATATATAAGCTTTTGTTTGAAGTTCTTTTTAAAGACATTTCTAAAATATATACTGATGATGTTTCTTACACTGCTATTGATTCTCTTGAGCTAGGCAGTCCAATTTAATCTAAATGGGAAAAAATAAGCCACTGAAAAGGAGCTGGCATTGTGGTATAGTGAGTAAAATTGCCACCTACAATGTCTGCATCCCATATGGTTGCCAGTTTGTGTTCTGGTTGTTCCACTTCGGATCCAGCTCCCTGCTGATGGCCTGGGAAAACAGCAGAAGATGGCCCAAGTGCTTGGGCCACTACTACCCACATGGGAGACCTGGAAGAAGTTCCTGATTCTTGGCTTCAGCCTGGTCTATCCCTGGCCATTTGTGGCTATCTGGGGAGTGAACCAGCAGATGGAAGATCTCTCTCTCTTTTCTTTTCCCCTCTCTCTGTTACTCTTTCAAATTAAAAAAAAAAAAAAGCCTCTCTCTCTCTCTCTCTCTCTCTCTCTCTCTGCCTCTCCTCTCTCTGTGTAACTCTGACTTTTAAATAAATAATAAATCTTTTTTTAAAAAAGAAAAAGGCATAGAAAAGCAATTCCTTTCACTTATAAACAAAAATCCACGAGGCTCTGCTCTCTGAGCTCCGCCAGTTCTTCCAAGACAGCTCTGCAGAGCCTTTCCCAGGGCTGCTAGGACAGCAGTGTTCTGTGAATTCATCTTTCCTTTCACACACACTGCTGCTCCTTGTGATCATTAGCCGGGATCCAACTGAATGCCACAAAGGATGGCGAGCATTGTGCCGAGAAGAGCCCTGCGCACTCCCAGGCAGGCCAAGTTGCTCCCATTGACATTCTTTTTCATGCATTTCTTCCATTCTGGTCACACAGTCATGCAGAGGAGCAGCTGGTGCCACACTCCCAGATCAGTGGCAAGGTTACAGCTTTGCTTGGTTTGGTGTTTTAAGAGCAGACATGGGAAAAGGGCAGGCCAGAGCAGTGCAGAATAGAAACCTCGGGCTCAGTGCCCCTGCCTAATTTCCCTGGCATACTTTGAAGGTTTTGAAGACTATACTGTCATCTGTTAGGAATACTTAACTTTTGATACAAGTAGAAAACAGGAGCCAGCGCTGTGGTGTAGCGGGTAAAGCCACTGCCTGCAGTGCCAGCATTCCATATGGGTGCTGGTTAGAGTCCGGGTTGCTCCTCTTCCAATCCAGCTCTCTGCTGTGGCCTGGGAATGCAGCAGCAGATGGCCCAGATGCCTGGGCCCTTGTACCTGTGTGGGAGACCAGGAGGAAGCTCCTGGCTCCTGATTTTGGATCTGCACAGCTCCAGCCACTGTGGCCAATTGGGAAGTGAACCAGTGGATAGAAAACTCTCTCTCTGCCTCTCCTCTCTTTGTGTAACTCTTTCAAATAAATAATTAAAAATAAAAAACAAGTAGAAAACATTACGCCCCTTGAAATAGTCCTCTCGTAAGACTCTTGTGGTCAGCTCTTCTCAACTTGCTGGCCGGCTGTCACTGCCTCTGTTCTTTTCTGTCCCTCTCTGCACTTTGTACTGTGAATGCCCTCCCCAGTCTCAGCCTGCTAGGGCACCTTCTTTCACTTACCATTCACAAGTGGTCGGAAATCACTCCCTTCCAATAAAACCCTGTGGAACCCTCAGAAAAAAAACCACAACCTCAACTTTTCCAAATACAAAACTTCAGACTTCCTTAATTACTGCATCACTAAAATCATCACCACTCAAGTGCATGTAATTAGCATTTTAAATTATGTGCTGGTTTTCAGTTTGGTGTTTTCATCAGTGTAAACAAGCTTTTTCGGTTCTTACTGCTTCTGAATGTAATACAGCACTATATAAAATATGGAGACTCCATACATGTGTTTTGACTTCATAGGCCAAATAGTACCTCAAATTTGTGCTCAGGTAAAAGCCACTAGATCCTAAGTAACTTAACAAAGCAGCCTTGAGGTGACAATGTAAGGGCTGGGCAGCAGCATTCACCCACTCTGTGAACAAACATTTGCTCTAATACCTGGCCACTTTTCAAATTGGTGGTTGACCCTAGAGGAGTTACAGGGTTCTGTGGAAAGATTATTTTTCCCTGAGAGGCAGGTAGGGCATGGGTTGGGGGCTAAGATATACACACACACTCATACACGTACACACATAGACATCAAGACCCCATCCACTCCACAAATGCCAGCAATGGCCAGGGTTGGGCACTTAACCCAGATTTTCCACACAGGTGACAGGAACCCAAGCATTTGAGGCACCACTGCTGCCTCCCAGGGTCTGCACTGGCAGGAAGCTAGAGTCAGGAGCCAGAGCTGGGAATTGAACCTGGGTACTCCAATATGGGACATTGGTATGTTAACTGCTAGGCTAAATGTCTGTCCCCTAGGAAGATTCTTCATGTCTCTTTTTGAATGCTTTTTGCTGATCTCACTGTACCCACTTCCAAGTTGATTTGCAATCTGTTAGTCTATGAACCAAAACAGTCTGACACTGCTCTCCCCTACCCCTGGGCCATGTTTTATATTAGTCTCAATGAGAATAGTCTTGCCAAAGTATAGACTCTAAGGGCAAAATACATATCTGCACTTGGGGTAATCATCAGCTCTCTGACAAAGAATTTGGAAAGAGTTAGTGTCTGATGGACATACTGCTGGGGTTAGGTGTCTCTTTAGGGTTCTTCTTAGCACTGTGGCTTGGACCCACCCCCTTCCTTAGGCAGAAAACCAGGACGCATTCAGTTAGGAAAAGCACTTTGCATTGACACTGGTTTCTGTAATACCTATTGCATTTAGGAATACTGAATTAGTGCTTTTTGTGTCTTGTAATCAAGCTATGCCATTTTATCACAATGCCAAAGGCACTTCATTTCATTCTACTGGCCAGCTACAACATCCACACAAAAACAGTTTGATGAAACGATTGCTTTTATAAATGTGTGCTTTGGCAAATGCCTTTGCTTAATGTCATCACAAGTCACAGCAAATCTATTCAAGATGGGATAATGAGTGATATGTAGTGTCCGGGAAAGTGGCGCCACAAGGAAAGACAATGGAAAAGAAAGCTACACAGTAAAGACAGAGGTGGGGACATAGTTGTCAGCAAATAAAGGCAAGGAGTAGAGGAAAGGTTAAGGGATCTGAAATGTAGGGCCAAAGACAGAGAAAGAAAAATGATCCTCATTGTCCAATTGTCATGTTAATAAGACAAAAATGCTGCCAGGTGCTGGTTTAGAATAACTTTACATCAGGCTTGCAAAAAAGAACACACTATTTTCCCAGCCCATGAAATGCTATTAATAGACAAGGCAAGGTCACAGAGGGAAGCTGAGACAGAGGTAAAGAATCCAAAGCGGTTTCTGATTCTAACTCATACAACCTTAGAAAGAGTAGATTAAAAGCATGGGTTTGAAGCAGAATTTAAAACAATAAGCACAACTGTCTCATATATTTGTTTCTACAATTTTCACAAGAAATCCATATTTGCAATGTATATTTCAGTGATTTTTAATTTTGATTTGGCACATAGACAAGGAAGATTTTACTTATAAGTTTAATTTAAAGGCTTGTACCTGATATAACTCAAGCCCGTTACAAATCAAATGTCTCCCCCAAAAATGCAGTAAACAGTGTCCTAGGGTAACTGTACATGGGTTATACTATGCAAGTTTTCACACACCAGTATTCCAAGATGGGAGGTAACAGTACAACAGAGAGAGATTCTTTCAGAAAGAGCCTACACGTGGAAGGCGGGGGCCGACCACTGGCTCTGTGCGGGATGGAAGGCTTTGGAATGTGGAACAGACGTGGTGTGGTGGTTTGATTTGTGGCTCGGGCTGCAGCTCCTCTTTCTGGGCATCTTTCTCTTGACAGAATCGCAGCATAGCTCAAGTTCCTGGAGAGTTTCACAATCCTCCTCCGCCAGCACGTCCATCTATTAGGGTCTAGTGCTTGGATGTCAGCGTCAGTGTGGATGAAACTCGGAAGATCTGGGGCAGCATGTTACTAAGCTGGTAAAACATTTCTTCAGAAATACTCTGTAGGAGGTTAAAAAAACAACTGTGTATTTGTTCAATCACCACAGACTTTTATTTTTAAACTTGAAAAGCACTTTAAAGTATGAACTTACTTCTCGATATGGAGTGGGATACTTGAGAATGAGCTTTTATGGCTGATTTAATTGCACAGCTATGGACAGGGCTTGCTTTTCTGGCTCCATCTTTTGAGACCTTAGCTTGTCGCTGTCAAGTAAGCTTGATTACCAGAACAATCCCTACAGAAGTCCTGTGCTATCCCTATTGCATTACCACTAAGTTGGCCATGTTCTATACAGGACACAGACTCATCCTCTGTGAACGCCCTGCTTGTGAACACTTTGTAATCTACACAGCATCCATGGGGAGAAAACAATGGAAAGACCAATCACTTTGGTTTGGGGGCTACAGAACAGATCCCTTGAGAGGTAGATGCCGACATCTCTCACAATAAACCAAGTGCTTTATGGCATCCAAATGCATCTCCCCTTACAAGAGAGGAAGTGTTAGCATTTTAGTTTTAGGAATTTGGGACAGCGTGTCTAGCTCTATGTGTGAGGAATATTCTATAAAAGACATTGAACTGGGGTGAGACATATGCAGATAACAAACCTGTGGAACCAGAAACTGCACGGTTCTGGAAATTCCACCATCCCATGAAGCCATTTCCATCATGAACCCTAAAACAGAGCAATAAACTTTGCTGCATTAGGAGTTCTGGTCTTCACACCTGCCAGTCACGCTCTGAAATAAACTGCGTTTTCACTGTGGGGTTTCGTGTCTTGGCTTTCCCCGCTAGCCGCCTGCCTGCAGGAAGGCTCTGCCTACAGGACAGACTTCGGCAGTTTCTAATCCTCCGTGACACAGAGGCTTTAACATAGCTCTGTCAACACACCCTTGCGATTTCCCAGTTAGTGTGCACTGAGTACGGCCCATTAAGTGAAGTAACAGAGGTGATGAAACGTTAATTAAATAAGTGGCTATTTTCTGCTTTTTTTAAAAAATGAAAAACAGTAGAGAACAAGCCGGAATTATATATATGTATACATATATAAATATGTAATATATATTATATATAAATCCAAATATCTTTTATTTCAGAAGAGCTGGCAATTTGTACTAAAAAAAAATTAAAAGCAATTCTGAAGTACTTTCTTGCTAAACATTTCAGCGAAGTCCCAGGGGCCAGGAGTAACATTCACAGGCCTTCTGCATTGCTTTATGTTTAATATTTGGAAGGAGAGACAGAGGGTAGTTGGTGGACAGAAGGGGAAGCTCACCTTTGACACACTTAAACACAAGTTCGGCTCTCCTCAAGCACCAGGGGATAGTCATTTCCTAAAAACAGAAATGGAACAAATACTTTGTAAAAGGCAAAACATAGGCAGATGTTTATTTGTCTAAACGTGGACTGTGCACACTGTGAATGGGTTCAGGCTGCTCTTTGCTAACCATAATTGTGACTGGCTTTCCTCTGACTCTTAGGCTAGAACCTCTTCTAGCTGTTACACCAGTCTTTACAATGTGAACCAATTTAATGAGCCTAATAAATAAACTAAAAATAAATATACCCTTAAAACTTCTTAGATAATGAATTCTATAGGCTGATATAAGTGACATAGCAATTCCACCTACTGCTTTCAGGAACAGCATTAATATTGGGATAAGCAATAAAATATTTCTATTATATACCATATTAAAATATTGTATACCATATTACATATTAAAAATGTAATAAAATACCCCACCCCAGCTACCTAAATGCATTCACTTTTAGAAGCTTTCTTTCTTTTTTAAAAGATTTATTTACTTATTTGAAAGTCAGAATTACAAAGAGGGAGAGAGATAGAAAGAGGTCTTCCATTCACTGGTTCACTCCCCAAATGGCCGAAACAGCCAGAGCTGGGCCCAGCTGAAGCCAGGAGCTTCTTCCAGGTGTCCCACGTGGGTGCAAGAGCCCAAGCACTTGGGCCATCCTCTGCTGCTTTCTCGGGCATATTAGCAGGAAATTGGATCGGAAGTGGAGCAGCCAGGACTTGAACTGGTGCCCATATAGGATGCCGGTATTGCAGGTGGTGGCTTAGCCCACTGTGCCACAAGGCTGGCCCCTATTGCAAGTCTTGAAATCAGCTGGTGTAAACCTCCCAACTTTGCTTTCAAAACTGTTTTTTCATAAAATTTTTTTCAAAATTTGTATTTTTTTTGAAAGGCAGAGAGACAGAGATCGTCGATTTGCTGGTTTACTCCCCAAAATGACTGCAACACACAGGGCTAGGCCATGCTGAAACCAGGAGGCTGAAATTCAATCCCGATCTGTCATGTGGGTGGCAGGGACCTCCAGTTTAAAGCCATCACTTGATGTCTCCCAGGATGCACATTAACAGAAACCTGCAATCAGCAGCAGAGATGGAACCTGAATCCCGGAACTTTTGATATGAGATGCAGGTGTCTAAGGTGGTGGCTTAACCACTTCACCAAACACCTGCCCATTTTGACTGTTTTAGATTTTGTGTATTTCTATATAAATTTTATAGTTAGTTTGTAAAATCTTCAAAATGCCTTATTAAAATTCCAACTGGGATTCAAATCTATAAATCAACTTTAGGAAAACTGTTATCTTAATGCTGAATCTTCTAACCCATGAACGGTATACATTTCCACTTATTTAGTTTTTTTTTTTTTTTTTGACAGGCTGAGTGGACAGTGAGAGAGAGAGACAGAGAGAAAGGTCTTCCTTTGCCATTGGTTCACCCTCCAATGGCCGCCGCGGCCGGCACGCTGCGGCCGGCGCACTGCGCTGATCCGATGGCAGGAGCCAGGAGCCAGGTGCTTTTCCTGGTCTCCCATGGGGTGCAGGGCCCAAGCACCTGGGCCATCCTCCACTGCACTCCCTGGCCACAGCAGAGAGCTGGCCTGGAAGAGGGGCAACCGGGACAGAATCCGGCGCCCCGACCGGGACTAGAACCCGGTGTGCCGGCGCCGCTAGGCGGAGGATTAGCCTAGTGAGCCGCGGCACCGGCCTTATTTAGGTCTTTTACAATTGCTCTCACCACTTTTTTTGTAGTTGATGGGTCATTTTTCATACCATCCTTTTTTATGTGAAGACATTTTAAGCTTGTCTTCAAGTTTTTAAATACAGTAAGCAATTACTCTGTTCTGTGCGTCATAACTCCAATTCCTCAAGTATTTCTGCATCTGTTTTTATGTTTGGTTGTTTCTGCTGGTTCTCATTCATTGTCTCATTTTTTTAAGGACTTACTTTTCTTTTACTTATTTTAAGCACTTTATTCAAGAGTCATCTTAGGAATAAATGCTAAAGCCATAATTGAGCATTTGCATCTTCTTAAGATACTACCCAAAAATATTTTTTGAAATACCACATTTAGTAATTGGAATCAAGGATTACTTTTTTCTATTATTTTAAAGTGCTCATTTTTATATAAAAAGTATTATCTGTTTACAATCTATAGAGCTGTTTACTGATATCTATGATTAATCTTTGAATTACTTCAGGCTAAAGTCAAGTCTAAGGGCTCCTACTCACATGAGGAAAACTATTACTGTGACTAGAACTTTTGAACACCAACATACAGACTATATATTACCCCAATACATTAAGATCAGGATAGCACTGGCAGTGATAAGACTGTACAACAAATTAGATTAGGGATGGTACTAATGGTATGACCAAAAGCATATAGAAAAAAACAATCATGTCCTTTCATTGCCCCGTTTGTCCAAAATCATCAAATTTTATCCAATCATACTACATTTTCTTTCCTTTTAAATGTATGTGGTTAATACACCCAATATCTATCGGACAAATTAAGAACTTCATACTCTTTAGAATGATGTGAGCTGATGATAAAATTTCATCAATGCTGTTTAGAGACTGTACTAAAATATCAATTCATGGCAGGCTCCCAGTATCTTTGAAGTGATACATAAATTTAAATGTCAATTTAATTTTTAGATGAAATATGCTCTCATATTCAGTTAATTTTAACCTCGTGCTGATAAGCAGCATATGAATCTGAAAAGAAATGCTAGACAGCAGCATGCATATACCCATATGTGCACATATGTGTACATGCACACACACATCTGAAGTGTTTTCACATTTTCCCATATGCCTAGAGAATCTGTTTCAAGCTTAAGGTAAATGCTTTCCAGTGTTTTATTCTGTCATTTTATCTCTAATTAACATCAGCACCCAAGAAGAATGGCTTCAGGTACTTAGGAAACATAACCTGTAAGCTTTAGAAGCTAACAAGTCCATCAGAAGACATGACTTATTATTGGATGTCAGGGGATGTGGCCAGAAGTTCCACAAACAGCTCATTCTGCAAATAGGTCTTAGTAGATATCATCTACTAGATGGGATACAAATCCTAGTGGGGCAGGTAGTAGTCTAGAATGTTTTTGGTCATAGTTCTAAGTAATGGCAAACTGACTAAGTCTTGGTGACATGCTTGAGAGAACAGACTGTGGAAGAGAGCCACTGAAGAAGCTGATGGGTCATATAAAACTCTTTAGACTTTGGAACAGAGGCAGAAAACTGGGCTCTCCTGTTATACATTATAACAAGTGGGTACTACATACAGATTGATTCTATCAGCCCTTAAGGCATCCTGGTCAGGCTGAAAAGCCCATGTGAGCATTTCAGGCATGGAAAGCCACGACACTGTGGCAAAAAAAAATGTTCTACAAGAAGGATCTCTGCGAGACCCCAGCGGAAAGAAGTGGCCATCAAAGAAGGAAGTACTTTCCTCTGAAGGGAGGGGAGAACTTCCACTTTGCTTATGGCTTTGTCTGAATACTGACAGAGTTTTTAGGTTCAAAAGGCTTCCACAGCCTAGGCAGCTCATGTCAAGAGCCTTGAGTGGTCACTGATGTCGTACATAAGAGTGTTAATTGTTAAATTAACAACAAGAAGTCACTGTGCACTAACTTCCCATGCAGGACCTCTGTCCTCAATGAGTTGTATTATGAGAGTTCACTGTAAAACTAGTTCTCAAACAGTTTTGTGTGTGTGTACACAAACTGTTGAAATCTTTACTTAGTATAGAGTTGGTCTTCTGTGTATAAAGTTAATTGAAAATGAATCTTAATGGAGACTGAGACTGGGAATGGGAGAGGGAGGAGGTGGAGGGGTGGGGGTGTGGGTGGGAAGCGGGTATGGTGGAAAGAATCACTATATTCCTAAAGTGGTACTTATGAAATTTGTATTCCTGAAATAAAAAGTTCATTTTGGAAAAAAAAATTGATTCTAAACCTCTGAAACGGAAATTAAAAACTCAATTTTGTTTATAACTGAGACAATACTTTCCATCTAAAGTTAATGGACAAGTGTTGCTACTTAACTTGATTCTTCTGAGTAGGGTACGATTGAACCACAGAGTTAGACAGCATGTACTCTGGAGACTTCACTGTGTGCCTTGCAAGTGGATAAAATAAAGTGTGGCTTTGTTTATTATTTTCACATTCAAAAGCAATAGAGTAGGTACAATTACTTTGGAAAACTATTTGGCTATATCCACCCAAATTAAATCTGTATATATCCAGAGACCTCACAATTCTATCCCTAGGTAAACTGCCAACAGAAATGTCAAAGACATGTACTAGAATGTTCCTAGCATACTAGCTATAAAAATCAAAATCTGGAAGCTGGGGCTGGTGCTATGGTATAGCAAGTAAAGCCGCTGCCCATAGTGCCAGCATCCTTTATGGGCACCAATTTGAGTTCCGGCTGCTCCACTTCCAATCCAGCTCTCTGCGATGGCCTGGGAAAGCAGTAGAAGATGGCCCAAGTCTTTGGGACCTTGCACCCACGTGGGAGACCTGGAAGAAGCTCCTGGCTCCTGGCTTTGGATCAGCCCAGCTCTGGCTGTTGTGGCCACTTGGGAAGTGAACCAGTGGATGGAAGACCTCTCTCTCTTTGCCTCTGCCTCTGCCTCTGCCTTTCTACCTTTCAAATGAATAATAAATGAATCTTAAAAAATTATCTGGAAGCTCCCCAAATGTCCGTAAGTAGAATGTCTCAATAGTTGTGGCTTAATCACACAATGAAATAACATAACCATGAAAATAAACTATCTACAACCACACACAACATGGATAAAACTAACACATAATATTGAATAGGAGAATTCAGATACAAGATAAACTAAAAAATAAGCATAATGAATCCATGCTTTCTGGGTTGCAAACAGTGGTCATCCTTGTGGAGGAAGTGTGACCTAAGTGACTGAAACGGAGCACAAGGGTAACGTTCTGCTTCATTATCCGGGTGCTGGCTTGTGACCATCTGAGCCGTGGACTTACATGAAATATATGTGCATTATACTCCAACAAAACATTAAAAAACACAGTATCTTCACCGACAACTACAAAACTAAAGCCTAGCGGCTTAGAATCTCCAACTTATTCAATGAGCTAACAGTAAAACTTAAAGGAAGTCAGTAGGTCAGAATTCCTGACCTGCAGGTTCCTGCCTATTGGATTAGATTGATTCTGATAGGACATTATCTTCAGATCGCAAAGATCTATAGAAATAAAATTGGTGTGTCTTTCTCTTGCTGATATTTTTCCCTTTTAAAATGTAATTACCTTCTACAGCTCTTTCCTCTATTATAGGACATGAACTGCTTCAGACATTGTCATTATCTTACACTCACCAGTGTGGTGAGTGTCTGGCATTTCTGTTTGTTACAGGAAAAAAACACCACCTGAAAATGCTCTGTGATTCTTGCATGAAAGCAAAACCAAGTATTACTTCTATATCCTGTGTAGTATTTGTATGAGTTTGCAGAATAAACTTCTTGACCTGAATGGATTTTTAAATAGAAAAATGGGAGCATCCTGGCTCAATAAACTTCTGTGTATTAAATTGGACACTTAGGAAGCAAACCTAGTGTTCTGCAGCTGGCTGTCCCAATTTAAAACATGTAACTTTTGCAACATTGTGGGAGAGGGAATGCTAGTAGTATCAGATGTCTGGAAGTAAATCCGAACTTTGTGACTTTTGGAAACACTGTTTTTGAGGTTGTTTCCCACCTACATACAACCATTTTTATAAACTGGTTAACCAGGAGTCCAGCTGCAGGAATGTTTGGATGTCTCCTTGTGGCAGGAATTCATCATAAACTTTGTCACTCCCCAAAGACCCTTTTATAGACTGTATGGACCAGTGATTTATGATAACTTAACAATAGCTAAAAATTCCTGATGAAACTAAAACTTTATAAAGCTACAGCAGGGAAAAACATGTTTGTCCAACTTCCCTGATGCCATATTAGGTATGACTGAGGCTACAAAAGTGAATGGATTGAGAAACGAGGTAGCCTGATATGCATCTTTCATGGGATGGCACAAGAATTCTCTTAATCAAAACAATAATGTGTCTGAAAATACACTGGACTCAACCAAGTGAGAAATCATTTAAATCATCCCATCTTACATGGAAATGAGTTTATATTCTTACATAGGATACTTAGCGAGGCTTCCTGTAACACAATGAGTCTAAGTGGGGATTTAATCTAAAAAGTATGGTGTAAAATCTTTTACATTGCCCTATACAATCTTATTTCTATAAACCTTTTATTTTGGTAAGTAACTTTTTAATGATCAACAATCAAATTTCTTCCTTACATTCACAATCTGCACTTTTACCATTCAGCAATTATTTTTTATAGCCTCCTTAAAGCAAGCAGGCCCAGCATTGCTGATACTGGTCTTTTCATCACCAGGTTCACTGCTGGCTGCCCGTCTGCACCCACTGGGCTTGAGACTCCTCTGCTCCTCTAGACTTGAACTTGAGTCTTTCTGTTAAATTATGTCCTCTACCCATTGTTATGTGAGTGAAGAGAGAAAGCAGGATGGAAGACAGTCATGAAAAGAAGATTTTTTAAAAAATAAAAAATGTCAGATAAATAACAGTACGTAATAAAGTAGGTAAATGATTATGTCATATGTTAATTGTAGAAGCCAATACTTTTATCCTGGAGAAAATGTTAAACTGAGGCTAGTTTCTTCCTGTCTTCTGGCATTTCTTGTCATTATTTATTAATGCATAATTAGAGAATAAAAATAATCCTAATGTTAGCTTGAGTCCAGTTTAAGTGGGAGGTAAATTGAATGCAACTTAAGACAAACATGGGGGAGAATGAAGAGGCAGCAAAGGAGGAGGAAGGAGAGGAATGCATGTCATGTCCAAAGGTAGAGATAACTTTGATATTCTAGTGTATCTACTGTGAGACAACGCTGTCATTCTCCAAACACAATGGTTAAGAATTATTCAGTTTTGTATTATTTGTCACCCAATTCTGCTTACCAGATAGGAGATGCAAGGTCCATTAGTTACAAAAAAGTGTTTTTTGGGCTGGCACTGTGGCGTAGTGGGTAAAGCCTGCACCTGCAGTGCCAGCATCCCATATGGGCACCAGTTTGAGTCCCAGCTGCTCCACTTCTTGGCCTGGGAAAGCAGTAGAAGATGGCCCAAGCCCTTGGGCCTCTGCACCCACATGGGAGACCCAGAAGAAGCTCCTGTCTCCTGGCTTTGGATTGGTGCAGCTCCGGCCATTGTGGCCAGTTGGGAAGTGAACCAGTAGATGAAAGACCTCTCTCTCTCTCTAACTCTGACTTTCAAATAAATATTTTTCAAAAAAAGTGTTTTTAAAATTTAAAGCATATTATAATATTAATACACAACATATTAATAAACAAATTAATACTCATAAAACTAGGGGAATTTTCCATCTACTTACCTCAGACATATCATGCACCAACAAGAGAGGAATGCTTATAGTTGTGATGTCATGGGTACAGCAAACTTTAAGTATATTTCGCAGTCCCATAATGGCTGGATCCCGAGCTGTGATATTTCCTGATTTTACATTGTCATCCACACAAAGATGAAAAGCAACATGGATTTCTGAGAGATTAGAATGCCGTGTAATGTAAAATTCTCCTGGGAACAACAAATACAGTCATGATTTTCAAAGGCACATCACACTCATCCGTGTTGAACCAGCAGAGATGTATCAGGAACCCACAGGGCGCTCAGGAAGCAACTGTGATTACTGCTCCTTCATTCTTGCAAAGAGGGTCATAAAGACAAGAAACAATAGACAATTTTTCAATGAGTTCATAAATTGGTCTGAAGTGACCACCAGGTAGCAAACAAATCAAAGGATCATGCATCATTTTTATTTTGATCTAAATGCTTCAGTGTGAAACTCAACATGCAAAACTCAAATAAGATTACCTGTTTCCTCAATGTCTTCCTCATTTCAATTTATAGGACCAACCTTTGTCTAGTTAGTTGCTCAGGACAGAAGTAGAGACTCTGGCCTTAATTCCTTTTTCCCCCTCAATGTACATTTCCCATCTACAATGCAATCCAGCATCATCGCCAACAAACAACCCCACCTGAGCACTCCACCTTCCCTGCTATCACCCTTGCTCACGCTACCATCATCTGTCAACATGCTCTTCCTTGAATTCTTTGCTCATTCTGAGCACCTACAAACCATTTCTTTTCTTTTTTTGAAAGGCAGAGTTACAGTGAGAGAGAGAGAGAGAAAGGTCTTCCTTTGCTGTTGGTTCACCTCCCAAGTGGCCGCTACGGCCGGCGCGCTGTGCCTATCTGAAGCCAGGAGCCGGGTATTCTTCCCAGTCTCCCATGTGGGTGCAGGGACCCATGTACTTGGGCCATCCTCCACTGCCCTCCCGGGCCACAGCAGAGAGCTGGACTGGAAGAGGAGCAACTGGGACAGAATCCGGCGCCCCAACTGGGACTAGAACCCGGGGTGCCGGTGCCGCAGGTGGAGGATTAAGCTAGTGAGCCGCGATGCTGGCACCAAACCATTTCTTTTTTATTTTTTTTATTTATTTTTTATTTTTTAAAAAATTTATTTATTTTTTGAAAGGTAATGTTACAGAGAGGGTGAACAAGAGAGACACATAGAGAGAGGTATCTTCCATATGCTGTTTCACTCCCCAAATGACCACAACAGCCAGGATAAGGCAAAGCTGAAGCCAGGAACCAGGAGCTTCATCGAGGTTTCCCACATGGGTTGTAGGGGTCCAAGTTCTTGTTCCATCTTCCACTGCTTCCTCAGACACATTAGCAGGGAGCTAGATTGGAAGTGGAGCAGCTGGGACTAGAACAGGCGCCCATATGGGATGGTGGTGTTGCAGGCAACGGTTAAACACACTGTGCCACAACATCAGCCCCCTGTCATTTCTATTTTTAATCATAAAAAAAAAATACTGCTGGGGCCAGTGCTGTGGCATAAAGGTTAAAACCACCGCCTGCAGTGCCGGCATCCCACATGGGCACCAGGTCCAAAGCCAGGAGCTAAGAGCTTTTTCTTTAAAAAAGAAACTGTTTCCTTACAGTTCTGAAGGCTGATAAGACCAAGTTCAAGATGCCTCATCCAGTGAGGCTTTCTCGCTGTGTCATAATATAGTAAAAGGCATCAAATGACCAAAGACACAGATAAGGCAAGTAGTCTCTTTTTTCTTCTCGGAAGTGTCACTCCCCCTCTTCGTGGAGGAACGACACAGGACCCTGCGCTGTTCTTTTGTCTGCTCGGCCCTTCCCGGGTTTGCTGCTGGTTCTTCCCGGGTTGGCTACCGACCCTTCCACCTCCGTGGAAGGGCGGTTCCCCCTGCCACTTTCCCCACTTCCGCGGGGCAAACCATTTTTTACCTGTAGCCAAAATGATTTCAATATAAATCAGACTCTATAACTCTCAGACTTAAAAGCATCCAACAGGCTCACATCAGATGGAGGAAAAAGCCCTAGCTCTGGGGCCGGCATGATGGCATAGTGAGTTAAGTGTCCATATGGGTGCCGGTTCACGTCCTAGCTGCTGCACTTTCGATCCGGCTCCCTGATAACATGTCTGGGAAGGCAGCAGAAGATGGCCTAAGTACTTGGGTTCCTGTCACCCACATGGGACACCCAGATGAAGCTCCTGGCTCCTGATCTGGTCTAGCCCTGGCTGCTGCAGCCATTTGGGGAGTGAACCAGCGTTTAGAAGATCTCATTCTTCTATTCCCTCTCTCTCTCTAACTCTGCCTTTCAAATAAATAAATAAATCTAAAAAAAAAAAAAAGGAAAAAGTCCAAACTATGTGCTGTGTCTAATTAGTTTTTTTTCTCACCCCAGTTCTTCAAATATGCAGATCTTGTGCCTAAGTCAGGGGTGCTGCCTGGAAGGGTTTTTCCAATATTCTCACAGGGCTGATTTCTTCCTATCAATCATCTTAGATCGAATGCCACTTCCTCAGAAAGCTCTTCCTTGACTATCTTGTGTGAGTTACAACTTTCCCAGGGCCGCTGTGTGGCTTGTGGAGCCAGTATCCCATATGGGCACCAGTTCTAGTCTCAGCTGCTCCACTTCGCATCCAGCTCCCTGTTGGTGTGCCTGGGAAGGCAAGAGAATATGGCCCAAGTGCTTGGGCCCCTGTACCCACATGGGAGATCCAGAGGAAGCTCTTGGCTCCTCCCTTCAGGCTGGCCCAGCCCTGGCCACTGAAGCCGTTAGCAGAGTGAACCAGCAGACGGAAGGTACTGTTCTCTCTCTGTAACTCTGCCTTTCAAATAAATAAATAAATAATTTTTTAAAGAGACTTCCCCACCCTCATCACTCTCTTTCATATTATTCTTATTTTCTTCTTAGCACTGAAATTGATTTGCATGTAGATTGCTTTAAAAAATGACTGTTCCATGACAAGTGGGGTTTTGTCTATGATGTTTGCTGTTATATCTCCAGCATATAGAAGGTATTCAATGTAAGTATTAGTTGAATGAATGAATGTTTGAGACTGAATGCTAGGACAGTATTCTCACATCTTAAACTCCTTGCTTCCTACACCAATTCCTTTTTTCAGGTAGCCCCATTAGCCAAGAAAAAATCTCATCAGCTTTTATTTTCTGTGGTTTCTGTCAATACAAATAAAACATATAAAGAGTATGTTTTTACAAATACACATGCTTGAAAAAACAAAAAAACACATGCTCACTGGAAATTCTGCTATGTCCTTCTAGGGAAGGCTGGCTCACTTCTACAACCCTTGCCCCTACACATTCTGCTTGACCTTGCTGCAAAGGCATGATTGTAGGATTTCAGAAGTCCACAGAATGTTTACAAGTACTTAATAGATTTTTAGCACCATGTTTAACATTTCCAGCTTACCAGTGCACATAAATTATACTCGTAGTTGCCTCTAATAGGCCCCAGACAAAGGCTTTCTAAAAAAAAAAAAAAAAAAAAAAAATCTTGGGGGCCGGCACTGTGGCGCAGCAGGTTAATGCCCTGGCCTGAAGTGCCGGCATTCCATATGGGCGTCGGTTCTAGTCCCGGTGGCTCCACTTCTGATCCAGCTTTCTGCTATGGCCTGGGAAAGCAGTGAGAATGGTCCAAGTCCTTGGGTCCCTGCACCCACATGGGAGACCTGGAAGAAGCTCCTGGCTTCGGATTGGTGCAGCTCTGACCATTGTGGCCATCTGGGGAGTGAGCCATCAGATGGAAGACCTCTGTCTCTCTCTGCCTCTCCTCTCACTGTGTAACTCTGACTTTCAAATAAATAAATAAATCTTTAAAGAAAAAAAATCTTAAAAAAGATAAAGGAACTAGACAAACAGAAAAAGAAATTAAAGAAGGAGCAGTGAATGAGACACCAAAATTTTGCCAGTGAAAATTTCCACGGAAGGCAATAAAAGTCACAGGCTGCTTCTCAGAAACCGGGATCGCATGAGACAAAATCCTTCTGGGCCCATGAAGTGTATTAACCTCCTAAACTCCTACTGATAACTCACATGGTGGAAGTCATTGCATTAAGCACGGGCTATGGTCCAATGGTGAGGCAAGATGACTTAGTGCACAAGTCAGGTGCTCCTAATCCTCAAGCTGGCACTGCTTTGTTTGACCTTAAATGACTTGTCTCTTGGCCTCATCTTACCCATTAATAAAATGGGGGTCATGCAGGTGGCAGTAGTAATCAAATTCATACGACACAGTACAAAAAGGAATATATTGGGTATTAAGAAGCACTGGCCTCTAGCACTTACTGGCTGAATGATCTTGGGCAAATCAATTCAACTTACTGATTTTCTGTTACTTTGTGCATGAGATGTGAAAAATATGCCTGACTGCTTTCCTTATAAGGTTATCTTGAGAATTAGATGACATAAATTGTAAATACTTAGATAATGACAGAGTAAGCTACTGTTGGCTTAACACTGTGTAGACAGAACTTTTTCTTACAATTTTTAATGTAATAAAATATAAATAATTTGTGTAAATAATGTGTGATTTAGATCTCTTTACATCTCTTTGAAATCCTAGTTGTGTAGACATTCTTTAAGTGGAGATTCACATGTTATTATAAAGTCTAACTGAATAATTTAATACTCCTTTTCTAAGTTAGTTTTATGACACATCTTCCTGTTTGGGAGTAGTAATGGGATACTAACCTATAGACTTTCCCCCAAAAAAGAATAAGGAAGGAAACACAGTAATAAAGAATTAAGTTTTTAAAAACCTAGTTATCAGGATCTCCAGAATAGTAATAAGATTGGCACATTTTAAGAAAGCCACAAAATATGGATGATTTAAATTATGGATCTATGAAGAGAAACACAATAAATCCTTCCCTGAAGGTATTTTTAGATGGAGAGGAGGATGGTTTCCTGTTCCACAAAGTGGAGGAAACAGCATGTGGTGATTCTAACATTATCCACTAAGGTAGGCTATCTGAAGGTGGGAGGAAATTCGGAGGCTGATGACCACAGGCTAACTGGCTATGACTGACAAGATGAATACCAGAAATGGGCATAATACTCACTTAGATGACATATAATGCGACCTACATGTCAAAGAGTAGGGGAGGAAATGTGAGGGGAGTACCTTAAAGGAGAATAGAAAACATTCAAAAGATGACTATTTCTGAAACTGTCAAATTTGCCATTCACTTTAAGAGACTTCCCACTTGTATAGCAAACAAATAGGCCTTCCTTGGTATGTCCTCTTATACAGACACAATTAAGGGTCATCAGAGTGACTTAAATCAGAAAGAGGGTTAATGGACTGAAGTGCTAATTGTTAAAAAAGAAATATCCAAGAATCAATGAAATGGAAAGCAGGAAACAGAAGTAAGACCTTAGATGAGACGGTCCAAGTTCTTCCTACAAGTTCGACAATTTGTATCTCTATGTGCCACTGTTTATATTTCAAAGTAAAAATTATTTCTGATTTATTCCACAGAAACTAAGAAGCAATGTATAAAAGAAAATCTGAAATAGCAAAATAACGATGACATTTATGCAACTTTTATTTTTGCAATTAAACATTTCTTTTTGTACAGATCTAAGAAAAAGTGTTAGTATAAGAATTAAAAAGATTTACAATGGAGAACATTTGTGAAAGTGTATCATGGAAAGTCAGATGTTATTTTAAGTGACTGTTGACATTTTATAATGCATACCATAAGAATTTATGTTTTCAATCTAAGATTTTAGTGTATGTGATTATAAGAATACAATCTTTAAAATAAATAACACTTACCAGGTAAAATATTTAAGTAGTTTCTCTCAGCATTCTTAGTTTTATCGTCACATCCTCCATTTTGGTTCCCAGAATCTATTCATAAGAATGTAGTATGAAAGAAGACAACAATAGATGAGAACACATTACCACTCCCATTTCCAAAACAATCACGATGACAGCAAGAATTTCCAAAGGGACTCTGTGTGTCAGACACTGGGCTAGATGCTTTACATAGATGGTCCAGTATTTTATTCTTTTTTTTTTTTAAAGATTTATTTATTTAATTTGAAAGGCAAAGTTACAGAGAAGAAGAGGCACAGGTAGAGAAAGAGTTCTTCCATCTGCTGGTTCACTCTCCAGATGGCCACAACAGCCAGAGCTGGGCCAATCCGAAGCCAGGAGCCAGGAGTTTCTTCCAGGTCTCCCACATGGGTGCAGGGGCTCAAGGACTTGGGCCATCCTCCATTGCTTTCCCAGGCTACAGCAGAGAGCTGGATCAAAAGTGGAACAGCCAGGACTTGAACTGGTGCCCACGTGAGATGCTAGCACTGCAGTCGGCGACGTCATCCACTATACCACAGTGCTGGCCCTCAAAGTATTTTATTCTTACAACAGCCCTATAACTGGAACTTTGTGAGTTAGGTACTATTATTACCTTCATTTTTATAAACAAGGAACAGAGGCTTAGATAGGTTAATAACTTAATCTGGGATGCAAAGGTAAGTGGTAGAAGCAGATTTTGAACCCATACACAGAGATTCTAAATCCTATGGCCTTCACCACATGCCAGTACTCTACTTTTCATCTGAGAGGATCAGGGTACTAAGCTAACTACACATAAAATAACTTCATTAGATAGTTGTAACGTGGCCATCTCTATTTTTAGAATCTGAGTCACTGTTGTTGATAATAACTTGTTCAGGACTACAAATAAATGGTTAGTAAGCACCAGGAATTGCTTTACAGTCAGCCCATTCCTGAAATTTATTTCTTATCTGACACTATATATGCATATAATTAATTCCAGGGGTGAGACTCTGTTTCAAACAGAAAATTTTTTCAGATATTCAATAGTTTTTCTTATTTTTTCTTTCATTTTTAAAGTCATTATATTTCCTAGAAGGATAAATACTGGTAAAATAAGCATAACTGAACATACATTATTAAGGCAATTTGTATGTATGCAAATTACTTTACATACATACAAACATATACTTTTAATATAAGACACATTTTAATTTTAGAAGAATACCATCAGAACTCACAACTGCAAAATGAATATTAGCTTTCAAAGTAGCTATTTTTAATTATGTATTTATTTAAAAGGCAGAGAGAAAGATTGATTGATCAATCTTTCATCCACTGGTTCCCTCTCGAAATGCCCAAAACAGCCAGGACTGCGCTAGGCCAAAGCCAGAAGCCAGGAACTCCATCCTGGTCTTCCACATGAGTGGCAGGAACCCGACTACTTGGGCCACCTTCCCCTGCCACCAGGTGCAAATCAGAAGCTGGACCCGAAGTGGAGGTGGGTGGGACTCAATCCCAGGCACGCTGACAAGGGAATGCTGGTGTTGCAAGCAAATTAAACTACTAACCACAATGCCTGCCTCTAGAGTAGTGAGCTTTAGGAGGCCATATACTTACTCCAGCTGAATTACAACTATTTAGAAATCCATTTTGGAATGGCCTTCAGCATCAGAAAATCACACGAAAGCAGTCAGAACTTAAAATAAGTAAACTGCAAATACCAAAGTAGAGTTTCCAAAATGATCTGAATAAAAGGTAACCATATTTTCATCTAATGATTACTTTGATGAACTGATTCCTAACTTCCTATCTTTTAAACACATATATTTTATAAACCAAGAGACCGAGATACAGGCACAGAGAGGCAGATGGCTGAGTTGCTCGAGTCCTGATGTAATGTAATATTTATTTCTAATACAGAGTCATATAATAGGTTTTGCATAAGTGATCATAGCACAGATTATAAATAAGGACTCTAATTTTGTTCAGAGGGTGTCTGAACAAAGAGGAACCCTGCTGCGATGGATGTTAGGGCACTATGGGTTTTAAGTTGTTGCTTGGGAAGCCCTCATCCCACACTGGAGCGCATGTTCTGAGTCCTGGCTACTCTGTTTCTGGTCTAGTTTCTTGCTAATGCACCTGAAAAGGGAACTGATGATGGTCCAAGTACTTGGGTCCCGGCCATCTAAATCTAAGTGGGAGGACTGGGAGAAGTTATGGGCTCCTGTTACAGGCATCAGGGAACCAGAAGATAAAAGATTTGTCTCGAGCTCTCCTTCCCTCTTCTCTTCTGTCACTCTGCCTTTCAAATAAGTAAATAAAATAAATCTTAAAAAAAAGAATTTCTGCTAAATAATAAATAAGAGTAGTTCATAGTCCATTTCCCTTTCATATCTTAACGGTAATAGCTTGTTTGATAATACTAAGAAGATGGCTATCTTTTTTACTTTTTTTCAAAAAAGTATATAAAGGTGCTAATATAACAACCACAGTAAGAAAAATAATGGAATATCTTAGAGAAAAACAGGTGCTTATATATTAGGATGTAAACACATACAACAATTATGTATGCACGAATAGAGAAGAAAAAGATGGAGAAAGTGTTTTCACAAAGTTCTTCTATAACAACATACGGGTTCCTTTAAGAAAGTTGTCTTTCATAAACCTACTTGCTTCACTGACTCACTTAAACACAAAGTAGCTGCTTGAACAAGAACAAAATAATACTATGTTATACACGTACTGCCTCAATAGTATATGTTTAAAAACTTTCCTGGCATTTATTGTATACTTTCTATCTCCCTTAAATATACTTACAATCTTCCCCCTCCCGCATGTATTATGATCTCAATCTTTATGCTTTTAGTCTCTACTAAGAATAATATTGAGGGGCCACCGCTGTGGCATAGCTGGTAAAGCCACTGCCTGCAGCGCTGGCATCCAGCATCCCATATGAGCACCGGTTAGAGTCCTGGCTGCTCCACTTCGACCCAGCTCTCTGCTGTGGCCTGGGAAAGCAGTGGAAGATGGCCCAAGTCCTTGGGCCCCTGCACCTATGTGGGAGACCTGGAAGAAGCTCCTAGCTCCTGGCTTTGGATTGGCACAGTTCCAGATGTTGCGGCCATCTGGTGCGTGAACAAGTGGATGGAAGACCTCTCTCTCTCTCTCTCTCTCTCTCTCTCTGCCTCAGACTCTCTGTAACTCTGCCTTTCAAATAAAAAAGAAATCTTTAGAATAATATTGAAATGCTTCTGATCACATTACTAGTTTTAATGACATGGAAGAAGATGGCAAAATAAGAGGCACACTGGAATTTTCTGAAAGGGTTTTTGTTAGGATATACTTGTTTATTGGTTTTTCTGATATTTGGCTTGGCTTTGACACTTAAAATGCAAATGACCATGGCAAAGCCACATTTATCTTTTGGGAGATTAAAGCTGGTGGGGTCGTTAGGAGAGCAGTTGCTAACACTGTCAAAGTTATCAGTGCAGTCCTTTAACCCAGGGACTTCTCCTCAAGGATCTGTTCCACAGATTGGCTTATTGCTCACCCAAGGATTCATGTGCAAGATTACCCATGCACTGCTACATAAAATAATAAAAAATTAGGAGTAGATCAAATGTTTATTAAGAGGGGACTGATTAATAATAGGATATTCCATAATGGATTACTATGCAACAGCAAAAAGGTCTAAGGATGGTCTTTATGAACTGATATGGAATGAGCTCTGGGGTACATTATTCAGTGAAAAAAGCAGGACAGAGAATAGTACATATGAAAGCTCACATTTGTGAAAAAGGGAAATAAATCTACACCTACATATGCTTACATAAATAGAAACATAAACATGTATCCGGAAGGCACATATGAGACAGCACTGGCTGCCTCTGGAGAGAGAAACTGGCTGGCTGGGGACAGACCTAGGGAGACTCACTGTGTGCTCTTTTGTACAGCTTGAATCATGAATTTTGAGAATGGTTTACCTATTTAAGAAACTTTTTAAAGACACAGAAAACAGAAAATATTGTTTTTATTTTGCTTTGTTTTTAAGATTTATTTACCTACTTGAAAGTAAAGATAGACAGGGAGAGTGAGAGAAAAAGAGATCCTGAATCAAATGGCCACAATGGCTGGGCTGGTCCAGGTTGAAACTAGGAGGCTGGATCCCCATCTGGGTTTCCCACATGGCTAGCAGGGGCTCAACTTGGGCAATCTTCTGCTGCCTTCCCAGGTGCATTAGCAGGGAGCGGGATTTGAAGTGATCCAGAGCTCCAATATGGGATGCCAGCATTGCAGGTGTCAGCTTAGCTCAGTGTGCCACAATGCCAATCCTAGAAAACATTTGTAAAAGTCTATGGAATAGGGGCCGGCACTGTGGCATAGCAGGTAAAGCCACTGCCTGCAGTGCCAGCATCCTATTTGGACACCAATTCGAGTCCCGGCTGCTCCACTTCCGATCCAGCTCCCTGCTATAATGTGCCTGGGAAAGCAGCAGAGGATGGCCCAAGTGCTTGGGCCCCTGCATCCACATGGGAGACCTGGAGGAAGTTCCTAGCTCCTGGCTTTGGATCAGCCCAGCTCCAGCCACTGCAGCCATTTGGGGAGTGAATCAGTGGATGGAAGACCTTTCTCTGTCTCTACCTCTCTCTGTAACTCTGCCTTTCAAATAAATAAAATAAATCTTTAAAACAAAACCAAACAATTGATTTTGAGATAATACAACATCTTCTTTGAAACACTGGAGTTGCATAAAAGAAAAAAAAGGTATTCAAAGTACAGGAAGCAGATTTAAAGGTCTGAGAAGCCCAAAAGTTAAAACTTCCCATATTTTATCTCCTGAACACCACTACAAAGTTTTTATTTAAAAATATATACTGTGCATTCATTCAAGCCAGGCAAGAGCATGTATTATGATTTTAGTCTGTGATATTACATGAAATGTCAAGGGCCAGCATTATGGCACAGTGGGTTAAATCACCATGTGTGACACTGTCTGGCATCCCATATCAGAATGCTGGTTCTAGTACCAGCTGCTTCGCTTCCAGTGCACTACCCTGCTAATGTGCCTGGGAAGTCAGCAGAGGATGGCCTAAGTGCTTGGGTCCTGGCCGTCCATGATGGAGACCCAGATAGAGTTTTGGGCTCCTGGCTGTAGCCTGGCCCAGCCCTAGCTATTGTAGCCATTTGGAGAGTCAATCAAGTCTGTTCCTCCAGCTCCCTCTGTGGCTCTGGCTTTCAAATAAATAAATCTTTAAAAAATATATGAAGTGTCAGAAAAATACTGAAACATTTTAAAAGAATATAACCCTGATATTCAGCTCATAACTAAAACAACTTACAGTAACAATTTAATTGCTTTTTAAGCTTTCATTTTCAATTTAAGAAAATCTGAATTTGAGTTTTTTTTAAATCTAAGTCTTTTCCTTTAACTCTCTTTCCATGTGTAGATTCAAAGTTTTTTTTTTTGTTTTTTTTTGTTTTTTTTTTTTTTTTTTGACAGGCAGAGTGGATAGTGAGAGAGAGAGACACAGAGAGAAAGGTCTTCCTTTTGCCATTGGTTCACCCTCCAATGGCCGCCACGGCTGGCGCACCACGCTGATCCGAAGGCAGGAGCCAGGTGCTTCTCCTGGTCTCCCATGGGGTGCAGGGCCCAAGCACTTGGGCCATCCTCCACTGCCTTCCCGGGCCACAGCAGAGAGCTGGCCTGGAAGAGGGGCAACCGGGAAAGAATCCGGTGCCCCGACCGGGACTAGAACCCGGTGTGCCGACGCTGCTAGGTGGAGGATTAGCCTAGTGAGCCGCGGCGCCGGCCAGATTCAAAGTTTTTTTTTTTTTTGACAGGCAGAGTGGACAGTGAGAGAGAGAGACAGAGAGAAAGGTCTTCCTTTTGCCGTTGGTTCACCCTCCAATGGCCGCCGCGGCCGGCGCGCTGCGGCCGGCGCACCGCGCTGATCCGATGGCAGGAGCCAGGAGCCAGGTGCTTTTCCTGGTCTCCCATGGGGTGCAGGGCCCAAGCACCTGGGCCATCCTCCACTGCACTCCCGGGCCACAGCAGAGGGCTGGCCTGGAAGAGGGGCAACCGGGACAGAATCCGGTGCCCCAACCGGGACTAGAACCCGGTGTGCCGGCGCCGCTAGGCGGAGGATTAGCCTAGTGAGCCGCGGCGCCGGCCCAGATTCAAAGTTTTTGAAGAAAGATGCCAAGAACTGTCTCTACATTTTTTTTTTTTTTTTTTTTTATCTTTTATTTAATGAATATAAATTTCCAAAGTACGTCTCATGGGTTACAATGGCTTTCCCCCCCATACCGTCCCTCCCACCCACCACCCTCCCCTTTCCCACTCCCTCTCCCCTTCCATTCACATCAAGATTCATTTTCGATTATCTTAGTATACAGAAGATCAGCTTAGTATACCTTAAGTAAGGATTTCAACAGTTTGTTCCCACACAGAAACATAAAGTGAAAAATAATAGATGATTTTTTTTTTAAATGATGATGAAATCAGATCAGACCTATTGTCATGTTTAATCCCAGTGAGAGTCAAGTTGGGAATTGATAGTTTCTTTCTTTTTTTTTTTTTTTTTTTTTAACAGAAGATCAGTTTAGTGTACATTAAGTAAAGATTTCAACAGTTTGCACCCCCATAGAAACACAAAGTGAAATATACTGTTTGAGTACTCGTTATAGCATTAAGCCTCAGTGTACAGCACATTAAGGACAGAGATCCTACATGAGGAGTAAGTGCACAGTGACTCCTGTTGTTGACTTTACAAATTGACACTCCTGTTTATGGCATCAGTAATCTCCCTATGCACCAGTCATGAGTTTCCAAGGCTATGGAAGCCCCTTGAGAAGAACTGTCTCTACATTTTAAAACCATTTCACAGTATATCCATTTCTAAATAAACAAACAAGTAAGTAAATAAAACTGTCTTGATCCAGCCATCCCATCTTTATGTATAATATTCAAAGGAACTGAAATTAGTATCTTGAAGAGTATCTTCATTTCACCATTCATAATAGCCAAGATATGAAAACAATGTAAGTGTTCATCAATGGATGACTGGATAAAGAAAATAAATTTTTTTCAACTCACAGATAGAATTTCTTGTGAGGAACACTTGGGGTCCCAAGTACTTCAGATAAGGAATGCTCAATGTGTAATTAGCAAGATGTTATATTGTGAATAAACATATAAAAAGCAGTCATTCAAAGACATAGCGATTAAAAAAAACCAACTCTTGTAACTGACTTTATACTACTCAAGTCAAGCAAAGATGGAACACAGAAAGAGCATGTATTTAACGCTGCTTTTTACAATTTGGATCAAAAGATCACCAACCTTCCACAGAGTGCCTGTTTCTACTGTAACTACAGTACTGAAATTTTAAAATAATTTTCACTGAGAATCTTGACAAAAATTATCCCAAAAAAAGAAAATTAAGGACAGGATTCAACCTTATGACGATTTTAAGTTTTGTTCTTAATTTCCTTCTTCCAATTTCTGGAAATAAAATATGATTTTAATGACCCATAAGCCATTCACTCTAGTGATTATGGACAGAATATACTAAGAGTGAAATATTTTATAAACTGGAGTTTTACTGACCATGTGATTCTTTCAGCTTACTCCTGCGCTGGGTTCTGGCATAAAGGACCACCTGTTGGACAACTTCCAGTTGCTCTTCAATCCGGGGGAAATGGAAGTCAGTACACTCTTGGCAAACTGTGGCAAAATCTAAGGAACCCAGAACATTTACAAACTTATAAGTGTGAACTATCAAACATGTAGTTTTTTCTTACAAACAGAGATATAGGAAAAATAGAAAATAAAACTCAAAGTATGATTTCTTACATCTATCCTTTCAATAGTAATGCTTTAAGTTAGGGCATTGTAATTTTGCTTTTATCAGAAACTTAACCTCTCAACTACTCAAGAGTAAACAATTAATAGACAATACATTTTAATGCAAGGTCAATATAATCCAAATGTTTAAATAACAGATACTTTGATCATAATATATCCCTAAAAGTGCTACAACATACAAGAAGGCAAGTAAATTCTACTCAGGCTTTTTTCAAAGACAGGTTTAATTTCAATACCTTAGATATAATAAAAAATGTATAAATAATCATAAAAGTGCTTCACTAAGAGGGAAGGCAGAATTTTGCCTAGCATATTTAAGAGGTAGTTTATTAGAAAAAAAAAGAAAAATGCATGAACTAAAATTCACTGAGCCAGAATCTGCTTCTAAATTGAAAAGTATATTTATATGTTGATTACTTTTTCCTTATACTGACATAAGAACCTTATAGAATGGATTTTGTAATACAACAGAAATTTAAGAAAAATTAAATATTATGAAACACACTAAAAATGCTTAAGTATGAAATAGCTATGGCGGATACAACTATTTTTGGTCTACTTGAATACTTGGAGTGATTAAATTTTTTTCAGTTTTTCCATACTTCTTTTATTTGTAAGAATGGCATCAGGAGGATAAATTTTATTTTATTTTATTTTATTTTATTTTATTTTTTTAATTTTTTTGACAGGCAGGAGTGGACAGTGAGAGAGAGAGACAGAGAGAAAGGTCTTCCTTTGCCATTGGTTCACCCTCCAATGGCCGCCACGGCTGGCGCACCACGCTGATCCGAAGGCAGGAGCCAGGTGCTTCTCCTGGTCTCCCATGGGGTGCAGGGTCCAAGCACTTGGGCCATCCTCCACTGCTTTCCCGGGCCACAGCAGAGAGCAGGCCTGGAAGAGGGGCAACCGGGACAGAATCCGGCGCCCCGACCGGGACTAGAACCCGGTGTGCTGGCGCCGCAAGGCGGAGGATTAGCCTAGTGAGCCGTGGCGCCGGCCAGGATAAATTTAAGGAAATAAATATGAATAATGTGGGGGCTGTTGCTGTGGCTCAGTGGTTTAAAGCTGTGGCCTGCAGCTCTGGCATCCCATATGGGCACCAGTTCGAGTCTCAGTTGCTCTACTTTGGATCTAGCTTCCTGCTAATGACCTGGGGAAGCAGCAGAGGATGGCCCAAGTATTTGGGCTCCTGTACCCACGTGAGACCTGGATGAAGCTCCTGGCTCCTGGCTTAGGCCTGTCTCAGCCCTGGTTGTTGCAGTGATTTGGGGAGTAAACCAGTGGATGGAAGATTTCTATCTGTCTCTCTTTCTCTCTCTGTAACTCTACCTCTAATAGATACATAAATATTTAAAAAAAATACATATAATGTTAACTTACCTCTTTTAATACCACTGTAAGAATTAATTCGATTATCTACTAGTAAAACCAGGCCACAAAGAGATGTGGAATAAAGTGATAGCGCTGTCTGAAGCCGATGGAGTTTCACACCACTTCGATGATTTCTTTTATGTTTACAGAAGTCCAGCATATCTGCTCTGAGCAATCTCAAATTATGCATGGTCTTCAGCTGGGCTCCTGGGGGTAAGCAACAGTCCCAGAAAGATACTTAAACTTCTGCAAAAATTCAGTACAATAGCATGCAAGTCTATGGCAAGAACACAGATAAATCTGTGCTACACATAATAATTAAAGATCGGCCTTATAACTTCCCATTTTAATAGCAATTATCAATTTATCTATCTACAAAAAAAGATATGTAAACTAAAATGGGGAACTTAAAGCCAACAAACTATAGGCTTTGTTGGAACAAAAGGTAAAATGACATGGGTACACTCAGATGCTAGGGATTTTTCCATTATAACATAAATCAGAAGATTTTACCATAAATTAAAACTTTAAAAAATGAATACACTTACCTAAATGAATGGTGAAACTTTCTTCTAGTTTTCTTTGTTCCTCATAAATCCTTCCAATTGTTTCTGCTGATTCTCTGAACTGACTTGGCTGAACTTTAATTTCTTCACTGGAATTAATGAAATTATTGATATGCTTTGTTTGCATGTTTGTGAAAAACTTTTCTTGAAGGAAAGCAAGATTTTTAGTAAAATGAGAGAAAAATGAAGTTTGAAAGTAGTACTTAATAGATTCCTAAACTTATCCTTAATCCATGGTGACAAGTAAGACTATAAGTAACAAGATTCTAAAATTCCTACTCGTTCTTTCAGTTCCCCACAGTAGATAATGCAGAGTATTCGTTTTAGTAGTTACATTATAAATCATTAGATTACTATATAATATGTTTAGTGGCCTAAGAGAATGATTATATAAAATGACTAACATATTACTTTAAAATCAGTTATATGTGCTATAAAATATGTAATATATAACTATACCAGGGCTAGCTCTAGGCAAAATCAGAAAAGAAGTGAAATTATAACAAGGAGAATTTAGGCTGGCGCCGCGGCTCACTAGGCTAATCCTCCACCTTGTGGCACTGGCACACCAGGTTCTAGTCCCGGTCGGGGCGCCAGATTCTGTCCCGGTTGCCCTTCTTCCAGGCCAGCTCTCTGCTGTGGCCAGGGAGTGCAGTAGAGGATGGCCCAAGTGCTTGGGCCCTGCACCCCATGGGAGACCCGGATAAGCACCTGGCTCCTGCCTTCGGATCAGCGCAGGGTGCCGGCCGCAGTGCGCCAGCCGTGGCGGCCATTGGAGGGTGAACCAATGGCAAAGGAAGACCTTTCTCTCTGTCTCTCTCTCTCACTGTCCACTCTGCCTGTCCAAAAAAAAAAAAAAAAAAAAAAAAAAAAAAAAAATTAAAAAAAAGGAGAATTTAAAAAGTTAAATAAAATAAATGGAAAAAAAGGATGATTTCTATTTTGATGTATATGCATCCTCTATTTTTACCACTCCCTCCTCCCTTTTTTTTTTTTTTTTTTACCACTAACACTCTCCTCCCACTAAATGACTTCTCAGTTTATTCTGCTCTTTATATTTCCTGTAAAGGTCTCCCCAGAGGAGTCAAAACCATACAACTATTCAATTCAGATTTCATGGTATGCTGAAGATAATAAACTGTAACAGTCATCCATTCCACTGACTACATTTTGGAGAGGTGAATCCAAACAGCCTCTTTAGTTTCACTAACTGGCTTCATTAGTGATATGATAAATTTAAACTTAAAAATAAATTTATATTAATAAAACATCCTCATGTTAGGATGTAGTCAGCCTCAGGAGAATACTGTTCCCACATAACAAAAAGAAAAAGCCAGATAATTACTAATTCAGGATTTTTCTGGAGCCCAAAAGAGGTTTGAGGTAATAAAGGCAACAGAGTAAATGGAATTCCAATGGGGACACCCCCCCTCCAAGAACGGATAGGACCCACAAAGTTTCATCTCTGTCATAGCGTGGTTGAAACAGGTTGCTGTTGTACAAGGGGATAAGAAGAAATGTTAACATTTTAATGGATTCTTAAAGGCCAAACATGGACTAGTCTGTCAATTTAGAGTAGTTAGTATCACAGATGCATCACTGGCAAAATCTTTTCTGGTGGCATCCACCAGGTGTTTCCAAGAAAAGATTTGTGAAGAAGGCAAGAGAGTTCTCTTGGGGCCACAGGCAGAACTGCTGTGTATGCCTCATATTTGGGGCCTAGATGTGGCTTGCCCAAGACAACAGAGCTGCACGATAGCTAGACAATGTGACCCGTCTAAAACCAAGTAACAAGCAGTCGTTACCGGGAGGATGAGAAACAGCAGAGAAGGAGACTCCATCTGCAGCAGGCATGCCAAGGCTACTGGAAACTGCAGATGGAGAAGAGTGACAGAGAAAACCCTCTGGAAACCCACATCTCACTCTAAGTACCAAGGAGCATCAGAGAGTAGATAATGAAGCCCGAGGTATCCTGAAGGTATGGATAGACATACCAAAACCAAGTTCAGCTCAAGTGCTGCAAAAATCTGTACAACTGTCACATTACTGGCCTATTCCTCTCTGGATACAAATAACATCTCAGACTCTTCTAATACCACAATATCCAGAACTTAGTTAAAAACAGAAGGAAGAAGGAAGTTGGAGAAAAAAAGGAGAGAGGGAAGAAACAGGAAAAGAGAGAAGGAAGAAAGGAAGGAGGGAAGGAAGGAAGGACGGACAAAGAAGGACAAGAGGGGAAGAGATATTCGAAAAGGAAAAAAACCTGACAAGATCAAGAGATAAGGTAGTCAAGAGAAAGAGACTTTAAGGTGACTGATGTGGACTTCAAGAAACGGACTTCCAAACAGCTATTAAAATGCTGAAAGATCTAGTGGAAAAGGCAAGCAACTCTGCTGCTGATCTGGCTCCTTGCTAATGCTCCTGAGAAGCAGTAGGTGATGGCCCAAGTTCTTGGGTACCTGAAACCCATGTGAGACATTTGATGGAGTTCCTGGCTTCCAGCTTCAGTCTGGTCCAGTCCCAGTGGTTGTAGGTATTTGGGGAGTGAACTAGTGGATGAAAGATCTCCCTCCCTCCCCTTCTCTCTCTCCCTCTATCATTCTTTCAAAAAAAAAAAAAAAAAAGACAAATAAGTAAATCTATCTTACAACAAGTGAACCCCAAGATAAACTAGGGACTTCAGATGGTTATGATTACCAGCGCCCATATAGGATGAACTGTGGTGTAGCAGGGTAAGCGGCCGTCTGCAGCACTGCCATCCAATATGGGTACCGGTTTGAGTCCTGGCTACTCCATTTCTGATCCAGCTTCCTGCTAATGTGCCTGGGAAATCAGTGGAAGATGGTCCAAGTGTTTGGGCCCCTGCACCCACATGGGAGACCTGGATGAAGCTCTTGGCTCCTGGCTTTGGCCTGGCCCAGCCCCAGTTGTTGTAGTCATTTGGGGAGTGAACCAGCATATAGAAAACCTCTCTCTCTTTCTTTCCTCTCTAACTCTGCCTTTCAAATAAATAAAATAAATCTTAAAAAAAGAAATAAAAAACACATGTCTATATATAAAGGCCTCTACATGAATGTTTATAACAGCTTATTTTTTTTATAATTACCCAAATCTAGAAATAGCTCAACTGTCCATCACCAAGTCAATAGACAGACAAAGGTGTAACAGAGTAGTAAAAAGGAAAGAACCACTGACACATGGAACATCATCAACTGAATCTCAAAAGTACCATGCCAAGCTAAATAAGCAGATGCAAACTGCTAGAGCCAGTTTCACTCCATTTATATAATATTTTGAGGAAAGAAAACTTCAGGGACAGAAATTTGACAGGTTGACAGGGGCTGGGCAAGGCAAAAGTGGATTGACTGTGGAATATAAAAAAGAAATGCTGAATCTTGATTGTGGTGATAATTTGTAACCAAGTTTGTCAAAATTCATCAAGCAATATAACTAAGGCATATTTTGCATAATATAGTTTGTCCTGCAATATATCTGACTTTAAAAAAGACAAAGCAAAAAACAAACCAATAAAAACAAAATGTCTGTTATCAGTCTCATATGGGGTTTTGTATACAGCCGTGCTGAACATAGGCTTCCACTGCTCATGGAAAACACATCAAAATGGAAAGCAAAAAAAGTCACTGCAAAACATTCATTCATAATAATATTTGTTTTTTAAAAGAAGTAGCCACTTCTTTGGAATAACTTTCTAAAACTATAGTAGCAAAGTGAGAGATAACTTTTGTAAAAGGGGCTTTCTCAGCTTCCTTAAGTCAGTGACTTTCTTTTTTGACTGCTACATACAGCATATTCTTTACATTCTGGCTCAATACACACATTCATTTATAGAAAGATTCATGCATGATGCAGTCTAGTATTGTTTTATCCTGTCCTGTCCTATCCTATCCTATCCTATCCTATCCTATCCTATCCTATCCTATCCTATCCTATCATTTTATTGTTCTTTCTAAAGATTGGTTGTAGAGTAAAGGATCTAGAATGGTCCCTAGCATGCTGCAAACAACAGTTTGTAGAAAATACTAAGGCAGGGGCTGGCACTGTGTCGCAGCAAGTTAAAGCCCTGGCCTAAAGTGCCGGCATCCCATATGGCTGCCGGTTCTAGTCCCAGCTGCTCCTCTTCCGATCCAGCTCTCTGCTATGGCCTGGGATAGCAGTAGAAGATGGCCCAAGTTCTTGGGCCCCTGCACCCATGTGGGAGACTTGGAAGAAGCTCCTGGCTCCTGGCTTCGGATTGGCACAGCTCCGGCCGTTGGGGCCATCTGGGAAGTGAACCAGCGGATGGAAGACCTCTCTCCCACTGTCTCTATCTCTCTCTGTAACTCTTTCAAATAAAATAAATTAAAAAAAAAAGTTAAAAAGAGAAAATACTAAGGCAATTGAAAGGTTACATTATTTAGATAAAAGGTGATATAGATCAAATGAGGAGTTTAACAACAATCCACTCACCCGCCCCATAAATATTTGCTGACCATGCATAAATGCCAGCATCAAGAGCTAAATACTTTAGAAGGAGCTGGGGAGGCAGAGGTAAAAACCGACATTCCAGACATGATTCTTACTTTCAAGGCAAGTCTAATGGAAAGGATCAAATTACACAAATAAAATGCCACTTTAAAAATGTTTAGAACATATACTAGTATACCCTGCAAATAGGTCTACTACACCGTACTCATTGTTATTTGTAATTGAATACACTTTATGATTTAAAAGAAAATAGAAATTCTCAATAATACACATATATATCCAGGAAGTAATATAAGCACGGTCACATTCCAAGGCAATATGCAAAATACTATGTATTCAACTCATATGGTGTCATACAGGTTATGAATTACAACAAATCCTCTATACTATTCTCTACCTCCTACCTGTTTCTCTTATTGTACATATCACTCTATATAGTATTATTTTATTTGCAGAGAGAAAGGTCTTCCTTCCTTTGGTTCACCCCTCAAATGGCCACTATGGCCAGTGCATGGCAGCCAGCTCACCGTGCCGATCCAAAGCCAGGAGCCAGGTGCTTCCTCCTGGTCTCCATGCGGGTGCAGGGCGCAAGCACTCGGGCCATCCTCCACTGCCTTCCCGGGCCACAGCAGAGAGCTGGACTGGAAGAGGAGCAACCGGGACAGAATCTGGTGCCCCAACTGGGACTAGAACCCGGGGTGCCGGTGCTGCAGGCGGAGGATTAGCCTAGTGAACCGCGGCGACGGCCCCCATTCTCTTTCTAGAATATAAGCTCCACATGGGGAAGTATCATTTTTGTTTTTCTGCTTAGAGAATGTTTGGTGTTCCACTTATATTTATTGCACTGAACAGACACCAATTGAAAGAACTAAGAGATGATACTTAGGTGTTTAGGTATGCATATCTAAGAGATTTATACAGCTGAAGTTCTAGGGAGGGATTTTAAAGTAACCAAACCCCTCCCATCAAAATAATCCACATAAAACCAGTAAGAGGAAAGGTGTTAAAAGAAGCATACGATTATTTAGAATTTTAATTGGAAACTTAGAAATATACTCAACTAAGAAGGTTCAATTTTTCAATAACTACACTATTATTTACATGGACTTTTATATGAATAAGAGCAAAACATGACTGATTTTACCTGAGGGAGCTGTTGTTGGGGTTTTTTAGGTCTTGGTGAAGTTTTATCACCCATTCCTGATACTCTTGTTTTTGGATGGCAGTTGACTGTTTTAACTCATTTGACCATTTATTCTCTAAGTCCTAAAAGAGACAATGTGACAAATGATTAACCGTTTCACAAAAATAAATAAAAGAAAATGCACTGTGTATCTACAGGTCACTGCATGTCACTTACTTGCTGGGATTCAAAATGCTGAGCAGCCAGCGAATTCACATCTTGATCTGTGAGTGATTTTCCCAGTTCTTGCATCACCTTTTCCATTTCAATACCTTGTCTAAAAAATAAACAAGCAAATCAGACATATTTATCAAACTTTCCAAGTATAGGACCACTTCAGAGCTGTTGAACAATCCCTACAAAGTAAAACTAAAACTTTTATTTTCTAGGCATTATAATACCTGGAAAGCACTTGGAACTCTTAGAAGTGGAGACATGGAGATGACAATGATGTCATATAACATCAACATTTGTACAGCTAAATTTTTAAAAAAGATTTTATTGAGATTTAATGCTATAACGAGTACTCAAACAATATATTTCACTTTGTGTTTCTATGGGGGTGCAAACTGTTGAAATCTTTACTTAATGTATACTAAACTGATCCTCTGTAAAAAAAAAAAAAAAGAAATTATCAATTCCCAACTTGACTCTCACTGGGATTAAACATGACAATAGGTCTGATCTGATTTCATCATCATTTAAAAAAATAATCTATTATTTTTCACTTTATGTTTCTGTGTGGGAGCAAACTGTTGAATCCTTACTTAATGTATACTAAGCTGATCTTCTGTATATTAAGATAATCGAAAATGAATCTTGATGTGAATGGAAGGGGAGAGGGAGTGGGAAAGGGGAGGGTTGTGGGTGGGAGGGACGGTATGGGGGGGAAGCCATTGTAATCCATAAGTCGTACTTTGGAAATTTATATTCATTAAATAAAAGTTAAAAAAAAAGATTTTATTTATTTGAAAGCCAGAGTTACAGAGAGAGAGGGAGAATGAAGGAGAGAGAGCAAGAAACCTTCTATCTTCTGGCTCACCTCCCCAGTGGCTGCAATGACCAGGGCTGGTCTCCCATGTGGGTGGCAGAGGCCCAAGGATTTGGGACCATCTTCTGCTGCTTTCCCATGTGCATTAGCAGGTAGCTGGATCAAAAGTGGAGCAGCCAAGACTTGAATCTGTACTCATTTGAGATGCTGGCATTATTAGTGGCAGCTTACCCTGCTGCAACATGCTGGCCCCCATATAGCTACATTTTAATCAAAATTTAATGCATAAATGAAAACAGTCATAATCTAAGTGACCTTCCAAATATTATAGCTAATATTTAAAAGTCCAGACCTATTTTCATCTGCAAATTTCCTCAAAGATACTCTGCAACTATAGCTTAAATAGATTTTCACCTTATTTGTATATGAAGTGACTTAAACTTATGAATATTAGTTTATGTTATATCCAGAAATTGTCAGTTTGGTTCTGTAAGTCAAATTGTTACAAATCCCTACAAAATAATTTTTGATGATGGAAAGGAAAAGAATTAAGTGCTAGGGGCTGGTGTTGTAGTACAGTGGGTTAAGTTTAAAGTCAAAAAATGACCTTTACAGAGGAATGTATAGTCTGACATATGCTACTGTCCTTCATTCTTCATTTATCCCAAAAAATAATATGCAGAAATTTAAATTAGTTTTCTCTACAGGAAGAGCTAATTAATGATGTGAAAAGTACAGATAATGATTATTTAGGGAGGAACAGGTGTAGTGACTAGGAAGGCTTGAGGGAGACTTCTGCAATATTCTGCAAATATTCTATGTCTTGACCTAGGTGACGGTTACATGTACGTTCTTACTTTGTGAAAACTGACCTGGACACCCACAGTTTGTTGCCTTTTCTGTATGAAAAAGTTCATTTAAAAATTAAAAATTATGTTCTAATATAAATGTATGCAAAAAGTTTGTTCTAAAATATATTTCAAACAAACTGGGGAAGAATAAAATGCAGACAAAGACTAAAAGAATTTTACTATCATTCTAGTTAAAACTTAATTGTTCTTAAAAGTGAATTTTTATTTGTAGCAAAGATGTTCATATATACAAAAAATGAAATAGATTCATACAAGTTATATACACATTTCTAAATACACCTTCTGAGCTTAAATATTCAGTACCACTTAATCCACTTAGTTCTAATATGGATGATTCTGCTAACTGTTTAATAACTACCACAGCTCAGGTGAAGATTACTGTTGCAAGTGAAATTTTGACTTACAAATTGAAATTACTGCTAAACACTTATAAATAAAAACAGATATAAATATATATTAATATTGTACATTACACATGTTCCCTCTAGTGGATAAAAAGTATCATTGCCATTTTTAAATTTAAAGAAAATTTTAGAATCTGGTTTTCTGGTTTGCTGAAAAAAGCAAATTTCTTGCGTGAAAGAAAAAAAAGACAAATTAAGAATCCAACAAATAAAGTTTCATGAACATTTACTTCAACTTAATGTGTCCAAAATGCAAGTAGCTAAAAGACACAGTTAAAGATATAAATATTTCTTCTGATTAAGGCCAAAGCAAATTTTATTGTATTTCAGATGAAATACTGGTATAGGTCGGCTCAGTATATCAGACTTGGCAACTGGTTTACCTTGAAAACACTTAGAGAAAAAAGAACATTATATTATGCTGATGCTATGACAAGAAACTGTCCTTTAAAGATGTAAAATGGCATTAAGATGGAAGGAGAAAGAAGAAAAGGTGTCACTTGTGGTCATGAATTACATAAGCAAATTAACCACCAAAATTCCGAGTCAGCATTCATGGACACCTGTGAATTTCACTACCTTGAGGAATGATAACCTTTGCAGTAAATAGTTCCTGCCTGAAGAATATAGCTCATTTTTTCTTGTCAAACTAATAAGTCAGACATATGAAAAATAAATTACAAAAATCTTTTAAAAATAGATGCATTTGTAAATTATTTATATGTCTGGATATGGGGGGAAAAGGCAAATCTCCACCAAGAAATTTGGCTGAAGGACACTTACAAACCAAAACAAATCCCTACAAAACAATTTTTGATAATAGAAAGAGAAAGAATTAAGTGCTAGGGGCTGCTGCTGTGGTACAGTGAGTCAAATGATGGCTTGTGACGCCAATCCCCAGATGCTCTACTTCCAATCCAGCTTCCTGCTAATGTACCTGGGGAAGCAATAGAAGACAGGCCCAAGTACTGGGGCCCCTGCCACCCACGTGGGAGACCTGGATGGAGTTCCAGGCTCCTGGCTTTGGCTTGGTCCAGCCTCAGTTGTTGCAGACATTTGGAGAGTGAATCAGGAGATAGAAGATCACTTTCTCTCTCTGTCTCTCCCTTTCTCTGTCATTCTACATTTCAAATAAATAAAATAAGTCTTTTTTTTTAAAAAAAGAATTAAGTGCTGATAAATGCAGATAATTAGTTAATTCAGTTTTCTAATAGGTGAACAGTCAGAAGGAACAGGAATCTTTCTCTGATTTAGCAAAAGAACCATTATAGACTTGGAGTTTTCTAAAAGTAGGGAGTAGGCTGCAAAGTCTACTCCAACTTAGAGAAGTTCACCAGCTGATGAAAGTACTGGTAAAGGAAGTCCAGGTAGCCGAGATGGGCATTTATCTACACACTCAAGTAGGCAGAATGGAGTGCAAGGCTCAGAAAACCTGAGATCAGAGAACAGGTTCAGAACGAATTGAAGGTTAAATTATTTGAAGCCTAGTAGGAAAATAAAACAAATGAAATTTAATAGAAAGTACTTAAGTCTACAAAAGTATTTATTCACATATTTTTAAGAATCTAGTTTTTCATTTTCTTTTTTTTAAAAATACTTTCACAATTTTATTTGTCACATAAAAAAGAATAGAAACAAGGGGCTGGTGCTGTGGCGCAGTAGGTTAATCCTCTGCCTGTGGCACCCGCATTCCAGATGGGTGCCAGTTCTAGTCCCGGCTACTCCTCTTCCAATCCAGCTCTCTGCAATGGCCTGGGAATGCAGTAGAAGATGGCCCAAGTCCTTGGGCCCCTGTGCCACATGGGAGACCGGGAAGAAGCTCCTGGCTCCTGATCGGCGCAGCTCCAGCTGTTGCGGCCATTTGGGGAGTGAACCAACAGACAGAAGACCTTTCTGTCTGTCTCTCCCTCTCACTTTCTGTAACTCTACCTCTCAAATAAATAAAAAAAGAATAGAAACAAAATCAAGTTTTTATTTTCCTCCTGGACACAGCTTCAAGACACAGAAACTATCTCAATACAGCTGGTCAACAACTCAAACCTGTAGGAGTGCCAACCTCTCACAATACCACGTACTTTGTGAAACAGACTGTTCTAACATTTAACAATAAATGGTGGTTAATAATTTTGGAGTCAAAAAAAAGGGCCGACGCCACGGCTCAATAGGCTAATCCTCCGCCTGCAGCGCCAGCACACGGGGTTCTAATCCCGGTCGGGGTGCCGGATTCTGTCCCGGTTGCCCCTCTTCCAGGCCAGCTCTCTGCTATGGCCTGGGAGTGCAGTGGAGGATGGCCCAAGTGCTTGGGCCCTGCACCTCATGGGAGACCAGGAGAAGCACCTGGCTCCTGCCTTCGGATCAGCGTGATGCGCAGGCCACAGCGCGCCGGCTGCGGCGGCCATTGGAGGGTGAACCAATGGCAAAGGAAGACCTTTCTCTCTGTCTCTCTCTCTCTCACTGTCCACTCTGCCTGTCAAAAAAAAAATTTTGTTTTTGGAGTCAGACTTCCTGAGTTTCAAATTCCAGCTTCCAATGGACTAGCTAACTTATTTATCCAAAGTTTCCTCATCTGCAGTAGAAACAGGATTACAGGAAAGATCAAATGAGACAGGGCACCCGCAGCAGTCCACACAGCACCTGGAACAAAGCCAGCCTTCAACAGTGGCCATCTAGTCGCTCTATCTGAGATGAGACAAGACTACGTAACGGCAGCATAATTTATCTAGGCTAATTGCTTGAGAAGTTCTCTAATCCCATGAGGACCCTCCCAGCTGAAATGACACTTTTTTTTTTTTTTTTTTTTGACAGGCAGAGTGGACAGTGAGAGAGAGAGACAGAGAGAAAGGTCTTCCTTTGCCGTTGGTTCACCCTCCAATGGCCGCCACGGCCGGCGCGCTGCGGCCGGCGCACAGCGCTGATCCGATGGCAGGAGCCAGGAGCCAGGTGCTTTTCCTGGTCTCCCATGGGGTGCAGGGCCCAAGCACCTGGGCCATCCTCCACTGCACTCCCTGGCCATAGCAGAGAGCTGGCCTGGAAGAGGGGCAACCGGGACAGAATCCGGCGCCCCGACCGGGACTAGAACCCGGTGTGCCGGCGCCGCAAGGCGGAGGATTAGCCTAGTGAGCCGCGGCGCCGGCTTGAAATGACACATTTAAAAGTGCAAGGAAGTTAGGTTCTAATACTAAAGAACTTTTTGTATCTTACCCTTTAATTTTATAATAAATTAAAACAAGTTATTCTGTAACCCATCACCTTTGACAACATAACACTGAGTTATAATGCAAGAAATTTGAAATACCTCTCTCTTAATTTTTTTAGTTCCACATCTCTTTCACCAATTAGTTCTGAGATGCTAACAAAATAATTGTGTTCCAGATTTAGGAGTGTTTCAGAGGCAGGAGAGTGAATGAGGTCGTGGTACACGTCTGCAAAATCTTCATCCCAGCTGGGCTCTTCCGGCCTTGCATGCTCCAATGTTGTCTGCAGAATGATACACAAGCATTTTAAATTATGACACGGCATTTTTATTTAACATACTAGCAGAAAATATGTATGTTGTGATTCCATTTTTGTATGTCAAACAAGGACAGAAAGACTATTTATACATATGTATATTTGATATATGGGATGGTCTGTGTACAGAAAAAAATTGGGTGGAATATAAAGTAAGTTAATATAAGTTACCCAGGGACAGGGGTGAGGCAGAAGTATTAATGTGGAGGAAGAACAGAACTGCTCACAATTAAAAAAATAAGTATGCTATTATGCTATTTCTTTTTTTGAAAAATTTTTTTATGACAGGCAGAGTGAGACAGTGAGAGAGAGAGACAGAGGGAAAGGTTTTCCTTCTGTTGGTTCATGCCCCAAATGGCTGCCATGGCTAGTGCACTGCGCCAATCTGAAGCCAGGAGCCAGGTGCTTCCTCCTGGTCTCCCATGTGGGTGCAGAGCCCAAGCACTTGGGCCATCTTCCACTGCCCTCCCGGGCCACAGCAGAGAGCTGGACTGGAAGAGGAGCAACCAGGACAGAATCCGGCACCACGACCGAGACTAGAACCCAGTGTGCCGGCGCCGCAGGCGGAGTATTAGCCAAGTGAGCCACAGCGCCGGCTTATTATGCTATTTCTATGAAATAACACACGCACACACACACACACACAGAGACATACAAACAAAGGGATGATCCACAAAATGCTAATGGTGCCTATTTAGGGACAGTGGACAATGGGAATTCTGATGATCTTTATTTTCTTTATATTCTAACATATAACACAATCAATTTCACATACAAATCACATAATCAGAAAAACTTTTCCTTATAAAAAATTTACTGCTGAAAAGTGTTTACAGGTTATATGATAGAATTTTTTAAAGGTTTATTTATTTATTTATTTGAAAGAGCCATAGAGGGGCCGGCGCTGTGGTGCAACAGGATGAAGCCTTGGCCTGAGGCACTGGCATCCCTGATGGGCACTGGTTCTAGTCCTGGCTGCTCCTCTACCGATCCACCTCTCTGCTGTGGCCTGGGAAAGCAGTGGAAGATGGCCCAGATCCTTTGGCCCCTGCACCCACGTGGGAGACCTGGAAGATGCTCCTGGCTTCTGGCTCCTGCCTTTGGATCGGCGCAGCTCCAGCCACTGTGGCCATCTTGGGGGTGAACCAGCAGATGGAAGATCTCTTTCTCTCTGTCTCTACTTCTTTCTGTAACCCTGTCTTTCAAATAAATAAAATAAATCTTTAATAAAAAAAAAAAAAAGAAAGAAAGAGCCATAGAAAGAGGGAGAGGTAGAGACAAAGAGAACTTCCATCTACTGTTTCACTCCCCCAGTAGCCAAAACCAGGGCTGTCCAGGAAAAGGCCAGGAGCCAGGAACTCCATCCTGGTTTCCCATATGGATGGCAGGGGCCCAGGAACTTGGGCCACATTCGGCCGCCTTCCCACACACATTTGTAGGAAGCTGGATTGGAAGTGGAGTAGCCAGGACTCAAATCAGCACTCCAGTATGAGATGCTGGTGTTGTAAGCAGTGGCTTAATCCACTGTACCACAATACTGGCTTTAGTACATGAAGGAATTTCAAAACATTTAAAGTATGTTTATTTGGGTGTGAAAAATTTTGAAACCACACAGTGCTTTTTCATCAGATGTATACCCCACAAACTTTTTGAAGACCCCTTGTATACCTAGAAATGAAGTTACCTGGGGATGGCATCATGGTGTAGTAGGTAAAGCTGTAGCCTGCAGTGCCAGCATCCCAAATGGGTGCCAGTTCGAGTCCTGGCTGCTCCACTTACAATCCAGCTCCCTGCTAATGTGCCTGGGGAAGCAGTGGAGGACGGCCCAAGCACCTGGGCCCTTGTACCCACGTAAGAGATCCAGAAGAAGCTACTGGCTCCTGGCTTCGGATTGGCTCAGCTCTGGACATTGCAGCCATTTGGTGAGTGAACCAGCAGATGGAAGATCTTTCTTTCTCTCTCCCTCTGCCTCTAGGTAACTCTGCCTTTCAAATAAATAAATAAATCTTAAAAAAACAAAACTGAGGTTATCTTGGCATCTTGGAGAGTGAACCAGGGGATGAGAGTACTCTCTCTGTCTCCCTGCCTCTCAAATAACTGAAAATAAAGAAACTAAACAACATAGTATTAAAAATAAAAGCTTCAGCATCAACTTTATGGCTTTCCTCTCTGCCCCACATCCTGTCAACAACCTGGGTCACTTGGATGTCCACGTGGACAACCTAGCCAATGGACTGCCTTCTTTCTTTCCTGAACTCAGATCTTCAGTAAGTTCTCCATGCTACCTCAGCCACCTACTCAGTATCCTCCCTAGGAACAGGTCAAGTCTCTGTGTAAACCTCCAGCAAGACTTCTCAATGACTCCTAGGCAACTGGTTCTCAAACCTCATCAGAACCTCCACAAACTCTCCCACCTTATCATTTCTTATCAGCCATCAGCTCCTGCCTAGCTCCACTTCCTTCCTTATGGGACAACATCCTGCCAATATCCTCATTTCCCTTGATTGATGTTTTTTTCTCTTATCCACTTACCAAAAACCCTAAACTTCATCTTTTTCTCTATGTCTACAGATAGGTTGTAGAGAACTGCAGCAGAAAAAAACTACAAAACACCACAGTTTATGGTGGCAAACTGATGTCACTCCACCATTACCCTTCAAAGATGTCTGACAATTCTGACAATTCAGGAAAGCAGAGAGTGAGGTCCAAGAGCTCCATGCTTTTTATCTGCTTCCAAAAGGGGAGTGGTTACGTAGTCTGATTGACAGGTGGGTGTACAGGTAAAGTCAGGTAGGGACATGAGATCATGAAAAGGGGGTGGTCTTCCAGTGTATGAGTCTAATTGGTTTAATCCTATCTGCCTGCCGAGATCATGACTGTCCCTCGCTCTCTGTAACTCTGCCTGTAACTCTGTAACTCCTTACTCAGTTATCTCCGTAAACACCCAATTATATCATTACCCAACCCCACCTCATTTCAACAATCTGCCTTTCCTATTTCTCAGAGAAAGCTGAAACAATGAGAGAATACGGTCCACTTCTTGCTACTAAATTAGTAAAACTTCCTGAATTTATATCCAACCTTTCTCAATTCTCTTCTGCTATAATGGAAGAAGCTAAGCTAAGATTAATTCTTGGGTCTGGTGAAGTGTTGTAGTAGGTTAAGCAATGCCTGTAGTGCTGGCATACTATATAGGTGCTGGTTCGAGTCCTGGCTGCTCCACTTCCAATCTAACTCTCTGCTATGGCCTGGGAAAGCATTAGAAGATGGCTCAAGTCCTTGGGCCCCTGTACCCATGTGGTAGATCTGGAAGAAGCTCCTAGCTCCTGGCTCCTGGCTTCAGATAGGCACAGCTCCAGCTGCTGCAGCCATCTGGGGAATGAACCAGTGGACAGAGGACCTCTTTTCCTCCTCCCTCCTCCTCCCTCCCTCCCTCTCTCTCTCTCTCTCTCTCTCTCTCTCTGCCTCTGCCTTTGCCTCTCTAAAACTCTGCTTTTCAAATAAATAAATGAATCTTAAAAAAATAGAATAAAATAAATAAAAAATGATTAATTCTCCACTTTAGTTTTAGACTCAATCCCTCACAGTCTTCAACTGTACCATATTAAAGACAAAAACAAACCTCTGTTCCTTGGTGGGCATGTAGCAAGTACCCCATCTTTCTCCTTTCTACAGCCAGACTTCCTGAATTATCTATACTCATTCTTCCTATTTCCACATACCCACACATTCTTAGGATCATTGAAATCTAGTTTCTGCACCCACCATTCCATGGAAATTGACCCTAATCCCACCACAGATAGTATTACTTGATAAACAAAATTGATGTTTTTGAATCTTTATTTTGCATCTTACACCTGGTGACCTCTTGGCATTCTATCATAGTCTATTTGGTAATGTTCTTTTTTAATAAATAAAATAGTGATGAGTTTTACAATCACGGCATCTTAGACTCTATGAAAGAGGGTATATATTTAGACAGAAGAATAATGATATTATATAAACAATAATAACAATGAAGATAAGTGAATGGATGAAAGTAACCAGAAGTTTAAAATAAATTACTGTTGCTGGTTTAGGGTTGCTGGATAAAACAGAGGACATCTGGTTAAATTAGAATTTCAGAAAAGCATGATTTGTGGAGCATACTTATACTAAAAAACTTCATTTGTCTGAAATTCTAATCTAACTTAGTGTTCTGTGTTTTTAGTGAATAAATTTGGTGATCTGTGCTGGCTACAAAGACAAAGGTAGCCTCCCACTTTACACGGGTGTTACCTCAGACGCACGCTGTCTCAGCTGCTCACCCTGATCTAGGAAGGAGGCACAGAAGCTCCAACCTGGATTGTCCATTACTGGTATGTGGAGAAAAAAGATTCCATTACCATTGAGTATTATCTTAACTATTAAAAAATCCTCATCCAGGGGCCAGTGCTGTAGTGTAGTGGGTAAAGCCACTGCCTGCAGTGCCAGTATCCCATATGGGTGCCAGTTAGATTTCCGGCTGCTCCACTTCTGATCCAGCTCTCTGTTACGGCCTGGGAAAGCAGTGGAAGATGGCCCAAGTTCTTGGACTCCTGCACCTGCATGGGAGACCCAGAAGAAGCTCCTGGCTCCTGGCTTCAGAATGGCCCAGCCATCTGAGAAGTGGACCAACGGATGGAAGACCTCTCTCTCTGCCTCTGCCTCTCTGTAACTCTGCCTTTAAAATAAATAAATAACTCTTTAAGAAAAAAAAAAAAACAACAACCCTCATCCAAGCCCAGAATACCCTTGAAATGTCCAGTCTGACCCATGTGCTCACCTCAGCGTAAGCTCTGGCCCACACACTTGCCAGCTGGTGCAAGTCCACTTCCCCTGACTTCACAGCTTCCAGGGAGGCTTCCGCCTCTTTGTCATATTCTCTCAGGGATTCTTCCTCTATAAACTGGCTCAGAGCTTCTTTTAGGTCTGTCACAGGGTCAACAAAGCCATCGTTACTGAAATCCAGAAATAAGTAGAGGACATTTTACCTAGCTAAGCAATCCAATATGAAATTTCGTTTTGTTAAGATTATACTCATAGAAGAATCTCTAGATAATATAAGATCCGCTTATGGGATCATTTAACTAATTTCACAACTATTTTTCCTTACTCTTGTAAGTTATCACATGGAGAAAGGTCAAAATTCTTTACTCTTATGTATAACCTGATTCTAATTAAGCAATGTTTTTTCTTTGATATATATTTTATTTAAGTTATACAAGTTTCATATATTTCCTTTATACTGTTACAGGAACATAGTGGTACTCCCCCACCCTCCCTCCCACTCACGCTCCAAACCTTTCTTCTCCTTCCTCTCATATTACACTCTTAATTTTTGCAATGATCTTCTTTTTTGTACACTTAATGCTCATATAGTTAACACTACCCTAAGTAAAAGAGTTCAACAAATAGTACAAAGAGAAAACAAAACAAAACAAAACAAAACACAGTTCCTCAATGAAAGAGACAAGGGCTATAAACCATCATTGATTATCAAAATATCTATTTCATTTCAATACATTTCAGGTACTCTATTCATCGCCTCCGATCAGGGAAAACACATGATATCTGTCTTTTGGGGACTGGCTTATTTCACTAAGCATAATGGTTTCCAGTTGTGACCATCTTGTTGCAAAAGACAGGATTTCATTCTTTATTTTACAGCTGAGTAGTATTCCATGGTGTATATCTACCATAATTTCTTTATCTAGTCATCAGTTGATGGCTAATTAAGTAATGTTAATATCTAAGTCTGATACTTCAGTTTAAAACTCAGTAGGTACAAGCACATAAAGGAAAACCTACAGATTTTGAGGGTACAAGCACATAAAGGAAAATCTATAGATTTTGAGAGTCTGTATTGAAGTGAAAGAGTTTCCTGTATAACTCTAAAGGGTGTGTTGCCACATCTTTTGATTTTGCGTGAGAAACTGACCAGCATATTAAAATGTATTTAATTCAAATGATCTATGATTTCAATCTCAGAGGCACTTCTTCGAGATCATATATAATGGAAAGAGCACTGAAACAGAAGTCCTAATTCCTGGGTTCTGGCCTTGGCTCTGTCACTACCTCTCTTGACTTTGGATAAGTAAGTAGTTCACAACTTTCCATGTACAGCAATCAGATCCCCTAGAGGGATTTAACATTTGGAGGTTTTTTTTTTTTTTTTTGACAGGCAGAGTGGACAGTGAGAGAGAGAGAGAGAAAGAGAGAGAGAGAGAGAGAGAGAGAGAGAGAGAGAAAGGTCTTCCTTTACAATTGGTTTACCCTCCAATGGCCGCTGTGGCCAGTGCGCTGCGGCTGGCACACCTCGCTGATCCGAAGCCAGGAGCCAGGTGCTTCTCCTGGTCTCCCATGCAGGTGCAGAGCTCAAGGACTTAGGCCATCCTCCACTGCACTCCCTGGCCACAGCAGAGAGCTGGCCTGGAAGAGGAGCAACCAGGACAGAATCCAGCGCCCCGGGCTACAGCAGAGAGCTGGACTGGAAAAGGAGCAACCGGGACAGAATCCGCCGCCTGACCAGGACTAGAACCCAGTGTGCCGGCGCCGGAGGTGGAGGATTAGCCTAGTGAGCCGTGGTGCCAACCAACACTTGGTGTTTTTTAAAACAGAGTGCAAGGGGCTGGCACTGTGGTATAGCAGGTAAAGCCACAATCTGCAGTGCCAGCATCCCATTTGGGTAGCGGTTTGAGTCCCGGCTGCTCCTCTTCTGATGTAGCTCTTTGCTACGGCCTGGGAAAGCAGTAGAAGCTGGCCCAAGTCCTTGGGCCCCTGTGCTGGTGTGGGAGACCTGGAAGAAGCACCTGGCTCCTGGCTTCGGATCAGCCCAGCTCCAGCCGTTGTGGCCATCTGGAGAGTGAACCAGAGGATGGAAGACTTTCTCTCTCTGTCTCTCCTTCTCTCTCTGTGTAACTCTGACTTTCAAATAAATAAATAAATCTTTAAAAAAAAAATACCAGAATGCAGTGCCACCCCCAGACTGAGCTGGAATGAGAAGGGATTCAGAACTGGCAGTTCTTCCTTTTTGTTTTTGTTTCTTCTTAAAGATTATTTATTTATTTGAAAGGCACAATTACGGAAACAGAAAGGGAGAGATAGACCTTCCGCCCACTGGTTCACCTCCCAGATGACCATAACTGCCAGTGCTGGGCCACATGGAAGCAAGGAGCCAGAGTTTCATCTGGATCTCCCAAGGGGGTGGTAGGGGCCCAAACACTTGAGCCATCTTCCTTTGCTTTCCCCAGGCCATTAGCATGGAGCTGGATTGGAAGTGGAGCAACCAGGACAGGAACTGGCATCCACACAGGATGCTGGCATTGCAGGCGACAGCTTTACCCACTCACCACAACACTGGCCCCAGAACTGGCACTTCTGACAGGTTCTCAGATGATACTGTTTCTGCTGATGAGGGGACCACATTTTGAGAACTCCTGCCTCAGGTGAACAATTTAACCTCTTCATGATCTAGCTCCCTTCTTTGTATGGTGTGATAATCCTAGAAAGTTTCTAGGTTCCCTTCTAACTTTCTATAATCCAACATATTCTCAATTTAAAATTTTTCCTAGTCTGTGAGATAGAACACAGACCTTTCAAAATGGTTTACCACAGATTGCTTTACAGAAATAATTTCGGAAAGCAAAGACATACTCTTCCATGTCATCTCAGAAACTGATGACCAGACCATTGAAAAGTCAACCAATTTAACAATAAAATTCTATTACGATTAAATTAGTCAGAACTGAAATGTCTCAAGAATCCACCCAACTAAATTCAGAGGTTAAGAGTTTCAATCTAGACTTTGTAGCTCATTTTTCATTATGTAATTTTTATCCTCAGTTGCTTTATAAAGACCTACAAGGGTTAGAGGGAAAACACTCAATAAAACAAAGGTCTGGGGAACCTTTCTTGTTCATAGAAGCAGTTGAACAATTCATATTTCATGGCTCTTTCTAATGTTTCTTAGAAGTAAGCTTTTTTTTTTTTTTTTTTTTTTTGACAGGCAGAGTGGACAGTGAGAGAGATAGAGAGAAAGGTCTTCCTTTTGCCGTTGGTTCACCCTCCAATGGCCGCTGCAGCCGGCGCACCGCGCTGATCTGATGGCAGGAGCCAGGTGCTTCTCCTGGTCTCCCATGGGGTGCAGGGCCCAAGCACTTGGGCCATCCTCCACTGCACTCCCTGGCCACAGCAGAGAGCTGGCCTGGAAGAGGGGCAACCGGGACAGAATCCGGCGCCCCGACCAGGACTAGAACCCGGTGTGCCGGCGCCACAAGGTGGAGGATTAGCTTAGTGAGCCGCAGCGTCGGCCAGGAGTAAGCTTTCTAACAGGAAATGTCTAATGAAAGAGACTATAGGAAAATAATAACATGGCATTAATTAAAGAAACCCAGTCCTCACCATTTTCTACAAAGCACGGCAGATTGTGCAACGGCATCAGACGCCCATGCAGATGACTGACGTTCTCTTGAACTGGAAATTGGAGGGGCACCTTCAGTTCTAAGCATTCTCGTCCTACTTTGAATTTATACACGAATTCCCTTTCTTTGTGGCACACTCTTTCTCTGTTTTTCTTCATAGTCTTTGCCAGGACTTCTATAAATTAACAAAAAAAAGCAATGGGTTATAAATACATAAAAGAACCACCATGTTTCATTATTGCTACATCAATTCTAAGACAACGTTTTACCACTGGTAGATTTTATATGTGGGGCTCTGACCCAATTATCCTAGTTTTTTCCAAGTGCTTATGCCTGTATTTTCATCTTTGTGATAAAAACAAAGTTCTTCCTCTTCTTCTTTTTAATAAAAACACTGTTTCTTTCAAACTTCATTTAAGAAAAAAACATGCCCATAACTTACTTTGTATTCTTAAGTAGAGTGCTCAATACTATGGAAGGAACATGGAGAGGAAAGCAAAGAGGATTGTTAGGAAGAGGTGCAGGGGTGAGGCAGACACCAAGCTTATGAAAATATGGTGAAAACAAAGTCCAAGAAATGAATCCCTGATCTTGAGGGTCTTAGAGCTGTGGTCTTGAGATCTGATTGGTAAAGGGCAGGTAAGAAAGTGCTAGAAAGACTTCCACATAGGAGAGTAATGAGTAGGAGATATTCAGAAAAACAAAGTACAGGATGCCTTCCACAAGGCAAACTGGACACTGTTCAGAAAGACAACCTAGGTAAAGGGAGTAAGATCCAACACCAATTACAGATGTAGTCATCAGCCTCCGAGCGGGACTCCCTGTGGCTAGGCATTCTTCCATCAAATCAGCTCTCAACTATTTTCTACAGTGAACTCACAGTCATCTTTCTAAAAAAAATTAAATACAGTCATCTCATCACATTGCTCATCTACTTAAAATCTTTCAATGACATTCCATTGCTCTCAGGATAAAATCCAAACTCCTTAACCCAGCAGACAATGTCCCTCCCCGAATCTCCAAACTCTTCTCCCACCATCTGCAGCCCTCTTCTCCAACACACAGATTCACAGACTTTATGTGCCAGCCACATTCAACTTCTGTCAACACCAAACTTCCCTTTCCACTCCCAGCTTTCGGACTTTTCCTTTAGAGCACTTTCACTCATCTTATTTCTCTTGGACAACAAACAGTTATTCTTCAGGTTTCAGCTCAGACAGCCCCCAAGAAGCCTTCTTCAACTTTCTAAAGCTGTATAGGGTCCCCATTATAGGCTCTCATAGTATGAGCCTGTGAGTATCGGAATCATGGCTCCTACGGTACTCTATTTCTCATGCTTGCTAGAACCATATATTTCCAGTGGAAGGAATTCTTTCTTCTTCTATTTCATGTGCCAGGCAGGCTGTTGGAAATATAATGGTTATACATACTTGCTGAATTGTACAATGTTTTGATTTTCTGGTTCTCACTGGGAGAAACGAAGTTAACAATTATTCGTATTTTTCTTTAAGAAGAGGTCACCTGAAATATAAAAATAACTCAGACAAAGGAGTTTTTGAGGGAGGCATTTGATGAATTATCCAGACTATATTTTCAAATATGCATACATAAAATTTTTAAGTAAAAATGTAAAAATTTTGTCTATTTCATACTAATACAAAGAATGAGTATGTATGTTTTACTCACAGAATGGGTTCACCCCCATTTATTAAATATAAAGCAATGGAAATATGTACAACAATTCTATAAAACTGACAGTAGCTACCAACAGTAGCCAGTATGTTCAATGATGCAGAAACTCCATTCCAGGGGCCAGCATTGTGGCACAGAAGGTTAAGCTGCCACTTGTGTCACTGGCATCCCATACTGGAGTGCCTGTAAGAGTCCCAGCTGCTCCACTTCTGATCTAGCTACCTGCTAATGCACCCAGGAAGGTAGTGGAGGATGGTCCAAGTACTTAGGTACCTGCCACCCACGTGGCGGTCCAGATAGAGTTCCTGGCTCCTGGTTTTGGCCTGGTCCAGACCTAGCTATTGCAGCCATTCATTGAATGAACCAGAAGATAGAAGGTGTCTCTGTCTCCCTCCTTCTGTCATTCTGCCTGTCAAATAAATAAATAATAAACCTTAAAAGGCAAGGTGGGGGTGACAGAGAAGGAGAGAAAACACTTTCTTATACTGAAGAAATAGATTTTACCTCTGGGAAATGTAAATTCTCAAAGATGATGCAACACGTGAAAACACAATTTTTAAAAAGTTAAAATGTATGATTCTATTAAGTGCAATGTACATGTACTGAAAAGTAAGGGTCTTACATTAAAAATCTTTCTGATGGTTAAAACTGAAAGCTGACTAATGTGCAGAATCCAGAGCTATGTGCCATCAGAAGTTCTGAGCTCAGCCAGTGAGGGGAGAATATGATACAAAAAGATAACATCCCACTGACTTCATGTGTAGCATCAGCACCACCACCTGGTCTGGATTAATTAAGCAGCCAAACAGAACTCCCTGTGGCCAGTGGAAACACAACCCCACCTCTCCATATTTTAGATTCCCTCCACTTAAAACCCCGCCCTACCTCCTCCCAACACTCCTTGACCTGGCATCCAAGGCCCCCCGCAGGATCTAACCCCTACCGACAACTCCAGCTTCGTATGAACCAGGGTGCACACGGACCCCAGGCAAATGTTTACTGACAAAGGGCAGTGTCGCGATCGGAGAACAGGTCCCTGACTGTCATTCAAGGAGTTCAAATTCTGACTCCACCGTTCGGTCGCCGTCTCAACAACTATCAGTTGGAGATAATGTCATGTACCTCGCAGATCTGTTACACGAGTCAAACAACGAACACAAAGCATCCGACCAACGTAAGATCAATACGCGGAAGGCAGTAACAATAAAATACACTAGGAACACATCAGCAAAAAATCCGCAGGTTACTAATTGAATACTCACAAGAAAATCAGAGCAGCAAAAGAACACTGCTGCTGGGCATTGAAATTTGCAGAAATAAGGGCTTTTGGTCTGACTAGTTCAGAAGCATTGCTTTCGGTACCAATCATTAGCTCCGGCTTCAGCCGATTCAACGTTTAGACACCTGTTCCAAAACGCACATTTTAGTTACGTCTGTCTACCTTGAAGCCCTTACCTCACTTTTTAGCAGCCGTGATATCATAGAAGATACAAAATTGGAATAGAAGGCGGGCCAGACTCAGCTCACATAAGCCCAAGAGCGGAGTCTGCGGCTCGGGTCGGTCAAGGAACGAGATGGCAGCCTGCCCGGCCCAGGGGCTCCAGCCAACGGAGGGAACAGAGTTTCAGTCGGAAAGGTATTCCTAGCTTTTGGCTGAGGGCTCACCTCACCTAATTCCGAAGCGGCTCGCTCACTCCGAGCTGTCAGAGAGCCTGGGCACCAGAAACGTCAGCTGACTTACTCTTGTTTTTATAGCCAGCAGATCCGCCACGGCAGATTCACTCACGTCTGTTCCATTTCTCTGGCACTTTGCAGAAGAATCCTCAGTCCAAGTCCCCTTTTGTTCCAGTATTCTCAGGTTTAATCATTTGAAAGGTGCAATAATGTGTATTTCTACCGTTACTGTGCATATCAGAAAGAGCGCAGGAGCCCCTCAGCGTGACGAAAGTGCTGAGGGAATACACAAACTCGGTTCCGGCTAGCCGGATGCTAGGGCGATGCCCGGGGAAGGCCGTGAGGTCACGCGCTCTTCTTAGGGCGCATGCGCCGCCGCGGGGTGGCTGGTGGTGATTGGAAGGCTGCTGGCAGCGGGGCGGAGTGCGGGATGTCTGATTTTGGGCGGGAATTGAAACCGTCGCGGCGGACGAGAAGAACCTGAGAGCCGCAGGATCTCCAGCGTTGAGAGCGACCATGGTGCGGCCTGTGAGGTGGGTGGTTTCTGACGCCCAGCCGGGGTGGGGAGAACGGTGTAGACCGCGTCGGCACCGGATGGAGGGAAAGGGCCGGGTGAGAGGGTGGAATGGGCGGTTGTTGGACCTCGCTAGTCCCCGGGAGGAGCTCCGGTTGCCCGGAGGGAGGCGTCCCCGCCGTTTGCCTCCCTTCGCAGCTGTTGCTGTTCCTTTTGCTCACCGCACCCGAACGAGGCCGTCTGCTAGCGTGTGAACAGCGCTTCCCATTTCCCCGCACGCCCGCTTGTGTGTTGTTTTCATTTGCTCCTCTCTGCGATTCTCATACAGGAGGCGTAGATCTTCCTCTCTTACCGATTGCAAACTAGCTGGGCCAATTTACCTGGGTCACACAGCTTGCAGGTGGCGCAGTGCGCAACCCTGAATCATCGGACCCCAGACCGTTGTACTGTGCTTTCCATTATATTCTTGAAAGTCTTCCTCCGCTTCGATGCACGCCAGTGCTTTTGGAAGCCCCAGTCAGCCATTCATGCAAAAGCGTTATTGAAGAGACTTGCTTTTTCTATACCATACCGGGTGCTGGAGGGGAGGTTAGGGCGCCGAAAATAAACATGGCCATGTGATGGAGTGGGAAAGAGGGAAGTAGGATGGCGAGGTCGTGCTTTCCCAGGAAGAAGACGTGTGATAGACACGAGCCAAGAGAAGGAGCTAGTCTCCTAAGAGTAGGGGGCACTCCAGGTAGAGCGACCCAGTGAGGTCACTGGGCGGTGGTTTGGCCTGGGGTGTTATTAGTCGACACAGAATGGAAGATGAAGCTGGGATATAGTCTGCTGGTGGAACTTGCTAATGAAGTGCATGAGCATGATCCCTGTGATGAAGTGGTAAAAAAGAAGTCAAGGATGACTCCCTGATATTTCTGAGCCACTGAATGGATGTCTTTTGTATTGAGTGATAGGGGAAACACCAGAAAAATGACATGTGGGGAATTAGAGACATGCTCAACTTGAAGTGGGTTTCAAGCATCCACGTAGCAAAGAGATAGTCTCTTTGTTGGGAAGAAAGATTGTTAAAGTATGTTCTGCCAGCCGTTGTCTCGACTGTTGAGGAACAGGTTTTTTTTTTTTTTTTCCTTTGTGCAAATTGTTGAACTCTTTACTTAGTATAGAATTGGTCTTCTGTGTATAAAAGTAATTGAAAATGGATCTTAGTGGAGAATGGGACTGGGAATGGGAGATGGAGGAGGAGGAGTGGTGGGAGGGCAGGTATGGTGGGAAGAATCACTATATTCCTCAAGTTGTACTTAGGAAATGCATGAAGTGTGTAGTCCTTAAATAAAAGGATTCTTTGGAAAAAAAATAAAAAAGCAGAAAACCCACAATTTACCAAATAATCCTTTAAACTTCAAGGCATTTGTGTGTCAATATCATGAAAGCTTAGATTCGCTTTCATAAAAAAAGGAAAAAATATCTGCTACCTCATGGGGTCCCTGAAACTGTCTCCAGTCTTCAAAGTGAAAGCTATTTTCCTAACAGTCCTAAGACTTTATTTGCCCTTTTCACTGTTCTGTCATTTGCACGGCAGAGATTAGAAAGCTTGCGGGCACCTCAGCCCGCGTGGAGACAGTGGCGTCAGGCTGCTCCCAGTGGTCGCGTTCTTTACTGCGAACCATTCAGAGTGGGGACAAAATCTCAGCTTCATTTAAGAATATTCTTGATAAAGCAGTAAGAGTTACTGTATTCATTGTACCTCAGCCCTTGAGTGTACTCTCTTTTTCAAATAGGCTTTCAATTTCCTTTTACTATTACTGAATCTTGGGATTTTTACGGATGGAGGTCCTATGTTTTATTCAGCTCTGAAATTCTTTAAAACTGAAGAGTAGGAGAGTAACATGAGTACACTTTTTGAAGATTGGGTATGAGGAAGTGGGCATTACACCTACATTCTACATGCTGAAATGTGGGTGCTTATCTCAAGGAAAAGCATTTGTGAATTCGAATTGTCAGTGGAATTTGTTTCTTTTTCATGGGACGTCATTTTTGCTTGAAAGAACAGCCAACTGACCAACTAGCAGTTCCACTGGGATGTTTGACAGAAAGAAGATAGAAGCCAAGACTAGAAGACCATTTGTATCATTCAGTGCTTAGAGGCACAAAGAAGGAAATGCTATTTTTTTCCTTTTGATTTTCTTCTAATGTCCTCATGTAGCTTAAAGATTCATTTCAGGTGGCAGGAACAAGGTCACTCACCATTGTTAAAGAGCCCATTGCATAAAAAACATTATTTCGTATTGTGGAGAGATCAAAAAGGATGGATTGTAGTATCAAGAAGTTTCTAACCAGGGCTGACTTGGCATTAACATAACAAGTTAAGCTCCACCTGCAATGCCAGCAAACCATGTGGGCACGGTTTGAGTCCTGGCTGCTCTGCTTTTTTTTTTTTTTTTTTTTTTTTTGACAGGCAGAGTGGACAGTGAGAGAGAGAGACAGAGAGAAAGGTCTTCCTTTGCCGTTGGTTCACCCTCCAATGGCCGCCACGGCCGGCACGCTGCGACCGGCGCACCGCGCTGATCCAATGGCAGGAGCCAGGAGCCAGGTGCTTTTCCTGGTCTCCCATGGGGTGCAGGGCCCAAGCACCTGGGCCATCCTCCACTGCACTCCCTGGCCACAGCAGAGGGCTGGCCTGGAAGAGGGGCAACCGGGACAGAATCCGGCGCCCCGACCGGGACTAGAACCCGGTGTGCCGGCGCCGCTAGGCGGAGGATTAGCCTAGTGAGCCGCGGCGCCGGCCTGGCTGCTCTGCTTTTGATCCAGCTCCCTGCTAATAGCCTGGGAAAGCAGTAGAAGATGGCCCAGATCTTTGGGCCCCTGCATCCACGTGGGAAACTCAGATGAAGCTCCTGGCTGCTGGCTTCAGCCTGGCTGTTGTGGTGGCCATTTGGGGATCTCTCGATCTCTCTCTCTCTCTCTCTCTCTGTAAAAATCTTTTTTTTTTTAAAGATGTAATCTATTAAGAAAGATAGAATGCACATACAAAACAAAAAAGGTCATACAAGAGGAACTTACAAATGTCCAATAGCAGTTAAACAGCATATAAATTGTAATTGTTAATTATGTGGGTTATTCTTACAAGTTATCTGAAATTTTTCCATATCAAGTAAATCAGGTATAATTATACAGGTACCTTCAGAAAGTTTGTGGAAAATGCAAATTATGAAAAAACTGAAAAGATTTAAATTTTCTTTTTACACCAAAATAAACTTGTCTTTAACTCCATTTTCTATGAACTTTTTAAAAAAAGATTTATTGATTTATTTGAAAGACAGTTACAGAGAGGCAGAGGCAGAGAAAGAGAGATCTTCCGTCTGCTAGTTCACTCCCCAGATGGCTCCAGTGGCTGAAGCTGGGCTGATCCAAGGTCAGGAGCTTCTTCTGGGTCTCTCAACTGGGTGCAGGAGCCAGGAGTTTCTTCGAGGCTTCCATGCGAGTGCAGGGGCTCAAGCACTTGGGCCATCTTCTACTGCTTTCCCAGGCCATTGCGGAGAGCTGGATTGGAAGTGGAGCAGCAGGGACTCGAACAGGTGCCCATATTGGATGCCAGCGCTGCAGGTGGTGGCTTTACTTGCTATGCTACAGCACTGGCCCTACATGAACTTTTTTTTTTTTTTTTGCCAGGCAGAGTTACAGTGAGAGAGAGACAGAGAGAGAGTTATAGACAGTGAGAGACAGAGAGAAAGGTCTTCCTTCCGTTGGTTCACTCCCCTAATGGCCGCTATGGCCAGTGCTGCACCGATCTGAAGCCAGGAGCTGGGTACTTTTTCTTGGTCTCCCATGCGGGTGCAGGGACCCAAGTACTTGGGCCATCCTCCTCTGCCCTCCTGGGCCACAGCAGAGAGCTGGATTGGAAGAGGAGCAACTGGGACAGAATACGGCGCCCCAACCGGGACTGGGGTGGGGGGCGGTGCTGCAGGCGGAGGATTAGCCTGTTGAGCCATGGCGCCTGGCCTGAGGCGCTGGCATCCCATATGTATATGTGCACCGGTTCTAGTCCCGGCTGCTCCTTTTTCGATCCAGCTCTCTACTATGGCCTAGGATAGCAGTGGAGGATGGCCCGAGTCCTTGGGACCCTGCACCCATGTGGGAGACCCAGAGGAAGCTCCTGGCTCCTGGCTTTGGATAGGCACAGCTCTGGCCATTATGGTCATCTGGGGAGTGAACCAGTGGATAGAAGACCTCTCTCTCTGTCTCTGCCTCTCTCTGTAACTCTGTCTTTCAAATAAGTAAAATAGATCTTTAAAAAAAAGGTACCCTTTGAACTATTTCAGTTAATGCTAAATCCCTGTTGTAGAAATGCAGATAGTATTTAGATTTAAGTATTTTTAAGAGAATCCAAACACATTTTTATTCAAGATTGTTAATAGTCTTAAGGAATGCGGATGAGAAATTGACAAGTGTTAATGAAACATTTCTGTCTTGATCATAGACATAAGAAACCAGTCAATTACTCACAGTTTGAGGACTCCGACAGTGATGGTAAGTAGAGCTTCTTACATTTGTTTTACAGATGTACAAATTTATTTACATGCCATTTACAGCTCATATATTTAACATATCCTCCAATTGCATTTGAAGTTAGTTGGAAAAAGAATTTCCTAAGGATTTTGAATAATTAATGCTGATAATTACACTGATAGGAATGGTGTAGGTGAATGATACATGAACATATGAAGTGATAAGTGGTACTTTAGGACTTAGCTGCTCTCTGTTTCTGAGATCAGGTTTTGTCTCCTCTATTTCCCAAAGAAGAAACATTTTTTTTGTGATGCAAATATATTACAGGGTATTATATAAAAATTTCCATTAATTGCAATATAAAATAAGACCTAGAAGAAAGGTTGGCCTTAAGCTATGCCATATTGATTGTGTATTTACTTGTCTCTGCTGTAAGAGCACTTTGAGAATTTTGAAAAACTTTGTATCAGATTACACTATACTTTGAAGTAAGTTGTATATTTCTTTCTCAGACCTCCAGAGTTTTCTGTATGTAAAATAATAATTCCTAGGTTTGAAGGAATCTGATTTTGCCTTGGTCACAGACTTATGTACGTATGCCTACAATGTGGGAGAAAATAGTGCAGAGTGTAACTGAACTTTTTGTTACCACCATCAGTCACCAAATATTTATAAACTGCTATTTATGTTCTGGGTGCTGTGCATAGCTTAAGGGCACAGAAAGTCATAAGTAACATATGTCCCTAGATAGGAAACCCATGTAAGAGGCAGCATGTATTAATAAATGCTAGAGTATATTATTAAAACTACATTGGCCCTGAAGGTATGGTATGTATACAGGTGTCATATATATGTTTAAAAGCCACAGCAGCAGTTTTATGTTGAGTGTCCAGAGAAGAACTGCAATAGTTCTGAGGATTAGTAGGACAACAAAACAAAACTAGAAGAAACAGTAATCACCTAGAAAGGAACATCTCTTTACCAGAAGTTACTTTGGTAGGAACATGGGGAGATCGATATGGTAATTGACAGAGAAAATACAGCTATTGTGGAATAGGAGCGTCTGTCCCTTTCCTCATGATGCTTCTTACTTTAATAGCTTGGTTCATGTAGAAGGAAAAGGTAATGGGCCTTTGAAAGCAGACATTTGACTGCAGTGTGTAGTTGACATAAAAATAATTTCCTTTCATTTTCAGTATGATAAAATTCTACAATTTTCTTAATGGCTTTATAGGTTTTTTATGAAGCATATGTTTTACATTTAGATGCTACCTTAATTGCCTTTGCCGTTTTTAAAGTAAATTGGTTTTTGATGGATTAGTATGTAAAAATAAAGGCTACAAAAGCAAAGAGGAGTTAAAACAGCAGAGTTAGAATAAAGACAAGAAGAATACCACCCATGATTTTTAAATTGTAGAAAACTTGAACATCCACTGTAATGAATTTCAACTGCCAAGAAATTAATTTTATTTATTTTTAATTCCTACATAAATAGATGATTTTGTTTCGGCAACTGTACCTTTAAACAAGAAATCCAGAACAACACCAAAGGAGTTAAAACAAGATAAACCAAAATCTAACTTGAAGAATGTCCAGAAACAAGACATCCCACTCCAAGAGAAAACCCCTAAAAAAAGGTGAGAGGTAAGACAGACAGTAAGTATATGACATAGATGTGTTCATTTAAAACAGACACAGATTCATACTCTTGTGGTTTAAGTTAGAACTCATAGAGAATCATACATCTTATTTAGTGCATGTAGGATAACAAGGATATACCATGATTCCCTTCTTTTTTTTTTTTTTTATTGTTTTTATTTGACAGGTAGAGTTACAGACAGTGAGAGAGAGACAGAGAGAAAGGTCTTCCTTCTGTTGATTCACTCCCCTAATGGCCACTACGGCTCGTGCTGCGCTGATCCAAAGCCAGGAGCCGGGTGCTTCCTCCTGGTCTCCCATGCGGGTGCAGGGACTCAAGCACTTGGGCCATCCTCCACTGCCCTCCTGGGCCACAGCAGAGAGCTGGACTGGAAGAGGAGCAGCCGGGACAGAATCCGGCGCCCCGACCGGGACTAGAACCCAGGGCGCTGGTGCCGCAGGTGGAGGATTAGTCAAGTGAGCGACGGTGCTGGCCCATGATTCCCTTCTAACCAGTTGAGTTAAAAAAAGAAAATTACAATTATGAGATACATATTTAAATATTAAAACAATAATAATTACAAAGTGTAGAAGTGATGGGTGGCTGTTATAAGACCACATACCTGTCTCTGAAGTCCTGAAATCTTACAAGACTCTCTACTCTGTTCAAAATTATAATTTTTAAGAACTGTTTTGGAGAGTTTAAAACATCTGTTTTCCTGTAGATAAAAGATATTTTTCCTTATCTTGTCCACATTTGTCTGGCAGTGAGAAGGTCCTGTGGTTTCTAGACTAGACCTGTAATTCTATTTTAATTCCTATGAGGGAGTTAAGAGTGAGTGAAGTCCTAAGAGATCCCAAATTTGTAGCAGGGAGAGGAGATGGGCAAAAGAGGAATATTAAAAGATGGAATATCAGTAAACAGCATATTATTGCTACAAGTTGCTCTAATTAACATAGAGAAACTTTTTTTAGATTTTTATTTATTTATTTATTTTGACACGCAGAGTGGACAGTGAGAGAGACAGAGAGAAAGGTCCTCCTTTTTCTACTGGTTCGCCCTCCAATGGCCACTGTGGCCAGCGTGCTGCAGCCGGTGCACCACGCTGATCTGAAGCCAGGAGCCAGGTGCTTCTCCTGGTTTCCCGTGCAGGGGCAGGGCCCAAGCGCTTGGGCCATCCTCCACTGCACTTCTGGGCCACAGCAAAGAGCTGTGGATTGGAAGAGGAGCAACCGAGACAGAATCCGGCACTCTGACTGGGACTAGAACCTGGTGTGCTGGCGCTGCAGGCGGAGGATTAGCCTAGTGAGCCGTGGCCCCGGCCAACATAGAAAAATTTACCCCATGTCATGTTGTTTACTTTTTCTCTTATGTTTTTAAAATTTCTTGTACTATACTTTGAATATAAGGAGAAAACAATCCATGGGTAAAAGAAAATACTTGCAGATAATATAACTGATATGAGAATTGTATCCAGAATATAAAACAACTCTTTTTTTTTCTTCAAAGATTCATTTGTTTATTTGAAGATGGAGTTGCAGAGGCAGAGAGAGAGAGAGAGAGAGAGGTCTTCATTCACTGGTTCACTCCCCAAGTGGCCACAATGGCTGGAGCTGGGCTGATCCGAAGCCAGGAGCCTCCTCCAGGTCTCCCACGCAGGTTCAGGTGCCCAAAGACTTGGGCCATCTTGTACTGTTTTTCCAAGCCATAGCAGAGAGCTGGACTGAAAGTGGAGCAGCCAGGACTCGAACAGGTGCTTATACGGGTTGCTGGCACTACAGGCAGGGCTTTACCTGCTGTGTCACAGCGCTGGCCCCTAAAAGAACTTAGAACTCAACAGTAAAAAGAGATTTGCACAAGAGATCTGAATGGACATTTCTCCAAAGGAGACACCCAAATGCAACATCATTAGCAATCAGGGAAATTCAAATCAAAACCACAGTGAAGTACTTCATACCCATTCAGTGATTATAGTGAAAAAGAGAATAACAAGTACTGATGAGGATGTGGAGAAATTGGAGTCCTCATTCATGGCTGATGAGAATGGATATAGAAAGGTGCAAACAAATTGGAAAACAATTCAGCTGTTTCTCAAAGTGTTAAGCGTAGGGTTGTTCTGTGACCAGCCTAGAAATAAACCCAAGAGGAATGTAAACATGCCCACACCAAAGCTTGCACATGAGTGTTGAGATCAGCATTATTCACAACAGCCAAAGTGGAAGAGTCCAAATGTATCAGCTCATGAATGGGAAAACAAAATTGGGTGTCTGTACAATGGAATATTACTCAGCCATAAAAAGACATGAAAGCATACTGAGGAAACAAGCCAGACACAAAAGATCACATAGTATGTTATCCTATTTATAGGTAATATTCAGAATAGGCAAATCCCTACAGATAGAGAATAGGTTAATGATTGCCAGGAACTGGAGATGTGGACAGTGGGGGGTGACTGTTGATGGTTATGTGGTTTCTTTTGGGGATAGTGAAAATGTTCTGAAATTTGGTATCTGTGATTTTTCATGACTTAGAATACACTAAAAACTGTATTGTAAACTTTAAAGGAATGAATTTCTTTTTTAAGGATTTTATTTTACTTATTTGAAAGAGTTAGAGAGGTAGAGACACAGAGAGAGAGGTCTTTTATCTACTGGTTCACTCCCCAAATGGACCAGGCTGAAGCTAGGAGCCTGGAGCTTCTTCCAGGTCTCCCATGTGGGTGCAAGGGTCTGAGCAGTTGGGCCAACTTCTGCTTTCCCAGGCGCATCAGAAGTGGAGCAGCTGGATTGTGAACCGGCACCCACAGGTGATGCTGGCATTGTAAGAGGAGGCTTAACCAGCCCTGGTTTATAACAATTTTTGTGTATTTTATAAATAAGTAGAAGGGAGGAATTTAAAGGTTCCCAACAAAAAGAAGAGTAAAATCTTTGAAAAGGAGATACATGCTCACTACTCTGATTTGATTATCATTATTGTACCCATGTAACAAATTATCAGATGGAAGAGTCTCTCTCTCTAACTCTGCCTTTCAAATAAATAAATAAATCTTTAAAAAAGTGCCCTTCAAATAAATTAAAAATATTTTTATGAAGTTGTTACAAACCAATCACCCTTCTGTGCTGTAGAACACTAAAACTTTCTCCTGCCATTTCACTGTATTTTGGTAGTGATCTCATACTCCCTCCCCCGACTCTTCGTAGTCCCTAATAACCACCATTTGATTCTCTACACTTTTTTTGTTTTTGTTTTTGATAGAGTGGACAGTGAGAGAGAGAGAGACAAAGAGAAAGGTCTTCCTTTGCCGTTGGTTCACCCTCCAATGGCCGCCGCGGCCGGTGCGCTGCAGCCGGCACACCGCGCTGATCCAAAGCCAGGAGCCAGGTGCTTCTCCTGGTCTCCCATGGGGTACAGGGCCCAAGGACTTGGGCCATCCTCCACTGCCTTCCTGGGCCACAGCAGAGAGCTGGACTGGAAGAGGAGCAACTGGGAGTAGTACCCGGCACCCCAACCAGGACTAGAACCCGGTGTGCCGGGTCCGCAGGCAGAGGATTAGCCTATTGAGCCGCGGCGCTGGCCAAATGATTCTTTACACTTTTTCTAAAGTATTTATAAGAGACTTAACTAAAGGGATACTGGAGAGGTCAGAGGAGGCCTAAGTGAAACTGAAATCTGAAGCAAGTCTGGTTTAGTTTGAGCAGGTGCTTCCCACATGGATGGAACTGGTGGTTAAGGAGAGAGATTACAATTAATGGGAATAGTAAGGGGGAAGGTACATGCTGCTCCTGTTATACTATATATAGAACATTGTTGGTATATTTTAGGAGTCTTACCATAAAAGATCAATTAATAATAATTAATCTATAAAAACATTTTTGTGAGGTGCTGGCACCGCTTGCAACACTGCCATTCCATGTTAGAGTGCATTTCAAGTCCCAGCTGTTACATTTGTGATCCAGCTTCCTGGTAATGTGACTGGGAAGGCAGTAGAAGATGACCTAAGTCTTTGGGTCTCTGCCATACATGTGGGAGACCGGGATGGAGTTCCTGGCTCCCCGCATTTGCCTGTCCCAACCCTGGCTTTTGCAGCCATTTGGGTAATGAACCAGGGATTGAAAGAGCTCTCTGTCTCTCCTTCTCTGTTGCTGTGCCTTTCAAATAAATAAATAAATTTATAGAAAAAATTTTAATGAAATTAGCAACTCTTAAATAGTTATTTAGGAAAATCTCAAACTTTGCTATTTAGTTAGCTTGATGTTTTTGAAAACTCATTATTTTTATTCCTATTTTAGGATGGCTTTAGATGATAAGCTGTACCAGAGAGACTTAGAAGTTGCACTAGCCTTATCAGTGAAGGAACATCCGACAGTCACCACTGATGTGCGGACGTCTCAAGACAAAAGTAAATTTCCTATATATTAACCTTGAAAGCTTTCTTATTGCTCTTGTAACCATTTCTTTGGATGAGTTTTCACAAGGGAAAGAACAAGCTTTGAAGACTTGGAACTGTAAATAATCAATTTGCCAAGCATACAGTTGGATTTAATTCTTTATTCAGCTTCATAAAATTCATACAAACATACAAGCATCTCTGCTTAACACTCAGAGCTCGAGGATGTGGACTATGAGCCTACATGTTCAAAGTCCATCTTGGTATAGAGTGAAAATTTAATTTCTTGATCAAATGAATTGATCTATCCAGTCCTAACAATCTGCTGCTCTTTCTCCAAATCCAAATCGGTTAATAACCTAGTGGTGTCACTACTCAGTGGATGATGTACTTTTTGGCATTGGCATTTAGTACCAATTATCATGACTTAAAGCCTTCTTAAAATGCTTTAGTTTATTTTAAAGTTATTATAATAATTGGGGAATCCTTATGTTCCAAAAAAAGCATAAATTTGCCTACACAGAAGTGACTGTTAAAATTTAGTATCTATTTCTTGTGTGTTAGGCACCATAATTAGCAATTTCCACATGAGATCAATATTTAATCTCCCATAATAACCTACGTGACTATTTTTATCTCCATGTTATAGCTGAGGAAATTAAGTTTTAGCAAAGGTAAGCAACTTGCCTGTTGTCACGTGGCCAGTTTACGTGGGAGCCTGAATCTGGACCTAAGTGATTTCAGAGCCCAGAATGCTCGTATGCTAACCTCTCCAGGCCGTCCCTGAGCTAGTCTGTGTGTGGGATCATGTGTCTCTATCTAGATGCAATTATATTTTAATGTTAATCTTCTAACTTCTAGATTAAGGGTGGGGAACCTTTTTTTCTGCCAAGAGCCATTTGGATATTTATAACGTCATTCATGGACCATACGAAATTAACAGCTTAAAAATTAGCTTGCTGTAGATTTATTGGATTTCAAGTCCCACCTGCCGTTGCCTTGTCAGGGCAGACTGAATGATTTTTGCAGGCCTCATGCAGCCTGAGGGCCAGATGTTCCCCACCCCAGTTCTAGATAATGGTTAAGGTAAAGCCTGAGTTTCCTTTTTTATTCTTTGTTTTTAGGCATTGAAAAATATGGCAGTAGTGAAACAGAAACAATGAAAAAGTCTCCTCATATCTCTAATTGCAGTGTGACCAGTGATTATTTAGGTAAGTTTTTTATATTAATGATTTCTTCTCAACAACGCTGTTTTTCTGACTTTTGTTTAAATTCCTGAAACTAGCTAGAACCAAGGTATTTAAATTTGTGAAAGACCCTCTTCACCTCCTCGCCTTTGTGTCTTTGTTTCTAGTCTTGTTCTCATCCACTTCTGGCCTTCAGTAATTGACCCCAGAACAAACTGCGTCTTCCCAGTTGCAGTTTGAAAATTCTTAGGCAAAAACTCAGTTTGGGTCTTGAGCTAATGCTTCTGTTGCCAGGGTACTGATGTACGGTATTTGACCCAGATTGGACTACAAAATCTATTATTAGAAGCAGGGGAGGGACAAACCTGGGCAGATAAAAGCAACAGATGTAACAGTGTCCATTCTGCTATTCCCAAAATATTTGCTGTTGGAAGAGGTCTTCCACTGACTTTTATTCATCTTCTGAAGATTTGGATAAGATCACGGAGGAAGATGGTGTTTGTGGGGCTAACAGGAAGCGAAAGGCAGCGTCCAAAGCTCAGCTGCAGCAGAGGAAGACTTCTCGGGAAGGAAGTGATGGCGACACTGCTGATGACACTGACCCGGACTTTGCAACCAGTGAGTTACAGCCTGCTGAAAAATGAATTCAGAGGGAATCCAGTAAAACGGTCTTGGAGGCCAGTTATGTATTCAGAGCACTGTGCTGCATCTCTGGGTATGCAGACTTGAGGAACACACAGGACAGTTGAATTAGCTATGGCATTTAGGGAAAAAGCTTTGAGTAGGAGGTAACCTTTAAGCCAAGCATTATAAAATGAGCAGCATTTAGGCCGACTGCAAGGATGGAATAGCGTTTCTGACCTTTATGGGATGCTGACATGGGAGGCGGCTGCTTTACCCGCTACGCCACAGCACCAGCCCTTGTAACGAAATATTGATAATCATCGAATCTGGGTGGTGTTTTATTATATTATTATCTATTTTGTAGGTTTGAAGTATTCTTTTTTATATAAAATATATTCTGTCAGATAGATAGGTGAGTATTAATATGTGAGGACAGCAAAGGTTATCTTCAAGTAGTAAGATTAGAGTGAATTTTCTTTTTTTAGATTTATTTATTTGAAGAAGTTACAGAAAGCCCTCCCATCTGCTGGTTCACTCCCCAAATATTCCCAATGGCCAGGGCTGGGCTAGGCCAAAGCCAGGAGCCAAGAGCTTCTTCTGGTTCTCCCATGTGGGTGCAGGGGCCCAAGCACTTGGGCCATCTTCTACTGCTTTCCCAGGCCATTAGCAGGGAGCTGGGTTGGAAGTGGAGCAGCCAGGACACGAACTGGCACCTATATGGGATGCCAGCGCTACAGGTGGAGGCTTAACCTACTATGTCACAGTGCTGACCCGGAATTTTCCTTTTTAATACTTTCTAAAAAATATGGCCTAATTTCCCCTCCCTCCCTCCCTCTCTTTTGCTTGCTTGCTTGCTTTCAGATTTTATTATCTATTTGAATGGCAGGGTTACAGAGAGAGGAAGAGACAGAGCAAGAAAGAGATTATCTGCTGGTTCATTCCCCAGATAGCTGCAACAGCCTGGGCTGGCCCAGACTAATGCCAGGAGCCTGAAATCTAGTCCAGTCTTACAAGTAGAAGGCAGGGTTCCAAATATTTGGGCCATTTTCCACTACTTTTCCAGTCATATTAGCAGGGAGCTGGGTTGGAAGTGGAAAGGCTGGATCTTGAAATGGTACAAATATAGGATGCCAGTGTTACAGGCAGCAGCTTAACCCAGTGTGCCACAACACAGACCTGCATTTTTTTTTATAATAAGTATGAAGGTACTTCAAAATGTTCATGGAAAATGTAATTAAAAGATAAGTTTATTTTGGTGAAAAAGAAATTTGAAGTCTATGCATAGCTTTTTCATAATAGACATTTTCCATGAATTTTCTGAATATTCCTTGTATGCACTGATTTAAAAATTTTTTGCACCAAAATAAATTTCTGTTTCCCATGAACTTCCTGAAGTATGCTTTGTTACTTTTCATTTTACTGAAAATTTTCTGAATAAGCATGTATACAAAATTTTAAATGAAAAAAAAGTTTGTGTAAATAGAAGACTAACCCTTCACACTTACTTTCAAGAGTTCATTATCTACAGGACTTGGTTTTCTGATGTAAACCTCCCCAGAATAGATCATTGCTTACCTCTCAGAGTGGACAAAGCTTTTTTTCAGAGCAGCTGCTCTCTCACATCACTGGCCTATGCCATCCCATATTACACAGAGGAGAGCCTGTGGGAGATCGAGGTATGTCTCATAGGCTGTCAGTGAGGATTGTTGTGGCGTGATTAGTCTCTTCTCAATTCCCAATGGACCTCTATTCTAGAATGTTGAACTTTATGGGATTACGGTATACAGATATTACCATAAATGTTTTGAAAGACTTATTGTTATACCCTACCATTTTTTTTTAGAAGTTACCAAGTTAAACTGGTAAAATCTAAAATAATGATTTCCTTTTTAAAAATTTATTTATTATTTGAAAGGCAGAGTTAACACAGAGGGGAGAGAGAAAGAGCTCTTCCATCCACTGGTTTACTCTCCATATGGCCATGAGGAATTGGACAAGGCCAGGAGGAGGCCAGGAGCTTCTTCCAGGCCTCCCATGTGGGTGCAGGGGCCCAAGAACTTAAGCCATCTTCCTCTGCTTTCCCAGGCGCGTTAACAGGGAGCTGGATTGATAGTGGAGCAGCCAGGTCTCAAACTGTCACCCGTATGGGATGCTAGCACTGCAGGCCGCAGCTTTAACCTGCTGAGCCACAGTGCTGGCTCCTAAAGTAATGATTTCTGATGGGAAAGTGATCATACTCATGGTAACAGCAGTTATAAATTTTTTTTGCCATACACTAGTTGTTATTCTAAATACTTTATGTAGGTTGAGTTAATCTGCACAACAACCTTGTAACTTGGATTTTATAGTTACCCCCTTTTTGATATGAGAAAACTGAGGTACAGTGCGGTTAGGGGATCTGTCTGAGGTTACACAGTGTGAAAGTGTAGGGGCTGGGATTCAGACCTGGTACCCACAGAGTCAGCCTTCGCGGCGTTCTGCTGCCAGCAGAGGTGTCCAGGAATGTGGTGCAAAAGCTGTGGGTAAAGTTGGAGCATCAGAACCCAGTTTCTAGAACGGAGGTGAAGTATGTGCTCTTGTGCTGTAGGTGAAGATTCTGCAGATGATTCTGATTATGGAGAGAGTGAAGATGATGAAGACTTCACTATGAGAAAAAGTAAAGTTAAAGAAATTAAAAAGAAAGAAGTGAAGGTAAAATCCCCAGTAGAAAAGAAAGAGAAGAAATCTAAATCCAAATGTAATGCTTTGGGTAAGCTTGGTCCAAAATATTTTCATTTTCTCAAGGCAGTTTATTTGTTTGGTTTATTGGCTATATTTTTCTGACCTTTACCTTTGTTCTCCTTCACATCTTACCAGTGTTCATTTCTGGTTAAAATACGTACAAGAAAGCAGGGCAGGGCTGGGCAAGGGAGGAACGCAGACAAGCCTGAGCTCTGCTAGCGGTTAGCATGCATTCGCCTGCCTCAGGCCTCACGGCCACCCTTTACGGTAGCTGGGTCACCTGCATTGTACAGGGAGGAAAACAAAGCGCTGAGAAGTTAAATAACTGGGGAATTTTACATCTAACAGGGGAAGGGGCAGCGGCTGGTATTTGAACCCAGTGTGTCATTTAGTGGCAAGCTCAATCCACTGGGCCACATTTTCTCTGGGTAATTAAACAAGGATGCTTGCATGGTGTTAATGCCTTGCTGTTGTGCTTGACCTCATCTCTGATTTGACAACTCTTTTGCCACATGTGTAGGGCACCTTTTTGTTTTTCTTTGCCCCAGATTCAGTAAAAACCATTTTTACAATAAAATTTCCAAAATTTGAGACTGCTTGAGCATGAAATACCTGCTGCTTATGTAAAAGAGGTTAGGATATTTTTTAGTTTGTAACATATGATAGATTATTGTAAAATACAACTTCTGTTAACTGAATTTTCTTGATTTATTGATACCTATTTTATGTCATGGTTTTTTTTAACTTTTATTTAATAAATATAAATTTCCAAAGTACAGCTTTTGGTTGGATTACAGTGGCTTTTTTCCCCATAACCTCCCTCCCATCTGCAACCATCCCATCTCCTACTGCCTCTCCCATCCCATTCACATCAAGATTCTTTTTTTTTTTTTTTTTTTTTGACAGGCAGAGTGGACAGTGAGAGAGAGAGACAGAGAGAAAGGTCTTCCTTTTGCCGTTGGTTCACCCTCCAATGGCCGCTGCGGCCGAAAGATTCATTTTCAATTATCTTTATATACAGAAGATCAATTTAGTATATACTAGGTAAAGATTTCAGCAGTTTGCACCCACACAGAAACACAAAGTGTAAAGTACTGTTTGAGTACTAGTTATATTGTTAATTCACATAGTACAACACATTAAGGACAGAGATCCTACATGGGGAGTAAGTGCACAGTGACTCCTGTTGTTGATTTAACAATTGACACTCTTGTTTATGGTGTCAGAAATCACCCTAGGCTCCTGTCATTAGTTGCCAAGGCTATGGAAGCCTTTTGAGTGTGCCAACTCCAATCTTATTTAGACAAGATCATAGTCAAAGTGGAAGTTCTCTCCTCCCTTCAGAGAAAGGTACCTCCTTTTTTGATGGCCCGTTCTTTCCGCTGGGATCTCACTCACAGAGAACTTTCATTTAGTTTTTTTTTTTTTTTTTTTTTTTTTTGCCTCAGTGTCTTGGCTTTTCATGCCTGAAATACTCTCATGGTTCTGTCATGTTTAATACAAATGCTATTTGACATTTTTCAGACTTCCTTTTTTAATAGGAAGAATTGTTGTTACCTTAAATAGTAGCATGGCACTCACTAAGATTTAAAGACTGATTGAGTTATAGTCCTTTCTCTGCTAGATTCTGAATTAATGAGGTTTAGAGGTTTTAGAGGTTTTTGGATGTTTTGGTTCTTTTTTTTGTTTTGTTTTAAAGATTCTTATTTATTCATTTGCAAGACGGAACTGTCATTTGCTTTTTCACTTCTCAAATGCCCACCAATAGCTGGATTGGGCCAGGCTGAAGCCAGGAGCCAGAAACTCCATTTGGATAACCCACATTGGTGGCAGGGACTCCAGTACATGAGCCATCATCTGTTGCTTCCCAGGGTGCACACTAGGAGGAAGCTGGAGTCAAGAGTGGAACCAGGACTCAAACCCAGGCGTTGTAGTGTGGGATGTGGTATTCCCACTGGCATCCCAATTGGTGGCGTAACTGCTCAACTGGACACCCATCCCAGAATGTCCTGCATTTTTGAGCAGATTCCCAGAGCACCTACCACTGTTGAGTATGTAGTAAAAATGCTCAGGTTCATATGCATTTGGATGCCCCTTAGGAATCTCAAAGCAAGCATTGTCTGGAAGTGAATTTATATTCCACCTGTGCTCCTCTCTTGTCCTCTTATATCTCCTCTCATCCTTGTGGCCGGCCATTCCGTAGGTAATGGCACCATGGAGCCATTGCAAGTCATGGATCGTTTCTTCATCTCCATTTAAACTAAACATTATAAAACTAATGTACTGCTTTCTCTTCCCGTCTTCACTTTAGTTCAGGCTCTCAGCACTTGTTTCCTGGATTCCTACAGTGGCCTGCAGGACAGTCTGCTTGCTCTACACTGCCACCATAAAGATGTTTGTAAACTGCTGGTCACTTGTGAAAATAAAACTTAGGTCTGATTGTGACCAGCACACACTCCTTTTCTTGGTCTGCACAGCTCATCACAAGTGATTGCATCCTCTCTCTCTCTCACTCTCAGACACACACACATACACACACACACACACACACACACACACCCCTCTTTCTTTTCTTGAGATTCTTGCTCCAGCCACACCAAATCAGTACTGGTTCTGGAACTTGTCTCATTCTCCAGTTCTGCATGCTCTACTTCTGGAAAACTTCCACAGCTCATCTACTCTTCAGCCTTGGTTCAAACCATCCTCACCTCCTCACCTCCTGCCCTGTGCTGTAGACGTGCATACTAGGCTATAACTTCCTGTGCTGCTAGGCATGCCTCTAGAGTCTGTCATTTCCCTTAACACTGCATTAGACACATCTTTCTATTTTGTTGTCCTTCCCACTGGAGTTGAGTGACTGAACCATAATCTTGGGAGTTGGATCCATGAGTTCCTGAGTTATTCTGTGTTCCTCTAGTACCTAATACATTGCCTCGCTGACACCTACTGGTGAGACACTGTCACATAATTGTTCAAGGATGGACTTTGAAGTCAAATGTGGTTTCTAATCCTGGCTCAGACACTTACTAGCTATCAAACTACAGGCAGATTACTTAGCCTTTCCATTGCCTTAGCTGACAGAGGGGACAGTAATATGTGTATCAGAATTGTCATAAAGGATTAAAGGCAATGTATGTGGTATGTTTAACACACTGGCTGGCATATAAGTAAATGCCTTTCAAGGATGGTTATTCTTGGGTGCTCAATAAATGTTTCCACATTTGTGATACTGCCTTTTTAATTTTGTGTAAGATTATGTAACTATAATTTTTATAAATACATACTAGATTCTTCTATTTGACAAGCTCTTTTATGTGTATTTTTCAAATAAGTGACGTCAGTAGACTCTACTCCAGCTGCTGTCAAATCAGAACCTCAGCCCTCACCAAAACAGGTTTCCTTGTCTTCAGAGGCCGCTAGGAAACCGTTACAGATATGCAGCCCTTCAGCTGAAAGCAAGAGGCCCAAGTGGGTCCCACCAGGTACTGCACGTTATGTATGATCAAGGGCAAGGGCTTAGAAGGTTACCACTGGTAGATTTTTTTGTCCTAGATGCAAAGGAAATATCTGAGCATTTCCCTGTATTAATATTCTTGAAAACCAAGTTTTAAGTTGCTATATTTATTCCTCATTTATTTAGCCATTCCCTTATTGTTATCCAAGTTGTTTAATTTTTTTTCTCAGTGTTTCAAATTTTGAAATTTAATGCTAGGCAGAAAGAATTGCTATGATAAGGTGATAGTATAAATGAAGCTAGTGTAAGATTTTATGTCTTTATAACCAGTGTTGTTTGCTCCCAGCTTCCTGTTTCACCTTTCATGGTTAAAGTTTTGATGTCATTACCTTGGCTTCCAGGAATGTTTGAAAATAGGCAACGGCACAGCCTTTCTGCTCTTTAGTACTGTCATTGTGTAGATCAAGTTTATTGGTTAATGGACCCTGGAAAGCAGAATGGTGCTTACCTAGCTTTTTTCTTCTGCTACTTTAAACATTAATGTATATTAAGAGATTTCAGACATAATCAGCATCACTTCATTTTTTCTTTCAGCGGCATCTGGAAGTAGCAGCTCCAGGAGCAGCCCCCTGGCAGGAGCGACAGTTAAGTCTCCAAATCAGAGTCTCCGCCTTGGCTTGTCCAGATTAGCACGAGTTAAACCTTTGCATCCAAGTGCCACTACTGGCTGAGTGTGGTGGCAAAGGAATGTGTGACTGAGAGAATCACAGTGTCTCAAGCATGTTTCTGTTTGCTTTGTGTTTATATGCATATTTGATGGGGGACATTGAAATGTATCGTGTCATGTTGTGTAAATGGACTCTACCCATTTGGTGATTCTGTTCCCTCTGAAGCTATTCAAGACTTCAGTAAAAGGTTTATTTATATGGATTATCTTCTCATGTGATTTCCTTCTGAAGAGTGTGTTCTGTCTTCTTATGCATCATAAGTCACTGTCATTACCTGGTTGCCAGTGTGACAGGGAGGAAGTCCATGTCACATGCTGTTCTAGTACTGTGCTGTTCTTCTCTAGCCTTGTCTAGTTTATGACACCTTAGCTTTAACTGTTCAGAGCTTTTATCTGGCTGGGGGAATCATTTCCATTTCTTTCAGGAGACATTTCTGAAACCTTACTATTAATATTGCTACTTAAGCAATATTAACTGTCAGTTTTATTGCAAAAATGTTTCATATTTTACCCAAATCATTTTATAGTAAGAATTCAGAATTATTTTACATATCAAAGTGATTAATAGTTATGTCTCCTACTTGGAAATAGATGGTTATTGTATAGCAAACAATTTAATGACATTTTATGAAGTCTTCATTATCAAAAGCCTTTAATAAAAGTGAAAATGTTCTTTTCCCTATTTCTTCTATCTTTCTCTGATTGTGTACGTTTCATGATAAGATGAGAGCCTTGCAAGGAACATTAACCTTGTAAGTATAACCAGGGAGAAGCAGTTTCATAATGACTGTATGTTCAGCCAGTACTCTGGAGAACAGCTGTCAAGTACTCGGTCATCCTGATTATTCTATTAGAGAATACAGATTTTCAGGAAACTCAGCTCTGTCTGAATTTATTTTGAGTAAAAACAGTAATGAGTATTTTATGATAAGAATGGTCACTTTTTAATAAAAATTTTCAAATCATGTTAACCATTTAAAGACATTAATACTTAGCTCTTGCTTTATGGAAACATTTGTCTTAACCTGAAAATAAGTAATTTCAAGTTATGATTAAAAGTTCTCCTTTGTATATTGATATTGTACATTTTTCCCCTTATCGAGTGTATTTTATTTGCCACCTCAGCTACCCAATCACCCAGCTTTTGAAGCCATATTTTCTAGTCACATAGTGCTGAGGTACTGTCTGTGGTCCATGTCAGCAATAAACATTAAGAGGCTGTAAGGTACTGATACCATTGACTAATCACCTGGCACCAGCTTGAGACCCTGTTTTTGCTGTGTTGTTTCATATTCATCGTTTCTTCCTGTCTGAAACTTACCTCAGACTGGCCTGGCTGCAGGAGCAATGGCCTTCATGGTGCCAAGCCCAGTGTTGTTGGTTTTCGCCTGATCTGATGAGCCCTGTTCATCAAACCGTGGTTGAGGCATTCTGTTTTCTTGGGTCACAAGCCACTGTCTGATTTTTCTCCCCATCTCCCTGCCTACTCTTCGTTAGTTTGCTGCTTTCTAATCTCTCCTGTCACCTGCTCCGATTCTCTCACTGCAGGAGCACGTAGTGTATAGTTCCATTCTCTTCCCCTGCTTCCTCTCCGCCCCAGCTTGTTTGAGTTTAGGCGACTTCAAGCTCCAGTGCCTACTTACGTGATAGGAACTCTCAAGTTAGGGTTTTTTTTTTTGTTTTTTTTTTTAAGATTTATTTATTTATTTATTTGAAAGTCAGAGTTACACAGAGAGAGAGAGAAGGAGAGGCAGAGAGAGAGAGACAGGTCTTCCATCCACTGGTTCATTCCCTAGATGGTCACAACAATCAGGAGCCAGGAGCGTCTTCTGGGTCTCTCATGCATAAGGACTTGGGCCATCTTCTACTGCTTTCCCAGGCCAACGCGAGAGCTGGATCGGAAGTGGACCAGCCGGGATTTGAACCAGTGCTCACATGGGATGTTGCACTGCAAGCAGTGGCTTTACCTGCTACGTCACAGCGCCAGCCCCTCAAGTTAGGGTCTTTAACCACATCTTGCTTTTGACATGGGACCCATTGCCTGGTTCATTGACAATTTGATGTAGTAAGTGGGTCACTAATTCATATTCCACTGCCCCTAACATCTTCCTGTATTTTCTGTTAGTAGATGGTACCCCTATCAACACAGATGCCCAGGGTGTATGATCCTGAGATTTAGTCTGTTCTTTCACCCTGTTTCCAGATACTACATTCTATTCTATATCTTAAATTTCTGAAAACTGCTCTTCCATTTTCCTTTCCTGATTCTGAAACATTGTCACTTCTGACATCCTTGCCTTGATTCTTAACCTACTCTGGCCCACCATTATACTGGGGTTGCCATCAAGAGTTTAAACCTGAGCATGAACACCCCCTGCTTGCAGTCCATGCACATTCACCTTAGCCTGTGTAGTTCACAAGCTACACTCTGTCCTTCTGGCCCCTACCTGCTTCTTCAGCCTGGTCTCATCTGCCCATGTGCACCTTTGACCCCTGTCCCACCAAACTGAGTGCTGGCACCAATGATACCAAGCTTTCTTGGTACTAGCTCTGCAGATTTGTTCTTTCTTGCTTTCTAACATGGCTAACTGCTACTTGTTATTGCATACTATAATTCAACTCAGCTCTTTCAAAAAGCTTCCCTTGGATGTCTGTTTGCTCTCTGGGTCAGCTGTGCACTCCAAGCCAAGCTACTGCCATTCACCTGTAACTTTGCTTCCTTTTTGTGCTTCCTGAAAATCTGGTGCAGAGTCTGTGCCCAAAAGTGTTCATCTGAGAGCAAATAAATTTATATGAACAATTTTTGCTAAGTGCTTCTGATGGTCACATAGTTGTTTATGAAAAGAGAATGGGGATAACTCCACTTGTCTGCTTAGCCAACTTGAGTCAATCTGTCTGTCCTGGGATTTCGTGTGGTTTCTTACCCTAAAGACTGGGGAGTGAGGGGATGGGGTGGGCTCTGTGGTGCAGCAGCCACACTCGGGACTTCCACAGCCCAAGCCCAAGTGCCCTTGTTTGAGTTCTGGCTCCTCCGATTCCCGACTAACTTCTTGGGATGCAGTGGATGATAGCCTAAGTATTTGGGTTCCTGCCACCCATGTGGGGACACCCAGATTGAGTTTCAAGCTTCTGGATTCTGCCTGGCTCAGTTCCCACTGTTGTGGGCATTTGGGGAGTGAACCAGTGGATAGGACATTTGTCTTTGGCCTTCAGTAACGTGGGTGAGGAAAAGGATCGAAGCAAGAGAACAGAAGTAGGAGAAGACAAGCTCTTTAGGCTGATGTTTAAGCTGATTTATTTGGGACTGGACCAGAACCTAAGCCCTTTTCTGCTCCAGAGTCACAAAAAGGGCGGACGTTGTTGCCATGGCGACCAACAGAGGGGTGTGGCCCCCCGCGGACCGGGCAGGTGACTTGTGGCGCCCCAGGGTGGGCGCTCAGCTAGCCTCATGCAGCTCCTCCCACCCCCGACCCCCACAGGAACAAAGTAAGGACCTGGGAGTGGGAGGGGGCTTGGATGGGTCGGGTGTTCCAGTCTTAGCCATCGGGGCCCATGGAGCCCTTGAGGCCGGGGATATGAAAGCTCCCGCAATGAAGTGTGAGTTCACAGAGGGACTGGGCTGCCTTAACGCTCACCCTCGGGTGCCGCGTCCTCCGTCCTCCGAGCACTGCCCTGTTAATAGAATGTCACTTAGCCCGCGCCTGCAGGGGGCCGCCGGGGCCAAAGCCGTTCTAGGGAACTCTGAGACCTGCCCTGAACCCGTGCTTCCAGCCAAAGCCAACACCGGGGGTGTGAAACTTCCTGTCGTTTGCGCCTTCACCACCAGGCCGCTTGGCATTCGCAAGCGGGTCCCACGACCATGCCCTGGGGGGTGAGGCCGTGGACACCCTGTGCCCGGGCACCTGCGTGCTCAGCCAAGTAACAAAGCACGCTGAGGTGTGCTTGTTTCACACCCCGGGCCACGCACTCTAGGGCGTTCCTAGGACCAGCAATTTTTTCCCCTAAACAAATATAGACACTGCAAAACCTGAGCAGTCTGTCAGGGCTTCAGACACACGAGACTCCTGTGACATTTGAAATAACTGACAACATCACCAGTCTTAACTCCAGCCCTACTCTTGGGGCTTAAGTGGAGACTTGGCAAAAGGTCACACCCACTTAGACGGAAAAGCCGAAACTAACGGGTGGTAAGTAGAATCCTGGCGTTCCGAGGGATCCTTCAAACCAGGGTGATCCCTCCTGGTGGCTGTGTCACTGAAGCCGGCTAGTTCCCTTCTGTTTTAGCCCCCATCAAGAGCATGAGATGAACCAGGAATCCATCTGTCTGGCAGTCTGCCAGGCTCGCCTACCTTGCTGGCCCTCTCCAGCTCCATATTCTGGCAAACAGGCTAAATGCTCACTTCTCAAACTCGCAGAGGATCCGGTGCCTCGGACTCAACATGAGCGTGTTGTGGGACAATGCTGATAAAGGGCAAGTGCTGATGTAGACTGTGATTAATAGAAATAATAATGAATAGATAATTAATAGTTAACTATAATGGTTAATAATAGATTTATAATTAATATTAATAGATAATTAATAGTTAATAATAGCTAATAGACTATGTCAAGGGATGTTGAGTTCTTACTGGCAGACTTAGCAATGATTAGAACATAATCTAGACTTTAGAAAACTGAAGCTACTTTAAGAGAAATCGTTAAAAGAAATTAAAAATAGAAATGACCACAACACTGGCCCTCTGTCATGCCTGGACATTCTCTCATGGAAGGAAGGTTTGAAAAATAACCATTAGGGGCCAGCTCCGTGGCGCAGTAGGTTAGTACTCTACCTGTGTAGCCAGCATCCCATATGGGCGCCAGTTCTAGTCCCGGCTGCCCCTCTTCCAATTCAGCTCTCTGCTATGGCCTGAGAAAGTAGTAGAAGATGGCCCAAGTTCTTGGGCCCCTGCACCCGTGTGGGAGAACAGGAAGAAGCTCCTGGCTCCTAGCTCGGATTGGAGCAGCCCTGGCCGTTGTGGCCATCTGGGGAGTGAACCAACAGAAGGAAGACCTTTCTCTGTCTCTCCTTCTCACTCTGTAACTATGCCTCTCAAATAAATAAATAAAATCTTTAAACAAACAAAAATAAGCAAAGACAACTCAGAATGCCTGTAAGATGAGCAGGTGCAAGGGAGGGAAACAAGCTTTTTTGCTAGTTAAGGTTTGAACGTTCAAGAACACTTGTGTAGGAAAGAGGGTAGATTTGTTCCTCATTGCAGAAGATAAGCAAGCTCAATATAATTTAGTCTTCGATCAAATATTTACCAAGCACCAACTATACGTAAGTTAATAGTGAAGTGTACAATAATGGGTTGCCTGGAAAAACAGCACATTCTGTTGCAGAAGTATTTCTGCACAGCTGGAGTGAATTCTCAGGATGCTATAGAGAACACTGCCACCTTCAGCGGGAAAATGAGTGACATGGTCTCTAACACCTCTTGCGCTCTTAGGAGTCTGTGAGTCTGTGAATTCTCAAGAGTTTCAAAACTATGTGCAAAGGGGCCCCAGAATTCTTATTAGCAGCTGTGGGAATAATTTACCTACATTGAATACATGACCTCCTGTGCACAGATGTGCAAAGGGTGCCCCCATGTCACACTTTCTGCCTCAAAAGCAGCCTCCAATGTTATAAAAATCAAACCACTGAATTTCCCTAGAAATATGAAATCATAGTAGATAAATCTCAGAGACATACTTCCTTTCTGGATTGGGTAGGGCATCTGTTTAAATATAGGCAACACAGTCACGGTGGCACTGTTACGTGTCTGCCTTGCCCTCCAGACTTCAAGCTTCTTGGAAACAAAGATTATTCTATTTATCTTTGAATCTGTACTCAGCACGGTAGTTGGCATATGGTTCATTCTCTGAAATTTTTTGGTCAGCCTAAACTATCTCAGATCTCTTTCTTCAGTAGATTTGTACAAAACAATTCACTGTCCTCACTCTTATGAGGAATTAAAAAAAAAAAAAAAAGCTCACATGACAATCCAAGAAACCAGAAACCAATCAGATTGGTTTCTGCAAAAAGACAGGTCTGCTCTTTAACTGTTGATGATCTGCCCAGTAAGCTGGGCCTCCAGACCTCAGTCCATCAGGTCATGGTTAAATGTTAGTCATAACCCATCACAGGGAAGGACAATGCTTGGAAGGAGATTTGAACCACAGGATATTCTTAGGGCTGGGAAATACTGTATAGCCTCATCTCTGTGTCAGACTACAGAAATGAAAATGTATTAAGTTTTTGATAATAATACAGTACAAACATTGAATATAAATTGAACCTGGGGATTGCAAACCGACCAGTTTATCAGTCAACTTCCCAAAATTACTCTAAAAACTACAATTTCAAGTTTTTGATTGTAGACTAGTGTTTGAGTAACTTAAAGGATAATTTCAAAGCAAACTTGCCATCCGTGTCCCCAAGAGACTTAAAATCAAGATGAGACAAAAATACATGCATCCAAGATAATTAACACTGAAACTGTTGACTGGCAAAATGAGCTCAAGAGACAAAAATGCTGTGGGATTCCAGTGGGTCGAGTTCAGTGTTGAGAGCTGTGGGAACTGAACTGCATGTAAGATAAAATGAGCTTTCTGAATTTTTAGTTCATTTTAGTTCTCCAAAGCAACACTGACGGTAGCTCTGAGCTAGACTTATTATTTATGTTCATTCATGCAACAAGATACAAGCAATATGAAATATTTCAATTTTTTCTTATGTAGTTTACTACATGTAAAGGATAAGCATTTGCAAGATGTTGAGTAGGGGTTAAATATTATTGTTGGAAGCCAGATTGAATGCGTAAAGACACACAGCAGAGTTTTTGATAACCATAGAATTAGCCAAGACAGGGAAATTACGGATTCAGTCCCAGCAGAGTAATATTTTCCCAGCTATCACAATCTTTCCACAGAATTAGAATGAAATTTATAAACGGAAGGGACTTTACAGATTATCTGGTCCATTCTTAGCATTTTGCAAATGGGAAAACAGTACAGAGAAAACAACTGACTCATTCAAAGCCATGGCAGTATTTGTCGGGCAGCCCTGAGACTGGACCACTCCAAGACTCAGCATGTTCTCAGTGCTTGCTTCTTCTCTTTACCTATAGAGCTGCCAGAACTGAACAGAGGAACGAGTTCCCACTGTTTGGAGAAATGCACCTTGACTTTTATAGTCTACCATGGCCCTGGGAAGTAGCAGCAGGCAGCTCTTGATGCACAGTCTTAGCAGGGAAATCTGCATTCATCTTCCCCTGGTGTTACAGTGGCACAGCCCCATGTTTAGTTGATGGCCAAAATTCTAGCTGTGTGGTCTCCCAGTTAATTCCCAGATTTGTCCTTGATTCTCTGCTGTCCTCGGTATCATTACCTTGGTTGAGGCCCTCATCACCTCTTCTGACTTCTGGAAAAGGCAATGCTGTTTCATACTTTTGTTCTTTGTGCAGCCTCATTCATCTGCCCCTGACTCCGTGCCTGTCCTGCACATTCTTCAAGGATGGTTCTTCTCTGCTCAAGTGTGAAGACCTCTGCAGCTCTCTTGGCAGAGTTGGTTTAGTCACCACCTTGGAATGTGCCCCATGAGCTCTTACACAGGCCTCTGTTAATGCAGCCATCACATGCATTGTAATGGTCTGTTGCACACTGCTCCTCTCTCGGATACTGAGTTCTTGAAGGCAGAGTCTAGGTCTAGTTTCTTGGTGGAACTGTCTGGGCAAATGTTTGTAGAAAGAGAGGTGAGGGGGCTGGCATTGCGGTATAGCAGGTTAAGCCTTGGCCTGCGATGCTGGCATCCCATATGGCACCGGTTCAAGACCTAGCTGCTCTACTTCTGATCTAAGTCCCAGATAATGCACCTGGGAAAAGCAGTGAGAGAAGGCCCAAGTGCTTGGCCCCCTGTACCCGCGTGGGAGACCTGGATGCAACTTCTCCTGGCCTCCACCTGGCCGAACCCCAGCTGTTGTGGCCATTTGGGGAGTGAACCAGTAGATCTCTCTCTTTCTGTAACTCTGTCTTTCAAATAAAAAATAAATCTTAAAAAAATAAAAAAAGATGACAGGAAAGAAGGGAAGGAAGAAGTGAAACTATTATCAAAGAAACCATTTTTACTTTGTGTTTGCTTTTGCATAAGATTTTTCATACTGCTATGTGTGTAGTGTATATTTGTGTTAGATTTAACCTTCCCACTCACCTCTCCTAGCCCCACTCTTACCTACTACGGTTCATTTCTTCCAGATCCTCCTATATGCCTGAAATCAGACATGCAAGCATCTTACTTTTATTAAATAAGTAATATGGGTTAATACTACACACATTGTCCTACTGTATTTGCTCAATATATCGTGAACATACACAAAGATCTACCTCATTTCTTAACAACTATAGCACGTTCCATAAAACATGTGGACCTTATTTTTTAACTTCCCATTATATATGGACACGTTCTTGTTTTTGAATACTTATGCTGCAATAAGTGTTAATTTGACTTCAGTCTTCTAAAGAATGTCAAAATCATGGTGCCACCATCACTGATTATAGTGTCTGTGACAGCTTTCCAATGGAGCAATTGACAGAAACCATGGTACCATTTGTGTGGGACCCTGTTCTGCCTCCTGGTTCCCTTAGCCCTTGTTAGGGTTAGAGGTTGAGAAGGCAGTGACATGGCACACAGGAGAGTCTCAGTCTCTGCTAACCTAACGGAGTGTAAGTGTCCCTAGGTCCCTCAATTCACCTTCCACTTACATAAATTACCTCTTCAACTAGATTCCATAAGCTTCTGCAACTTTTCTCATCTTGCTGTGAATTATTCATAAAGCTGTGTTCTAAATGCATGTGCAAAATCAGCCAGATGAGGTCCTGGGAAAGCATTTCCACCAACTGTCCCCTTCTCTTTTTCTATAGGCATTGAAGTGTCCTAGTAGCCCACCAATACATGCGTATGGTGGGGGAATATTGTCACAGCCGGACACTGAGGTTTACTTCCCAGTTAGCTAGGCTAGAAGGGTCTTTTCGCTGGGTGTCTTAAACTCCTGGCCCCCTGGTCACCTCCTCTTCCTCCTCCTCTGGCTCCTGTTGCTTCCTCTGCCCTCCTGACCTCAGCTACCAGAAGGGAGATGAGGAGAAGCAAGCCTGGGCCTTCCTCCTGCCATCTTCCTTCCTTCAAGCCTCCCCACTTCCGACCAGCCCTGTGTGTGTGGTTTCACTCCTACTGCGGATTCATTTTTGGACTCTTCCCTCCTGCAGGACTCAAATGGATGCTAAAAAGCCACTGAAAAAAAGTGTGACTTCCTTCCCGATTTTGAAAACAAGGAAGAAGCAAAATTTCACCTCTGTGAAGGTAAAGGTCCTTTCATTTCTGCTGGGGTAGGAGGGTTCATCTTGAAGACCTGAGGCCAGCAACCCCGGGGGGTGGGGTGCGTTGCTGTGACCCGAATACCTCTGAGGACAGGATGAGGGCAAGGATGTGGCTACCATGCTGGCTGGCAAAGCCAGGCTAGGCTGGCTGGGAGTGGGGCCCACTTCCCAAGGGCAATCTAACAGGGGGCTTGTATTTGAGGAGCCCCTAGTACCTCCCTGGTGTCTGTTATCTGTCTTTTTTTTTTTTTATTAAATTTTTTTTGACAGGCAGAGTGGACAGTGAGAGAGAGAGACAGAGAGAAAGGTCTTCCTTTGCCGTTGGTTGTCCCTCCAATGGCCGGCGCGGCTGGCACACTGCGCTGATCCGATGGCAGGAGCCAGGTACTTCTCCTGGCCTCCCATGGGGTGCAGGGCCCAAGCACTTGGGCCATCCTCCACTGCACTGCCTGGCCACAGCAGAGAGCTGGCCTGGAAGAGGGGCAACCAGGACAGAATCCGGCGCCCCGACTGGGACTAGAACCCGGTGTGCCGGTGCCGCAAGGCGGAGGATTAGCCTAGTGAGCCGCGGCACCGGCCACGTTATCTGTCTTGCATACTGCAGCCACACCAGATGCTGAATAGCTCTCAGCGAGTATTTCAGGAAATTCCCAGGAAATGTCTGGGTTCTGCCTTGTTTTGTTTGCCTGACACACACAGTGTCTGACCTTTTCACTGTGCCTCAAGACCTAGGGAATTGCCCCAGCACCGAAGGTGAGAGTGTGACATGGTACCTTTGTCGTTACCATCTATGAAGGTGCTTCCAAAGGTTCATACGGGGGCTGGTGCTGTGGCGTGGAAGGCTAAGTCTCCACCTGCAGCGCCAGCATCTCATATGGGCACCTGTTCAAGTTCAGCTGTCCCACTCCCATCCAGCTCCCTGCCAATGTACCTGGGAAAACAGCAGAAGATGGCTCAAGTCCTTGGGCTTCTGCACCCATGTGGGAGGTCAAACAGAAACTCCTGGCTCCTGGCTCTGGCCTAGCACAGCCCCAGCCATTGCAGCCATTTGAGGAGTGAACCAGTAGATGGAAGACCTCTCTCACTCTCTCTCTCTCTCCCTCCCTCTGTCTCTCTCTCGTTCTTTATCTCTGCCTTTCAAATAAGTAAATACATCTTTAAAAAAAAGTTCATATGAAAATGGAATTTAAAAAATTCATTTTGGCATAAAATAAAAGTCTTCAAAAAGTTCATTGAAGCAACTATGCATGAATTTCAAATTTTTTTGCACCAAAAGGAACTTATCTTTTAATGCTGCTTTCCATGAACTTTTTGAAGTACCTGTCTATAAGACTAACTTTTTATTTAAGATCAACTTCTAAACCAGTTGTATTTTTCTTTTTTTAAAAATATTTTATTGATTTAATTTGAGAGGTAGAGTTATAGAGAGAGGGAGAGACAGGGAGAGAGGTCTTCCATCCATTGGTTCACTCCCCAAATGATCACAACGTCTAGAGCTGGGCCGATCTGAAGCCAGGAGCCAGGAGCTTCTTCTGGGTCTCCCATGTGAGTGCAGGGGCCCAAGGACTTGGGCCATCTTGTACTACTTTCCCAGGCCATAGCAGAGAGCTGAATTGGGAGAGAAGCAGTTGGGACATGAACCGGTGCCCATATGGAATGCTGGCACTGTAGGTGGAGGCTTAACCTGTTACGCCACAGCACTGACTCTACCAGTTGGTATTTTTCAATCTAATACCATTCCATTTGAATATTTTAGTTTGTTCAAAAGATCATATTGTTTGGAATCTTCATTCTGAAAGTTTTTTTTTTCTTTTTAAGATTCATTTATTGGGCTGGCACTGTGGCATAGTAGGTTTTATTTCATTTGAAGGGCAGAGTGACAGAGAAGGAGAGAGACGCAGAGAGATCTTGCATCCACTGATTCACTCGACAAGTGGCTACAACAGCCAGATCTGGGCTAGGCTGAAGCTAGGAGCTTGGAACCCCATCTGGGTCTCCCACATGAGAGACCGAGTACTTGGACCATCATCCACTGCTTCCCCAGGCACACTAGCAAGGAGCTGTATGGGAAGTGGAGGAGTCAAGACTCAAGCCAGCACCCTGAGAGGGGATGCTGGCATTGCCAGCAGAGGCTTAACCCACTGTGCCACAATGCTGGCCCATGTTCTAGAAATTTTGCATCAAACTTTAGCCCAAAGTAGTAAGGTTTGGCTTTCTGAAGCCTGCCCTGCATCACTGTCTGGGAGAGGCAGAGCTGACTAGACTCTCCAGGCCTGGTAAAAATCTTCCTTCCCATGGATCACCAACTCCTTAAAATTACGACTTGTGTCACTCCCTCCAAGCAGTGTTCTTGCTTTAACCCTAGCATTCTCCACCTCAGGATGAAAATGCATAGCAGTGGACCCCATGGCAAAGCCTATTGATCCAAGTTAAATTAATTTTAAGAAAATCAAATTCTACTGCAGCTACAGTGACAGAGATTGTCAAAGATAAAGGGGTGAGTGTTGTGGCACAGAGGGTTACGCCGCAGCTTGTGATGCCGGCGTCCCATATGGGAACGCTGGTTCAAGTCCTGGCTACTCTGCTTCCAGTGCAGCTTTCTGCTGATGCTCCTGGGCCAGCAGCAGAGAATGGCGACTACTTGGCCCCCTGCCACCCTTGTGGGAGACCAGGATGGAGTTCTGGGCCTTGCTTCCGGCCGGCCCAGCCCCTAATGTCATGGTCATTTGGGGGAGTGAACCAGTGGATGGAAGATTTCTCTCCCTTTGTCTCTCCCTCTGTCTGGCACTGCCTTTCAAACAAACAAACAAACAAATAAATCTTTTTATTTATTTATTTATTTACAGAGTGGACAGTGAGAGAGAGAGAGAGACAGAGAGAAAGGTCTTCCTTTGACGTTGATTCACCCTCCAATGGTCGCTGCGGCCAGCGCACCGCGCTGATCCAATGGCAGGAGCCAGGTACTTCTCCTGGTCTCCCACGGGGTGCAGGGCCCAAGCACCTGGGCCATCCTCCACTGCACTCCCGGGCCACAGCAGAGAGCTGGCCTGGAAGAGGGGCAACCAGGACAGAATCCGGTGCCCCGACCGGGACTAGAACCCGGTGCGCCGGCGCCGCTAGGCGGAGGATTAGCCTAGTGAGCCGCGGCACTGGCACAAATAAATCTTTAAAAAAAAAAAAAAAAACATGCACCACATTCAACATCAATTCATTTATGTTGTTTTCTACCATGTAACCACCATGAAGTGCACAATATCACTTTTTTATTTCTAACTATTCTGGTGAGCCTTAAATAAATGCCTTTTCATTGTCTACTGATTTGCCCCAATAGACTTCTCATCATTGTATTTAGTAGGTTTAAGGAAGGAGATGGAAACATATCAATAACTTGCCTCTGTATATGAAATTTTGAGCTCTAGTGGACAATTATGTTAATTGGAGGATGAAAATGAATTATATGAATTATAACCTCTTCACCAAAAAAACTTGGGTGAGAGAGCTGTAGTTCTCAGCATTCCAACTGCCACAAGCAGATGTAGAAACAATATTTGAAATACTTAAATAAATTAATGATCATTTATATTTTTCATAGTATTTAATATTATAAATTATAAACAAAATTTATAATAACCATCAAATATTTAAATACCTTATAAATAGCTATACCTCAGCCAAGGGTGCATTAGAATATGACTTTTTAGAAATATTTATTTTATTTATTTGAAAGGCACAGTTAAAGAAAGGCAGAGGCAGAAAGAGAGAGAGGTCTTCCATCCACTGCTTCACTCCTCAAATGCTGCAATGGCTGGAGCTGGGTGGATCCAAAGCCAAGAGCCTGGAGCTTCTTCTGGGTCTCTTGCATGGATTCAGGGACCCAAAGACTTAGGCCATCTTCTGCTGCTTCCCCAGGCACATTAGCAGGGAGCTGGATCGGAAATGGAGCAGTCGGGACTTGAACCGGTGCCCGTTTGGGATGTTGGCATTGCAGGTGGCGGCTTTACCAGCTACGCCACAGTGCCAGCCCCTAGAATGTGATTTTTAAAAACTAATTTCACCTGCCTTTTAGCCAACAGTGTGTTCCTCTATATTGTGATGTGGGTTTCTTTTCATAAAGCCCCATTCATCTGGCTGAACTCTGAAAAAAAGTTAGAAGGCCATCTACCTGTGAGAGTTCTTTGTCTTTAATGCCCACGGAGATGCCCATCCATTCTGCTTAACCATCAGGGATCAAGGAACTCTCCCAGGGCCCTCAGTGCCCTTCAGGAGAATGCTCTGCGTTGTAGCTGATCCTACAGCACAGCTAACTACGCAGCCATCTGAGCTAGTAAGCTGCAGGCCATCTGGCTTCTGTCTGTCTCTAGTCAAAGAGAATGGCGCTGCTGGGCTCAGACCAGCTAGTAGGGATCCAAGGTCTCAGATTAGGCCATGCTGGAAGGAGACCCTGGGGACCTGGGGCCTGGGGCCTGGGGCCTGGGGAAGGGAGCTCTGTTCATTTAGGGTATTGCTTTACCATCTTCCTGACCATTGATGAGTAGGTGCTGCAAAGTAGATCTGGAATCTTGCCAAAATGCATTTTCTGTTTTTAGCACTGGACACACAGGGACTTTTTCTCTGTTAATTTTCTTAAATCCCCCCTGAATCGTTCGATTGCTAAATGCCACCTCTTTAGCTAGGCCTGCCTTTCCCAGCCTTTCACATCATGTATTTGTTTACTTGTTCATTATCTGCCTCACCCTCCAGAAGCCCATGTCTAATAAGTAGCCATGGGCCACATGGGGCTGTGGAGCCCTTCACAGATCTTCCGGCCAAGGGAGGTTGTGTTGTAAGTGTGAACACCAGACTTCAAAGACTTTGTGAAACGAATGCAAAATCGCTTACGAATAGCTTTTTAATGGGGTGAATTTCACAGTATATCAATGAATACCTTGATAAAGCTAAAATACTTTAATATTGATTCATGTGAAAATAAGATTCTGTATGTATTGTGTTCAATAGCTATATTATTGAAATTAATTTCACCTGTTTTCTCTTTTACTTCTTTTAATGTGGCTATTAGAGAATTTAAAATTGTGCAGGTGGGTTGCACGCCTAATCTTTCTATTGGAAAGTGCTGCTCTAGATTGGACGTTCCGCAGTGGCAAAGGTATCCTTGGACTGCTGCGTTGCTGAGCCTCCAGCACCTCGGACAGTGCCTGGCACAGCCTTGCACTTGCTTTGCCCTTGTGGAATGAAAACCGGAAGCCTGTATGTTCATTTGTCCTGTCTGACTCTTTATCGAGTGCCAACTCATTTCAGACATTTTTTGGGTGCTTAGGATACACTGGGCAAAACAGACCAAAAAAACTTTCATGTGTCTTCAAATACAGATTCATTGCGGAAGACTAGATGTTTCCATTCAAGGCCAAGCATGATAAGGACCAGCCCTCATTTTCTATGTTGCTAAAAAGTTGAGAGTGAATGGTTTAGTGGTTCCTAACCTGCCTTGTATATTTAGAGGTACCCAAGGAAATTTTATAGACTACTGAAACCAGAATTTCTAGGAGTCACAGGCTTATTTTTATTTATTTTATTTTATTATTTTTAAATATTTATTTATTTACTTGGAAGAGTTACATAGAGAAAGAAGAGAGGCAGAGAAAGAGAGAGAGAGGGAGAGAGGTCTTCCATCTGCTGGTTCACTTCCCAGTTAGCCGCAACACCCAGAGCTGTGCCTGTCTGAAGCCAGGAGCCAGGAATTTCTGGGTCCCCACGTGGGTGCAGGGGCCCAAGGGCTTGGGGTATCTTCCTCTGCTTTCCCAGGCCATAGCAGAGGGCTGGATCAGAAGTGGAGCAGCCAGACTAAAACTGGTGCCCATATGGGATTCTGGCACTGCAGGCGGTAGTTTTACCTGCTACGCCATAGCGCCTGCCCTGGCTTGTTTTTAAAGCTCTTTGCTATCCTGTGGAGACAGATGTCTTTAAATACACTGACTGTGAAAGCTTAGTTAGGTCATTAAGTCTCCGGCTCTTTACTGGTTGTAAGACGAATTATCCATACAGCCCCTGATGGCATTTCTCTTAATGTGCACTCTGGCTGATGCTGAGAGTCTAATAAATATCGATTCCTTTTATCATTTCCCTCCCCTCCTCTCTTCCCATGTAACAGAAAGTGGTTTCCTCTAACAGACAGGCTTGAAAGTGAATCTCACACAGAGGAGTATCATTTCTGTGTCTCATGAGCACTCCATATACAAAAACACAAAAATGAAACAAAACAAAACAAACCCTGAGCTGACCATTTGGTGTTGCAAAGGAATGCAAACTACAATCAAAGCTGAAGAGAGAACAAAAAACAGAGGCTTCACTTGCCAGTGGGGTCTAGGTTTTTGGGGTAATGCACGAGTGTATATGGTTACGAACTCACCTTTTTTTTTTTTTTTTAAACATTTACTTATTTGTTTGAAAGTCAGAGCTACAGAGAGAGCAGGAGAGATAGAGAAACATCTTCCATCTGCTGATTCATTCCCCAGATGGCTGCAATGGCCAGGGCTGGGCCAGGTGGAAGCCAGGGGCCTGGAGTTTCATCCTGGTCTTCCACTTGGGTGCAAGGGCCCAACCACTGGGTCATCTTCCGCTGCTTTCCCAGGCGCATTAGCAGGGAGCTGGGCCAGAAGTGGAGCAGCTGAGACTTGAACCAGTGCCCATATAGGATGCTGGCACTGCAGGTGGTGGCTTGACCTGCTTTGCTACGACGTGGGCCCCAACTCACCTTTTCAGTGCCTATGGGGCCTCCGACTAGAAGGACTTGCATCGATCCCAGAAGTAAAACGCTAAAACATTGACAGTATAATCACGACCAGCCAGTCTCAGCTCAACGACACTGGTGGCTCAACGACAGACAGGGATATGCCACTGTGGCGTCTCCATGGGCCACAGGGAGCGGGATCTGGAGTGCTGCAGGAGGACAGGGCTTACCTGTTTTTCTCCATGCTGCCCAGGGCCCCACTCTTCCTCCTAAGATCTACATGGTAAGTACCGCTTTCTGTGCCCTGCACTCCCGCTGGTGCTCTAATCTGGACCTGCAATTGCCATGAGAAGGCTGTGAGGACCACAACCCTAAGGGGAGTGAATCTGAGCTCTAGAACTAATCAGAGCCAATAGGTGCTCCTGGGCAAAGCTGCTTCTTCAGGCCACGGAAGGGAGCATGTGTTCCACACTGGAGGTGGCGATAAGGAGATGCTGGAAACAGAGCAGCCCTGCCCTCCCTACCCATGTTTAGCTTTATTGTATTTGTGCCTTTCACTGATGTTGAGGTAGTCATCATCCCCATTCCACCAGGGGGAAATTGAGACCCAAAGAGGTGAAGCAAGGTACCTAGCATCATTCTGCTAATAAAAAGCTGGAGTCAGGATTCAGATCTTATCCTGTAATTCATGAATGCTTTTTAAAGTTTGTTTTTGATTATTAAATGTTGAGTAGGTATAAAGTAATATTAAAGATCCATAGGTAAGGTATAAAGAGTCATACAGAGGTGGGTATTTGGCCTAGTGGTCAAGACATGTGCCATTATCAGGGCACCTGGGTTTGATTTCCTGGCTCCAGCTTCCTGCCAATGCAGACCCTGGGAGGCAGCAGATAAAGGCTCAATTAATTGGGTCGCTGCCACCCCCATGGGAGACCCAGGTGGAATTCTCCACTCCCAGCTTCAGTCAGGCCCAGCTCAATCCACTGCTGGAATCTGGGGTGGGGAGTAAGTGAACCAGCAGACGGGAGTTCTGTCTGTCCCTCTGAAAAATATGAATATATATGAAGAATAAGAATACAAAGAACCCCTCTGTGTGTATCCAATGCAAAATTAAGAAAGAAGCCCCATGTGTCCTCCCTCCGTGTTGTATCTCATCCGTTCATCATCCCTCTGGGATAACTGCGCTTTTGAACTTTACGGTTATTATTCCATTGCTCCTTGTTACGTGTTTCTCCACCTCCTGAAGTCCGACTTGGTTGCTTTTGCATGATTTTGTGTTTGATATACGTGTATGGGGACTCAGACTGTTCAGCGCCCCTCTGTACCTTGCTTGTATGTTCGGGAATAAGCCAGCCCTCACTGGCACAGTACCTGGCTGGCTTTTACTTGAATGGATCAGGCCTTTGGGCTGATTATTATCTCAAGCACTCATTACCCTGAGCCTTTAGATGGTATGACTGTCACCTTTGTTCTTTTTTTTTTTTTAAGATTTATTTTATTTATTTGAAAGAGTTACAGAGAAAGAGAGAGATCCTCTGTCTGCTGGTTCACTCCCCAAATGGCTATAATGATTGGAGCTGGGCTGATCCAAAGCCAGGAGCCAGGAGCTTCTTCTGGTTCTCCCAAGTGGATGTAGGGGCCCAAGGACTTGGACCATCCTCTGCTGCTTTTCCAGGTGTATTAGCAGGGAGCTGGATCAGAAGTGGAGCATCTGGGACTCGAACTGGCGCCCATATGGGATGCCAGCGCTGCAGGCCTGGGTTTTAACCGCCCACCCTGATCTCTGTTCTTGAGCTACAAGTTAACTGCTGGATTCCATTGTATGGTCATACCATACCTTTTGTCAGTTTTACAGTTGATGAACATTTAGGTTTTATTCATGTGTTTTTGCTATTAAAATATGAATAGTCTTGTGCATGTCTTCTAAATGCATGTGTGCAGACATTTCTAGGTATTTACCCAGGAGATAAATTGCTAGGCAACAGGGTGCATGAAATCTTAACTAGATAATTCCAAATCGTTTTTTTTTAAATATTTATTTTATTTATTTGAAAGACAGAGTTAGAGAGAGAGGCAGACCCAGAAAGAGAGAGTTACTCCATCCACCAGCTTATTCCCCAAATGGCTGCAAAGGCCAGAGCTGAGCTGATACAAAACCAGGAGCTAGGAGCTTCTTCCAGGTCTCCCACGTAGGTGCAGGGGCCCAAGGACTTGGGCCATCCTCCACTGCTTTCTCGGGCCATAGCACAGAACTGGATCGGAAGTGTAGCAGCTGGGACTCAAACTGGCACCCATATGGGATTCCAGCACTGTGGGCCAGGGCTTTAACCTGCTGCACCATAGCACCAGCCCCAAACTGCTTTTCAAAACAACCAGTGGTGTATTTGAGTTCCAGTTGTTGTATGCCCTTTTTATTGTCTGATATCATGTGACTTAATTTGCATGTTGATGATTTTATAAATGAGATGGAACGTCCTAGCCTGTGTTTACTGGCCATTTCTGCTTCCTGGTCTTTGGAGTGTGTGGCCGTGCCTTTATTGCTTAAGTAACTTTTCTATTGTGCTGTCACTTTCTTATTGACTTGTAGAATATTTTGTATATTCTTTCTCCTAATCCTTTGCCAGTGTTATGTGCTGCAATGCCTTCCCCCCATTACCCTTCACAGCTTCTCTGACTATTAACATTTGCATTAGTGTATAGTTAAAATTGCTAAACCAACATTAACTCTAGTCCATAGTTTACCTAAGGATTCACTTTGGTGTTATATGTTCTATGGGTTTTAACAAATGCACAATGTCCTGTGTCCTTCACTCTATATACCATACTATTCTGTATAGAGACACTATACTGTAGTGTGACACAGTTAGTTTCACTGCCCTAAAAGTTCCAGCTATTCCAACTACTGATTCCTCTCTCCTTTTTCACTAAAACCCTCTTTTTACTGTCTTGGTAATTTTCCTTTTCCAGAATGTTATATAGTTGGAATCCCTTTCAGACTAACATCTTTCAATAAACAATATATCATTAAAGCTCCTCCCTCTGTATCTTTTTGTAGCTTCATAGTTCATTTCCTTTTATTACTGAACAATACTGCATTGCATGCATGGATTACCAGTTTGTTCATCCATTAACCTACTGAAGGACATTTTGGTGGCATCCAATTTTTTGACAGTTATAGATAAAGCTATTGTGGACATTCCATGTGTTAGTTTTTGTGTAGAAATGTTTTCGGTTCATTTGGGGGAAATACTAAGGAGGATGATTGGTTGTGTTAAGGCTACTTTTAGCTTTGTAAGAAACTGTAGAGCTGTCTTCTGAAGCAGCTGTACCATTTTGCCTTCTCACTGCTGGTGACTGAGAGTTCCTGCTGTGCCTCATCCTTGCCAGTATTTGGTGCTGTCGGGGTTTTGAATTTTAGATGTTCTAACAGGCATGTGATTGCATCTCATTGTTTTAATTTGCAGTTACTAAATGACGTCATGATGAGTATATTCTTCCTATGCTTACATGTGTCTCTTCTTTGTAGAGGTGTCTGTTAAGATCTTTTGCTCATTTTTTTGTAAAGATTTATTTTATTTATTTGAAAGTCAGAGTTACATAGAGAGAGAAGGAGAGGCAGAGAGAGAGAGAGAAAGAGAGAGAGGTCTTCCATCTACTGGTTCACTCCCCAACTGGCTGCAACAGCCGGAGCTGCGCCTATCCGAAGGCAGGAGCCAGGAGCTTCTTCTGCATTTCCCATGCGGGTGCAGGGGCCCAAGGACTTGGGCCATCTTCCACTGCTTTCCCAGGCCATAGCAGAAAGCTGGATGCAAAGCGGAGCAACCGGGACTTGAACCAGCGCCCATATGGGATGCTGACACCGCAGGTGGCGGCTTTACCCACTGTGCCACAGCGCCGCCCCCCCTCCTTGTAAAGATTTATTTTAGCTTTTGCTCTTTTTAAAGATTAGATTGCTTTCTTGTTGAATTTTAAGGATTCTTTACGTAGTTTAGATACATGTACTTAGTCAGATGTGTGTTTTGCACAAACTTTCTCCTCACCTGTGTCTTGTCTTTCCTTCTCTTAACAATACCTTTTGGAGAGCAGAAGTTTTATTTTTTAATTTTTTTAAAGTAGCTGGGATAAGTCTTTTTTTTAAATTTATTTGAAGGTCAGTTACACAAAGAGAAGGAGAGGCGGGGGAGGGGGGGTCTTCCATCCGATGGTTCACTCCCCAATTGGCCACAATGGCTGGAGCTGCGCCAATCCGAAGCTGAGAGCCAGGAGCTCTCATGTCTCCCATATGGGTGCAGGGGCCCAAGGACGTGGGCCACTTTCTACTGATTTCCCAGGCCATAGCAGAGAGCTGGATCAGAAGTGGAGCATCCGGGTCTAGAACCAGCACCCATATGGGATGCCGGCACTGCAGGCAGCGGCTTTAGCTGCTATGCCACAGTGTTGGGCTGGAGAGCAGAAATTTTAATGTAACAAAACCCAACTTACCATTTTTTTCTTTCATGATCCTGCTTTTTGCATTATATCACCAAAACCAAGGTCACCTAGATTTTCTCCTATGCTATCTTCTGGAAACAGTTTTGCCATTTACATTTAGGTCTGTGAGCCATTTTGAGTGAGTTTTTATGAGGTGATCAGATACTAGTTCTATGTCTAGATTCATTGTGTGTCTCTGTGTGAATGTCCAGTTTCCAGAAGCATGGTTGAAGAGATTCCTTCTTCTACTGAACTACTTTTGTTCCTTTTTCAGTGATCAATTGACTCTACAAGGGTACTTTGAAAAGCTTGTGAAAAATGGAACTAAATAAGTTTATTCTGGTGAAAAAGTGTTTGAAATCCATGCATAGTTTTTTCACAATACACAATTTCCATGAACTTTTTGAAGATGCCTTAGTAGTTGTGTTGGTCCATGTATAGGCCTTCTTGTATCTGTCCCACTCATATATTTGCTCTTCAATGCCACACTATCTTGATTACTGTAGCTTGAAATCAGATAATCAGTTCTTCAGTTTTGTCTTCAGTTAGCATTGGCTGTCCCTGGTCCTTTGCCTCTCCATGTGACCTTACAATCAATTTCTTGCTAGCTATCTATCGGAAAATGTGATGAAATTTTGACTGAGACTGTATTGAATCCACAGATCAAGTTGAGAAGAACTAAAATCTTAATATCAAATCTCCCTAGCCACAAACATGAAAAAATCTTTCTACTGATTTAGCTCTTCTTTGATTTCTTCCTTCAGAGCTTTGTAATTTTATTTACATAATTTTGTACATATTTTGTTAGTTAGATTTGTGGCTAAATATTTCCATTTCTTGAGGATACTAATATAAATGATGGTGTGCTTTTACATTCCAATTTTTTCATTGCTGGCATTTAGGAAAGCGATTGACTTTTGTATGTTAATATTGTATCCTGTAGCCATGCTATAATGTTGGGTTGTCTCTTTATTCCCTTATGTCATCTTTAGATGAACAGAAGTAGTAAATTAAAAACAGGTACAGTAGGTATGACGTTGTGACACCGGGGGTTTAGCTGCCACTTACGATGTTGGCATCTCATATTAAAGTGCTGGTTCCCTGCCCACTCACCGGGGAAGGCAGCAAAAGATAGCCCAAGTACGTGGGCCCCTGCCACCCATGTAAGAAACCAGGATGCAATTCCCGGTTTCTGGCTTTGGCCTGGCCCAGCCCTAACTGTTGCAGCCATTTGGGGGGTGAACCAGCAGGCGAAGGATCTCTCTCTCTCTCTCTCTCTCTTTGTCCTTCTGTCTGTTTCTCTCTCTCTCTCTCTCATTGTTTCTCCCTTTCCTTTCTGTCACTCTGCCTTTCAAATAAGTAAATAAATAAATAAATCTTTCAAAAAATAAAAGTAGGCACATTTATGGATAGCACTTTTTGTCTTCAGAAATCAATCTTCACTCAAATAATAAAGATATAGGTATTGCCTTTGAAGAGTTTTGTAACTTTGCCTTTCATCAGCTTTGAGAATTGTCCTGGTCATTTTGTCTTTGTTTACTGTTTCTTTCTCTCCTTCTGAAACTCCACTTAGACGCATGTTAGGTGTCACTCCCTCCTCCATGTCTGTCATCTCTGACCATAGTTTCTTATCTTTGTCGCTCTGTTGTTTGCCAGTTAAGTTCTTCAAACCTGTTTCTTTCAGTTCACTGATTCTATCTTTGGAAATGTATACTGTGTTATTAAGTCACTGAGTTTTAAATTTCAATTATTATATTTTTATTTTTGAAAGTTCTAATTTATTTTTAAACCTATTGGGTCATTTGTGTGGTAACTTAAACTTTTCTCACATTTTCAGCCTCTTATTTCACTAAGAATATTACGTATAATTACTTTATAATTTTGACCTAGCAATCTCAATATTTGAATTTTTTTAAGAATAACATCTTATTGTACTGGTAGTTTCTGCTGGTTCTCATAGTGCCTCACTTCTTTATGTATTTAATTATTTTTTTACTGTGAGGTCACTGGTTTTGTTTTGCAGAAAGAGGAAACTGAGCCCAAGATGGGGGAGCAGTGGCTGCCAGGGTCACATAGTGAGCATGGCAGGGAAGAGTCATGGTCAATCTGTCTGACTCCAAAGACCATGTACTTTTTTTCTTTTTTTAAAGAGATTTATTTATTTGAAAGGCAGAGTGACAAAGATAGAGATGATAGGGGCGTGGGTGGGGGGAGATAGGCAGAGATCGTCCACCAACTGTTCACTTCCTAAATGGCCATAATAGCCAAGGCTGGGCCAGGCCACAGCCAGGAGCCCAGAGCTCCATTGTGGTCTTCCATGTGGGTGGTAGGGGCCCAAGCCCAAGCACATCTTCTACTGCTTTCCCAGGTGCATAAACAGGAAGCTAGATTGGGAATGGAGCAGCTGAGACTTGCACCAACACTCCAATATGAGCTGATGATATCAAAGGCATGGCTTAGCCTGCTCCAACACAATGCTGGACTCTGATGAGCTTTTTATTAGTCCTCCCATAAATGATTATTGGGAACTCACTTTTTTTTTTAACTTTTATTTAATGAATATAAATTTCCAAAGTACGATTTATGGATTACAATGGCTTCCCCCACATACTGTCCCTCCCACCCACTACCCTCCCCTTTCCCACTCCCTCTCCCCTTCCATTCACATCAAGATTCATTTTCGATTATCTTAATATACAGAAGATCAGCTTAGTATACATTAAGTAAGGATTTCAACAGTTTGTTCCCACACAGAAACATAAAGTGAAAAATAATAGATGATTTTTTTTAAATGATGATGAAATCAGATCAGACCTATTGTCATGTTTAATCCCAGTGAGAGTCAAGTTGGGAGTTGATAATTTCTTTTTTCTTTTTTTTTTTTTTTTTACAGAGGATCAGTTTAGTATACATTAAGTAAAGATTTCAACAGTTTGCACCCCCATAGAAACACAAAGTGAAATATATTGTTTGAGTACTCGTTATAGCATTAAATCTCAATACACAGCACATTAAGGACAGAGATCCTACATGAGGAGTAAGTGCACAGTGACTCCTGTTGTTGACTTTACCAATTGACACTCCTGTCTATGGCATCAGTAGTCTCCCTATGCTCCAGTCATGAGTTTCCAAGGCTATGGAAGCCCTCTGAGTTCTCCGATTCTTATCTTGTTTAGACAAGGTCATAGTCAAAGTGGAGGTTCTCTCCTCCCTTCAGAGAAAGGTACCTCCTTCTTTGAAGACCTGTTCTTTCCACTGGGATCTCACTCACAGAGATCTTTTGCCAGAGTGTCTTGGCTTTCCATGCCTGAAATACTCTCATGGGCTTTTCAGCCAGATCCGAATGCCTTTAGGGCTGATTCTGAGGCCAGAGTGCTATTTAGGACATCTGCCATTCTATGAGTCTGCTGAGTATCTCACTTCCCATGTTGGATCACTCTCCCCTTTATTTATTCCATCGGTTAGTGTTAGCAGGTACTAGACTTGTTTATGTGCTCCCTTTGACTCTTAGTCCTTTCATTATGATCAATTGTGAACTGAAATTGATCACTTGGAATAGTGAGATGGCATTGGTACATGCCACCCTGATGGGATTGAATTGGAATCCCCTGGTATGTTTCTAACTCTACCATTTGGGGCAAGTCAGCTTGAGCATGTCCCAAATTATACATCTCTTCCCTCTCTTATTCCCACTCTTATGTTTAACAGGGATCACATTTCAGTTAATTTTTAACACTTAAGAGTAACTGTGTATTAATTACAGAATTAAACCAGTCCTATTAAGTAGAACAGACAAAAAAACTACTAAGAGGGATAATGTATTAAGTTGTTCATTAACAGTCAGGGCTATGCTGATCAAGTCACTGTTTCCCATAGTGTCCATTTCACTTCAGGAGGTTTCCTTTTTGGTGTTCAGTCAGTTGTCACTGATCAGGGAGAACATATGATATTTGTCCCTTTGGGACTGGCTTATTTCACTCAGCATGATGTGTTCCAGATTCCTCCATTTTGTTGCAAATGACTGGATTTCGTTGTTTCTTACTGCGGTATAGTATTCTAAAGAGTACATATCCCATAATTTCTTTATCCAGTCTACCGTTGATGGGCATTTAGGTCGGTTCCAGGTCTTAGCTATTGTGAATTGAGCTGCAATAAACATTAGGCTGCAGACCGCTTTTTTGTTTGCCAATTTAAATTCCTTTGGGTAAATTCCAAGTAGTGGGATGGCTGGGTCGAATGGTAGGGTTTTATTCAGGTTTCTGAGGAATCTCCAGACTGACTTCCATAGTGGCTTGACCAGTTTGCATTCCCACCAACAGTGGGTTAGTGTCCCTTTTTCCCCACATCCTCGCCAGCATCTGTTGTTGGTAGATTTCTGTGTGTGAGCCATTCTAACCGGGGTGAGGTGAAACCTCATTGTGGTTTTGATTTGCATTTCCCTGATTGCTAATGACCTTGAACATTTTTTCATGTGCCTGTTGGCCATTTGGATTTCCTCTTTTGAAAAATGTCTATTGAGGTCCTTGGCCCATCTCTTAATTGGGTTGTTGGTTTTGTTTTTGTGGAGTTTCTTGATCTCTTTGTAGATTCTGGTTATTAACCCTTTATCTGTTGCATAGTTTGCAAATATTTTTTCCCATTCTGTCGGTTGTCTCTTCACTCTCCTGACTGTTTCTTTTGCAGTACAGAAACTTCTCAATTTGATGCAATCCCAATAGTTAATTTTGGCTTTGACTGCCTGTGCCTCCCGGGTCTTTTCCAGAAACTCTTTGCCTGTGCCAATATCTTGAAGGGTTTCTCCAATGTTCTCTAGTAACTTGATGGTGTCAGATCGTAGATTTAGGTCTTTAATCCACGTTGAGTGGATTTTTGTGTAAGGTGTAAGGTAGGGGTCTTGCTTCATGATTCTGCACGTGGAAATCCAATTTTCCCAGCACCATTTATTGAATAGACTGTCCTTGCTCCAGGAATTAGTTTTAGATCCTTGATCAAGGGAACTCACTTTGGGAAAAAATAGTCATTGGTACTGGGATAGAAAAATGAACAATTTATATCCGCCTGTGGCACAGTCTAGTGGGGCTATGAATGTGTAAAAAGAAAAGTGACAGAAGGATGGTGAGTGCTCTCATTGAGGTAGCAGCAAAGTTCTGTAGGAGCCTAGAGAAAGTTCTCTTACGTCATTGGCTGCCACCTGGGACACTATGCTCTGCTTCTCTCATGTGCCAGTCAGCTGTAGTCCCGTCACATGGCATCGGTACACTTTGTTCTAGGTGGGTGCCGCCCCCTGGCGTTGTGTAGGGAGGCTGCATGTGAACGGCAGGGAGGGCATTTCAGGCAGAAGAAAACAGCAAGTGCAAAGGCAGGTTCTCAGTCTAAGTGAATGGAAATAGAGCCTTGGGAACCATCTGCTCTACCCCTCCTACAGGACACACAGACCCACCTTGTATTCCAGGGAATTTGCTAACTATAGAACAAGCGCTTGGTTTCTTGAATGCTTTTATCCATTGTCATCTGTTTCCAGGCACCATCAGAAGAAAAACATGATCTTGTTTTTGATCAGAGCCTCTTGGAAGGGAAGTGCTTTATAATCCCTTATCATGAGTTTCCTGACAATGCAGAGAGGTCAGAGGAGATCAGAGGATGGTAGCATGCCATGGTGAAAGGGTACATGAGGGCTGAGGTTCTAGACTCAGGTTCGCTACTCTCGGTTGTGCTATTCTGGATAAGTTGCTTGGATGACTTCAGTTTCTCTTTCTCCATCTGTAAAATGAGGGCCTGATCCTGTAGGATCCCTAACGTCACTTCCAGCATCCTGGTTCTTCAGAGGCCCAGAAAGGGAAGTATGCCCTCCAAGGGTGTTGCACTAGAAAATAAGTTTAGGTGTTTGGACACCCAAGCTTAGGCTGTTGTCCTTCCCTCAAGCGTGGTCAGTCATCTCCTCCACATCCACCAGGGGGCAGAGGCTGGCAGGCAGAGCTCCAGGGAGGACACTGCATTCATGAGCCCAGAACCTGGGCTTCCCCAGTGGCTGGCCACGTTCATTCTGCTAATGGGTCTCCTGAGCCCAGACTGGGCTGTGGGTGTAATCAGCAGATGGCTCCTGGCTATCCAGGCATCCTGGGCTCCCTCATGCATTCCCTTAGCTGGAAGTGGCAGTGACAGCCATGCTTAAGATCTATGGGAACGGTGCAGTGATGGGTGACAATCATTTCGCTGAGGGCATGAGAAGCCCAGGAACCTCCTTCTTTCTCCCAGTTCTTTGCAATGCTCTGCAGGGCCTGATTGTGTGCTGTAGAGAATTCCCCAAAGATTGTTCTTCTCTCTCTTCGTCACACCTCCTTCCTGTACTAATTTTTTTAAAAAATTTTTTCTGACAGGCAGAGTGGACAGTGAGAGAGAGACAGAGAGAAAGGTCTTCCTTTGCCGTTGGTTCACCCTCCAATGGCCGCCACGGCTGGCGCACCGCGCTGATCTGATGGCAGGAGCCAGGTGCTTCTCCTGGTCTCTCATGGGGTGCAGAGCCCAAGCACTTGGGCCATCCTCCACTGCACTCCCTGGCCACAGCAGAGAGCTGGCCTGGAAGAGGGGCAGCCGGGACAGAATCCGGCACCCCGACCGGGACTAGAACCCAGTGTGCCGGCGCTGCAAGGTGGAGGATTAGCCTCGTGAGCTGCGGCACTGGCCTCCTGTACTAATTTGTTTTGAACTCTTGGTTGTTGTGGCCTCTGGTAAGGAGGAAGTGGTGAGTTTGCTGTCACAGAACTTGAGCTTCACCTGCCCATGCAGCCATGACCAGGCACTTGGGGAGGTGTTGTGTCTCCTTTTGTTTTTCATGAGGATGAAGAGAAGCCAGCTGAGAAAATAGGAAAACAGCCCTTGAGCTATGACTGAGGCTCACGGTCTGCCCAGCCTGGGTGGCCTGGGTGGCCTGGGGCTGGGGACTGGGGCCTGGATGCCTGCTGGGAGCCCAGTTGCTTTCTCTCCTGAACTTCACAGGTGATGGGGGTCTGCTCTACCCAAGCCTGAATAGGGACCAGACCTATTATCTGTTAGCTCCCAGAGTCGGAGTGCGTTTGGTCCTCGGTGACCCTTGGGTAAACATTTTAGGATTTCCACCCAAGGTGAGGGTACAGGTCAGTGCTGGCATGATGAGGATGTGAACCAGAGCAGGAGAAGGCAGAGTGCCCTGGGGAGAGGACACCCACTGATGTGAGGCATCCCGTTGGGAGTTCTGCCCTCTGTGCCTCTCTTGGCTCCACTCTGATGCAGAGGTTACATGGTTGGGCCAGTGTGGTTCACACCGGGAAAGGGCCACTGCCTGATAGAGTTTGTGAGGCCTCTCTTTCCTAAAATGAACCCTTTCATTTATCTAATCTTCCCCCAGCATCTGAAAATCTTTGTAGAGACTTCCTTATTTGGAACAAAGCACTTCTTTTTCCATGCATTCTCTTTGGGAAAGCAGGTGCCCTCGAAAAGGGGTACAGGCGGAGGGGGGGATTCTCTTAGGTAAATTAGTTTATTAGGAGGCTTTCTTTCCAAGAAAGAGGTGCTAGGGAGCAGGGAGCAGGAGAGCACTGGCCCTGGTAGGAATGGAAGTCACTAGGAGTGGGAATGAGGCTACCAGGGAATGGGTGGACCACCAAGGGGGAGGTCCTGAAAGCAAAGCTTAAGTAGCCTCAAATCCTTCAAGACAGTTGCAAGGGCTTTCTGCTCCCTCTCTCCCTCCTTTTCTTCCTCCTCCCCTTCTTTCCATTGTTCCTTGAGCAAATATTTAAGAAGCCTACCGTGTTAAGCTTTGAGATTCCAAGATAAGACCGAGCTTTTTTGTTAAAGCATTTTATAGTTCTGCAGATGGCAGATGTGCAACAGCCTTACCCCACAAACCTTGCAGGTGCTGTGATGGGAGCGTGTCCAAAGCCTAGGGTAGGCAGGGTTAAATAGAGAGGGAGTGGTCACAAAGACTTCCTGGAGAAAGTGACTCCTGGGCCTCAAATATGGGTACATTTTCTAAGTGAGTGATGGAGGGGTGGGCGATTGGAGTGGAGTAAGTGGTGGTGGGATCAGTGATGGGAGAATATTCAAAGCCGAAACAGACAGGAGCAGAAGTGCTAACAGGTGAAACAGCATGGTGTTTGAAGCTATATGTATTCTAGTGGGAGCCGAAAGGCAGGGCATGGCCATGACTAGGAATAAAGCTGGGAAAGTTTTGTATGCCAGAACTTCCATGCCCCAGGCAGTCGCTGAGGGCATATAGTGGACATTGTAACATGGTCGGATGTTGATATTCATTTCTAAGGCCACTCAGGTGGCAGAGCAGAGGACGGGCCACAGAGGGGCAGGCACACTGCTTAGGAGATCCTTGCAATGGATGCCTGGACTAGGAATATGGTGGACAAGGAGACTTATAGGGTATCTTTACCCTCCCACAATTAGCCACTCAGGACAAGAAATCTTCAGTGGCTGTCTACAAATGTGAAAAAGTATTCTCACGCTCACTGCTGAAAGGGAGAGGGTGTGCGTACCTTAGGCAGCTTGTGTTGTTAATATGGGTTTGCAATGGAGGCACTCCCCTGTGACATCATACAAAGAGGCAGGCGACAGCAGACCCTGCTCCCCCAACAGGGAAGACGAACTTCATGCAGACCCTACCCTCATCCTGAGACACTCAGCCAGGCCTGGCTCTTGTCTTGACAGCATGGACGCTGACACCCAGGTAGGCATCTTGGGGATCCCCAGATGAATTTACCAAGAGGGATTGCTCTGGAGGTTCTAGGACTGGCATGGAATCTTGTTGAGGGGGGACAGATAAGAAGAATTCATGAAAAATGAGAAAGGTTACATAAACACCCAAGGCATAAAGGAAAGCAAAATTCAGAGGTGGGAGATGTGAATTCCAAAGGAGAGGATTGCATTGGAATGTGGCTCCAAACTTGGCTGCGTAGCACTCACTGGGGGAGCTTTTAAAAAAATGTATATTAAAAAAACTTTTTGATTAACATGTACTACTTGAACGTTTTTATGGGACACACATATCCAGCATAAACCAATCAACTGGGCAATTAATATTTGTTCCTTGTCTTTTATGTTTAGAGCCTACTAGCTTCTCTTCTCTGGTTCTTTATGCAAAATATATCATGTTACTGTGAACTACAGTCACCACTGTGCTGTGGAGCCCCAGAACCTGTGACTTCTATCTGACTGTGCTGTGGTACCTGTTATTCAACTCTACCTCCCTTTCTCCACCTTTCTCAGTCTCTGCTAATCACTATTCTAGGATCAGCCCAGCTTTTGAAATGCCCACATATGAGAGAGGACATACGGTATTTGAGTGTTTGGCTTATTTCATTTAATATAATGACCTTCTGTTCTGTCCATTTTGCTGTGAATGTCAAGATATCAATCTAATTTTATGAATGGATGATACTCCCTTGTGTGGCTACACCACATTTCCTTCCAATGATGGACACCCAGGTTAATTCTATATCTTGGCTACTGAGGCTAGTGCTGCAGTGAAGTGGGGAGTGCAGGTGTCTCTTTCACAGGCTGATTTCATTTCTTTTGGGGGAGCTCAGTGTAAAATTCAAGTTTCTGGGCTTGATCATTAGGGAGTCTGGACCATAGGATCCTGGCTTAGCCCAGTGCGTGGCACAGAGAGATGTGCTCAGTTAATCTGTTCAGATTGACTGCATCTCTCAATTCTGTTGTCAAGTATCTTCCTGGCTCTGGGAGGCAAAAAGAAGGGCTGGATCGCAGGAACCTGGAACTGGACCTTCCTGGGCTGGCACTTTTGCAGCTATTTTGCATAAATGCCAGGTGAAGTGTGGGGAGTAGGAAAGTTGGTTTCAACTTCCCCTCCTTCCTCCTCATCAGCTTTCGAACTGGACTCAGCTTTTATTTGGGAGGGATGAGCTGGCTTTTGTAAGGCAGTATGATAAAGAGTTTGCCTTTTGTGGCAGGGGGAAGTATGAGAACACAAGTGCCTTGCCTGGTGCAAACTAGTGAACCAACTCAGCAAACGGAGACCCGAGAGAGGCCGAAGAACGACCAAGGATCAGGACTGGAGACTTGAGGCCTCTGCAGCCCGCCTCACTGTGTGTTCTGGTAGCTCCTGGGCCCACAGTCCATCACCCAGGGATGTCAACTGTAGCCGAACACCCTGGGGGAACCCTACCCCCACACTCCACCCTCGATTCAAACGTGGGTGAATGTGGGAGAGTCTTAACGACCTCGGCTTCTTCGTGAGCGCACCTCCTGCTCCATCTCTCCATCCCTCCGGTGCTGTTGCCACCTTCTATGGCCATCCCAGATCAGGTCCCTTGGTGCGGAAATGCCTGAACCACAGAGTCTAGGCTCTCATGGACAGATGAGTGCTCCCTGCTGTCGGGACTGTCTCCTCTTTCCTTGCATCACAGGGGACTCTGGATCATTATCTGTTGTGATACCTTTTGCTTTTCAGCAATGATAATTTTAAATTACAAAGTAGTAGTACATTCAATGCAAAAAGTTGGGAAAGTAAAGGAGTTTGACGGTTGACTTCCAGCTGTTGAGGGGACTTCTGGGAACTGTGACACATGCAAGAATCAGAACTAAAAGGGGCCCTATTGGCATCCTTGCATGTGTATCTCCTGTCTTGTTTCCCAACTCCTCCTTCTAGAGGCTTTATCCAGCCAGTGTCCAGTGCCCAGGTCTTAGCACAGAAAGCAGCATCCATACTATGCACTCCCATGAATAAAATCTTTTTACATAGGAGATTCTAAATGTAGACACAGAGCTCGGGACTGTTAAAGACATTTCTGTTATATTGGCTTTGACATCAGCGTGGTGGCCAAAGTGCCAGTATCGTAAAAGGTTACTTTCTAAAAGAAAAAACATTTCCTTTTGCTACTGTGAATATGGGACATCACAGCCTCTTCCTCCTGCCCCCTGGGGCAGCTGTGGAGGAATGCTGTGTTGTTAGGGAGCTTGTGTGCCTCCTGAGGAAGCTGCTGGAGAAAGCAGGCAATCAGCAGGTGCATAAACGTGTGCCACACACCAGTATCTGGAAGTAAGGTGGAGATGTGCAGAGGGTAGCAGCCACAAGTCCTCATGGCTCGTAGCTGCTGGTCTGAGTCATCTTACCTCTTTTCCCTGGGTTGCTATGCAAAGATTATGATGTCCTGTGTCCAACCATGATGTGACAAAGGTTGGGAAGCATTGCTCTCAGCCTTGATTCTCCAAGATGGTGAAGGCTTCGTTCAAGACATGATCCCAGAGGTCTTTTTTTTTCTTTTTAGATTTATTTATTTATTTATTTATTTTGAAAAGTAGAGTTACAGAAAGAGAGACAGAGACAGAGACAAAGAGAATCTTCCATCTGCTGGTTTACTCCCCAGATGGTGGCGATGGCTGGGGCTGGGCCAAGCCAGTGCCAGGAGCCAGGAGCTTCTTTTGAATCTCCCACGTGTGTGTAAGGGCCCAAGCACTTGGGCCATCCTCCACCTTTCTCCAGGGGTCATCTGCATGAGTCTTAGGGACTGAGAGATTTGGGAAGGTACATTCTGCCCACCCCTTGACTCCAGGCACACTGCCCACAGATGTTTGTTGGGTGGATTCTGGTGTTACAAGTGATGGAGGGCTCATCACCTCACCAGGACTCCTTTTCTATCCATGGACAGCACTGAACTTTAGGAAATAACTTATATTGAACTAGACTCTACCTCTCTATAATTTCCAAACTTTCATCTTCTTCTGTCCTTTGGACTAGGCAGAACAAAATTTTATTTTGTCATAAGTGATAGCCCTTCCAACATTGTCTGCACCCAGGAGCTTGTTTTATTTTTTTTAAGACTTATTTTTATTTATTTGAAAAGGAGAAAGAGAGAGAGAGAGATCTTCCATCCACTGGTTCACTGTCCAAATGGCCACAATGGCTGGGACTGAGCCAGGCTGAAGCCAGGAGGCCAGAATCTGTCCAGGTCTCTTTCATGGGTGCAGGGGTCCAAGTACTTGGGCCATCTTCTGCTGCTTTCCCAGGCACGTTACCAGGGATCTGGATTGGAAGTGGAGCAGCTGGTACTGGAACCAGTGTTCCAATATTGGATGCCAGCATTGCAGGTAGAAGCGATTTAATCCATTGTGCCACAACGCTGGCCCACTTTGTTTTGTTTTAATAATATACTTTATTTTTGACAACAATTTTAAATTTACAGAAAAATTGAGCAGATAGTACAGAGAATTCCCAAATGCCACTTCCTTACCTCATACTGTTTCCTCTGTTCACATCTTACATTAGTATGTAGATACATTAGTGCATTTGTTAAAAATAATGAACCAATATTGACACACCATTATTTTTAATGTTTGTTTCTTTATTTTCACGTACTTGAAAAGCAGAGTCAGAGAGACAGAGGGGGTAGGGGAGAGAGACCTTTCATTCACTGGTTCACTTCTCAAATGGCTACAAAGGCCAGTGCTGGGCCAGGCCAAAATCAGGAGCCTGGAACTCCATCCAGGTCTCTCAAGTAGGTGGCAGGGACCCAAGCACTCGGGTCACCATGTGCTGCCCCCCAGGATGCATTAGCAAGGAGCTAGATCTGAAGTGGAATAGCCAGGACTTGAACCAATACGGGGTCTTCGTATCCCAAACGGCAACTTGCTCTGCTGCACCACAATCCGAGGATAAATTACTGTTAACTACACTGGATGCAGATTTTAGCTTTTACTGAATGTCTTTTGTCTCTTCTGGGATCCCATCAAAGAGGCCCCATCACATTTAGTTGTCTTCTCTGTGCAGGCTCTTCATGGCTGCAACAGTTCCTCAGACTTTCCTTGTTTTGATGACCTTGTATCTCCAATTCTAATCCATTGTCACGTGGTGGTGATATGGATTTGATGTTGCTGATCAGTGAATTTCTACCCAACAGTGACAACCTACATCTACCATCTACATTTCTACCCAACAGAGACAACAGTGACACCTACCATCCCTTCATTTAATTGTTTAATTCCGGTACATGCGTATGGCAGTAGCTGAACTGTTTACCCTCCCAAAGTTTTATTCTTTTCCAAGATTAAACATCCTCATCTCCTTTAGCCATTTTAGGTTCCACACCATCTTTACTCATCAACTCCGGGTCCATGATTTTCCTATCTCACGAGAAATGAGCAAAGATTACACTCTGTATTTTGCAGATGAGGAAAACAAACTCTAGTATGTATAAGGCTGGTTTAAGCACTTTACACATAGAAGGACACCTCAAAAGGTTTGTGGAAAAATGGAATTTCACAGATATCTAAGTTTATTTTCTCAGGACCTTTTATAAAAACATTTATTTATTTATTGGAGAGGCAGAGATACAGATAGAGAGAGAGAGAGAGAGAGAGAGCTCTTCCATCTGCTGGTTCACATCCCAAAGGGCCACAACAGCCAAAGCTGGCTTGATTTGAAGCCAGGAGCCAGGAGGTTTTTCCGGGTCTTCCATGTGGGTGCAGGGGCCCAAGCACTTGGGCCATCTTCCACTGCTTCCCCAGGTAATTGGCAGGAAGCTGGACCAGAATTGGAGCAGCTGGATCTCAAACTGGTGCCCATATGGGATGCTGGAGCCATAGGCGAAGGCTTAACCTACTGTGCCACAGTGCCAGCCCCTTCCCAGGAATTTTTTAAAACACATCTGTATTAACTCTTTTAATCCTCACCACAAGTCCATGAGGTTGGTACTGATATTATCCCTATATCACATGAAGGAAGGTCAATAACTTGCCCAAATCCAAACAGTTATTGAGTAGTAGGGATGAGATCCAAAATGAGAATGTGACTGCAGAGTCCATCCATACCCAGGAGCGTTATTTTATGCCATCTCGCTGCTTTTGAAAGGGGCCTTTCTGCAGTGCTACTTTGCAGGTGCAGCTTCCAGGCATGCATGCAAACTGTCAGTGGTTCACTATTTTTTTTAAAGAATTACTTTATTTATTTGAAAGAGACACAGAGAGGTAGAGCCAGAGAGAGAGAGAGAGAGAGAGAGAGAGAGAGAGATAGGTCTTTCATTCCACTGGTTCACTCCCCAAATGACCGCAATGGCCAGAGCTGAGCTGACCCGAAGTCAGGAGCCAGAAGCCAGGAGCTTCTTCCTAGTCTCCCACACGGGTGCAGGGGCCCAAGCACTTGGGCCATCTTCTACTGCTTTTCCAGGCCACAGCAGAGAGCTGGATCAGAAGAGGAGCAACCAGGACTTGAACTGGCGCCCATATGGGATGCCGGCGCTGCAGGATGGGGCTTTAACCCACTGTGCCACAGCGCCGGCCCCTAGTGGTTCACTATTGCTCATAGGATAAAGACCAAGTATCATAACCCAGTTTTCCTTAATCCATAGTCAACTCTCCACTCCAGCTTCCCCAGTGTTATCAGGGAAGACCAGCAGAGGCTGCCCTCATGCTGTTGGTTCACCTGATGAGCATGCTCTCTATCTGTTTTCTCAGCTAATATTCTGCCCAAGCCTTATTCATTCCAATCAGCTGCCCCCTACCCACCACCCCACCAGCCTCCTGGGATGATTGCATCCTCAGTTATCCTTTTTTGTTGACAATCATTGTCTGTACCCTTAGTCTGGTATTCAGCTTGGGTGTATTTTCTTAATATATTTTTCATTTATTTTCCCACCACGTACTCAAAGCCAGCTTGTGATGACTGATGATGCTTATGAATTTTAATCCCCATAAGTCTACCTAATGAAAAGCTGAGATTCAGTGAGATTTGTGCTATCAATATTTGCTTGTATACCATCATGGTCCTTCTGAGGAGACAGCCAAATCCTGCATGTGGCACACATTAGCAAATTAACTCACATGGCATGAGACCTTGGCCCAATGGATGCTCTCTCTCTCTTTCTCACCACCTCCCTCTTCTAGAAGGTATTGACTATTCTAAATAGTTTTCAATCATTATAGCTTGGTGAAAGGAGGTAGCTGTGTTGAATGATACTAAGTTGAAGTGCTGTACCCAGTTCTTATTTTGGTGTGGCCAACCTTTATGGAGGTGGCTCTGGCCCTAGCTCTGTCTAAACTTTGGATAAATATCCCTTTCCCTAGGGGTGATCTGGAAGGAGGAAACCCATAGGTTCTTCTTCAAAGGCCAGAACTTTGGATCAAGCTGTAGCCTATTTGTTAAACTGTAGTCATTTCAGTGCCATCTTTGTCATAGCTGTATAGTACTCACACTCCATTTGATTTATTTTTACTTAAATTTTATTTTCATGTTGAATAACATCACAAATTTACCAACTTAATATTCTGGTTGTATTTTTTCAAGTTAATATTAAAAGAAATGCATAACCGTTGAACAACTGTCTGTGTGCAACACACAGCAATTGTGTCACCTTCCTCCAGCGTGTCCCAAAGGGGACACTGCTCTAGGACATGGGTCTTCTCCCCACCCCTTTCTAGTTGTGAAGTTTCTTCTGATCAGGTTGCTGGGGTTCAGCCTAGGGTTCTGACAGATTCCACTAGGGTAGCTTTGCAGCCACTGTGAGGATGCAAAGAGTTCTGGGTAAGGCTGTGAGCATTTTTTTTCTACAGAGTAATAGCAGCTCAGCTTTTATTCCTTTACATGTTGAGTGATTCTAGTTAAGATTTTGAGAAAAAAAAAGAGAATTATATTAATCATTTTTTAAGCATGGAAACCATCAGACAAGCCATACCAGGACTAATACTTCTGGAAAGATCATTTGCTTGAGTAGTCATTCCTTCATACTTTATTGAATAATTCTTTCAGCTTTTCTTGGTTCTTCCCAGCTTTGGAGTCAGGGATGCTGACTTTGAGTATATCTTGTTTATTGTAGTGAAACAAAATAAATGTCTAGGTAGCTTGGGGGGTGAAGCTATGCAAAGCACTATTACAATCCTCTTACACTTGGTCTAGGTTGAGAGTAAGCCTTTGATTCAAGCCCAGAAACCATCTTCCAAGATTAAGAACTTCAGAATGACTCGATTCTTGAGTAAGGTAGCGTCTTAGTCCAATTTGCTGTAAGAAAATGTTTGGGGCTGGGTACTTTGTAAAGAAAAGGCATTCATTTAGTCCACATTCTTGGAGCCTGAAAGATCGTGTGGCCCCATTTGTTCTGCCTCTGAGGAGAGCCTCATGGTGGATGGTATCACAGTGATGGGCACGTATGCAAAGGGATCACATGGGGAGACAGGAAGCCATGGAGCTGCAGGTGCCAAGTTCATGCTTTTATTTTTTTATTATTTATTTATTTAATTTATTTATTTTTTATTTTTTGACAGGCAGAGTGGACAGTGAGAGAGAGAGACAGAGAGAAAGGTCTTCCTTTGCCGTTGGTTCACCCTCCAATGGCCGGCGCGGCCAGCACGCTGCGGCCGGCACACTGCGCTGATCCGATGGCAGGAGCCAGGTGCTTTTCCTGGTCTCCCATGGGGTGCAGGGCCCAAGCACTTGGGCCATCTTCCACTGCACTCCCTGGCCACAGCAGAGAGCTGGCCTGGAAGAGGTGCAACCAGGACAGAATCCAGCGCTCCGACCGGGACTAGAACGCGGTGTGCCGGCACTGCAAGGCAGAGGATTAGCCTAGTGAGCCGCGGCGCCAGCCCAAGTTCATGCTTTTATAACAACCTGCTCTTACAGGAACTAATCAGAGTCTTGTGAGAGCCATTTTAGTCCCAGGATGGGTCCCCCAGTGACCTAATTACCTTCCATGAAACCCCATTGCTTGACGATTCCACCACCTTCCACCATCGTCATACTGGGGACCAAGCTTCCAGCACATGAACCTTTAGGGACCACACTCAATCATATCCAAATCCTAGCAGGTAGGAAGTCATGGCTAGTGCCTTTTCTCTACAAGAAATGGAGGCAAGCAGATGGCCAGTGTAACTTTTAACAAACATTTCTTCCCAACTCAGCATCACACTATGAGAGCACTCTATTCATATCACCATGCCGCATCTCCACACAATTTTAAGTGTTATTCATTGGTATTCAGACTGTTCCTTTTCTCACTAATCAATCAACCAATAAATCAGAAGGGCAGGACACCAAGTGAGTAGCTGTAGAAAAAATAGGAGCTTATATTGCACCAAGGAATGTTTGGATTATATAGCTCAAAGAACTTTCCCGTGGCAGGGTGATAAGATATTGGAATGATAAGAATGGCTATGTGGACTAACATAAGCCTAATAAGGCTTTATTTTACCTAACAGAAGCCTAATAAGGGAGTGCCCATTGTCCCTGTGGTAGTGATCTAACAACTGAGGCATAGAGAAAGAGCTAACATGACCTGTTTGAGGTTTGTAAATAGTCATGGTGGGGCAGAAATTCAGACTCAAAGAGCCAAATTCCTAGCTTACTCTACTTCTGGAATCTGCTTCTTTTATCCAAAAACTTTATGAGTAGGTTTAGGCCCAGACTTTGGATGGGCTCCATCCTTTATATTTTAGGGAGAATGCTAGAAGAACTGACCCTTGAAGACACTTTCTTGCTTAAGACTTCTATAGCTTACCCAGTTTCTCACTCTGTAGAATACAAAGACCAGCATTACTTCACTCCCTTTTGTGGATACCAAGGGGAAGAAGAACATGGTTAACTTCCCATGCATCAGCAACAAAATCCTACTGAGGACACCCCTGCTGCATCAGGTGAGTACAAGGCGGTGGACATGCCTTGGGTGCAGGAGAAAGACCTGGCTCTGGTCCATAACCAAGTTTAGAAACACCCAGGGTGGAGGCAGGGGAAGTACAGTGTTAGTTGAAAAGTTGGGTTCTAGTCTTGTCCTCACTCTGAAAAGAATGTAAACTTGACCAAACAAGTCACTGATCTCTCATCCCCAGAATGGGTTTTCCATTGAGTTAGCGTGAGGCTTATTGAGGAGAAGAAAAACGAAGATCTGGTGTACAAATGGTGGAATGATACAAGTATTTTTTCCTTCTATGTCATCTTTTTTTTTCTGTGCAAGTACCAAATGAAGTATTCGATGGGGAGTATACCAAATTAAAGAGATGATACCAACACATAACATCAAGTTTATATGCCCTTGGGCAAGTCAGTTCATCCAGTCGGGAACTTGCCTTCTCGAGAGCAGCAGTGAACCAATTCCTATTTCTTCCTGCAGTGACATATCGCTAGGCTTGTCAACTGCATCCTGTGATGTACGTGGGTCCCCCAGGGCATAATGTGAGAGCCAAACACTTTATTTTAGAGGAAGATTGGGAAATACTATTCTCTTATTGTCTCTGCAGGGTTAGGAAAAGAATCTGGCTGATGTGCCATCTTCTCTAGGGGTCTGGAAGAGGGGCAACCGGGACAGAATCCGGCGCCCCGACCGGGACTAGAACCCGGTGTGCCGGCGCTGCAAGGTGGAGGATTAGCCTATTGAGCCACAGCACCAGCAGGTTAAGTGGTCTTTTATTGCTAACTTATTTCTCTGGACAGGAGAATCAAACTCACAGTCACATGCTGGCCTCTGAGCTCAAGGCTTTAGAAACATCTTTCCACTCTGGACTTAAAACCCAAGATCCTAAGTCAGAGAAGAAATCACCAAGGAAGCACAAGGTGCCCCTGACAGCATCAGGTATGCCTTTGGGGAGGTCACAGGGTGTGGTGGCTGTGGTTATGGGTGGTTGGGTTGTCCAGAGCTGAGCTGAGCTGAGTTGAGCTAGAAGGGGCTAAACTACCAGGTATGAGAATAGCTGATTAAGGCCATGAGACAAAGTGAAAGTAGAAATTCAGTCTTCGATCTCTTAATGTGATTGTGGAAACAATAGGCTAAGAGAAAGCACCAGCTCCCTACTGCTCCATTTCCTCCCAAGGAATGGCCCCAGGCAAGTATCGGATGCATGGGCAGACAGAAGGCATTGGCTGACTGTCGGGATGCCCTTCCAAAAGGCTCCTGCCATTTTGTAGACCCAGGGACTAGGAGGAAGAGAGAGGAAGGGAAAGTATTGCACATGAGTCAAGATGAGGAGGTCTTGGCAGAGGTGGCTGAGGAAGGCTCTGAGGGGGCTTCTGGACTAGGAATACATATAAGACATAACCAGCCAGGGGCCTAGCCCTTGCCTCCACTCCCTTCAGAGAGTGCCATAGCTGGTGCCATGGCTGTGCACCAGGTCTGACGAGGGAAGGGCAGCTGCCCCACCCTCCACCCCTAAGAGACCTTTGTGATTGGCAATGGTTGGTCCTGAAAGATCACCTGTAGGTGTTTGGCTGAGAGCCAGACTCCTCAAGAGATCCCGAGTCTCATAACCTGTTAGGATCCAAAGAGAGAGACCCAAATCCGTTGAGCACTGACTATGTGTCAGCATTGTCCAGTGCTTGCAGCTCTGTTACTCCAGCTTTGAAACTGAAATTGATCGTGGTGTTGCTACTTTAACAAAAGCGGAAGCTGGCCATGATGACATAATTCCAGTTCTGAGCCAGTGCTGCCTTTACAGAGCTGGTGTCTGCCTCCCTGCTCCCTTGCTTGGGTCCTGGTTCAGTCCTCTGGAAAAGAGCATGCATATTTAGCACACACACGACTATATGACTGTCCAGCTCACATATGAAGATGGAGGTCTTATCCCCCATAAGTCTTTTTGTGTCTCCTTGGAGTTCCTTCTCTAACTCCTCAGAAGTTCACCAATAACAAGCTGCCCTCTCCCCTGATCCTGGCTTCTCTTCCAGGTGCACATTCTCAATTAAAGTGTGAATTTCACCCCCAACCCTCACCCTTCTGACCAAACCTCAACATCCTGTTCTGATCTGGCCAGTGTGGAGTAGAGAAGGGCTAACATGATTCCCTCCATCTAGTCTGAGATATCCACTAACCGAGCTGCAGATTTGAATGGAAATGCTTTCTGGGCCTTCAAAATTGCATGTCTGTTACCTGTATGGCCCTTGAAGACATTCAAGTTTTTGAACACTCTCAGGATAGACTATTTTTGTAGCCTAGGTCCACAGTAATTTGGGCAGATGGCATCTTAACTGTATATGAGGGAACTAAAAAAAGAGTTTGTGGGGAGCAGGAGCTTAACCTAGCAGCTAAAATGCCCACATAGCATACCACATCAGAATACTTGGATTTAATTCCTGGCTTCCTTTCCCAGCCCCAACTTCCTGCTAACATAGACCCTGGGAGGTAGGGGTGAAGCTCAAATAATTGGGTTTCTTTCCCTAATATGGAGACCCAGGTTGAGTTCCAGGCTCCTGGCTTTGGCACTGACCCATCTCTTACCCTTGTGGACATTTGGGAAGTGAACTCTGTGTCTCCTAAATATAAAAATTTTAAGAGTAGGGTTTGTGGACAGTGGAATTAAAAGATATGTTCATTTTGGTGCAAAATAATTTTGAAATCCATGCATCAAAAATGTCATGGAAAGTTCACATTATAAAACAACTATGCATGGATTGACCAAAAAATTGTACCGAAATAAATTTATCTTTTAAATCTATGAATATTGTGATATACTGTCATACTGTTGTCAACACTGTTTACTCCTGATTTTTTTATGCATGCTGCTGCAACCCATTAGCTCTTTGGGAGAAGAAATTACCCATTTTCCCTTCTTTGGGTTTTGCTGAAATAAGTACAAGACCTTGACATTTGCCTTGTGACATTTCCCACTGTGAGATTTCAGCTGTGTAGTTCTCTAGACTGCCTGGTTGAACCCGTGCTCATGAACTGGAAGGGATGCAAGCCACCATCTGCTCCCTGGGCAAATCCCCATGTTGCCTCAACCTAACTGACAACTGTAGTGCTTTTCACACAGAGGCCCTAAAGTTTTTTAAGAACCAGCTGTCCTTGTATGAGCGAAGTGAAATCCTGGGCTACACAGAGTTATGGTTCCTGGGGCTTGAAGCTGACAAGCTCAACATGGCTTCTGAGAAACTGAGCAAGACAAGTTTTGATGATGAACATGGCTCCTACATGAAGGTAAGGGGGAAGTGGGTCATAGGACACTTAGGGGCTTCTGAACAAGGCATTGTCTAGAAAAGAATAGTATTTCATGCTAATACAGCAGGGACCAGGCACCCTGAAGGAGTCCGGTAGGTGCTAGGCTGAAGGAATGCCATGTTTGAAAATGGGAAGGCATGCAAGTTAGTATTCAAAATGCTTTATTAACAGAGCACCGATTTTGTCCATGGTTATTTGGGATAATGGGTGTGCATCCTGAGTGACCTCCCACTCCTCTGCGTGACCTTGCACTCACTGGAAAAAGCCAGCCTGGAATCAGATGATCTCCCCCACATTCCCTTTGTCATCTCCTTCATATAAGCCCCTACACGGTCCCTCTTCTATTTGAAAGTAGATGACGTTTTCCCCCAGACAAAACAGTTTTTGTCCCTGCAGTCCCTAGCACTTAGTACTTACCTCTGTTTTCAAAAACTTGATCCCAACAACTCTTTCTTTCCCCTTGGACTGTACCTTGGGGGTAACCCGCGGTCCCCCAGGACAGTGCCTGTTCTCAGCCAGAAGGTGACATCTGGCAGTGATTTCACGTCTGCCATGTCTGATGTGTGAGGCTTGGTCCGCCAGCCTGCGGGCTGTCAGGAGTTTCTTCTTCTGCACTCTTCTCCACAACTTGGCTTTAGGAGACAACATGAGCCTTTGATGCCTTCATTGAGGAGGTAGATTTTCTTCATGGCATTCAGGGGCGTGTTTCTCAGGCTTGCCTGTGGATACACATCACTTGACACTCTTGTTAAAATACAGAGGTTCTGGAGTGAGACCTGATGTTTAGCATCTCTAAAAGGTTTCCAGGTGACATCTGTGCTGCCAGTCCTTGGCCCATGCTAGGAGAAGCAGGGATTTAGTTTTTGTGACACAGCCTCCATCTATAGCCATGGTTCTCAACATTTTTAGGCCAAGGATCTCTTTGGGAGTCTAATAAAAACTACATATTTATCAGAAAAGGCAACCTGCACATACACAAAATTTCAGGGGATCAGTGAGTCTTTGTTCAAGAATCCTCAATATAAACCTTACCTCCCCTTCAGTCAGACACACTCAACCCCTTCCTCACTCCTCCATCCCTTACCCCAACCTACCTGAACCCAGGGTCTTGAGGAATTCCCTCGGGATGTCAGTGCTGCCTTTAAGTTAATCCACTGGAACTCAGTTCCTCAATCTCAAGTCTTAGAGAGCTTTGCTTTTCATGACGGAGAGAGGGGCAATATATGCTTTCCAGAAGCTCCAACTTTTCATATTGCATTTCAGAGCACAAACATGACACAGTGCACCTAGCCAAAATCTCAAACAAGTGACCCGGCTGCGTTCTCATATTTATTCTAACAACTAATGGTAACCGAATACTTATTTACTGAGCAACTGTCATAAACTTTGGCATCTGCTAAAGACTTTGGAAATAACAAGGGAAGAATGAAAACCAATGCAACATGGTTCTTGTTCTCAAGTAACTGAATCAATGCCAGCACTGACAAGTGAGCGAATAATGGTGATATGGTCAAACTGGTGATATGTAGGAGATATGTACAGTTGCTAAGAAAACATGCAAGTGCCTGCCCCACTCTCATGGCTAGACCTTTACAGGTATCCAGACCCACTTCCAAATATCGGTAAAGTTATACAAGTTCAAATGCATGGTCTTGAATTCTCCTGCATAAACATATTCCCACCTCACATTTACATACACATCCTGAGAAATTGTGCACAAACACCCTTCATCTCTCCCAGGCTCATAGTACAGCCCTAGCAATCAGAAATTCACAGAGCTTGAGAATTTTAAAGGTCATCTTTTTATTGTTGTTGTTTAAGATTTATTTATTTATTTGAAAGGTAGAGTTACATAGAGAAGGGGAGAGAGAGAGAGAGAGAGAGAGAGAGAGAGAGAGAGGATTGATTTCATCCACTGGTTCACTCCCCAAATGGCCACAATGGCCAGGGCTGGGCCAGGACAAAGCCAGGAGCTTCTTCCAGGTCTCCCATGTGGGTGCAAAGCCCCAGACACTTGGGCCATCTTCTGCTGCATTCCCAGGTGCATTAGCAGGGAGCTGGATTGGAAGGAGAGCAGCTGAGAGTCCAACTAGTGCCCATATAGGATCTTAGTGCTGTAGGCGGTGGCTTAACCCACTGGCCACAATACCAGCCCCCTGGATCATCTTATCCAGAGTCTTCCATTTACAGATGAGCACTCTGCAGCTCACAGGGGACTAAGTGCCTTGTCTGAAGCCACCTAGCTCAGTTTTCAGTTAGAAATTTCCTGTGGCTTTGACTAATCACCTGCTCCCTAGTTGTCAGCACAAGGAGAGAAATGGATGCTTCTGGCCGGCTCCGTGGCTCACTCGGCTGATCCTTCACCTGCAGCGCCGGTACCCTGGGTTCTAGTCCTGGTTGGGGTGCTGGATTCTGTCCCAGTTGCTCCTCTTCCAGTCCAGCTCTCTGCTGTGACCCAGGAGGGCAGTGGAAGATGGCCCAAGTCCTTGGGCCCTGTACCCGCATGGGAGACCAGGAGAGGCACCTGGCTCCTGGCTTCGGATTGGCACAGCACGCCGGCCGTGGCGGCCATTTAGGGGGTGAACCAACAAAAGGAAGACATTTTCCTCTGTCTCTCTCTTACTGTCTATCTCTGCCTGTCAAAAAAAAGAAAGAAAGAAAGAAAGAAAGAAAGAAAGAAAGAAAGAAAGAAAGAAAGAAAGAAAAGAAAAGAAAAGAAAAGAAAAGAAAAGAAAAGAAAGAAAAAGAAAGAAATGGATGCTTCTGGCTCTTGGAAAATATTTTACTTCTTGGACGAGAAATGTCAAAGTTCTGAATTGCTAGGTCTAGAATAAATCTGGATAAGCCCAAGAGAGATCCAAATCTGGCAAAGGAGTGGCAAAGCAGACATAAAGCGTCTTGATTTGGCGACACATCAAAGGTCAGACATAGGAAGTCTGGGGCCTGCACTGTGGTGTAGCAGGATAAGCTGCTGCCTGTGATGCCAGCATCCCATATGAGTGACAGTTCCAGTGTCAGCTGCTCCACTTCCCATCCAGATCCTTGCTAATGCACCTGGGAGGGCAGTGGAAGATGGCCCTTGCCACCCACGTGGGAGTCCCAGATATAGCTCCTGGCTCCTGGCTTCAGCCTGGCCCAGCCTTGGATATTGTGGCTATTTGGGGAATGAACCAACGGATGGAAGAGAGATGTCTCTCCCTCTCTCTTCGTAACACTGCCATTAAACCAAAACGACACAAAACAAAATAAACAAAAACGTCCTCCAAACTGGAGCTGCTGTTCAACTTCAAGAATCACAGAATTTCCTAACAGGAAGGGACCCTCAGAGCTACTCCGTTCAATCCCCCTATTTTACAGGTCCTAAAACATGCAGGAAAGTAGAGCAATAGAACTGGAATTCGAATTTACCAAATGCCATCTGGTGTTCTTTGCATTGTTTGCCATGAATCAAGCCCATGGGGCTTCCCCTGAAACCGCATGGGTGGGCTGGGATCCAGGCAGCAGCCTAACCATTGCAGTAGCAGCGAGGTGGGGGTGGGGGTAGCACAAGTACTCCAAGCAGTTCAGCAAATTTCCCACAGGAGTGAGCCATGAGCTAGCCGGGGATGGGTCTGCAGAGTCAGGGAAGCCCCGGGACCTGTGACTCTGCTCCTCACACCTGACCTGGCTTCCGCAGGTCCTACATGACCACATTGCCTATCGCTACGAGGTTCTGGAGATGATCGGGAAAGGGTCCTTTGGACAGGTGGCCAAGTGCTTGGATCACAAAAACAATGAGTTGGTGGCTCTGAAAATCATCAGGAACAAGAAGAGGTGCGGCTTGGTGGATTGTGGGTCCTGGAAGAGGGGCTGTGTGGCTCTGGCCCCAGATTTCTGCCCTTTGTGACTTGGCCCTTTCCTCTCATCTTCCTCCTCCCTTTCCTTTCACTCTCTCTACCTGTAAGGATCCAAAAGGGTCAGAGAGGAGGTGAGAATTTGGAGAGTTTTTGTGCTTTCTGCTGCCCTAGATGGCCTTATTGGGATCTCAGGGAGGGGCTGAGGACCCAGGCTTGGTGCTGCAGCAATGACATGACAATGACACCTGTTTTTTCTGTCTCCATGTCTCATCCTCCCTGCCACTCCCCAATCCCCTTAGATTTCACCACCAGGCCCTGGTGGAGTTGAAGATCCTGGAAGCTCTCAGAAGGAAGGACAAAGACAACACCTACAACGTGGTGCACATGAAGGACTTCTTCTACTTCCGCAATCACCTCTGCATCACCTTTGAACTCTTGGGGTCAGCTGCTATCTTGAAAAATTCATTTCCCTTTGAAAAGTTGCTTAGGTGACAGAAGAGAAGCTTTGAGGTCAGAGCACTAGATGTTCCCTGGTGCAACTAGTTAACGACCAGAATGGACACAGCAGCCACTCACTTATGCAGAAGTTCCAGGAGCACGGATGCTGGGACCAAAAGTTGCCATCTTACCCTGCCCCTTAGTCTGCACCTGCCAGCATACCCCGGATGTGCTTCCCTAGGCTCAGTGCTGATTGGGTGAGGCAAAACGAGGCCCTGGCTCTCAACCGTTAAACTGAAATGTTCTGAAAATGATTTTCCTTGGCTGTCATTGGTGCAGAGGTTGAAAGCCAAAAGAACAGGCAGCTGGCTGCTCAGAATGGGAAAAGAGCTTAGATATTGAACAAATATGGTAAGAAAGCAGAACGCTGACAAATAGATTTCCTGGCCTGACTGAATATCAGCTGAAAAGTTATGCTGATTGTAAGGGCATGCTAGTTTGATTACTTTTCTCTCTGAAAGGGCTGTCTGATGCAATTTAAATAAAATCCAAAACTCAGAATACATTTAGCAAAGGGGAATGATCAGGGTAAACTCTCAGAACCCAGTGTTCCTGGGCTCACTGAGCTGGCCCTGCTGCTCTGGGACACCATCTCTGATGGGGAGGTTCCAGGAGCCAGCTCAATCAGAATCCAAGGGAAAGCTGGCATTCTCACCATCTCTGGTGATTATAAAATGTGGGCCACCTGCCAGTAGGAAAAGGTGAATTATCTTCTCTGTGGCAAACTGGATAGCCCTGGTTGCCCTCCCGGGCCCTTCATCCCAGCATCCAGTCAGGAAATCCTTGTACTTAAATGAACTCAGAGAGGTCAAGAGAGCCAGGTATGAAGAGGGAGAAACCAATGCCAAACATAGCTTGATGAGCTGCCCAGGGTCACAGGTCAGGATGAGGCCAGAGCCACACCTCACTTCTCCACCGTATTCCTCAAGAAGGACCGGCCTCCTAAAGCCTGCCATTAGATCATCGCAGACATGGCAGGTTAGGAGGAGCCAGCAAGAGGCGACCCAAGATAGTTTCTGGATTCTGCTATTTCTCGCCTCTCTCAAACTGGCAGCTCAAAGCAAGGCTTGCTTTTTAAAATGGCTTCTCTGAGCCTACAACACTTGTAAGTCAGTGGCTTCTTTATACTGTCACAGGCTCCAGCCGCTCCGGAGTGTTGATGGTTCTCTGGCAAGAGTGAGCTTTCATTCCTGCAAGGCAGCAATAGGATGGGACCTAGCAGATGCACCTGCTTCCGGTGGGGCGGGGGCCCTCTATTTTCCCTCAGTCCCATCTGCCCACTGTCTTGTTCCTTTATTTGTCAGGAACCTGCTGTTCGTGGACAGCCTGGGTGGTGGGGAGAGGGCATTGCTGGGTTGAAGACTTGTGGGATCCCTGGATTCCTGCCAAAGGCCTGAAGCATAACTAATATTTCAGATGTCTGGTCCAACCTCTTCACCCACAAGCATAGCCCAGTGCTTAAGTGACCTTGTCACATGAGAGGGGACATCTGAGAGGCTAGCACAGTTGAACTTCACCCTGGGCTTGCCATGAATCGTTGGGAATGCTGAGTTAATGGGACACAAAAGGCCTGCCTCCTAGTCTGAGTTGACTGCTGAGGGAGACCAGGTGGCAGGTGCACACTCAACCTGAGCCTTCGGACACCCACAGCATCACCCCTCCTCTCTCTTCCCCAGAATCAACTTGTATGAGTTGATGAGGAACAACAGCTTTCAAGGGTTCAGTCTGTCAATAGTTCGTCGCTTCACCCTCTCTGTTTTGAAGTGCTTGCAGATGCTTTATGTAGAGAAAATCATCCACTGTGACCTCAAACCCGTGAGTACAACCTCTGTCCTCTCACGGGAGCAGGTTCCCACAGTTCCCTAGTGGGAGCTGGGCAGCCAGCACGGCCAAGACTCCAAAGTGGAAGCCAAGAAGTCCTGCTTATGGGTGGTGTAAGCCCTGTGGGGTTCAAAACCAAGGCATGAATAGTGGGAAATGGAGAGAGAGGTGGTGTCATGGAGGCAGACAGGATCAGGAAGGTCTGAGGGCAGCCTGTAGAAGGATTATTGTGGAAGGTGGTGTCTTGTGCATCAAAGTAAGCTGCAAGAAGTCCTGAGGTCTAGGAAATGTTTCCTTCTTTTGCCTTTCTCAGTGAAGCAATCAACAGTCACCTGCCCTTTGTTAGAGAGACGCAGGGTGTCACTGGCTGCCAGCTGAGCCTCACAAATAGAAAAATATGCCTCAACTTTACCTCATTTCCTTCTCTCCATTTCCCAAGATGCTTAAATTTTTTTTTAAAGCTCCAACTCATTGGGAAAGTTGGGGGATATTTTTATAATTGAAGGTTGCTAAGATAGAGCTGTCATCTTGGCTGGCTGGTGCAGTGTCACCTGGAGGCAGGTACACTGACTTTCTGTCCACATCCAAGTTTCTGATCCTCAGATGTGCAGCTCCTAAGGGTCACAACACACATGAGCCTTGGGCTTAGGGGACTGACACTCACCAGAAAATTCACAAGACACTTGATAGTCAAAGTATCAGGTAACGGATTTCCTGGAGAAATAAATAAACTAGAAGATGTTTGTCCCTGTACAGAAATACACAGTCAGGACATTGCTGATTTTCTGATAAAAATGTTAACAGACATATAAAAATGGTAGTTAGGGGGTACCGTGTAATGTTTCATTACCTGTACACATTGTGTATATTCAATCAGGGTAAGCACGTTCATCCTTTTTCAAGTGTTTTCTTTAAAGTGAAAGCATCCAACATCATACCTACTAGGTTCTTTTTAAATAGAGAAATATGCAGCACATTAATATTATCTATAGTCAGCCTACTGTTCAGCAGAACTAGCTACAACCTAGTACCCACCAATTAAACTTTCCCCATCCCTCCCTGACCTCTTCCATTGCCAGCCTGATAATGATCATTATATATATATATTTTTAAAGATTTATTTACTTATTTGAAAGGCAGAGTTAAAGAGAGAGAGGGAAAGAAAAAGACAGAGATCTTCCATCTGCTGGTTCACTCTGCAAATGGCTGCAATGGCTGAGGCTTAGCCAGGCCAAAGCCAGGAGCCAGGAGCTTCTTCCAGGTCTATCCTGTGGGTGGCAGAGGCTGAAGTACTTGGACCATCTTCCGCTTTTTTCCTAGGCAGATTAGCAGCTAGCTGAATAGGAAACAGAGAAGCTGAAGCTCAAACTGGCGCTCACAGGGGACCCCGGCATTGCAGGAGGAGGCTTAACCTGCTGCATATATCTTTAACTTCTGAGATCAACTGTTTCTTAGGTTCCACATGTGAGTGAGATCGTGTGATGTCTTTCTGTGCCTGACGTATTTCACCGAACATAATGACCTCCAGTTCCACCCGCATTGTTGCAAATGACAAGATTTCATCCTTTTTATGGCTGAGTAATATTTCATGCTGTAGATGGACCATATTTTCTTTATCTAGTCATCAGTGAATGGATGGACACTTGGATTTTTCAGTTTCTTGGTCATTGTGAATGCTGCTGCCATAAACCTGGGAATGCAGATGTCTCTTTGACAGATAAATGTCATTTTCTTTGGACATATACCCAGTAGTGGGATTGCTGAATCACATGACCAGTCTATTTTTAGTATTTGGAGAAACCTCCACAGTGTTTTCCATGCTGGCTGTCCTAATTTACACTTCCACTCAAGGATGTGCAAATGTTCCCTTTTATCCACATCCTTGCCAACACTTGTTACCTTTTGTCTTTTTGATGATAGCCAATCTTACTAGATGAGATAATAGCTCACTGTGGTTTCAATTTACATTTCCCTGATGATTAGTGACTTTGAGCATTTTTTTCATATACCTGTTGACTATTTGTATGTTTTTGAGAAATGTCTGTTTAGATCTACTGGAAATTTTTTTTAATGAATTATTTTATTGATTTGAAAGACAGAGTTACAGAGAAAGGTAGAGACAGAGAGAGAGGTCTTCCATTCTGCTGGTTCACTCCCCAAATGACCGCAATGACCAGAGCTGAGCTGATCCGAAGCCAGGAGCCAGGAGTTTCTTCCAGGTTTCCCACGCAGGTGCAGGGGCCCAAAGAGTTGGGCTATCTTCTACTGCTTTCCCAGGTCATAGTAGAGAGCCGGATCAGAAAAGGAGCAGCCAGGACTTGAACCGGTGGCCATATGGGATGCCGGTGCTGCAGGCTGGGGCTTTAACCCACTGCACCACAGCATCAGCCCCTGTTGGCCATTTTTAAATTGAAATTTTTTGCTATTGGGTTGTTTGAGTTCTTTATATATTCTGGATATTAACCCACAGGTATGGCTTGCAAATATTTTCTTCCATTTTGGACATCTTCTCTTCACTCTGTTATTGTTTCCTTTGCGTGCAAAAGTTTTTTGGTTTGATGAAATCCCATTTGTCTACTTTAACTTTTATTGCTTGTGCTTTTGGATGTGATCTAGAAAAATCTTGCCTGTTCCAATGCACTGTTGCTCATGCTGAATGATATTCCTAATGTGCTGTTGGATTTTTATTTGCTATTATCTTGTTGAAGATTTTTGCATCTATGTTCATCAAGGATAATACCTTGTAGCTTTCTTTTTGTTTTGTGTTCTTGTCTCAATTTGGTTCAAGGTAATGTTGGTCACATAGAATGAATTTGGAAGAATTCTTTCCTATTTTTTTTTGAAATAATTTAAGAAGGTTTGGTGTTGATTCCTCTTTAAAGTTTGGTAGAATTCAGCAGTGACTCCATCTGGCCCTGGGATTTTCCAGGGAAGTGTTTTGTGAGTGTAGGATTCAAGAATCAGGGAGTTTTTCTTATGGACTTAGTGATTAGTGTCAGTGAGCTGTGAGTGGCCATTGCATTCATCCTCTCTAGAGATAGCCACTTCTGCCAATAATATTGGAAGGCCAGCCCTAATTAAGGAGACTTTCCAGTGGACTGGAGACATGCTAGAAATTCTTGCTATTTTAAGGCCCTGATCAGCCTCCTTCAGTTAACACTTTTTTTAGAAAAGGTACTGTGGACTACATTTTTACTTTCTTACTTTGTGGTGCCAGAGGCTTCAGACCATGCCTCTTATGCCTTATCTCTAATGTTAGATACCCAGTAAACATTCATGAAACTGTGCCTCTGATATTGAGATCCTTGAACACTGAGATCTTTGAAAATTGGGACTTTAATCTTCCAGCCTTAGCCAATACACTCTCGGGCTGAGAGCAGACCTAGAAGCTCTGCCTTCTATTCTACAACTGTACTGAAACAACCCATTTCACATTTTCCCCAAAGTCAGCATAAGAATTGTTGCTTTTGGGGCAGGAGGGGTCTTCTTCTGTCATAGCAGTATGTTCTTGAGGGCATTTAATGGAAGCCTCAAAGAAACTCATTCAATAGCATTCCCAAGACTTTATACAAGCAAGGTATAAAACCAGATGCCAGAGAAGATAAAAATAAGTCCACAATCAAAATGGGGAGAGAGGCAAAATGTATGCCAAACAAATACTGCCAATGCCAATCAGTGACTACTGGGTCCAGTTGACCACATGTCAACTGAATGTCAGAGGAGGGGGAGGATAATGGGATGCGGAGAAGATGAGGAAGAAGGTTCCCATTTCAAAGTGGTTGTATTTGAACTGGGCCCTGGAGAACGGCCAGAATTTAGGTAAATAGAGCCCGGAGCAACCTAATTAAAACTTGACATATGTCTTGTCTTCCTTGTAGGAAAATATAGTGCTATATCAAAGGGGCCAAGTCTCTGTTAAAGTTATTGACTTTGGATCAAGCTGTTATGAACACCAGAAAGGTAAGCCCCAAACCAGTCTCTGAGTTTTCCCTTCACGGTTGTGGTCACCTGGCTTCTTGCCTGTCCTCAGCTTGTTTGAGCCCAAGTTTTTTCATAGGGTTCAAACACCGTAAGGGCCCTTCGAAACTCTCATGGTCTATGGATCATGAATAAACTCATAGTACTAGGTCCCAAAATCTAACTAGATGTGTATCAGAATCATTCCTGCACTCTGAAAAATGATATGTTCAGGGTCTTGTCCCAGATGCTCGGAGTCCAAATTTCTGGGGAATAACCAGGACTCTGTGCTTTAAAAAAACAAAGCCATTCTAAAGTTTGACTGTCTTGGATTAAGTATACTTTTAAAATTTTTAATTTAATTTTTATTTATTTGAAAGACAAGAAAGAGAGGGAGGAGAGAGATCTTTTATTCACTGGTCCACTCCCTAAATGTCCCAGGGCTGGGCCATGCCGAAGCCAAGATCCTGGACTCCATTCAGGTATCCCACATGAGTAGCAGGAATCCAAGCACCTTCTGCCTCCCAGGGTGCACATTAACAGGAAGCTGGGTTGGAAGTGGAGAACCTGATACTGAAACCAGGCACTCCAATATGGGATACTGTTGAGGTAGATTTCTTCTGAGAGGATTTGTTCTGAGAGGAAGAGCGTGGTGGGAGCAAGAGGCGCGGAGTCACCACACAGACCCCGGGAATCGGGTGAAAGCGGGCTTGAGGCAAGCAGCCTGCAGACCCGTTTATTTCAGTTAGTACAACAGCTTATGTAGTCAAGACAAGCCAATCCAGTCAGGGGGCAGTCTATGCCCCAACCAATCACAGCCTGTTGCTAGGCAGTTTCCAAAGCTATCCAATCACAGCATGTTGCCAGTTAGGATCTTGTTGCCAGGCAGTTTCTGAAACCATCCAATCATGGCCTGCCATCAGTCAGGCTCTGTCGTCATGTGGTTTCCTCTGTTGTCATGTGGTTTCCGAAGCCATCCAATCACGGCCTGTTGCCAGGCAGTTTCTGTTGTCAGTGGCCATCTTGGCATGAACTTTTCACCTCAGCGGCCATCTTGATATGAACTTTTCACCTCATTCCGCCACAGGATACGGCCATTACATCCACCCAGATTCACGAGGTGTTATGGCTTTTTCAAGCTGGAATCCAGAAAGGAGCCCTGGCAGATATTCACACAACCTTTACTGAACTTGTTTTAATCATCTGTTCCTTTGACTTTTCTGGAGTTTGATGTAGAGAACATGTGACATTGAGTGTCTGCTGTGTCAGTCAATGTCTTGGGTACCAGGAAAAAAATATGAACATTTCCTGTCTGAGGGCTGCTTGCAGTATAGTACAAGGATGTCAAACAGAAAGATAATACGCTAGGCATACTGTACAGATATATACACAGGCTGCTTTAAGGGCCCAGGGAAGGGTGATTTGGGGACCAGCCTTTACGGTGGTGGGGAATGTCAGAAGCAGCCTCCTGGGGTCGGCATTGTGGTGCAGTGGGTTAAGTCACTGCCTGCGATGCTGGGATCCCATATGAGCACTGGTTAGAATCTGGGCTGCTCTGCTTCTGATCCAGCTCTCTGCTGATGTTCCCTGGGAAAGCAGCAGAAGATGGCCCAAGTGCTTGGGCCCCTACCACCCATATGTGAGATCTAGATGGAGTTCCTGGCTCCTGTTTTTTATTTTATTTTATTTATTTTTTTTAACAGGTGGAGTAGACAGTGAGAGAGAGAGAGACACAGAGAAAGATTTTCCTTTCATTGGTTCACCTCCCAAGTGGCCGCTACGGCCGGCGCGCACTGGGCCGATCCGCAGCCAGGAGCCAGGTGCTTCTCCTGGTTTCCCATGCAGATGCAGGGCCCAAGTACTTGGGCCATCCTCCACTACACTCCGGGGCCACAGCAGAGAGCTGGATTGGAAGAGGAGCAACTGGGACAGAACCAGTGCCCCAACTGGGACTAGAACCCCAGGTGGAGGATTAGCCAAGTGAGCCGCGGCACCAGCCGGCTCCTGGCTTTGGCCTGGACAATTTGTGGAGTGAAACTGAGGATGGAAGACTCTCTCCTCTCTCTCTCTCTCTCTCTCTCTCTCTCTCTCTCTCTCTCAAGATTTATTTATTTACTTGAGAGGCAGAGTTACAGACAGAGGGAGGGAGAGACAGAGAGAAAGGTCTCCCATCCGCTGGTTCACTCCCCAGTTGGCCAGACCTGGGCCCATCTGAAGCCAGGATCCAGGAGCTTCTTCCAGATCTCCCATGTGGGTGCAGGGGCCCAAGCATTTGGGCCATCTTCTGCTGCTCTCCTAGGCCATCAGCAGGGAGCTGGATCAGAAGTGGAGCAGGCGGGACTCAAACCAGCACCCATATGGGATGCTGGTGCTGCAGGCAGATGCTTAACCTACTATGCCATAGCACTAGTCCCTCTCCTCTCTCTTTAACTCTGTCTTTCAAATAAAATAAAATAAATCTTAAAGAAAATAAAAGCAGCAGCAGTAGCCTCTCGAGGCTGATGGAAGGACAACCAGATGGATGTTTCCGAGCACAGTGCAGCACCACTTTTGAGGATGTGTCACCTACATGTTTTCTGGATGGATCCTATAAATAGAAAAGAATGCTTTCCACAAAGAAATGTACATTTACTCATCTCAGGTACTGGAAGCTGTGTAACCTAGTAGACAACACTTATCTTAGGTTCCTTGTCTTCAAGATGGATACAATGATAGCACCTGCAACAGAAAGAAGTCTTACATATAAAGCATTTGTCACAGCTAAAAACTATATAAGTCCCATTAATTTCATGTTCTGAAATACTCTATGTACATGTACTTTGCAAGTACCTCACATCTATTGTGGAAGCAGGCAGGGTATTAAATTCATGTTTATTAAATGTTTGTTTTGCTTTAAGTCACTGAATTGTTCCATCCTTACTACAATCAATTGACAACGACAGAGGAGTGATTGTAGAGCCCCTCCTTGTCCCCCGTCCAGATGTGTGGAAGTAACTTAATGTCTCGTTTCCCTGGCTTCAGTCTCCTCGTCCATCTTCCGTTCCTCCTCAGCTGCTGAGATTTCATTGAACTCTGATTTCCATGCTGTGTGTTATACACACATTACATGCACATAACGTATTGAATCTACATTTAAAGTGGTGCATTTTGCACGCTTCCTTTCTCATTCCAGTATGTCACCTCACTTGCCAAACTACAATACTCTCAGAAGATGTCCAATTACAGTTAATCTGGCAGTGTGAAAACTTACATGTTTTAAGTTTTTTTAAATCTTCAACTTTATTTATTTGAAAGTCAGAGTTGCACAAAGAGAGGAGAGGCAGAGAGAGAGAGAGAGAGAGAGAGAGAGAGAGAGAGAGACAGAGAGAGAGGTCTTCCATCCAATGTTTCACTCCCCAGTTGGCCGCAACTGGCTGGAGCTGTGCAGATCAAAAGCCAGGAACCAGGAGCTTCTTCTGGGTCTCCCACGTGGGTGCAGGGGCACAAGGACTTGGGCCATCTTCTTCTGCTTTCCCAGGCCATAGCAGAGAGCCAGATCGGAAGTGGAGCAGCTGGGTCTTGAACTGGCGCCCATATGGGATGCCGGCGCTTCAGGCCAGGGCGTTAACCCACTGTGCCACAGTGCCAGCCCCTAAGTTTTATGTTTAAAACCTTGGCCATGGCCGGTACTGCGGCTAACTAGGCTAATCCTCTGCCTGCGGCGCCGGCAGCCTGGGTTCTAGTCCCGGTTGGGGCACAGGATTCTGTCCCGGTTGCTCCTCTTCCAGTCTAGCTCTCTGCTGTGGCCTGGGAGTGCAGTGCAGGATGGCCCAAGTGCTTGGGCCCTGCACCCCATGGGAGACCAGGAGGAAGCACCTGGCTCCTGGCTTCAGATTGGTGTAGCGCGCCGGCCGCAACACACCGGCCATAGCGGCCACTTGGGGGGTGAACCAATGGAAGGAAGACCTTTCTCTCTGTTTCTCTCTCTCTCACTGTCTAACTCTGCCTGTCAAAATAAAATAAAATAAAATAAAATAAAATAAAATAAAATACCTTAGTCAGCTCAGTTACATCCCTGAAACAGTGCCTACTTTGAAGCTCTTGATGGATAAAGTGGGGATAATAACGCTGTCCCAGAAATTGGGTTCCTGTGAGGATTTAAAGATGTTAGCTGTGTCACGTTGCTCATGAATGCTGGCCTGTTGCCGCTCTGCAAAATCTCTGAAAAGCCCACCGAGTAAGTCTGAGGGCTAGAATCTAGATTATTGACCATCCTCAAGCGTGAAGTTCTCAAAAAAGAAATGTTCCGGGGAGAAGGAGATTTTTCCCATGTGAGTTGTTCTTTCTTTGCCCCCCCTCAGTGTACACCTACATCCAAAGCCGGTTCTACCGGTCCCCAGAAGTGATCCTGGGCCTCCCCTACAACATGGCCATCGACATGTGGAGCCTGGGCTGCATCATGGCGGAGCTCTACACAGGCTACCCTCTGTTTGCCGGGGAGGACGAAACAGAGCAGCTGGCTTGCATCATGGAGGTGAGGGGGTGGGCTGGCTGCGGTGACAGCAGCATGACAGCTTCTCTCAGACCTTAGGTTCATCACAGCTGTGAGAGCTGGTCTGCGTACTTTTGTTGTTGTTGAGTGTGTTACTATATATTGTTGAGTTGACGTCTAACACTTTGATCAAGAATTTAAATAGTTGCAAAGGATGTCAATTCCATCATCTTGTAAATAATGACATTTTGAATCAAAACTGCTATAATGGTCTTTTATAAGGCTAAAAAAAAAATTTAGGGAACCTGACACTCACAAAAAAGCCTATCCAGGCTGGTGCCGCGGTTCAATAGGCTAATCTTCCACCTAGTGGCGCCGGCACCCCGGGTTCTAGTCCCGGTCGGGGCGCCAGATTCTTTCCTGGTTGCCCCTCTTCCAGGCCAGCTCTCTGCTGTGGCCCGGGAATGCATTGGAGGATGGCCCAAGTGCTTGGGCCTGCACCCCATTGGAGACCAGGAGAAGTACCTGACTCCTGCCTTCAGATCAGCGCGGTGCGCCGGCCGCAGCGCGCCAGCCGTGGCAGCCATTTGAGGGTGAACCAATGGCAAAAGGAAGACCTTTCTCTCTCTCTCTTCCACTATCCACTCTGCCTGTCAAAAAAAAAAAAAAAAAAAAAAAAAAAAAAAAAAGCCTACCCAAAAAGTACAGGAACAACTTCTCCTTTAAGAATTTCACTTTTCTCACTTTTTTTTCTCCTTGAACAAACTCTCATTTCTATTCTACTTCTTCCACAAGAGTGTTCTTTCAACTCATGATTGAAATCTATCCATCACTGTAACTTAAACATTTTCCCATCACCATAAACTCCACATGTAAAAGTTTTCTTTCTGATGAATTATTAAAATATAAGTAGTGTACAAATTTTGGTAATGAATTACCAGACACAAAATATGAAATTCTATTGGTCTTACAGCCCTAAGAAAAACAGATAGGGCCATATTTTCTCTTTTCTGCATGATTCCTGTGCCTGTAGGTGAATATTACTTCTTGCAAACTAAATTAGACAAAATGGGAAATAACCCTAAAAAAAAACCTAAAAAGTTGAAAATTATGCATTCTAGGATTTTCCTAGTAAACAAAGATATTTTGACTTCAAAAACTATCTTTTTATACCTAAGATGGTACTTCAAAAAGTTAGTGAAAAAATGGAATGAAAATATGCTTATTTGGTGCATTTTGGAAATCCATGCGTATGAGGAGTCTTCAAAAAGATCATGGGAAGTATGCATTATGAAAATTCTATGTGTGACCTCAACATTTTTCACACCAAAGTAAACTTGCCTATTCATTCAATTTTTTTATTAATCTTTTGAAGTTGCCTGCTATTTCTCTCTCTATGAGAAATTTCTATTACCTAGATTGCCTCAAAGTTGCAAGTAGAGAGACAAACACACCCTTGAGAATTACTGACTGTAAGTAATTTCACTTCACGGTTGAAACTAATAATAAAACACTAATATAATTAGGTAAGCTTAGCCTTAAATGGTAGGTGTGTTGGACTGATAAGGAGAGGTGACCAGGGTGATCCAAGTAATTTCTATGTCTCCATGCAGCCCTAGAAGTTGCAGTAGGGACAGGCAACAAGTAGGTGTTTCATTTCCCTTTTCAAGAGGGTGTTTTATAATAATGGTACAATGCTCATGTGATGATTTTCATCTCATCTCTCCGCTCTCCCAGTGCTGCAAGTTGGATTATGTCACCCTTTAATTCAGTCATGGTCAGTGTGGACTGACAATAAGATCTGGCTGCTAACAGCAGTGGCCTACCTCTACTCTAGTTGGTGCTGATGCCTATTTAGAATAACATGGCCAGTGTGGATTCTTAGGATACTGGAACAGCCCTGGATTAGGAGTTAAAAGACCCAGCCTCTGGGTCTGCTCCACTACTAATTTGATATTATCATTTAATATCCCTGGAGTTCTTGTCCGTGGGAGGCAAAATGTGGCCAAAGTCCCGCCAGGCTCTAACAGTCTCTGACTGCATGAGCCCACAAAGAGTGAAGCAGTTTCATTGTACTTGTTGAAGGTGCTGGGCCTGCCGCCAGCCCGCTGCATTCAGATGGCCTCCCGGAGGCAGACGTTCTTTGGTAAGTCCCCAGGTCTAATTCTCTTTTTCCTGTTGTGTCTAATGGGGGTATCACAGGCCTGAAGACACTTTCCATCCCCTAAGTCCCATATAGTGACCCCCACTTGACCAAGGCAAGCTGTAATTAGGAGCTTCTTTCAGAAAAGTAAAAAAAAAAAAAAAAAAAGATGCTGAGAAGTGGCACAGCTGGTGTGGTGGACATGGGATGATGCAGTGGGGCTGGGAACTCAGGTCATGTTGGGAATGAGGCCTTCACAGTGCAAATGTACGGTGGCAGGACAGTGACAAGGTTCATGCTTGGAGCAGACTACAGCACCAGCCCTCTAGTCTACTTCTATGTCATTTGGTAAAGAGCCACAGCCCCAACTCTGGACCCATCTGCAAGCTCACTGGCCCCTCTCCTAGGACTCCTTGGACCTCCCATGATGCAGAAACTAAAAGTTGAAGGCCCATCCACTCCATGTTCCTACTGTAGTGCTAAGGTTGTCATCCACTCTGATTAGTTGGTCCAGTGCCAGTCCAATGGTTAAACCTTCTAAAGTCACCTTGTGATCATGGCTGGAGCTTTGAAGACCATGCCCCTGGGCAGGACAGTGTCCAGGGGAGTGTCCAAGTCGCCTTGGAACTGTGCACACACACTAAACTTGCTCCAGGTAGTGTGTGAGGGTAGGCAGAAGCTGTACTTCTCTATACAGCTTATCAGAGAGCAATGGGATGGCTCTTTTGACCCACATGTACTTTTCCCATCCACCACTGATAATTCAGCCTTTTGAGTTTTGAAGGACTTGGTGGAAGAAAAGTCTAGCACAAGGGAACACCAATGGCTCAACTTTTCTTTCATCAACTCCTTCATAGAATGTTGGTGGGGACTAGAAGGAAGGGACTTCAAATTGGGAAATGAAGAGTCATTCTCCCACAATGCCTTTCCTGTTATACACTGTGGACGTCCCAAATTCTCACTTTGTTGGGCTAGCAGGAAAAAAGCAAGGGTGAACTCACAGACAATCCAAGAATAGACAATATCCTTTTTGTTCAAAACTGAATGTTTCTGTCACTTCAGATTATTGTCATTATCATAATTATTTTACCTTGGTTAATGTGAAACCATTTAAGTAGTTTTATATGGGGAGAAGGTGGTGGGATGGAGGCACAGAGCACATGGTAAAAGTGTCTGAGAGTTAATTGTTTGCATCGAGTAGTCTGCATGTGGTCATTTCAGACTGGCTGAGGCTGTGGGTGTGTTTGTGAATAGATAGTAGAGGTGGGGATGGGGCAGGTGAGTAGAGCAGAAAGCAAAAGAGCTGTTAAAGACCACTCCAGTGGGCAGCTGGGCTGTGACCACAGGTTCCTTACACCTGTAACTAAATGCAGAATGTTGTATCTCTAAAGATTCCAAAGGGTTTCCTAGAACTATAGCCAACAACAGGGGGAAGAAAAGATACCCGGATTCCAAGGATCTCACAATGGTGCTGAAAACCTACGACGCCAGCTTCCTGGACTTCCTCAGAAGGTGTCTGGTGTGAGTTTCTTGGCCTGGCGTTGCCTCTGGGTTTCCTGTTAAACACTGTTGAACACGTTCGCCTGTGAAAATCTAAGGCTGGGAGAGACTTAAGAAAAATGACAGTGATAAATACCGGCAACAGAGCCTTTACATCAACAAACTGCTTTCACATCTGCTGTCCTATCACACGGCTCCCTCCCCTGTGTGATGGTCGCGGTGAAAGAGCTGCTCCGTTTTGCCAAAACCCAAACTGGTTAGGTGACTTGTCCGATTACGCAGCGTGTGGGTGACACCTGCCATCTTCCTGGCCTCAAGCTGCCTGGCAGTGAGAGTGTGGGCCAGTCCTAAATGCCTTCTGCTTCCATGATCTGAAGCCAGCCTCTTCAGTGTGCCTGTTGTCACTTGTACACACACACAAACCCAGGGTAAAGTAGATTCGGGGCTCATCCCACCCCCTTAGGATTTTGTGTCCAAATCCTATAGTATGGAATTAGGGGAACAGTGGGCTATAAACCATTTGTTCTGTACAACTTTGTACAGTCCATATGCATGCGTTGAGTCTGAGAAATTAGGTTCTGTGCCTTAGTGAAATCGCAGTAAAAAAGATGTAACACATAGAGCACCCAGCGTAATGCCCTGTGTAGAAGGTGTATGGAAGATGCTAACTTGTCTTACTGTTTCACTACTATTCAAGAAGCTTTGGAAATGTCTCCACTGAGCAGCAAGTTGATTAGTTGCATGATACTTGGCAAGTCATCGCTTCTCTCTGAGCTCGGTTTTCTTTTCTATAAAATGAGGTATTACAAAGGCCCCTTCCAGGGATGCCTGAGCTCTCTCAGTCCTGTGGGTTATTTGGCATTTTTAAAAGACCATATCTTTCTACTCTGCCATTCTTTTAGTGGTATAGAGTAGTAGTAGTAAAACACTCTCCTGGCATTTGTGCACTCTGGAATTTAGTTACCAGCACAGAGGGAAACCCTCTGGTAATATCAAAGTATTCCCATCTTGGGGGGTCATGCTGTGTACTCACCTGAGTAATTGAGTCAGAGGTCTTGTACCCCATCTTCACCCACACCCTGCCCCCAGCCTCGTGCTGAGGCTCTAGGCTGCCTGCCCCTCAGCAAATGACAGAAACTGGTTCCAGAGATGAGGCATCCAGAAACCCCACCCATCCAGAACATGGCTCCCTACCAACAGACATTACTGCGGGTGTTTTCTTTTTCAGTGCAAACGACTGCTTGCTCACAACTTGGAAGAGGAATTGAAATTAAATATCTCCTCATTTTTATCTCCTTAACCTATCAAACCCTGTATCATTGGTTAAGATTCCTTTATATCTTTTCTTATAAGGGAATTCCTAGGAATTCTGTAAGACTTGGATGCTAATATATTCCCCAGCCTGTCACAAAAATGGTCTAAAAAAGATTATTTCCAATGGTTATTTCTAGGAACTTTTACATTTTATGTTATAGTCCCTCTTCTATGATGTCTTTGTGATACAACATAGGTTAAATGGAAACATACTTACTAGGTTTAAAAAAAGTCTCAATCTTAACATTACAGAAGTAAACTGATCAACAGTCACCCACACCAGGCTTTGTTGGTGCACAGGTGGGACCCTTCTCTGAGAATGACCCCTGAGCAGGCCCTCAAACACACTTGGATCCATGAGTCACGGAACCTCAAGCCACGAGCCAGGCACCAGACCCTGAGGAAATCCAGTTTCTGTTTGCCTCCTGAGACAAGGAAGGGTAAGGTTCAAGGATATCAGCTGTCCAGCATAAAAGGTACAGCCCTCAAACAGCCAGACCTACCTCCAGAGTCCAGACTGCCAGGCTTTGTTAGAGGACTCGCACGCCAACATCCCTGAGCTCAATCTTGCATCACTTCCGGCTTCCTCACTACTTTTGGGATTTTCCTTCCTTTTTCAATGAACTTGGCTCTAGCTGTTTGTTTTTTTTTTCCTTCACCTTATCATCAGGATTTCTTATTATTCTTCTATAGTCCTTTACTCTTCCCTCCTCTTTCACTGTGTCTACCCTCTTTGTGCCTTTTGTTTATCTTTTGAATTTTTCTCAATGGCACATGATGGC